>NC_047662.1:59475297-60134047 GCF_011762505.2 Arvicanthis niloticus
CACACACACACACACACACACACACACACACACCAAAACAAAACAGAAACACTGAAATCTCAGTGATTCACACACAGAAAGAGCTTAATAATACTTGCCAATAGGGAATTTTTTGTGTATTGTACCTTTCTGGGTTTTAGTCCTCAATAAAGAACTTCAGAAAGTGATACAATAATCACATGTAGAGAAAAATATGCATAGACACAGAGACATGCATTTGTATTTTATGTACCATGATCAGGGAACTTGGGAAGAGTTGTATGGAAGCTGAAGGGATGGGTTGATTCTTTACTTCATCAGGCTGCTAATCCTACATGCCTGTGGTGATAAACCCTAGAAAATCCGGATAATCCTATATAGTATTCAGAGAGAGTTGGAAACAGCTATAAATACATATCAACTGTCAAATACCATTATCATTTAGACAACCCTGCAGTCCCTTCCAAACCCTGCTTAACTCAGTCTTTCCAAGCCCCTTTCCAATTCCTGTTAGCTCCTTTAGTTTCTCTGTTCCTGCTGCATCTACCTCATCAGTCCTTTTCTCCTGCTTCCCACATCTCTGTTTGTTCATTTGTTTTTGGCAACCTTCCCTCTTGCCTTATTATTATTTTTTTTGTCTCTAGGAATTCTGGCATTGTTCTCCTGAGGGTTCCTGTGGCTGGAATGCAGGGACATCCTCCGCCATGGCCCTGCAAGACGGCAAGCCCCAATAACCCGAAAAAGTCTGTGGGTTTCCAAAAATGGCTTCATTGGCATGACAGATAATGGTTGAATCTGGACATGCAACTCCCCCCCCCCCACGCCCCCCCCACCCCCCCCACCCCGGAAACTCGGGGCAGATCTGAGGGGAGGGTCTGAGGAAGAATGCTTAATTGGCTAGGCCTTCTGGCCTTCAGGTATCTCATTAGTATGTAAATCTCTTGTGGCTGAGGCCTGTAGTCATGCCCTCTACCTGTGGCTTTTGGGAGGGGCTGCATCCTACCTGATTAAACAGAGCAGGTCAATGGAGTTCCATGCCAGGTGTTAGGAGCCTGGATTCTGGGAACGCAGCAGAATAGATGCCCGTCCCTTGCAGGGTCTTCAGGATACTTCCAGTCAGTGCTTCTACCAAAAACCAGGACCCATTTCATGCCCCTACATTCTCACTCCCTTTCTTCCCATCTCGTTTCCTTCTCTTCACATTTCCATTATATGATGCTCTCTTTTTCCCTCTTTCCTTGTATCCCCACCTCCTCTCTCCTTCCATTTTGTGCCCTTAGTGGAATACCATAACATAAGCATGGCAGTCTGGTCTCCTCTCTCTTCTCTCTTCTCTTCTCTTCTCTTCTCTTCTCTTCTCTTCTCTTCTCTTCTCTTCTCTTCTCTTCTCTCTCTCTCTCTCTCTCTCTCTCTCTCTCTCTCTCTCTCTCTCTCTCTCTCTCCCTCTCCCTCTCTCTCTGTCGCTCTCTCGCTTGCTCTTACTTGCTCTTGCTCTCTTGCTCCCTTACTCCCTCCCTTCCTCCCTCTCTCTCCTCTCATCTCTGTCTCTCTATATGTCTCTGTGTCTGTCTCTGGGCCTGTGCCTGTCTGTGTCTCACTGTCTCTGTCTCTGTCTCTGTCTCTCTCTCTCTGTGTGTGTGTGTACAAGCTAGGGAATTTATGTGATGACTTCAGTAGCCACAAAGTTCTGTGCAGCCCCATTTATTCTATATCAGCACCCATTTGACTCACAGGCAGGAAGAGTAGTGGAAATTCCACAGATAAGCAAATAGTTCTTGGCAGTTTCAAACTGAAAGCAACTGTGCTGCCAAAAGCCTTCTGTTTACCACACAAAACAAATGTTGTTACTATTTCAATTCAAAAAAGCATCTTAAAAGCATCCTTTCAAAGAACATTGTTCCAGCCTTTATGTCTAATTAGATGTAAAGAAAATCTTTTGTTATTTTGGTTACACAGTTTAGACTTGGCTAATAACCAGAGATAAATAATAGTTTACCCCTGCTGGGTTCTGCAGCAGCCCTTTCAGCATAGAATAATGCCCTTGTGTACTCCAAATCTGGTGAAAAGCTTTTTGTTCTCTTACCCTTGTCTTGGTACCATGCATTTCACCATAATCCTTTTTTCCTTCCATGTTCTTCAGGATCTCTGCAGCATGAACAGTTACAAAAATAGTTTTGAAGGAATACCCTAGCTTTTTTTTTTCTCCATCTGACATTCTGCATGTTTTTCAATTAGAATCTGCCATGAGTCTATTTGCTTCTCAGTTGTATTTGCTGTTCTGTTGAGGCTGAAGTAGACAGTGGTAGTTAAATGGAATCTGAACTTTCTAGTACTGGCCAAGTGGGTTATACAATGGAGCTTACTTTTCTTCCCCATTGTCCACCTGCATAAAAGTCCTCCCTTGACTTAGCAAGTTGTTAATTTTCTTTTTGTTTATATAAGCAACACATTTTGTCTACCCGGTAAATACCTTTGGAATTCTACCTATCTGATGTTGTTTAATAATGAAGTGGATGGCTAATGTAGGGCGTGCCCTCACCCGAAACAGTGGAGCAGATATCTCCTGCCACTGAAGCAATGGATGCACATCATTTTTTGCACACAGCCAAGGATTCAGGCTTTAGTCTGATTTGATCACAGATTTCCACTTGGCCTTGAGCAAATCCCTTGATGGCTCTGTGTCATCAAGCTTTTATGTCCTTTATATGATTGGCAGTCTCCCTGTAAGTCAACCAAAATACTATGTCTGACATATCTAAAGAGAAATTAAATAATATTTTATCAACTCAAATTTGATACTTCCATAAGGCAAAATTATACAGATCATCTGATCCTTTGCCAGTTTTCACAGAATATTGGTGTCCAATGGGATGTGTCCCTTTTTAAGAACCCACTTTGGGCACCATGTGCTAGTACTCATCATTGATTCTGTGTTGTCTTCACAGGGTGGAGACAGATGTAGACTTCGCTGTGCCTATTCTCCACAAGAGGAACCCGAAGAACCACAGAGATTACATATCTACATGGAAACTCAGGACTTGCTTTCTGCCAAGGCTTGGAAGGCTATAGCTTAATAGTGGCTGCTTCTATAGGAATACTTAGGGACTCAATCATTTCATGCATTTTATGTTGCTGTAATAAAATACTACAAGTTGAATAATTCATTTATAAAAAAAAGAGAAGCCTGTGCCTCTGGAGCCTGAGTAGACAAACATCAACGCAGCTGCAGGGTTAGTGTCTGCTTAGGATCTGGTCTCCAATGCTGTGGTGCACATTACATGCTACATTACATTCTACACACTTTACATTAACACTAAAAGGGGAGTTCATGTCTGCAAACCGTTTTTTGTGGCATGAGTTCATTTATGAGGCCATGATTCAAGTGTGCAGAGAGCATGCACTTGGTCCAGGTACTCCCAGTTGATTGAACTGGATACTAACACACGAACACACGAGTTTTCCGAGGACAAAACCATCAAACCATAGCATTGCTTGTGCAAAATGTCCCATCCACCTGCTAAATTTTCTCCCTAGTATTCTGCTGCTGTGTCTAATAAATAAGGTCAAGCCATTAATATAAATTTACTCAGCTAGAGACTTCTTCTGAGTTTGCAATCTCCTTTTAAATTTGGTTTCTTTTTCCTCAGTGTACCAGCAAGCTGCTTCTTAATTAGGTGAAATAGTGAAGATATTACTAGATCCTGCTTGCTAATTTCACATTGCCTAATTATACAGTATGTTGTTTACTTCTGAAAGCCAGGATATGGTTGGTAATATTTACCCAACAAAGTACAATAGCCATGGCAATTTACTTGTTGAAGTAATAATGATTTAAATTAAAAAAAAATCAGACTGAATTGGATAATTTAAATCTATCTTAATTGAATCTTATTTCATAAACACGCATTTGCAAAACTGCCAAATGGAGGCAAAAATAATGTGTAAATTTAATGTTGCTTAGAGTGTGCTAGGTTATGTAAGAAATAACGTGCAAATTAAACGGCATGACAAAGCCTCAAAGCTGTTTATCACCGTTAATGCATTCTTTCTTCAGACTTGGTGAAGGATTCCCAAAGTCATCATCACGGGATGTCAGAGGAAAGGCTTATGTCTTTTTTAATTTTAATATCTTTTAATGTCACTCTTCCTCCATTCCTTTCTGTGCTGGTGTTTTGTCAACTTGATAGAAACTAACTATTGTCACCTGGAACAAAGAATGCACCCTCAATCAAATAATCTGCATTAGATAGACCTGTGGGCATATTTGTCTGTTTTCTTAATTGCTCGTTAGTGCCACCTGTGTGTAAAAGAGTACAGACTTTATAAGAAAAGTAGCAGGGGTGAAGATATCTGGGGGGTGGGGGGAGTGGAGAGGGGAGAGGAGGCATGGGATGTGGAACAGTCAGAGGGTAGACGAGGAAGGGGATAAAATCTAGAGTGTAAAAATCGAAGAATAGATAACATTTTAAAAAATTTTACACACACACATATATGGATAGATGATAGACAGATAGACAGACAGACAGACAGACAGACAGACAGACAGACAGATAGATAGATAGATAGATAGATGTAAAGAAAAGTAGCTGAGCTAGCCAGAACAACAGTCCTGTAAAACAGTGTTCCTTCGCAGTTCCTGCTGTAGTTCCAGACACCAGGTACCAGGTTCTGGCCTCAAGCTCCTGCGCAGATGGACTAAATGCTAAAAAAGCATTTCTCTTTCCCAAGTTGTTTTTATCAGTTTTTATCACGGCAGCAGAGAAGTGAAGGAGGACACCTTCATCTGTGGCATAAGGAGCATCAACGACGCTTTCTAACCTGATGTGATTGTTAAGACCTAGATTTTTGTTGTTTGGTTTTCATAGGTTCTATGTGCCGAGGTAGAGGTAGTTGCTAACAGTAACAAATGGAGGCACTGACTGATAGCCTCAGAAACAGTAGCAGAGTAGCAGGAGCGCATGATCCTGAAGCTGCAAAATTGGTATCACATGAGATAGATGATGCCAACGCCATGTCTGATGTCTGATGTCTGTCCAACAGTGAATATTAAGTTTTGCAATTAGTAGTTGATACCTACTGGAAAAGGGAAAAATCGTTTTCCCCCCAATAATGTGTCACTGGGTATATTAACCATACTCCAAGGCAGTCCCCGTGGCAAGAAGTGGTTGGCCAACTCAAAATAGATGCCATGATTTTTATTTGTTTGTTTGTTTATTTATTTGGCTCACTGTTTTGGTAATTTATCTTACTGTGTTTGTTTGTTTGACCTTTTTTGTTTAGTTAATGAGAAAGATACATGAAGTTGTTTGGGTAGGGTGATAGGAAGGACCGGAGAGTAGTTAGGAGAGGGAACAAAATATGATCAAAACATGTATTTTTAAAAAAAATTTTGTTTTTTAAAAATATATTATTAAGGCTGGGCACAGTGGTGTATTCCTTTAACCTGACCATTTCAGACCCAGAGAGAGTTGGACCTCTCTGATATAGTCAAGGATAATCTGGTCTTCTTAAGGAGTTCCTGGGCTCTGGGAAACATAGTGAGGTATAATCTGAAATACACACACACACACACACACACACATATATATATATATATATGTGTGTGTGTGTGTGTGTGTGTGTGTGTGTGTGTGTGTGTGTATTTATATATATATATAATTAAAGGTAGGGAAAATGGTTCAGTTGGTGGACTGTTGTGTAGCATGCACAATGTTTTAGGTTTGATTTTTCAACATTTCGTGCAACTGAGCACAGTGCTACACATCTGTCACCTTAGCATTTGGGAGGTCGAGGTATAAAAATCAATAAACAAAATTTCAGTCATACTTAGCTATATATGGAGTTTGAGGCCAGCCTGGACTATACAGGATCCTTTCTCAAAATAGAAATAAACATTATTAATTAACTGACAGATAACTTGTATTATTATATACAAGACAATATTTTAAAATATGTGTACGTAATTTTTAAATGACTAAATCTATCCAGTTAATATTGCCTAGAATTTTTGTGGATGGAACACAAATATTGTGTGATCCCACTTACGTGTGGACTCTAACCCAATGCCACCTTTCTTGATGATACCCCTTTCTTTTATTGTAATATTCTTATTTATTCCTTGAAAACTGATGATACTTCACAGATGGGAGTGGGTCTCTTTGAGTCAGATCTGTGGCTTTTTGTGCTAAGATCTTTGACAGAATAATAAACACCTTAAAATCAAGCTGGTGAGATTTGTTGCTGCCCCTTGGGAATTTAACATTTGAAATGGGGACTTGAACATGGGTCATGGCCATTCATGCTTGGGCACAGGGAACCTGCAGCTGTTGCCCTCTCCCTTGACCTTACTCAATGTGTTTTTAATTCACCAGGCTTTTTGATTACTATTAAATTTCAAGCCTTCCCCTCTTTTTTATGAGTAAACCTAGGTATTCATTTATTTGTAGATACTATAATCTTAATTGCTATATAATAACTGCAACAACAGTATTTATTGAGCTCTTAATATAGGGAACCATTGGCTTATATTACATTTAGTACCATATTATATATTACATACCATATTATATAATCTAATAGAGTAGATTGTATAATTATATAATTATAGACATTATTATTGTTGCTGTCTTTCAGTTACAGAAGTTAAATAATTCAATTAATATCAAACTTTCACTAAAGATTAAACCAAATTTAGCTTTTGTATAGTCACATTGGTCATCCCAACAAGTATACTCCTGTAATTTGAGCTGTTCATACCACTAAATGTATAGAAAATATTGGCATAAAATGAGGAAAATAGTAAGGTTTTGTGTTTTGTTAGAGAAGTGTGTATAGAGCTGAGGGAGATGACACAGGAGCTGTTGAATGCAAAATGCAAAATTATGTCAGTTGCTGGGAAGAGAATGTTGACCATAAGGATTGTAAACCTGGGAATAGGTTACTGAAGGGATAGTAAAATTAAAAGCTCTAATAAAATATTAAATAACTATTCATACAGAGTAGTTTATATAGACTTTAATGTGAAGGCAGGGAATTGGAATTGAATGCAGTCTTGAAATAAGTTGTGGACTCTAATGGGTGTAAAAAAATTTAGTAGCTCATAAAATGATTTTTCCTCCCCACAAGGAGATACACAGCTTGTAAAAATTACAAATATCAAAATTATTATTTTTTACTCTAAAAAACCAGTGATCATCATCAGTGATCAGAAATCATGGAGTAAGGAAAATTTAGAATTTCATTGCAAATACATGAATTGACATAGAAGCATATTGATTGTTATTTGATAAAATATAGCCTATGACCTCGAACTGGAGATAAATTCCTTCTTTTAAATAATATACTATAGATTCTTAAAGTCTAGGGAAGCAATATTGATGTTGATTCAGTTTTTCTTTTATGTCCAAGATAGTCAACACCAGTTCAGAAACAATTTTGTTGGAGGTATTTTTAGGTACACAGTTCATAGTGTAATTTCTTATGACTTTTCAGGTATCTTTAGTATTATTTTTCCTCCCTCTTCCATATTTATTTTCCTCTACTCTCTCCAATTAAAGTGCCCCCTTCATTCTTATTTACTGCATCAGGTCTCTTGTACCCTGCTAGTGCTCTCTGTATTGCACCTCCTTTGCTCAGCATTGGCCCCTTTTAAATTTGCTGGTTTCTGAAGTAACTCCCATCTATGTACTCAATCTGAAAACTTGGAGCTAAAAACTACAGATAAGAGAGAATATGCGGAATCTGTTTTTCTGGGTCTATTTCACCTCACTCAAATAATCTTTTCTAGTTCCATACATTTAAGCTGAAATTTTGATGGATTCATTTTTATTTACAGCTGAATAGCATTCTATAATGTACCACAGTCTCATTATTCATTCATAAAATGAAGAACATTAAGATTGTTTCGTTCCTTAGCTATTGATTGTCAATAGAGCCATGATGAACATGGCTGAGCAACAATCTGTGGAATGATGTTGAATATGATGTTGACTCTTTGGTATATATTGGAAGTGATATATCTGAGCCTATGTTAGATCTCTTTTTATTGGCCAATATTTCCACCAGCCATGAGGCTATGAACCACAACAAAACCTAACATGACAAAATAACTCTAAGGGTACAATAGTGGAATGTATACCTAGGTAGTATCCAACGACTAACCAAAACTAGCACAATCCTTAACTACTTTCTAAATATTTACTCTTATACCCACAGGTAAGTATACTCCTCATCCCTCACTATGGAAACTTTTCCTTGGAATAGATACAGATCATTATAAAAAACATAGCTAGTCAAAATGCATCATTATAGAGTCCAGTTCCGACTAATAGATGTTTAAAACTACCCCTGTACCCAAGGTTCAGGAATAATTGAGGAACAGTATGATGTCTGTAAGACCCAGAGGAATAGGAAGTTTGCTTTTAAATTGTGTATATTAGACATTTAAGAGAGATTACAGCCATGAATTTTCCCCATCACGGCTGGCTAAACATAAGCTAACCAAGAATGGTACCATAGACATACTAATACAGAAGACTCATGAAGCTTCAACTCAGCCCTAGACTAAGAACTACAAACAACTAAGGAATGCTGAAAGTAGGAGAAATAGTATTCCCTAAGGATTGGTTACCTAACACCAAATCGTCAGCCATGAAACATGCACATACAAATAACATTACATGTACTGAGCCAGCAGGTTGTATTTATGTAGTAGAAATATCTATCTATCTATCTATCTATCTATCTATCTATCTATCTATCCATCCATCATTCCTAAATATATATAGATATAGCTCAACAATTAAAGAAAGAAGAGGCCATAAATTTGAGGAAAGTACAATGGAGCATGTATGGGAGAATTTGGAGAGAGAAATGGGAGGGGAGAATATAATGTATTATAATCTCAAAAGGTGTACATGTATATATGTATGTGTATGTATATATATAGTGTGTATGTATGCAAAAAGAAAGATAATGATATTTCCATGAAGAAGCAGAAATTAACAAAAAGTAAGTAACTTATTTTCATGTTTGAATGTTTACTCAATTTGTAGAAGAAAGTTAGTATCATGGAGATAGTGATACTGTAAGTAAAAATAAAATGGAACATTCAGTGCTATATTAGGCATTTAAAATGGAAATGGGTGTGCGGGTTCATTTCTGGGTCTTCAATTCTATTCCTTAGATCTTTCTGCCTGCCTCTGTACCAATACCATGCAGTTTTTATCACTACTGACCTGTAGTACAGTTTGAGGTCAAGGATGTTGATTCCCCCAGAAGTTCTTTTATTGTTGAGTATAGTTCTCAGTATCCTAGGTTTTTTTGTTATTCCAAATGAATTTGTAAATCGCTCTTTCTATCTCTGTGAAGAATTGATTTGGAATTTTGATGGGGATTGCATTGAATCTGTAGATTGCTTTCAGCAGGATGGCCATTTTTACTAAGTTAATCCTGTCAATCCAGGAGCATGGGAGATCTTTCCATCTTCTGAGATCTTCTTCAATTTCTTTCTTCAGAGACTTGAAGTTCTTGTCATACAGATCTTTTACTTGCTTGGTTAGATTCACTCCAAGATATTTTATTTTATTTTTGGCTATTGTGAAGGGTGTCATTGCCCTAATTTCTTTCTCAGCCTGTTTATCCTTTGAGTAGAGGAAGACTACTGATTTGTTTGAGTTGATTTTATATCCAGCCACGTTGCTAAAGTTGTTTATCTGGTTTAGGAATTGGCTAAGTTTTAGAAGCTATGCTTTGTGCTTCCCACAATTATAGTTAACTCAGTCATTCTGGATTTCTGATGGGGTTGAAAACGTATAGCCCCATAGCCAATCCTGGCTATTTACCTTGAGAGAAAAGATTTGAGTGGATGGTCTTCAGCTGACATTCATTGTAAAGCCAAGGAAAAAGCCAGGTTCAAAACTAAGTGTCTTAGTTAGGATAGATGACAGAAGTTCTGGTTAGTCAACAAAATGATGGACTGGGTATTAGGACTATCTTGTACCTCACTGGTACAAATTGGCATAATTATGCTCTAATTGTATTTTGAGAGAAAAGTTTTATTTTAACAGGAAGGGTGATATGTAGGAGGAGCTAAGGTGGGAGGAGTACTGAGAGGAAGAGAAGGAGTAAGGAGAGGAGAAGAAGGAGAGGAGAAGCTAGGTGATGAGAGAGAGAAAGAGGGGGGAGACAGGGAGGCAGATATTCATGTATCTCCACCAGTCAAAGATAGTTGATATATCTAGTTGGGTAGTGGGTTACACCTCTGATTGAGCATTACCAAACTTATAAAGCCTTTGATTAACATTTTTTAAAAAATGTATCAGTGCAAAAAGGAAAAGAGGGCATGGGATAGGGGTTTTCTAAGGTGGGGGAATGGGGAAAGGGGATGGCATCTGAAGTGTAAATAAAATATCCAATAAAAAAATGAAAAAAATAAAATTTATTAGCATAAAAAATAAAATGGAAATGGGTACACGTATATGGATGGGGTTGTGTTCTGTTAATGTTAAGGCATAGAACTTCTGTAGCTAACAAATTGAAAATCCCAAATGAATGCTAAATTCTTCTTTAATTTCAGTTTAAGTCTTTAATGAATTTCCAGAGAGTTGCTGCTCACATCCACTCCAGAAATGTTATTAAATATTAACACATGATTTCAAAGCCAGTCTCAACAAATATTACATGTTTACATTATTTTCTCTTGCCTATTTATTTTAATCTAAACTTTATAAATTGAAGTTGAATATACATTTAACGAAGTGCCCAAACGTAAGTATATAATTCAATGAATTTCCTAGTAAACCCTCTGTCTGAACAGCATCCAAACAAAAAGGTAAACTTTTCTAGAGACCCAAAAGTTTGCCATGCTTCACCTTTCCAATCAGTACAGGCTTCTAAAGCATGCTCCGTCTTCTAATTTCTTATATGGATATTGCATGTTTTTCATGATACTCTTAATGGGGCAATTCAGTCTTTCTCATTTTGTACATGGCTTATTTTATTCTTCAGAACTGTGTTCCTGAGATTAACACAAGTTGCTACAAGTATAATTGCCTCTTTGTCTGCATTGCATTCTGTGAATACTGCTGCAATAGTCCTGATCCATTGCTATTGATTGGCACTATTTCCAGCTTGGGAATTTTAGGGATAATGCTGACATTAACAGTCTGTACCATTAATTATAAGAACTTAAATACACATATGTTTAATTTATATGCAAAGAAGGAAATATCAGAAGAACACAGTTTGCATATATAGCAGAAATAATTTTCTGGATGGTTATTACAAGTTACAGTCTTTAGAAGCACCAGAATGAGACAGCAATCCATACATTAAACAGCCATCCAGTTTCTTTGTCATTCTGAGTGTGTTATAGTACTTATTGTACTATTACACTATAGAAATGTATACACATAATATATATACACATACACACATATAGTGTTTGTGAATGTATAGTTCTAGCTTATAAAGTCATTATTGTGATGTAAGTTTGGAACATTTTATTACCCTAGAGAAATCCTGTTCCCAATAGCAGCTGTTCTCTATTTCTCTCCCTTAATTTAATCTTAACTTTTACAGGTTTCAGACATGGGCACTGTGTTTGTCTCCTTTCCATTCTTCCTCAGTGTTCATTTTTAAAAGAATATGTAAGACATTTTTTTAAAAACTAAATCTCTCAATTTGTGTTCTTTGGTATCTGTATTCTTTTTACTATTTTCCCCTTTAATTTAGAAATATCTTCTTTTGTCATGCAATATCTCCTGATTACAGTTTCACCTTTGCTACTCTTTCTAGTTCCCCTCCTATCCAGATCCACCCCCTTTCCATTTCTTATTAGAAAAGAACAGGCTTCTCAGAGATAATATCACAACATAACAAAATAAAAAATAAGTTAAAACAAAAAAAAAATCACATCAAAGTTGGACAAGCCAAGCCAACAGAAATAAAAGAGTCCAAGAGAAGGCACAAGAATCAAAGACCCACTTGTTCACACACTTAGGAGTCCAATAAATTTACTAAACTGAAACCCACCACCGATTGCAGACCCATGACAGCCCTGTGCATGCTTTTTCAGTTTTTATGAGTTCATCTGAGTGCTGCTCTGTTGATTCAGAGGGAAATGTTCTCCTGCTGTCCTCTATTCCCTCTTGCTCTTACATTCTTTCCAGCGCCTCTTCCTTGGGTGTCCCTGAGCACCGAGGGAAGAGAATTAATGGAAGCATCCCATTTACAGCTATATGTTCAAAGGTATCTATCTCCATACAGTTTCTGGATGTGGGTCTCTGTTCCCATCTGCTGTAGGAGGAAGCTTCTCTTTCGATTGCTGAATAAGGCCCTGATCTATTAGCATAGCAGAATATCTCCAGGAGTCATTTTATCACTATTTTTTTAAAGACCAGTAGTATTTGTTTTTACTCTAGGTCTATGGGCTATTTCACAATTATTGTAAGTATTAATGACACTGCCCAGTGAGGAGCTAGAAACCCTTGGAGAGTTTTCACACAACTCATAGGTTAGAAGGGACACAGGGGCAACAAGCAGAACAAAACCCCACAACACATGAAATCCTCAGGACATGGAGACTTCAGGGTTCCACTTTTCAGAGGTACAACCATCTTGGTTGTAATAATCAGCCCGGAGTTTCATACAACCTATGAGTTTTATGAAAACTCTAAGGGGTTTTTCAGCTTCTCACTGGGCTTAACGTTAGTTTTAATAATAGTGACTGATTTTTTTCAAGCACTGCTGCTGGAGCAGATTAATGATTCTTCCAGCATCCTCAAAAAGGATGTAGAAATGTAGATTGTTAGGGATGTCCACCACTCCTGGAAAAAATTTGGAGATAGAGATTGTTAGTAAAGTTAGGTTAAAATGTCTTTGGCTAGTGACTTTGATGTATAAAATCTTAGGGAACAATTTCAAGTTCAGAAAGGCACACTCTTAATAGTGAGCTAGGAATGTTTTAAGGTCAGGAAACAAGAATAATGGCACCCAACTAGTACTAGCTGACTTGCCTGCTAAAGCTAGGCTAGTGATCAAGGTGATTAATTTCTCGCATCTACCCATTTTTGTCCTCAGCTTACTGATATGATTTAATAAAAAATGTTAGTGAGGAGATGTGCACCCTGAGGATTTAAAGTAGAAATGACTATTTTTACATAAAAGTTTAACTTGTGATTCTTTTAAAGACTTTTATAAGATTACTTTTAAAGAAATAAATAGTCAAATAATTGATCTTTTCTTTGTAACTGCAAATTTCAGCCTGCCAGTGAGAGAAACTGCCTGAGAAAATTACTTTGCTTGCTTACACTTTGTTAATCTATAACAAGTTGCTTAGTTACAAATGTACATGAGTTCCTGGGAATATTTTTTTATCCATAATACATAAAACATTTGATCATATGAGGGTATTAGTGAGCATTTTCCTTGCTCATAATAAAAGAAAATTAGAGAAAAATAAAATGTAACCACATTGTGATTTTTTTACTACTTAAAGAATTTTGCTGGGATATGTAAGCTATGGGAGGAAAAAAAGAATGTTTGGAGCTTTGCTTTGTCCACCAAATGTATGTGTATGTGTGAAGTGTTTGGAACTTATTAATGCTTATTAATGCTTGTTAATGGTTAACATACAAGTCTCTCTGTATCTGTCTCTCTGTCTCTGTCTCTCTCTGTCTCTCTCTGTCTCTCTCTGTCTCTCTCTGTCTCTCTGTCTGTCTGTCTCTGTCTCTGTCTCTGTCTCTCTCTCTCTCTCTCTCTCTCTCTCTGTGTGTGTGTGTGTGTGTGTGTGTGTATGATCCCCCTTCCTTTGTAAGTTATCCCCAGAGAGTATTTCACTGGCCCCAGAGAGCTTCTCCCTGACCCTAGAGAATCAAATCATGTTCCCTTAAAGAAAAGTCTGTGGCCAACTGGGGTGATCAATTGCTATATACCTAGCCTCAGTTTACCCTGACCTGTCAAAACTGGCCTTCAACAATCCCTCAAATGCCCCTTAATTCTAGATCTCTCTCTCTCTCTCTCTCTCTCTCTCTCTCTCTCTCTCTCTCTCTCTCTCTCTCCACATTCTCTCCTCCTCCCCATCTGATCCTTCAGTTCCAATTCTCTAGATCCCCATCTACCAATATCTATTTCCCCTCCCTGGAAGAATCATGTGACCCCTCTCCCCCATATCTTTCTCTATGTCTACATATACCTCTCTAAGTCTACAGACAGACTGTGGCTTGATTATCCTTTATTTAATGGTTAAAATACAGATATAAGCAAATACATATCATTTTTATCTTTCTGGGTCTAGGTTATTTTATTCAGGATGACTTATTTTTTCTAGTTCCACCCATTTGCTTACAAATTTCACGATATCTTTTTTTTTAAAGAGCTGAGATACTCTGTTGTGTAAATGTACTAATGTACTACATTTTTCTTTAGCCATTCTTCCGTTCAGTTACATCTAGAGTGTTTCCAATTTCTGGTTATTGTGCATAGAGGAGCAATGAATGTGATTGAGTAAGTGTCTGTGTGGTAAGGTGAAGTGTGCTTTAGGTATACACTTAAAAGTGGGTATAGTTGGATCTTGAGATAGATCCAGCCCCATCTTCTTGACGTTTGGTACATAGATAGTAATTGCAATGTCCTCTTGGTAGATTGTTCCTTTGATGAATATGTAGTGTCCTTTCCTATCTCTTCTGAATAGGTTTGCTTTGATGTCTATTTTGTTGGATATTAAAAGTGCTACATCAGCTTGCTTTGTAGGCCCATTTGCTTAGAATTTCCTTTTCTATACCCTGAGGTGATATTTATTCTTGATATTAAGTTATGTGTCTTGGATGTAACAAACATGGATCTTGTTTTCATATCTGTTCTGTTATTCTGTGTTGTTTATTGTGGATTTGAGACCATTGATATTGAGAGATAGCAAAGAACAGTGTTTAATTTTGTTGTTGATGGTGTTGGTGGTAGTGGTAGGGGAGGTATTGGTGGTGGTGGTGGTGGTGGTGGTGGTGGTGGTGGTGGTGGTGGTAGTGGTGTGTGTGTGTGTTTGTTTGTTTGTTTGTATATGTTTCACCCTTTTTGATTTTCTAGTCTCAAATTATTTATTTCCTGTTTCCTTAGACTTGGCACTTTCCTTCTTGCACCTTCTGTGGATTTGTAAATAAATATTGCTTAAATTTTCTCTTATTATAGAATGTATTATTTTTCCATCTATTATGATTGAAAATTTTGCTGAGACTAGTAGTCTGAGTGAGCATCTGTGGTCTGTTTTCTGTAAAACATCTGTCAAGGCCCTTCTGGCTTTTAAAGTCTACATTGAGGACTCAGATGTTATTTAATAGGTCAGCCTTTGCTACTTGTTTTTTTTTCCCATTGAAGCTTTTAATATTCTTTCTTTTTTCCTGTATGTTTAATATTTTGATGATTATGTGTTGAGTGGAGTTTTTTTCTGGTCCAGTCTGTTCTATGTTCTGTATGCTTTTTGTACATTAATAGGTATCTCCTCCTTTAGGTTATGGAAATTTTCTTCTATGATTTTGTTATAAATATTTCCTGTGCCTTTGATCTTGGTTTCTTATCCTTCCTCTATACCTATTATTCTTAAATTTTATCTTTTCATAGTGTTCTAGATTTACTGTACGTTTTGTTCCACGAGTTTTTTGAGTGATCATTTTTGTTGACCAAATATGCATTGCTTGTCCTGTTCATTAATGCCTCTGTGTCTCTTTACTAACTCGTATTCATTTTGTGAGACTTTCCTCTGAGTTTCCTGTTAGAGTTCTTAAGTTTTTCATTTTTAGATTTTTTTTCCTTTATTTAATCTTCTCTTTTTTTCCTTTTCTATTTCCACTTTCAGGTCTTGAACTTTTTCCCCCTTCCACTGTTTGTGTTTTTCTTGATCTCTCTAAGGGATTTATTTATTCTTTCTTTAAGGACCTCTGTCATCCTCTATCACACTCACATAGGCTGTTCTAAAGTTTTCTTTTCTTGTACTTCAGTTATGTTGGAATATTCAGGGTCTGCTATGGTAGGGTTGCTAGGCTCTAGTGTAGACATATTTTCCTGGATATTATTGATTGTATTTTTACACTGGCATCTAGGCATCTGGGATTGGGAAGATTATAGTTGTAGGTGCTGGCTTTGTCTTTGTTGAGTGGGTGTTTTGTTTCTTGGTTTCTGTTTCTTCTTTGGTTTTTAGGAGCATGTGGTGGCTTTGTGTTGTCTGATGGAGAGTTTTTGTGCATCTGAGAGGTGTGGCTACCTATGGGTTCCAGGTGCAGTGTGTTTCTGGTTCCTGGGATCTGACTTTTAAGAATTGGAATAGGCTAGAGTCTGAAGTGGTTCACAGGAGGAAAAAGATTAGAGTATCCCATTAGGATCTGCTTATTTTGTCTCATTGGAATTGGGACAAAGAGTGAAGAGAATAAGGATCTGGAAGGTGGGGGATAGAGATGAGACTGGGGGATTGGACCTGGATGAATGGAAGGAGAAAGGTAAAGATCTGTAGTCAGTCTACCATCTTCTCTGGCGAGAGTGGACTGTGAGTTAGCAGGAAGTGTCTGATGGAACTGGGGGCTGGGATAAAGCAAAGAGTGAGGGCAGAAAGGTTGGAATTGAAAGATCTGTGGGATTTGCTAGAGATTCAGTACAGAAAAGCAGCCACAGGTGATCTGCTGCAGAGCTGGGAAGTAGACTGGGGGAATTGTATCTGGAGGAAGAGAGGGGGATGTGAAAATCTGTGGTCAACCTGGCAGGAGTGGCCTATGAGTCAGCAGGAAGTGCCTGCTGGAGTTGGGGGATAGGATAAAGCAATAAGTGGGTGAAGGGAAATTAAAAGGGCAAAATCTGTAAGAGCCGCAAGAGATGGAGAGGGTAGGATGGAGGAAGACTGCAGCAGGTATTGAGTTAAAGAGATAGGGATGAGACTAGGGATTAATTTTGGAGGAGAGGAGAGAGTACTGAAGGTATTCTGTTATCTTAACTGTTTCCCTGGCTTGCTCAACTTGTGTGTTTCCAGCCTGCTATTTCTTTTGGAGGTTGTGATATTGGGATGAGTTGGGAGAAGGAATGTTGGAGGAGAAGATCTTTGTGATTCATTGGACATGAGACCAGAGAGGAAAGAAAGACTCTAGCAGGTGTTCTGCAACAGGGATGGAGATGATACAGGAGGATTGTATTTGGAGGAGCAGGAAAGGTGAGGATCTGCAGTTAGCTTATCTGTTTTCCTGGCAGAAGTGTGTTCTAAGTTCATCCATGTAATATCAGAAATCAATATTTCATCACGTTTTCAGTATGCCTAGCATTTCATTATATGTTTACACCAAGCTGTATTTCTTCTGTGTTCACGGATGAGTATTTTACTTGTTTTAACTTGGTTATTATTAACAAGTATAGCTTTAAACAAGTATTTGAATGGACATACATTTTTAGTTACCTTAGAAATGTACTAGCAGAGTTTCTGGGCCATATAGTGACTTTAATGTTTCCAGAAAGTGCTAACCTGCTTTTCTCGGCAATGCACAAAGATTACAAACCCTCAAATCTTCCCCAACTTGTTTTTAAATTTTCATTTGAGTGTAACCACTCTAAGGATGAGAGCTTATATTCCCAGTAATATTGATTTGAATTGTTCTAATGGCTAATAATGTTGGGCATCTTCTATTTTTTACTTACATATCTTATTCGAGAAATGTCCACTAGAATTTCGTCTCAATATATTAATTGGTTTATTTGTACTATACTTGTTGGGCTACAATTTCCTTTTGTATATTTTGGATTGTATATTTTAATGCATTAAGCCTTTATCACATATCTGATGTGTACTTTTTCCATTTGCAAAGCATGACTATGCTTTAAAGATTTATTTTACTTTAAAGACTTGTGCACATGTTTAAGTATGGGTTTGTGTATACAAGTGCAGGTACTTAGAAGAGGTAAGACATGGAATCACACAGAAACTGAAGTGACAGGCACCTGTATGCTGTTTAATGTGAGTACAGAGCAGGATTCTTTACTGGGGACCAATATCTCTAGGCCTGTATGTAGCTTTTCAAAGAATATTCTTTGTTGTTCCCTCTTTCTCAAACTTAAGAGAGTCTAATATACCACATTTTAGTCCAATTGGTTGAACTGCTCGAGTCATGCCTAATTCAGAGTTGCAGAGAATTGTACCCATATCTTTATCTTAGGGATTTTCAGTACATCTATGCCTTTGACCTGTTTTGATGTGATACTTTGTATGTAGTGTGAGATAAGGAGCTGATAACTTCATTGTTTTCATATGCATATCTAGTTGTTTTAGCATCATTCATGTTTCTTTCTTGTTGTCTTCAGTATTTGCATTGTATGTTTTCTCTGGATGAATATTCATAAATTATTTTATGATTCTTCTAGAGGTATTGAAACACAGTTATCATTAAGCAATGACCTTTTTCTTAACATAACTTAAAAAGACTGATCAAATTTGTATTTGACAATTACATCATGTATATGTAATATATGTATATATTACATATATACATATTTCAGATATATCATATATATATTTAAAATATATTTATATAAACATATATATTATATTACATTCAGTTTTCTCTTATTTCTACACTGTCTTATTCCCTGTGACTCCTGTTACTTATATCTCCTCCTTATTGATCTCTTTCTATCCTGCATGTCACTTACTTTTGTTTTGTTATCATATGCAGGACAATCCATGTGGCCACAGGCTTGGAAATGCCCATTGAGCCTGGTGAGATTGCGATTTGTTGCATATTGAAGACAATGAGTCTCCTTCAAGTCCAGAAATCATCAATATTCTATCATAGAGGCATAGGGTCCCATGAGCTTCTCCATGAACTGTGATTGTCTGTTGATAGATCTGAGCTTGTGCAGGCCCAGTGTAGGTAACCACTGAAACTTGAAAACCATGCTTGTAATGACTATACCATGCACTTTTGGCCCTTCTGTGTATGTTCTGGTGGTTACATGCTTTCTGATGCCTCTTCCACTATGTTTCCTGAGCCCTTGAGGGGAGTTGACCACATTCTTGCACACAGCTTCGGAGCAACAAGCAAATGAAGAAATGACAGACACACATGTAGAGAACAGTATCAGATGGACAGGGTTGTCTGATGGAGAAGCTTGCAGTTTTTTGGAAGCTCACTGTGTTTATTATACACTGTTGAATGAGGTGACAGACCTGAACAAGGGGTAAAGTTTTGCCAATCTAATAGGAGTAGTCTCTGTAAGGGAGCAGCCTTCCAGCCATAAACTTCTGTGGAAAGAAAGCTAGAGTAGATATTTTCCCCACACACTGTCAGCATTCATCTTTGGACCCAAGGAAGGTTTTACCATTTCTCTGGGAATCACCTGGGGAAGGCTTTACCACTAACATGGGGCAGATCTATTTGGGGTCCTTGACATATCACATGTCAACAATACACATTATTCATGCCTTCACTCACTCCCTACAGAGCGTGGTATAAATGCTCTATTTAGGGCTAAATGATCAACCATATTTAATTCTAATCACTTTGCACAGATAAGAGCATCTGCATTTCTTGCCATTCATTGCCTTAAGAGGCTTCTTTGATTAAGGATAAAAGTAGGATTTGGCTATACAAAGAAATAGAAATATTTAAGCTTCAGTTTGATGACACTGATACAGTTTGTCACTTGTATTTTTTTTATCAGATATAAATATAGACATCCCAATCTATTTTGGTTACTATTAGCATAAAATATTTCTTCAATTCTAAGATTTCCAGCCAGTCTATGCATACTCTTAAAGATAACTGTATCTCTATACATAGCATATAGTTAGATCTTGGCTTATATGCATCCAGCCATTCTAAGACTTTTGTTTGGAGTACTTGGTCCATGTATGTTGAAAGGCGTCTATTGCAGATAAAGACCAGCTTGTGACATTGTTTATTGTTTTGTAAATCCCTTTTGCATTCTCCTTTTGTTTGCATTTGTGTTTTGATGATTTCTGTGGTCCTATGTGTTGAACTTGTTTTATCTCCTACTACTTTTGTTTTGTGACTATTGTGAGGTTTGTACACATCTGATAAGTATTTAAGAACATTTTTGATGAATTACTTGGACTACCCTTCCCAACCCTTGGAGAATTATTTCTTACGCGAGATATTTTTTGTCAATATTCTGGGGTATATTATCAGTTCAAGTGGTAAAAATACCTATCTGTCTGTCTATCTATCTATCTATCTATCTATCTATCTATCTATCTATCTATCATCTATGTATACTTTGTATACATATATATTATGTACATATATATTTTATGTATATTATATACAATTTTAGGTGAATAGAAAATAAGTTCCTTGAGCTGTATTAAGCAACATTGTTTTTTCTTCATTCTTCCCCTTATTTTCTGACTTCCATTCCTCCTCATCAGAGCTACCTTCCTTATTTTTAATTTTTCCACTTTATATCACCTATATTCCTCTGATGCGCTCCTCAAGTCTTTCTCCATCATGGTGCTTGTATAGTTTTCTGATTTCTTTAGCTACTGTATATTGTTAAATCAGATCTGAAGATTTGATGCTAGGCACCACAGTTGCAGAGAACATGTGCCATTTGTCTTTTGGGATTTGAGTTAACACACTTAATATAATCTTCTTTAGTCCCGTTCATTTACCTGTCAATTTTATAATATTGTTTTTATGTACACTTGAATAAAATCTCATTGTATAAATGTACCACATTTTCATCATACAATCACCTGTTGAGGGACATTTAGATTGTTTCCAGTTCTTAACTACTGTGAATTGGATGCCAAAGAATATTGCTGAGCAAGTATCTGTGGAAAAAGAATGACTATTTTGGGCATATGCCAGAGAATGGTAAAACTGTGTCACATAATAAATTAATTTTAATTTTTGGAGGAATTTTCATACTGATACCCTTAGTGGTTAAATCATTTTACATCACCACCAGTATTGAATGACTCTCCTTTCCATACAACCTTGCCAGTATTTACTGCCTGTTCTGTTGATGTTAGCCATTCAGACTGGGGTGAGATGAAATCTCAGAGTTACTTTAATTTGCATTTCCAATTTTTTTATTAATCATTTTATTTGTTTATATTTCAAATGATATTTCCCTTCTAGGGTACCCTTCCAAAACCCCCATCCCATCACCTCTCTCTTCCCTCCCCTTTGCCTCTATGAGGGTGTTCCTTCACTCACTCAATCACTTCCACTTCACCACTCTAACATCCCTCTACACTGGAACATTAAAGGGCCTCCTCTCCCACTGATGTCAGATAAGGCCATCCTCTGCTACATATGTATCTGGAGCCATGTATCCCTCCATGTATATACTCTTTGGTTGGTATATACATGGGGCTCTGGGCGTTCTGGTTGGTCCAGTTAGTTGATATTGTTCTTTTTGGGGGGTTGCAATCCCCTTCAGCTCCTTCAGTCTTTCCCCTGGGGTTCCAGGGTTCACTCTGATGGTTGGCTGTGAGTGTCTGCATCTGTTTTGGCCAGGTGCTAGTAGAACATCTCAGGGAACAGCCATACCAGGTTCTTATCAGCAAGTGCTTCTTGGCATCAGCAATAGTTTCAGGTGTTGAACACTTTTGAAGTATTTCTTGGTCATTTTTATTTCTTCTGTTTAGAACTCTGTTTACATTCTTACCCTGTTTTTCAATTGAATCATCTGTTTCTTTGGCCCTTTGTTTTATGAGTTCTTTGTATATTCTGGATATTAGTTTTGGATCAGATGTATAGATGACAAAGATTCCCTGTCATTCTGTGTGTTTCTTGTTTACTTATTGGTTGTTTCTTTAGCTGTACAGAGTGTTTAAAGGTAAAACACCCAGTATATTTTAAAGATGCTAGTAAGTAATAAAGGTCACCAACCCTGTTTTTTGTGAAAATTTAGGGACCCTAAATTAAATTTACTAAAACCACATGGAAAAGTAAAGAGAAGGAGGTCTAACTTAAGAAGAAAACCAGTAAAACTGAAGGAAGAATATCAATAAAAGGTACAAATTATATAAATAGAAATCATTAGAATAAATTGCTGCCGTAATATATACAATGTAGAGGAAGTCACTCCCGGCCCGGAACACTGGTTCCTTCCGTTCTGGGCCAGGGCACTGAGCAGATCTTGGGTGGCAGCTCTGCCCCCAACCTTCAAGAACCCAAAGGAAGAGGGGATCCCAGGCGCTCTAACTCGGGCAGTATCTTAGGTAAGCAGACAGCAGGGCCTGCCCTAAACAGGGAGTAACTGGGACCAACCGAGGACTCAGGAAGTCACTCCCGGCCTAGAACACTGGTTCCTTCCGGTCTGGGCCAGGGCACTGAGCAGATCTTGGGTGGCAGCTCTGCCCCCAACCTTCAAGAACCCAAAGGAAGAGGGGATCCCAGGCGCTCTAACTCGGGCAGTATCTTAGGTAAGCAGACAGCAGGGCCCGCCCTAAACAGGGAGTAACCGGGACCCACCGAGGACTCAGGAAGTCACTCCCGGCCCAGAACACTGGTTCCTTCCGGTCTGGGCCAGGGCACTGAGCAGATCTTGGGTGGCAGCTCTGCCCCCAACCTTCAAGAACCCAGAGGAAGTGGGGATCCCGGTTGCTCTAACTGGGACAGTGTCTTAGAAACTAGTTCTTGGATCTGACGCCTGGACCAGACCTCTGCCAGGTCTGCTGTTGGGTGGACCCTGGATTCCACCTGAGACATACTGGAAGGTCCACTCAACCCAGAGCCACAGAGGAACAACTGAACTCAGAGCGTCAGACAACATATCCTGAGATATTCTAGAAGAGACACTGCACCCAGAAGAGCAGACACCTAGCTGGACTGCTACCTTGGAGACACCATATCCTGAGGCATCCTAGAGATACCACTGTAATCAGCTCAGCTGGAAAAGATCACAGAGACATCTGGACACCTAGGAGATCAGACACAAGCTAGATAACTGGAAAGGCAGGCTTCAGTCAGAGGCAGTAAGTACAGGCAGCACTAGAGTTAACCAGGTGGCAAAAGGCAAGCGCAAGAATGTAAGCAACAGAAACCAAAGTTACATGGCATCATCAGAACCCAGCTCCCCCATCAGAGCAAGCCCTGAACACCCCATCACACCAGAAAAGCAGGATTCAGAATTAAAATCACTTCTCATGATGATGATAGAGGGCTTTAAGAAAGACATAAATAACACTCTCAAAGAACTTAAGGAGAGCACTGGTAGACAGATAGAAACCCTTAAAGAGGAAACACAAAAATCCCTTAAGGAATTGCAAGAAAACGCAACCAAATGGGAGAAGGAATTAAACAGAACCATGCAGGATCTAAAAATGGAAGTAGAAACAATAAAGAAATCACAAAGGGAGAATACCCTGGAGATAGAAAACTTAAAAAAACGATCAGGAGTCATAGACACAAGTATTGCCAACAGAATACAAGAGATAGAAGAGAGAATCTCATGTGCAGAAGATACCATGGAAAACATTGACACAACTGTCAAAGAAAATGCAAAATACAAAAAGCTACTAACCCAAAATATACAAGAAATCCAAGACACAATGAGAAGGCCAAATCTAAGGATAATAGGTATAGATGAGGGGGAAGACTCCCAACTTAAAGGACCAGTAAATATCCTCAACAAAATTATAGAGGAAAACCTCCCTAACCTAAAGAAAGAGATGTCCATAAATATACAAGAAGCCTACAGAACTCCAAATAGTTTAGACCAGAAAAGAAATACTCCCCGCCATATAATACTCAAAACATCAAATGTACAAAACAAAGAAAAAATACTAAAAGCAGTAAGGGAAAAAGGCAAAGTAACATATGAAGGCAAACCTATAAGAATTACACCAGACTTCTCCCCAGAGACCATAAAAGCCAGAAGATCCTGGAGCGATATCATAAAGACCCTAAGAGAACACAAATGCCAGCCCAGACTACTATACCCAGCAAAACTGTCAATCAATATTGATGGAGAAACCAAAATTTTCCATGACAAATCCAAATTCACACAGTATCTCAACACAAATCCAGGACTTCAAAGAATAATTGGTGGAAAAATCCAACACAAGGAGGGAAACTACAACCTAGAAAAAACAAGAAGGTAATCTTCCAAAAGCCTTAAAAAGAAGGTAGCTACACCAACATATCTCCACGGCCAATAACAAAAATAACAGGAAGAAACATTCATTTCTCCTTAATATCTCTTAATATCAATGGACTCAATTCTCTAATAAAAAGACATAGACTATCAGACTGGATACATAAGCAGGACCCAACATTTTGCTGCATTCAGGAAACTCACCTTTGTGAAAAAGACAGGCACTACCTCAGAGTAAAAGGTTGGAAAACAATCTTCCAAGCAAATGGTCCCAAGAAACAAGCTGGAGTAGCAATTCTAATATCAAATAAAATCATTTTTCAACCAGAAGTAATCAAAAAAGATAAAGAAGGATACTTCATATTCATCAAAGGAAAAATGTACCAAGAGGAAGTAGCAATTCTGAACATCTATGCCCCAAATGCAAGGGCACCCACATACATAAAAGAAACTTTACTAAAGATTAAAGAATACATTGCACCCTACACAATAATAGTGGGAGATTTCAACACCCCACTCTCAGCTATGGACAGATCATGGAAACAGAAACTAAACTGAGACACAATGAAACTAACAGAAGTTATGAACCAATTGGACTTAACTGACATCTATAGAACATTTCATCCTAAAAAAAAAAGAATATACTTTCTTCTCAGCACCCCATGGTACCCTCTCGAAAATAGACCATATAATTGGTCACAAAACAGGCCTCAACAGATACAAAAAGATTGAAATAATCCCTAGTACTTTATCAGATCACCATGGACTAAGACTCATCTTCGACATGAACAAAAACAACAGAAAGCCCACATATATTTGGAAACTGAACAATGCTCTACTCAATGATAACTTGGTCAAGGAAGAAATAAAGAAAGAAATAAAAGACTTCTTAGATTTAAATGAAAATGAGGACACATCATATCAAAACTTGTGGGACTCACTGAAAGCAGTACTAAGAGGAAAAATCATAGCTCTAAGTGCTCACAAAAAGAAATTGGAAAGAGCATACATTAACAACTTGACAGCACACCTGAAAGAGTTAGAACAAAAAGAAGCTAATATACCCAAGAGGAGTAGATGGCAGGAAATAATCAAACTCAGGGCTGAAATCAACCAAGCTGAAACAAAAAGAACCATACAAAATATCAACAAAAGCAGGAGCTCGTTCTTTGTGAAAATCAACAAGATAGACAAACCCTTAGCCAGACTAACCAAAGGGTGCAGAGACAGTATTCAAATGAATAAAATCAGGACTGAAAAGGGAGACATAACAACAGAAACAGAGGAAATTAAAAATATCATCAGAACATACTACAAAGGCCTATACTCAACAAAATTGGAAAATCTGGATGAAATGGACAATTTTCTAGATAGATACCAGGTACCAAAGTTAAATCATCTAAACAGAGCAGATAAATCATCTAAACAGTCGCATAACCCCTAAAGAAATAGAAGCAGTCATTAAAAACCTCCCCACCAAAAAAAGTCCGGGACCAGATGGTTTTAGTGTAGAATTCTACCAGACCTTCCAGAAAGAACTAATACCAATTCTCTTCAAACTATTCCACAGAATAGAAACAGAAGTAACACTACCCAATTCGTTCTATGAATCTACAATTACGCTCATACCTAAACCTCACAAAGACCCAACAAAGAAGGAGAACTACAGACCAATCTCTCTTATGAATATCGATGCAAAAATACTCAATAAAATTCTTGCAAACCGAATCCAACAACACATCAAAGCAATCATCCATCATGATCAAGTAGGCTTTATCCCAGGAATGCAGGGATGGTTCAATATTCGGAAATCCATCAATGTAATCCACTACATAAATAAACTCAAAGAAAAAAAACCACATGATCATCTCACTAGATGCTGAGAAAGCATTTGACAAAATACAACATCCCTTCATGTTAAAAGTCTTGGAAAGATTAGGAATTCAAGGTCCATACCTAAACATAGTAAAAGCAATATACAGCAAGCCAGTAGCCAACATTAAACTAAATGGAGAGAAACTTGAAGCAATCCCACTAAGATCAGGGACCAGACAAGGCTGCCCACTCTCACCCTACCTATTCAATATAGTACTGGAAGTCCTAGCTAGAGCAATTAGACAACAAAAGGAAGTCAAAGGGATACAAATAGGAAAGGAAGAAGTCAAAATTTCACTATTTGCAGATGATATGATAGTATACTTAAGCGACCCTAAAACTTCCACCAGAGAACTCCTAAACCTGATAAACAACTACAGTAAAGTGGCTGGATATAAAATCAACTCAAACAAATCAGTAGCCTTCCTATACTCAAAAGATAAACAGGCTGAGAAAGAAATTAGGGAAATGACACCCTTCACAATAGCCACAAATAATATAAAATATCTTGGAGTGAATCTAACTAAGCAAGTGAAAGATCTGTATGACAAGAACTTCAAGTCTCTGAAGAAAGAAATTGAAGAAGATCTCAGAAGATGGAAAGACCTCCCATGCTCCTGGATTGGCAGGATTAATATAGTAAAAATGGCCATCTTGCCAAAAGCAATCTATAGATTCAATGCAATCCCCATCAAAATTCCAAATCAATTCTTCATCGAGATAGAAAGAGCAATTTGCAAATTTATTTGGAACAACAAAAAACCCAGGATAGCGAGAACTATTCTCAACAACAAAAGAACTTCTGGGGGAATCACCATCCCTGACCTCAAACTATACTACAGGGCAATAGTAATAAAAACTGCATGGTATTGGTACAGAGACAGACATGAAGATCAATGGAATAGAATTGAAGATCCAGAAATGAGCCCACATACGTATGGTCACTTGATCTTGGACAAAGGAGCTAAAACCATCCAGTGGAAAACGGACAGCATTTTCAGCAAATGGTGTTGGTTCATCTGGAGGTCAACATGTAAAAGGATGCAAATCGATCCATTCATATCTTCTTGTACAAAGCTCAAATCCAAGTGGATAAAAGACCTTCACTTAAAACCAGATACACTGAAACTAATAGAAGAGAAGGTGGGAAAGACCCTTGAATACCTAGGCACAGGGGAAAAGTTCCTGAACAGAACACCAATGGCTTATGCTCTAAGATCAAGAATTGACAAATGGGACCTCATCAAATTGCAAAGCTTCTGTAGGGCAAAGGACATTGTCAATAAGACAAATCGGCAACCAACAGATTGGGAAAAGATCCTAACCAATCCTACATCCGATAGAGGGCTAATATCCAAGATATACAAAGAACTCAAGAAATTATACTCCAGACAACCATATAACCCTATTAAAAAATGGGGTACAGATCTAAACAAAGAATTCTCAACAGAGGAAACTCGAATGGCTGAGAAACACCTTAAGAAATGCTCCACATCCTTAGTCATCAGGGAAATGCAAATCAAAACAACCCTGAGATACCACCTCACACCAATCAGAGTGGATAAGATCAAAAACTCAGGTGATAGTAGATGCTGGCGAGGATGCGGAGAAAGAGGAACACTCCTCCATTGTTGGTGGGACTGCAAGCTGGTACAACCACTCTGGAAATCAGTCTGGCGGTTCCTCAGAAAGCTGGACATAGCATTACCTGAGGATCCAGCTATAGCACTCCTGGGCATATACCCAGAAGATGCTCCAACATGTAATAAAGACACATGCTCCACTATGTTCATAGCAGCCTTATTTATAATAGCCAGAAGCTGGAAAGAACCAAGATGTCCCACAACAGAGGAATGGATACAAAAAATGTGGTACATCTACACAATGGAGTATTACTCAGCTATTAAAAATAATGAATTCGAGAAATTTTTAGGTAAATGGATGGATCTAGAAATTATCATCTTGAGTGAGTTAACCCAATCCCAAAAGAACACACACGGTATTTACTCACTGTTAAGCGGATGTTAGCCCCAAAGCTAGGATTATCGAAGACCCAACCAGCAGACCACATGAATCTCATGAAGAAGGAAGACCAAGAGGGGATGCCTCAGTACTACTTAGAACGAGAACAAAAATGCTCAAGGGAGCAAATACGGAAACAAAACATGGGACAGGAACTGAAGGAGGGGCTATCAGGAGACCACTCCACCTCGGTATTCATCCCATGTACAGCCACCTAAGCTAAACACTGTTGTGGATGGCTGGAAGTGCATAATCTGAGGAACATGATATAGCTGTCTCCTTAGAGGTCTGCCAAAGACTAACACACTCAGAGGACGATGCTCACAGTTAACCACTGATATGATCAGGGGTTCCCCAATAGAGAACTTAGAGAGAGGACTGAAGGAGCGGAAAGGGTTCGAGACCCCAGGAGGAAAGCAACAATACCAAAAACCAGAGCCCCCCAGGGTCTAAACCACCAGCCAGGGAACACATAGGGAGGGACCCAAGACTCCAGAGGTATATGTAGGGGAGGATGGCCTTGTCGGGCATAGGTGGAAGAGGAGTTTCTTGGTCCCATTAAAAAAATAAACACAGAGTGAGGGGGAATGTGAGGGTGGGGAGGGGATAATTGGGGGGGTAGGTGCGGTCACTGCCTCATAGAAACATGAGGAGGGGGATGGGATGGGGGGTTTCTGGGTGGTGGGAAGAAGGGGGGTTAGGGGATAAAACCTGAAATGTAAATATTACAACCAATTTTAAAAAGGGGGGGGAAGAAAAGTTGTTAGAACTAACATCTTTAAAAAAAAATGTCAGCCCCCGGGGGGGGGGGGAGGAGGGAATTTTTTTTTTTCTTTTTTTCCCTGATACTAAAACTTGTTCTGAGAATTGTATATTGCAGAATACACAGCCTTGGTGTATCTACTCATCAAGTATACAGAGCAGACCTGCCCAAACCTCTGATGTCCTGGAATTCCATCTGGATTCAGTGAAGACACAGCATCAGAGGATTATCAACTTACTCTTCCCCCCACCCCTCTTCTAATATCTCAACGCCCGTAATCAGCCTGAAGAAGTTACAGAAGAGTCAGCGCCCCTATTCCCTGAGCTTGGGGACTAATGTGGTTAATAATGGTCTGTCTTTCTAGGGAAAAGTAGTGGTTTTGTTGGAACAGGGAGGATTAGTTAGGACTTATTGCACAGCCATAACCTATTGGTAGAAATCTGTATAATTATTATCAAGATGAAGTTATAATTTCTTAAATGGTACAAAATTTACTTTGATTTCAAATTTAAGGTTTTCATTGGTACCAGCTCCTTATTAATATAAAAGTAAGATGAATATTGATACTCTCATGGGCAATGTGCTTGTATAACACATTTAGGAATACAAGGCCTAGACCCAGTCCTTCCTTAACTTTTTAACTGATTTGGGATGGTTAACCTATGAGTTAAGGGACTATAGCAAATTTATGGCTTTGAGTTAATTGTTAGGAGGTTAACCATATTTTATTTAGAAATAGCCAAGAGGAGTGAACAGACAACAGTCCAGGTGACCTTACATGGATAGTTGGTTTTCAAAACGTCAGAAGTCCATAGAATTGACGCAACAAAAATTTATATAAATGTCCATT
This sequence comes from Arvicanthis niloticus, assembly GCF_011762505.2. Taxonomy (NCBI): domain Eukaryota; kingdom Metazoa; phylum Chordata; class Mammalia; order Rodentia; family Muridae; genus Arvicanthis; species Arvicanthis niloticus. The sequence continues at coordinate 59,504,877 of NC_047662.1, forward strand.
CTGATTAGAGACCTGTCTGCTCCTGACAGCTTCCTGTTGTGGATTCTAAGAAGAAATTGAGCATCCTTGGAGTTATGCCAGTTGTGTGGTGACAGCCACTAGGCAAGAATTGCCTCTTTCCATCTACAGACTAACTACTGTCCTGAAGAGGACACACATGCAGAATAGTCGACTGATTATATCTGCCCAGACAGAGTAATCAGCCCTTAATAATCCTGCATCACTAAGGTCTGTCAGATGACTCTGGGCCAGAAGGCTGAAGATTTGATGCTCGAACATTCGGTAGTATAGGGGCTTCTCAGGTGTTCAGAGGTCTCTATAAATTGGCTAAGTTTTAGAAGCTATGTTTAGTGCTTCCTATAACTTCAGTTAACTCAGTCATTCTGGATTTCTGACTGGGTTGAAGACGCATAGTCTCATAGCCAATCCTGGCTATTTACTTTGAGAAAAAAGATCTGAGTAGATAGTTTTCAGCTGACATTCACTATAAAGCCAAAAAAAAAAAAAAAAAAAAAAAAAAAAAAAAAAAAGAGCCAGGATCAAAAGTAAGTGCTTTAGTTAGAAGACAGAGGTTCTGGTTAGTCAACAAAATGATGGACTGGGTATTAGAACTATCTTATACCTCACTGGTACAATTAGGAATAAGTATGCTCTAACTGTATTTTGAGAGAAAAGTTTTACTTTAACAGGAAGAGTGATATGTAGGAGGAGCTAAGTGGGAAGGAGTACTAAGAGGAAGAGATGGGGTAAGGAGAGAAGATGAAGGAGAGGAGAAACTAGATGATGAGAGAGAGAAAGAGAGAGGGGGCATGGAGGCAGATGTTCACAGGTCTCCACCAGTCAAAGATAGTCTTTATATCTAGGTTGGGTATTGGATTACCCTTCTGATTGAGCATTACCAAACTTATAAATCCTTTGATTAACATTTAAAAAAAATTGTATAAAAGCAAAAAGGAAAGGGGGGCATGGGACAGGGGTGTTCTAGGGAGGGGAAATGGGGAAAGGGGATGGCATCTTAAATGTAAATAAAATAAAATGAAAAAAAATATATATATACAATGTAGCATACGCATCCTATTGCCTAGACACATTGCAATGACTACCATCCATCTATCAACCCAGACAAGTTTTATTTAAAGTAGCCATAGTTTCCAAAGGCAAGACTAAGTGTTCAAGCATGGTTGTTAAGTTCACTTCCACTGAGAGCCAGGTAAACAAAACTAGAATTCAACTTGGTTAAGAATTCTTGAGCCCTTGTGATGTTCTTTATTTCTCATTTTTCCTTTATTTCTGAGAGACAATTTTTCTGGATATATTATTCTTGGCTAGACGTTTAGTCTTCTGCTATTCTGGATACATTGTCCTATTACTACTGGACTATGGACAATCTACTAAAAATCCAGAGGTTGCCTCAATGATGTTTACTTGCATGGCACTTAATCCTTTGGTCTTGATGTTTTCGAAGTTCTCTATTTGTAGTTGACTTTCCTATTTACAGACGAGAAAACCCACTTGGCAACCTTTGAGATATTCAGATCTAGATGTCTGTATCTCTACCAGGACACAGATGTTTTCAGGAAGTGTTTTTATCAAATATGTTTTCTGTACCCTTCTACATTTAGGACTTTCTCATTTAGCCCACTTAAAAACATGCTGTAATTCTCAAGGCCTTACTCAATATTTCAGTTTTTTCTATTTGGCTAGGTTATTACAAAAGATCTTCTTAAAGTTTAAAGGGTCTTTCTTTATCTTGATGTAGTCTGTCAAACTTGTCAATTGTATTTTTTATTTACAATAAATAAAAAATGGCTCCCCACACAGATCCAAGATTTCTTTTTGGTATTTAAAAGGATTCTAAGCTTAGTTTTAAGGCTTCCTTTATATATTATAAGTAATTTTTATGATTTAACTTAATTCTTTATCTTTTATATTTCCTATCTTATAGCATTTTCTTAAATCATTATTTTGAATTGTCTTTCACATAGTTTAATTTATTTGTGCCTGTACTAGAGAATCATTCATTCTTTACGGTTTCCTTGCTTTTTCCTATTTATTTTGTATTTATCAGTTCCAGTTTGGTCCAGTTGCTCTCATTGGAAATGATTTTTGAACAGAGGGAACATCCAAGAATGTTGTTTGAGCAGAGCACAGTGCATGTTTCAAGGTGATTACTTGAGTACAGTCTCTATGAAGCTGTCTCAACTGCAGCTAGGGTTGGTGATAACTGAGCATGCCCATGGGCCTGTGGTACACTAATATCTACAGGGTATCACTGTCTCCATGTGCACATTTTTCTCTACTGTAGGGTGTTTAGCCAAGTGGCGCTAGGTCTTTTATGGCCTTTGGACAGCCCAAGTGGTTCTGTGTTCTAGGAGAAAAACTCCTGTAATATGTGTGAAATTAGTGTCATGGTCTCACTATTTTGTTTGAACTCTCATATCACAAGTGATATGGACACAGGTTCACTGCCTGAGGCACATGTACATACAACTGTTACACCAAGCAAAGGAGTGTGATTGTGCAACATTTCCCCATGTCTTATGTCCATGGGAGAGTGATTTAGTTTTGCCTCTGATCCTGAGAATCAGAACAAAGAAGCTTTGGAATGGTTCCAAGGAAAGAAGAAAGCTCCAGAGACCGGGACTTTATGAATCACAGCACAGCTATAAATCAGATCCTGGGTCGATGGAACAATGCAAACAGGAGCTTGGAGCAGAGGTGCTATATGCTGGCTAATCTGGACCACAGCAGCAACCAGCTCTCTGGGGCTGGGTGAAGTAGCATCAGAGACCCAAAAGTAGCAGATTGAATCTGTAACTTGGGGTCTAGAGGATTTTAGGGCAAAGACCAATTCACCCCATCAAGAGATTATATACCACATCCTAGAGTGCTAGAACAGATGCAAGGACATAGGGCACTTCAATTCTTCTCTGAAGACGGAGTAACATAATTCAATAATGGTTCTCTTTTCTGTGGAAGGCAAGTTACCACATCTCAGGTGCATCTGCTCACTGGTCCGGGATTCACTTCCATTAAAGGGTATATACTTTATTGGCTTGGAGTCAGGATCACAGCTGATTCCCTCAAAATTATAGAACCACAAATTATAGAACCACTTATGTGTAAAAGCATGTTTTTCTTCTAATTCACCATAGCATCACTTTAGCTACAAATTAGAGCACTTTGTGTGAATGGAACTGTTCCTCCATTGTTGTATTTCTTGTACTTGAGTTTAATACTCATTGCTTTGCTTTAATCCACTGTCTTTCCTCTTAGGAAAAGCATACTGTTTACGTTGTTACTACTGTGAGTCTTAATATTTGTATAAAACCCATTGCTTTTTTTTCCCCTCTTCAACATTTACAGTACAATTATAATAGGTTAATTAATGTAGATATATTGCACTGGGAAATTTATCTAAAGATAAATGAATATTTTAAAGTTTCTTATAGAGGTCTATAAGATGTATAAGTACATGTGAAGATAATTGACATTTTTCTAATACTGGTCTTTCTAACCTATGGGTAGTATAAATTTTGTATTTAGATATTTCTGATTTTTCTTAATAATAAGTTAGAAATTTTACTGGGCCTTATAGTGAATCTAATCTCTGTATTTGATTTATTTGATACTATTCATACTGCTGCTTTTAAATTTTCAGTATCATTGCTGTTATTTTATAGAAGCTATATAGGTCTAACAGCCTTATTAAAAATTCAATAATTAATTTTAGTCATTTGAAATTCTTTTTGAATTTTTCTGAGAATTGTAATATGTGAAGAATGGCAGTTTTACTTCTTTCTTCCCAATCATCAGATTAGGAATTCAAGATCAATGTTGACTACAAATTAGAAAACACACATTTTTTTCCCTTTCTAGGGAGTACTTAATAACTCATTATTGCACTTATATCACTAGTTTTCTTTTGTCAGATTTAGGAAGTTTCTTTCTGTTATTCATTTGTTAATATGCTTAAATCACAAATAAGTATGAAGTTTTATCTATAGCCTGTGACATTATCATCATTTTTTTTTTCTGTAAAAAAAATGTATACACCACATTTTTTTTTGGACTTTTGAAGTAGTAACAGTTTTATATATGGAAATAAATAATAATAGTAGTTGTAAAGTCTTGTGCATTCTCAATATTATTGTATGCCAATCCTAATATTTGAGTTTTTCACCTACAATTAAAAAGTTACCATATGTATATATGTATAGGTATTTGATACATATATATGGCTTGGGATTTATGTTTTTGAGATAATGCTTTAATAAAATATCCATCTTATCAGTGAAAGAATTTTTTACTTTGTCTTTTTACCAGATCATTAGTGATTTCATGTTGTCCTCATATCAAATCTAGTTTAGTTTCTTCTCATATAACACCTTGTTTGTGACAAGATCTCTTGTTTTTCTTTACTGTGCGTGCCTGGATAGCTGCCCTACACACTTCTTAGTATTTTCCTATATCCATCACCCATCTTACTGTAGGATTTATGGGATTACAGATGCACTACAGTATCTGGATTTACATGGGTTCTGAGGAGCTGAGCCAGTCTACCATGCTTGCAGGGCAAAATCTTTTACCCACAAAATCATCTCTGTAGCTGAATGTTTTAGAAAACTTGCTCTATTTTCTATTATGTTTATGAGTATTTTGTCTTCATGTATGCATGCATCAGATTATAGGTGCTGGGTATTGAACCTGGGTTCTCTGCAAAAGCAGTAGTCTCTCTTAACTATGGAGTCATGCTCCAACCCACAGCTCTACACTTAGATGTGTGCAGACTTAGAATTATTTCATGTCCCTATTTGTATGAACTTCTTTTCCATTCAAATACCACAAGAAAGTCAGCTTATAGAACAAAAAATATTATTTTGTATTAGAGTTACAGAGGGGTAAGAATATATCTTGACAGTCATGGCAGCAAATGGTAGCCATAGAAACAGAAGCAGGAAACTGGGAGTTCACATATTTTCAGCAAGCACAAAGAAGAGAATGGAAAACCAGAAGCAGGTAAGGCAATACATTCTCAAAGCCCCATCAACTGGGGACAAGTATTCAAATACCCAAGACCACAAGGGGCATTTCTTATTCAAACCACAATGCTGGTAATTCCTTGTTATCATGAAACAAACGAACAAAAAAACAAACAAATAAGCATCAACACCTCTCCTATATTTATTGCCACAAATGCATTTTTTGATGCTTCTGTCATCACAGAAGCTATCTGGGGTCAAATAATACCTGTTCTCTTCTATTCTTTTAATTTCAAATTTTTTGTCAACTGAACATTTAAGGAAACTTTCTAATAAGTGACATGTAGTGAGGTCTGAAATTCCAGCCAGTCTATAATAAATTTTCATTTTGTGAAAGATACGTTTATTGTTCCTATCTTGCTTTTACTTGGACCCTGTGAAAATGTTTCCTTTTTCCCCTCTTTGACTTTAATATTTTAATATTTAACTATTTAAAATTAATTAATTGTCCTCTGTAGTGCACTAGAATTTTTGTTGCCTCTTTCCCAAATACTTTATTGGTTAATCTGGCAAGTGTGAAATATAGTTTGGTTGATTGACTCTAATGAACGTGATTACTCTGACCAATTTGTCATAAAGCAGGACTTTGACACACTGTCAACTCCATTCATCACCTTCTGCTCAACACCTGTATTGTCATGTATTTTAATTACACATATTAAAGATGCTGTAATATTTTTGGAGATAATTTATTTTGATTTATCTCATGTTTAACATGTTCATTGCTTACGTCTTCCTGACTCTCTGTGAACTTCCAGAATGTCTTTAAAGTACTTTGTAAAAATTTTTTATGTTAGTGTGTATGCTCATGTGTAAACGTGTGAATGATGCAGTGCATAGGTAGAGGACAGAGAATAATTTGTGGGATCCAGTTCTCCTTTTCCACACTTCTGGTTACAGGGATTGGACATCTGTTGTTAAGCTCTGTGGCAAGTACGTTGACCAGAAGAGTCATCTTGTCATCTTGTCCCTGCCCCCCACCCCCAGAGGTCATTTTCTTCTGATTGTCTAACTTTCGCTTCTTTTAGTGTATTTTCGTGAGCCCAAATTTTTCATGTTTGTTTTTTTTGTTCACATTTTGAAAGGCATAGTTGCTTTTACCAACTTCAAACACTGTGTCTCAGAATAAGACTTAGATGACATTACAGTCTTTTCCCGATCTTTCCTACAAAACACCCACCTGGAGGAAGTTTTGACTTCTATATAGTAAAGACATTCATCCATTGTCTCTTTCTCACTGTTTGCAGGCAGAAATAAAATAATAGAGACCAAATTATTGAGTTTGGCTTGTAATACATTATGTTCTAGGTAGTAAGAGAGGTAGACCAGAGGCTACTTTTTACTAGCTGGGTAAGTTGTTCCCTTAGCTTGAACATTTAAGGAAGTATTTGGAATAGAAGGTTAGGCAATGGGATTCCCCATGGAGCTTAGAATGGTGGCTTAAAATTCTCTGCCAAAATCATTTTCTTTAGCATTCTTTAGCTTCTTTAATTTATGTGTCTGAAGTATTAAGCCTTTAAAAAATCCTTAAAATATTTTAACAATGCAAAAATAAATCTACAACATATTCCATTAATTAAAATTGTATTGTAATAAAACTTATACCATCTACAAAAGGACTCAGATCACTGCAGTAGATTTTTAGTCTTATTTATATAGTTACATATATATTGCTTTGTCTTAAGAAAAATCAGTACTGCAAATGCATTATTTACAATATCCTCAGTTATACAAAAATATATTTGTGAAATGTTTTATAAACATTTATTATATCAAGTATTAAAATTACTGTTGTCATTATTACATAAGAATAATATCATTTTAGTGATAAAAGTAACATCTGAAAAACTGAAGAGCTTTCAAGGCATTCCAAAGTAAACCCAGACTATCATACCCACAAAAAATACTGTAGCAGGACCCCATGTGTCCATTAAGTATGAGTACAAAATTTTCATTTAAATTAGTAGAAACGTAAACGGTTGTTACAAAGTAAAAACAATGCTTTTAGAAAGCAATTGACTCAAATTTACCTTTTACTTACTTGTGTGTTTCTACTGTAAACACTTTTACCATAAAGTGCATATTAAATTTCAGAACTGTTTTGAACTCACACATAAATCAAAGCGCTCATCTTACCATTGAATCAAGACTTACTTCAGCAAATAATGTACTGAAATGCCAGGTAAAAACCTAGTGCTCTGAGAAAGACTAAGAATTTCTCTTTAATTCCATGGACAAAATGCAAAGATCTATCAACATATGTAAATGAACACATAATTTCGGGAATGCTGATATTACATAACAGTGAATATGTACATAAACCATAAAACAAATTCTGACAGTTTCTAATGATACCACTTTTTTTTAATTCCCAGAGTGGAAGAACGTAATTATAAAAAAACTCTTTCCCTTTTGCTAAATTAATCTTTTAAGAGGAAAAAGAAACACAACACTATACTTTACAAGACTGAATTCTAAGTAGTCAAGAATTGCCACCACTGATCCTGAGTCCAGAGCACATAGTCATTGTGTTTTATGAATAAGCCTGTTCTCTCTGGTGCCATGTCTTAAAACCTGCTTTCCAAGACATGCTCAATAGCCATCCTGGCCTAATCTACTGTGCAGCCATATAGAGTGGCACACCATGGCACTAGACAGATGATCAGCACAGTCAATCACGGTATTCTGAAGGAAAAGAATGACCTGAAGGCCAATGCTACGCCTTAAGCTAAGTCCTAAGTGAGAGATTTTAATTGATTCCTAAAATGATTGTGGTGTCTTAGGAACTGATTTCTGAACTCAACCCCCCCCCCCAGTGACTCTTTCATCATTAAGGATGCAATTGCACTGTTGTAGGTAAACCATTTGTCTACCTGTGACATTCTGTACTGCTCAAAAATCACATGATAACAAGAAGCTCATTGTTACTATAGAGGCAATAAAGCTGATACCTAGCAACTTATAGATGATATGCTACAATTGCACTGACTGGAAATAACAAGTGCTAACTGATGTTATAAGATTAATGAATGTCTGATTTTAGATTTTACTGGTCGAGTCACAGCATCAATGAAACAACTGCAGTGTTGTTATTACTAATTTTGTAGAAACATGTTAACCTATACCAATTATTGCTTCTAGGAACATTAGTGCAACAGCCTCCTGGTATAGTCTACAACAGATGGAAACTACAATAATAAGTCAATTTAAGTCCTGCTTCTGTGTGTGGAGTGTCTCCACTCTAATACTGACAATTCAGTCCTATGGGTCCTCCTTGTATTTATACTTATTGTTATAATATTGCTCCTCTAAATCTCAAAAATGGATTATAATAGTATACTGGCTAAATGTTACTAAGACTTTTGGGTTGCTTAGCTCTTTCTCTCCCCCCCCTCTCTCTCTGTGTGTGTGTGTGTGTGTGTTACAGTGACAAAGGGAGAAATATTTAACTTGGCTCTGGCTTCATAAGCTTCAGTCCAGTGTACTGGAGAGGGCGTGGCAGAGCAGAATAGCTCATATGATACCATGCGCTTCTCATGCTCTTGAAAAGAGGCTTTCAGCTGAGACATATAAATATTTAAGCAGAAGTTTTGATAGTAAAGAATCACAGAAAAATCAGAGTGGACTATCCCCAATGTGGGGCAGCCTACTGGGTTCTGGATTTTTAAAAACTCTTTCAATGCTCCCTCTTTGTGATGCTATTGTTAAGTTCCTTCCTTAAGTGTGACTTTCATTTCTATTGACCAGATTTGAGGGTCAAGATGGCCTCTGCAGGTCTGTTTTTCTGCTTATGAGAATGTTCACCAGTGGGCATATATGGTCACTGGAAAAGCACTCTGGTACTTCAGTTTCTGATATGGAGGAAAGGCCCACTTATGGCCTGAAGGATACCAAACCACAAGGAGACATTCAGGTCATTAGGAGACACAGATGCCAAGATAGAGTTTCAGTTTCCTTGGTTACCTCACTTCTAGCTCCCTGACTCCCAGGTCAGGACAGTACCTAACCACACACAAAAAGGGAGTTACAGGACACTCAGTTTTCTTCCATTCATGTCTGCTTTGCTTGCTTCAAATAGTAGTAATAAAAAGCAGAGAAAGAATTCTCCTGTACATGTTGCTTTTCTGCCCTTGCCTCCATCCAGGTCCCTGACCTTCAGGATAATCCTACTAGACTTTAAGGTGTTCATTCCAGCTTAGCTAACCCCTTCTAGAAACATACCCATGAGTATACCCTGTGATCTTCTAGGTACTTCTTAACTCAAGCAACCTGACAGTTAAGATTAAGAATTACAAGCTGGTAACTTTTTAAATTATCATTATAAAAATCCTAGATATGTGTGTTCATAGCTTGGGTCAACAAGTTTTGTTATAAGCTTATGGGGATAATAAATTGTATTAATGATTTAAGATCAACATCTCAGTGGGGTTCCAAATCTTAATATAAACTCATTCTTAGCAGGAATAGAGAAATTGGGCCTTAGATAGTTACTTGCATGTTTAACTTCTCAGAAACTTCAGTTTAAGTCTTTAATGTCCCAAATCAGATGGTCTTTAAATGTTGCATTTAAAAACCAAATAATTTGAATTCTAAATTTTACTCTTGCCAGCTTGTTATTCTGTTTTGTCTCCATAGGAGGGTTTTGGGGAAGGATACCTGGGATTGATATCCAGGACTTGTGTTAGCAGTTTGAAGTCAGACCCTCAGCAGTGCTCAGTGATACATGGAGGGCTCCAGTGTCTTTGCAGTTTGTCTTGCTTGGAAATCACATTCAAAATAAACTATGTCACAATACACGTTTTTAACGCTTATGAAGCCCTTCTAGACAGACAAAACAGAACAAGAAAACCTACCTTTTCTTTCCCGGTAATCATGCCGTTGACAGAGTTGTGTGTGCTTAGATAAAACTTGCACTTGGATATTTTAAGGTAATCTGTTTAAGTTTGTATACTAAACATTTACAACTAGAATCTTCCAACCAACCCAGAACTTCAGTTTGCTGGTGCTGGAGACAATTAGCTGCTGATTGTTCCATTATAATGTTCCATGGCTTCTGGGGTATAAGGTTTTATATGCTTTCTGCCTATAGAACATTATCTTTCTCTCATCCTTCAGTATCAATCTCGAGTTCTGGATATTGGAATTTACAGGACCTATATTATGTCTATTCTTCCTTTCCATCAAGCAAAAAAGTGCTCAAAGTGTTAGTTCATTAGGACAACATTGTTTGTAGAAACTGAAAATAGTGTTTCATGTCCCTCTTCTTCATCTATGTGTTTTCCACCATTTGTTCCACTGCTGGTTTAATTCTTAGGATAAGTTATGCAGGCAGACTCTGGATTGTCACTTCTTGCCATTGGGTAGAGAGATAGAGAGTTAATTTCAGTGATTATGATCTGCAAAAGATGGTTATTACAAAAGCTGAAGTAGTGGCTGGAACTCATGATCTTGACAACTCATGTTCTCTGAGGACACCTAAGTGAGGGATGGGCAAGAGTCCAGAGCATTATTCTAGAAAGTTCCTCCATATGGAAACACAAGAACAATCACAATAATAGGTCTCTGGCTAAATTAAATATCTGTCTTTTGGTTATAAAAATTAACCACTTTATCAAGTGTTTATATTTGGTAGGTATATCAATATCTTATGAAATGTTCACTGCAATTCATAGTTACAGAATGTGTTCTTCCTACATTTAGAATATTCCCTAATTTGTCTATATAAAGAGAAGAAGCAATCAGAAGCAAGAGAAACTGGAGGTACTTGGTACAGAAAATAGAAAGCTGAGAAGAAATAAATGCAATAAGGGCTTTATCTGAGAGTCTTGAGATGGTTGCATGAAAGAAGCCTTTAATTTACCCCATGTAATGAGAAAAAAAAACAATTTTTGGAAGTTCAAGGAGGAATATTTAAATTGGCCTAGATATTTTAGTTTTTTTAAACTATAAAGATAAAAATTGAGAAGGCATATTCATAAAATACCTATCTTGTACTATTTTTTGCATAGAGAAAATTGCTAAGCAAACCTGTGGACTTATCCAGGAAGACTTGGTGGGAATTAGGCCATCATCCATATCATGCTAGAGTCTCAAGACTTCGATCATGACAGGAAGAAGTTGGAGTACCTGGATGCTGCCTGGGCAGTAAGCAGAGGGTAAGGCCTGTAAGCAGTGAATCTGGTCTTCTGTGGTTTATATCTTCTCACTAGGGTATGTGTGCATCGGGGGTGCAGAGAACATGAAGTCTTTCATTATCTTTAGGAATTACAAAATTATAACTTTTAATTGTGAAGGACCCAGTTTCCTAATCACAATGTCCTCTGTTCTATTATGATATGAAGGAAATGTGACATAAGATTAAAGCACTAGATTTTTTTTCCTCTGGGTTTGAGTCTCTTTCAGGTAGGAAATTTGTACAGTGGGAAGAGCTATCTATTTTCCTTAGAGAACATTTCCTTATCCTTCTTCATCTTACCACTCAAGCCTTCTGACTTCTTTGGGATAAATCTGGGAAGGTGATGTTCTAATGAGATCTTTAGTGCCACTAGTGTGACAGAAGCTTCTTTTGACTAGGCAAATGCCACAGGCACATTCTTTGTCTTGTGTGGATTCTTACTTTCAGGACTCATTTAATGATGATAAAAATCATGTTCAAATTCTTGGTTATTTCTTCCTTATCCCCTGGGAATTCAAAATAGGTCTTGACATACCGCTTTTTAAAAATGTATTTTTGAGATTTTAATATAATTGCGTCATTGCCCTTTCCTCCCCCAAATACTCTCTCATATACCACAGTTTGATCTTCTACAAATTCATTCTTTTTGTAGTTATTTGTTGTATACACACACACACACACACACACACACACACACCATGTACCATATGCACAATTAAGGGGTGTGGGGTTTGTGAAGAAAAAAGTGGGATGGAAAGCAAACTGTCAAAGGTTTCTTCCTATGACTCCTTAAAGTGTCCTAATATGTATTGCAATACATCAGATATAAGATGGCTCCCAGACACATCGAAAAGGAACCAAGGCCAAGGTGATGGCTGCTTGTTCCCCTCACTTTCCCAGAAGTCCTAACAGGTGACTATGTCACCCTCCCTATTCTGAGTTACCTCATCAGGCCAGGCTTTCAATTGTGCACCATGATGGTGTGGCTAGCTATGATTGGCCAAGTATTTAGGGGCTTGGGTTATATAGTGTATATAAACTTATGCACTAAAAAATAAACTTAGATCTATCCTTAGAACCATCCTGTTGCTGGTCTCTGAAGTCTGATTTCCCAGGATTCCATCCATCACCTCTCAACCCCCATCCTCAATTTTGTTCCCACAAAGAGGGAGTGGAAAGATTGTAAGAGCCAGAAAAACAAAGAATTTTCTGTGAGATGATGTCCCTTAGGAATGAGATAATACTTTTGCCATGACTGTTGGTGCTCCATGAGTAGTAAGAATACAACAGACTTTTTTATTGTGTCTTCTCCTATTAGATGTATCCATGGATCTCACCTACAGAAGTTACCCATGGACTCTGAGATTTAGTAACTTTTGATGGTACAGGTACTTAAGCCACAGCACTTTAGTTTGCTAGAACAAGTTCATTAGGTCAGACATCAGTGAAGTGCTCAGATGAATACCAAAATGTCAGAAGATATTTCTCCTCAAATTGTAGGCAATGCCCCCTGCGACCCACTGAAAGTTGGAGATAACCAATATTTTATTACTTCTAACAGAAGCACCATGAATTAGTCTGTTTTACTTTCATTTTATACCTATAATGCAATAAGAGTCTTATGTCAATAGTCTCATATAAAATTTTACATACTCCTTATTACATGTTCTGTGAGAATTTTATTTTTAAATACATTGAAATACAATCATATCCATCCTCCATCTCAATGTACTCCTCCAGATTTCCCCAACACACTTCTCTCCCAACTGCATGACCTTTTATTGTTTTAATAACCTGTAATTTCATGTCTTATCCTCAAGGAGCACATCTCTTTTCCTGAAATTTTTGTTTTATATAAAGCACTGCCATTAGTCCAATTTCTAAACTGAACAATTTCATGGGACAGATTAAATCCTTAGAACATTCAGGGAAAACCAAAGGAGAAAGCCCAGTGTTCCAGGACAGAGTCTGTGATGCACAGCCAATCTCAGACTGAGACCACAGAACAGCATCCTATATTGTGGAGTTCTAGTTGCCAGGAAACCAGTTGTTATAGAATATTCAGCATTTTTCCCCTCAGACCAAGTCAGTAGCCAGTAGGGGGCAAAATGGTCCCCTTTATGCACTATTGAAATTTTTTATCTCAACATTTCTTCTAAATGTATGACATGCAAATATATGTGTATATGTGTATACACTGTATGAGAGCAAAGTGCATCACACAGCTCTGCCCAGCCACACAGCACTTTCCATTCTGTGCAGTATGAAGCCAGAGAATGACATTATTTTCATTTTTATGAAGCCATGCATAGGGTCAGTGGACTAATAAATGAAATCTGAATTATTCAACACTCTGTGTCATTCAGATCTTCAAAATCAATGCTGAGGGAAGAAATAGTAGAAATGTTTCAACCCAAACCAAACCAATAGAGCTGTCTCCTTTGTCTCTTTCTCTTTTAACCATTCACTTTTATTTGGGATTTTGGATTCTGGGTGAGTTTCCATACAATTTCTCTAACAGTCATAACACACATTAATAATTTATGGGCTTGAAGTATGGGGCGTGCATGAGAAAGCGCATTTTACACAGTGCCTAATCACACAGTTACCTCTTCAAGTTTCACAGTCGCTCCAGCTGAGTTAGGTAGGAGTGAACTCAGAAAACTGTTGTATTCCTAGGGGTATCAGTGATTTCATGGGATCTGTTAGGCAGGAATGAGGACTCCGTTACAGTTTCAATAAGCAAACACACACTTATTCACTAGCCATTCACTGAACAGGCATACATTAATCTACTGGTTACTTCTTGTTCCTGGCACAAATAGAAAAAATGGAATTTTTTGGCATGGAGAAAATGGAATTCACCCTGAAAGGTAAGTTATTCATTAATTTTCCTGTTTCCTCTGGTTTTTGCTTCTGACTTCACCCCAACAGAGAGTATTTTTTTTGTTTTTGTTTTTCCCTTGAACCTTTTGAACTACACATAAAATTATTCATATCTATGGAAAGCTGCATTTCTGGGGAACAAAACATGTTATTTTCCTGGTCAACATCTTACAAAAGCTTTCTTCCACAGACAAGTGCAGAGGAAAAGCTTTTAATTTGATGTATTTTCTAGCATGTCAGCCAAGTAGAAGGATACCATTTCATGCAAACATGCCCTACCTGTTGTGGACTTACATTACTTTAACAATGCCACACTTCAAGATTTGTCACTAGGATTTGACTGGGCCCAATTGTCTGTGCCAGATTGTGTTTTAAGAATCTTAAATATATTCTTTTACATATGTGGAGTCAGGGACCCAGAAAAGTTAAGTAACCAGCCAAAATCCAAACAGCTACTAAAGGACAAGCCATGTTTCAGTTAAGTGTGTCTTCAGGATCTTCCACTGCGCACCCATTCCTCTGCATGCTTGGGCCCCATAAATCATATAATGATATGAACTCAGTTCTCTACTAACTAAATAAAATAAATATGCATTTTGGGTATTCCTAAACATGTAAATTGAAATGGCTTGGAATTTGGCTGCAGATTTTTGTGTCTGATGATGAGCAGCATGCACACAAATGGTATTTTTGTGCAATCCTAAAAGACACATCCATATGCACTAGGGAAGGGACCTAGGAGTTTACATTGTTCTGAAGTTCCCCAGGAGATCCAGATTCAGTGGCTTTTCAGATAAGCCCTCTGGGAATATAATGAGTTTAGAGCAAATCTCTGGAAAAATATGCCCATAGCCACACAATGATCTAAGAGTCTGGCAGTGAGCCACATGGCTCAGATGGATGTAAGCAGTGATTAGTTTGACTGGAACCCCTCTAAAACGTTCATCACACTGGTGGTTCCAGTGTAGCATGCCCTGTCCCTGGGGAGTAGCAGCTTTGATTGCCAGTGTTCTAGTATCTGCTCCTCATTGGTCCCTAGGGTGGTCTGCTGCTCACAGTGGTTACAGTAAATACTGGGATGCCACAGATACAGGAAGTCAGCACTATCTTGTGGGCAGGTGGGTTCGCAGCTCTGGCTCTTGAAATCTTCACACCCAGCTATGAGCTATATCGATGCCTGTTTCTGTCGTTTCATTGAGAAACTTAAACTGATTTGTGAGCAGCAACGACTTAGTGAAGTTCTCTATGGTAGGAAGAGAACAGCAAGTATTGCCATGAGCTTGTTTCCCAGGTCAACCTAAGAACAGGACATTGATTTGTGACAAGATCACCAAGACTGGAAAATGTTCCCTTCCTCAGAGGCTGTCTCCAGTTTCCTCCATTCTTTCCCATTTTATTTGTTCTTTCTTTTCTTTCATCCCCTCTGTCTCCCTTTTCTTTCTTCTTTTCTTCACTCTTTTCTTCATTTCTCATAAGCATACCAAAGCACACAGTATTTTACAAACAGGCAAATGATTCTCAGCTAAATAATATATGCAGAAATAGTTTTAAACTGTAAACATAACTAGGGATACAAAGGACATACATATATATGATAAAGGCAGGCCTATAAACATCATCCTAAATGGGAAAAAAACTCAAATATTTCCAATAAAATCAGGAATAAGAAAAAGATATGCCCCCCCCCCCCCACTATTTAATATAGTATTTGAAGCCTTAGTTAAAGCAGTAAGACAACTAAAGGAGGACAAAGGGATACAAATAGGAACAGAAGAAGTCAAAATATCTTTATTTACAGATGACATGATTTTATACATAAATGGCCCTAAAAACACCACCATGAAACTTCTACAAATGATAAATACTTTCAACAAGGTAACAGAATACACAATTGACAAATGAAAGTGAGTAGCCTTTTTATATACAAAAGACAAATATATTGAAAAAGGACCCAGGGAAACAGTGCCTTCCCTGGTAGCACATAAAATTATCTTGAAATAACTCTAACCAAGTGAGTGAAAGATACTGAAGAAAGAAAGTAAACATACCAGAAGATGAAAATATCTTTCAAGTTTGCGGATCAGTAGGATTAATATGGTGATAGTAGCCATCCTACCAGCAGACATCCACAGATTCTTTGCAATCCCTATCAAAATTCCAAAAATTTCAACATAATTCTTCACAGAAATTAAAATATAAATACTTAATTTTATATTGGAATCCACACACAAAACCAGGATGGTGAAAATAGTCCCAACTAATCAGAGAACTGTTGAAGGCATCACAATTCCAGATTTCAAATTTGTACTACACAGCTATAGCAAAAATAGCATGATATTGGCATAAAACAGACATGTTGGTCAATGGAATAGAATATAATTGAAGATTCATACACAATTCCACACATTTTCTGACAGTTCATTTTTATCAAAGAACCTGAAAATTTGTACTGGAGAAAAAATATTGTATTGTACTGGTCAAAATAAATAGCTACACATACAAGACTGTGAATGTATCAATATTTATCACCCTGTGCAATGGATAAGGGACCTCAATATAATGCTAGATACCCGGAAATAGAGGAAAATGTAAGAAAGAGTTGAACTCATTTGCACAGGAAAGAACTTTTTGAATATGATACCAATAGCACGGCATTAATAAATGGCACCCTGTGAAACTTAAAACCTCCTGTGTGGCAAAGGATATCCTCATTTGAACAAAGTAATAGCCTGCAAAATAGCAGAAAACATATTACCATTCATACATCTGATAAAGGGTTAGCTAGAATACACAAAGAACTAAAAAATAAACTGATCAAGAAAACAAATAAGTTAATTAAAAATAAAAACAGAAAGCCAATAAAACAAATGGCAGTATATGCAGTTGAGGATGCAGGAAAAGGAGACCACTTATTTACTGATGGTGGGAATGCAAACTGGTATAGTTAGCATAAAAATCAATATGATGGTTCCTTGTGATGTTGGGAATAGTTCTACCTCGAGATCCAGCTCTATCACTTTTGGGTATATACCCAAATGATTTTTCTTCCTACTACAGAAAATACTTATTCATCCATGTTCATTGTTGCTCTCTCCATGGGAACCAAGACTAGGAAAAAACCTAGATGTTCATCAACTGATGGTTGGATAATGAACGCAGTACATTTGCATAAGGGAATTTTTTTCCAGCTTATGGGCAAAATAAGTTAAGAAATTTGCAGATAAATGGATAGAGTCAGAAACTATAGATAACACTGACCCCCAAAGACAAATATTCACTTTCTCTTATATGTGGGTGATATTTTTTATACTTTACACATGTGTGCATTAATCAAACAGGCCACAGAGTTTAGGTTACTATTTATGGACTGGGTGAGAAGGAGAGGATATCTTCCAGGAAAATGGAAATAGAATAGCATTATGAAGAGGTAAAGGAGAAACTAGTTAGGAGTGTTGGAAAGAGATAAGAGAAAAGGAAAAGGAAGACTCTGGGAAGAACTAACACATCTGTGACTAATCTGCTGGAGATGGCCCCTGGGGGTATCTGCTGAATCAAATAAATGTATCCAGTATTTCACATACTGAAATAGAAACATACAGATTCTCCCCTCAAATTCTTCTTTTAAATTCTCATTATTTCTTATAATTATGTCTATGTCTTAAAATTGATATCTGTATATCTATATATTTATATCTTTTTTACAGGAAAAAATCCAAATCAAATTTTATTTTAAACTATTTTTATTATATTTCATAACCCTAGGAAAATTTTGTGTTTATTCTTTGTAATTGAATTTCAAACCAAAATATATTTACATTATAAACATGAACAAAAGAAAATTTTAATACTATTTAGTGCCACAGATCTTTTATATCTGAATCTATTTGCCAAAAGTTAAGTTTGTGATTTAAAAGAAATTACTGTATTTCATGATTTATTGTTCACTTAATTTTTGACTGAAATAAAATCAGCCATTATTTTTAATGACATAATGTTAGGTATTTTTCAATAATGGTATTTTAACCAGTAAAGTAATGATATTAATGGATCTGTGAGTTTGATGTAGTGTCACAGAAACTGTCACTATAAAGACTTTGTGAGAATATCTTTTATTGTATATTAATAAGTCACCAATAGATACATACAAGGATATGGATAATATAATGCATATTTGTAATTATTCTGTGTTTTGTGAAATTGCATATTTCATCACTTTTTCTCATTTAAATAGCTGATTTAAAAAAAACCATATTTTCTCTGGTTCAGTGGGTTTTCACTTGATATAAACTCATTATTTAAAACACTACTTTAGTTCTGAGAGATGGCTCAATGTATAGGGTCACTTGCAATTAGTCCCAAGGACCAGAGTTTAAGCCACAATCCCATGTTAGAAAAAATGACTAGACTTCCACAAGTGTGTTCTGTCCTCCAGAACTCACTCCACATGCCCTCTACTTGTGTACCTCATCTCTCTGTCTCTGTCTCTGTCTCTGTCTCTGTCGTCACTGTCTCCTCTCTGTTTCTGTCTCCTTGTCTCTCTCTGTCTCTGTCTCTCTCTGACACACATACAATGCAAATGTCTTCAATTCTTCTAGTTACATTCTACAGTAAAAATAGTAACACATATTTTGGTCTATTGTTGCATATTTTCAAGATCACCTCTCTAAGTCTTCATTGTCAACACCCTTAGAAACTAAAGGCTTATTCTGAGAAAATTTGTTCTTCTCTTGCAATTTTTTAAGTAATTATAACTCTATTTAAATAGAATTATACCACTTTCCTTTTTCATTTTCCCCATACAGCCCTTTGCAGCTATATTCCCTTAAACATCCCCCCCCCCCAAGTTAACAACCTTTTTTCAGTAATTATTATCGTCACATAAACCCCCTCAAGGTAACAGCTTTTTCTGTTGGTTATTACTGGCATGCATACATTTGTTGAATCCATTTTTTTATTTGTACATATAAATTTTCAGAGCTGACCACTCCTCATTGGACAACCAATAATGAGGCTTATTCCAGATAAAGGCTAATTGTTTTTCATTCAGTGTTCATTCGTTGTTTGTAGCTCTCTGTCTAGGGTTGGGAACCTGAGAAAACATCCTCCTTCCACATTCACGTGTGCACTCTTATTTATGCAGCCATTTCTAGGAGGCACTGTCACAGTGAACTTCCTGATATTCTGGCTCTGAAAATCATTTCTTCCCTTCTTCTCTGACCTTTCTTGGGCCATGGATGAAGGAACTGTAATATAAATGTATCTGTTGGGGCTGTAATATAAATGTATCTGTTTATCTTTGCATTGTGTTTAGTTGTGATTTTCCATGATGGTCTCCAGTTGCTGTAAAGGCTTCTTATATGAAAGCTTTCTATATAAGAAGCTTCTTTGATGAAGTATTATAGATATACTTATCTGTGAGTATAAGGGTAAGTTTTAGAATGCAGTACACACACACACACACACACACACACACACACACACACACACACACACACACACATATATATTTCTCACACACAGAAGAAGGAAGTTCATACATTTGGGTTAACAGTGTTCTCCAAAGAACCATAGACTAATAGAAATGCTAGTACTAAGCCTGAGAAACCGCCTTTCAGATGTTTCATGGTATTTGAAATGACTCACCAAACACCATAAATTATTGAAAAAGGCTTTGCTTATCTCTCAAAGGTTGAATGTGGGTCGTTATTAATGAAAATATGACTCCATAACATCATAAATTGCAATTAATCATAGTGTACTTACAGGTTAGGGTTTTTTTTTTTTTTTTTTTTTCAGCTTAACACAGTATAGAGTCATCTTGGAAGGTGAGGTCTCATTTGAGGTTCCCTCCCTCAGATTGGCCTGGAGGTAAATGGAAGGGCCCTGGTCCACGAGGAATGGTACCACCCCACTGCAGCTTGTATAAAAACCAAACTTGGCAAGTCAGTCAGCATCCTCCATGCTATCTTTTTCAGTTCTTGACTTCAGACTTCTGCCTTGGGTTTCTGTCCTGTCTCAGCTTAGTGATCTGGAAGTTACAAGAAGAAATAAAGCACTTCCCCCAGTTGCTTTTGGTCACTGTGTTTATCACAGCCATTCAAACCAAACTGAGATAAAAAATTAGTATCATGCTGCATGGTATTGCTGTAAAAGATACAACCATGTTGACTTAGTTATGATGGTGGAAGCATTTGCAAATTTGGGCTGAAAAAGCTACTGGGTGTTCAAAGCCTGATGAGCCATTTTGTGGCAGTTTGGAAAATAAGAGTGTTGTGAGAAACGTAAATGATGGAAGCCTGGATTCAGATCTGTCAGAAGGAAGCAAAGACTCTACTAAAGGTGACTCTATGATAGTTTGAGTTCAATATGTCGGTTTTTTTTTTTATTGGGCGGGGCTTAAGAATAAATGGTGATCAGGAAGAGACTAGTACCACCAATGCGTAAGGTTTGCTTCACTGGAACAATTGATAATGGTTAGTTAATCATGAAAAGCCAGTACAATTACGAAAGATATCAGCATCATTGAGGTGGAATCCTCTGGAAGTTATTTCTTCAGAGTTAGCACCCAGAAACTATGCTCCAAAAATGGCAAAAACTGTGTCTCCTGCTAGCAGCTAAACGTGTTAATATCTGTGATGGTTTGGATATGTCAGGCCCAGGGAGTGGCACTATTAGGTGTGACCCTAAGACAGAGGTTGGTAACAGGGACTGGGGTATTGCTGTGATAGGCCTGACCATGTTTTTGTTTGGAACAATGTGGATTTTGGAATTTTGGATTTGGAAAGCAACAGAATGCTTTAAATAGGGCTTAATGGGCCAGCCTAGTAGGAATATGGAAGACGTTGTTGCTGAGAGTAATTTGAAATGTGCAGACCTGGCCCAAGAAGTTTCAGAGGAGAAGAATTTCAGTATGCTGGCATAGAGACTGTTTTTTGTGATATTTTGGTGAAGAATGTTGGGCAAACATTCTTTATCTGGGCAAACATTACTCTTGTCTGAAGAGTCTATCTGAGTCTAAGGTAAAAAGATTTACATTAATTGCATTCACTAAGGAAGTGTCAAAAAGCCCAGCAGAGACTTTTTTCCCTGGGTAAAGTCTCATGAAGAGCTTTTTGAACAAGTGTAGTAAGCTCAGGAAGGAAAAATATAAAATATATGGTTCAAGTATTAAAGGGGCACCAGGAAGTAAAATGGAACTGAATCCTATGTTCTAGGAATTACAGAGTAAGAGATTTTGAGGAAAGATCTTACCCAGCTAAATTTAGATCCAGACATGGTGGTACACACCTTTAATCCCAAGAGACAAAGCCAAACAGATCTCTGAGTTCAAGGCCAGCCTGGGATAAGACAGGTTCTAGGTAAAGAGAAGCTTAAATCCAGGCATGGTAATTCCGGCCTTTAATCCCAGCATTACAGGAGACAGAGCCATGCAGAGCTCTGAGTTCAAGGTCAATCTACAGAGCAAGTTCCAGGAAAGCCAAGCTTAGGCAAAGAGGAAGTCAGAAAACAGAAAGCGGGTAATAAGGCAAGGGGATGATCCAGCCCCAGCAAGCAGCAGAACATGGCAGCTTTAGCCATGTGGCTCTGACTTTAGGGTGAAAAATAGAAAAGAATACTGGGACAATTGGTGCTCATTAGCTGTAGCTAAGAATCTAGTGGTGATTAAGAAGAGACCAGTATCACTGAGGTAAAATCTTCTGGGAAGTGTTTTCTGAGAGCACAAAGAAGCTGTATTCTAGATATAGCCAAGGTTTTACCTCCTGCAGTAGGTATACTTGGTAAGGAATGAGAGTCACTCAGGTGGTATTGGTTTTGAAGGCATGAAGGGGTCATGAAGAACAGCTAAGGCTTGGCACTGTGAGAGGTCATGGAAGGCCATTGGTGAAAGTGAAGCCTCAGTTGCAGTTGATGGCCCAGGACTGAAGGGGTCATGGAAAGGAGTTGAGGCTTGGCACCATGAAGAGACCACATGAGAGGCTATTGGTGATGCCTAGCTGCATCAGAAGACCCCAGTGTATTGGAGATGCCAGTGCCATGAGATAATCACTAAGAACAGCAGTGGCACTGTAGTAGATCAACCTGAGCTTAGAGTGCTACAGAGGGCAGAGCTAGAGAAGTGACCTAAGCCCTTTGGAGGAGCCCAGAAGATCATGTGTAGATTCTAGACATTGAAACAAGAAGCTGTAACATTGAAGTTGCCTTGGAAATCCCAAGATGTTTGAGATGCCATAACTGTGGGATTTCTGCTGAGGAAAGCTGCTAAAAAGGAGTGGAAACAACTCAGGAGAAAGAAGTTTGATGCTTTCCACAAAGATGAAAAAGAAGTTAGAGATCTGAAAACCTCTTTGACTTCAGACATAGAGATGCAAAGTTTGGAGTTTGCCCAGCTGGTTTCCTGTCTTGCTTTGGGGATTACAGTTAAGTGATTGGATGAATCTCAGAAGAAACTTTGAACTCTGGACTTTTAACATTGTTGAGACTGCTATAGACTATGGGGCCTTTAGAAGTTGGACTAAATGTATTTTTCATTATGTTACATTTAGGTATTTCCTCCCACCCCCCATGGACTCATATGTTTGAACAAGCCTGAGGGGGCCAGGGAGTGGAATGTAATGGTTTGTATATGTTCTGCTCAGGGAGTGCCACTATTAGAAGATATAACCCTGTTGATATAGGTATGGCTTTGTTGAAGTAAGTGTGTCACTGTGGGTGTGCGCTATAAGACCCTCATCCTAGCTGCCTGGAAGCCAGAATTCTGCTAGCAGCCTTCAGATGAAGATGTAGAACTCTCAGCTCTGCCTGCACCATGATTGCCTGGATGCTGCCATGCTTCCCTCTTTGATGATAACAGACTGAAACTCTGATCCCATAATCCAGCCCCAGTTGAATGTTGTCTTTATGAGATTTGCTTTGGTCATGGTGTCTGTTCAAAGCTGTAAAACCTCAACTAAGGAGACTATGCCCAACAGTCTTTTAGGTGGTACTGGATTTGACCAAGCTTTGAACCATGTAACAGGCTTGAGATACTTTCAACAGAGGCAATCGAAGGCCTTTGGTGAAGGTACATCTTCAGATACGATGGAGACTGGAACATATTGTATATGCCAAGACCACGGAACACCAAAGACAGCAGCATATGTGTAGTTGGTCCAGCCTGATTCTTTGAGACAAGCTGGTCTTCTTTTTTGTCTATTTGTAGCTTTAGTGACATTTAGCCTACTTTTCAATGAAGGCCTAAGAAACTAGACTATAATGCTGTTCATTTCATTGCACACTAGATATCCTTCAATAGCTCAATTTTTCCTAAAACACAAACTCCACGTTCTTAGAATGACATGAAGACCATGATTTGGCTTCTGTCCCATGTCCATTTATTTACTTTAAGGATCTTCATGTCCTGTTCCTTAAAAGCATGTATTTACCTAATTCCATTTCTCTGAATTCATGATTACATTTTCCTTCTACACTATTTTTAAAAATTCCACCTCCAGTTTTGTCCGTTAGAAAAAAAAATAGTAGTGAATGTGTTTTATGTGATTTTTCCATTTAATTTGGACTTGAGATTGGGCTCTCCTGATCTTCCCCACATCTTCATAGCCAGGTAATTAGAGCATCTCCAGGTTCTTAGAGGAACATGAGTATGTGAACCTTGCTGTATGTCCCAGAGTGGTCTGCATGTAATTTTCTGTTCTGCACAGACTGATGTACATACAGGAAGTGATTTGAAAGCTTCAGAGTTTAAGGATATTTACAATGTCAATATTTTGTACTTTCTCCCAAAACTCTTCAAAAAAACTCCCCATTCAAAGAGATTTGAGAGTTATATGCTTCGGTCTTATTACTTCATACTGACATTTTAAACTTACTTTTCCCATTTTGCCTTGGCAGACAAGACTAAGTGGCAATTAAAGGAGATGTTTGGGGTGCAAGTATAATAAATTTAAGCTCAAGTCTATGATCTTTTGTACTTCTTTCTGTGGCTTAGGATTGTTTACCTGCACTTGCTAAAAAAGTGTGTGTGTGGGGGGGTGTTTAATGACTTAATGAGATGTGTAGGGCATAGATTTAAGTATGCAGCACAGTTTGCTATAATCAATAGCAACATATTCATATAGAGATCAAAAAATAAAGAAAACTCTGTGTTAAGAAAGAAAGCAAGTCTGTCACACAAACTGCTGCAGAAGCCTTTGCTGCTTGCTTTGCGATGTTGGCCTCATGTTAACCGAACAAACTTCACAATGCATGAAGTTTTTCTTTTTATTTCTCTTCCTTACACCCAAACTCTCAGTATGTTTTGGATTCTTCATGTAGAATAGTCTCCTGCATATTTATAAGTAATTGTTGACAAAGTGCCTTTTGTCCTCTATCTTTGCAAGAATTTCATGAGTCCCTGCTGGTTTGCACAACTAAGTATTTTTTTGTGCCTTTTACAAAATAAAAAAAAAAAAAAAAAAAAAAAAGCATCGAAGGGAAATGTAGACTATAGCCTGTAAAAAAAAAAAAAAACAGTAAGTTTTTCCTTCCATGTATTACAAAGGTGTCATTTGGAATCTTGGATGAATTATCTGTCATTGCTGAATGGCAAGATAATGGTCTTATGTTAGTAAAGAGAGAGACATAAATGACGTGTTGAAAAGTAATAACAGAAGATTGCTTAACAGGTATGTGAAAATGGCACTAATGCTTACAGACGGAAATGCAACGTGACAGGAATTTGTTGGGACAGAGTGCTATGCATGAATTGTGTGTGTGCTGTTGTTGTGTATTTTTAATTCTCTATAAATACTAGATGTCAGTGAGTTTGTGTAGGAGTAATAAACAAGGTGAAACAACAGTTTTTGTATAATCTATTATGGAATTCAGGTAAGTTTAGTAAGCATTATCTCAATTATTCAGTGTAAAACCCTTGGCTCTAGTGTCCACAGAAAAGGAGATTGGAGCCGAGGAGTCAGGACACATGCATGGGGTTATGTAAGTAAATAATAATGGGGAGATTTGCAGTAACCAGCTCACTTTCTTTTCCACTGTGTAACAGGCTATTTCAACTCTATACCAACCTGTTTTCCATATAGACGACTTTGAAATACATAAACTGAATACTGCACTGAGTCATATCCTTTAAGTGGTAATAAAACATTTTTTCTTAGTTTTGTTTTTTTGATTTTATTTTTTTCCTGATAAACCAGGTTGCTTTGTTCTTTGGAAAGGAAATTACTGGGATGCAGGACACAATGCTTTTCTACACAATGTGATTTATAAAATAACACTCAGACTAGCTTAATGCTCCATAAATGAATGCTCTTTTGGTGATGGCCAAAAATGAAGAAACAACTATACCACTGTGTAAAGACATCAGGTCAGCCTCATATTTGCTCAGAGGAAACTACACAGTTTTTTTTGATTTGAAGATATTTATTTTCTGCTTTATTTTTTATTTTGTGTGGCAATGGAATTAGATAAATATTAATATATGCTATATATACAATATATCATTATCTTTGGGGTATTGATAAGAAGTTCTAGAATCAAAATTTGTTTAATCTCCTAGTATGTGATTGTACATAAACCACACAATACTATGCCAGATGAATAATCTTATTGACATCTTGTATTAAAACTCAACAAAATTAACAATGATCATGATACAATTCACAGAAAAGTTATGATGTAATTATATTGGATAATTTTAGTCCAAATTTGCTAAAGTATTTGGATACATTATGATAATACAAATTAAAGGTTAGTGCATAAAAGAGGTTTATTTAAAATTAACACCATAACATGTGTAACTTCTGTTGTATTACAATTCTTATGATATATGTCAATATCTTTTTAATTCTATAATTTCTCAAACTGTTATAAATATAAAATTACAGTTTTTACAAATTTAGCTATTTACAGTTTTTTACATTTTTTTTTTTTTTTTTTTTTTTGGTTTTACGAGACAGGGTTTCTCTGTGTAGCCCTGGCTGTCCTGGAACTCACTCTGTAGACCAGGCTGGCCTCAAACTCAGAAATCCACCTGCCTCTGCCTCCCAAGTGCTGGGATTAGAGGCGTGCACCACCACCGCCTGGCTTACATATTTTAATATAGCTATTTATTATTATAGCATTTATGTAATATTTTGAATGTTATATTGAAAATACAAGATAAGCATGTTATACTTTATGGCTTGGCTATGACTGCAGTGGTGACATAAAAGTAAAAAAAGATGAAAAAGTTCACTTTCATTGTAAAATTATATGATTACAGTTATAAAGGGAAATTTAAATTTTAGATATAAATGGGCATCAGTTTGTCAATCTTCTTAAAGTTGGTGGTCAATTTTTTTTGTGCTGCTTGCTTTCTGCAATATACTTTTTACTTCATCAACAAGCAGTCAATCATTAATAACATAAGGCAAGAAAATCACATTGTGACTCTAGGGAATTATTTGGCTGTCACAGATGTCAAACACATATTATTGTGTATAGTGTTATCAGTGCTGTATTAAAGGTACTGTATGAAGAGTTGAGTTTAAAGATTATTTAAAAACATACTTCTATAAAGGTAACAAAACAGTGTTTAGGTGTAGAAAGTATTGTGTTGTTGGAGAAAAGCTGAGCAGATACATATTAATTTGTATGTATATTATATATGCTTCACTATTTTTTACTTAATGTTAAAATCTGGATTTTGCTATTTTCTGTCCAATCTTAACTTGCTAATGATGCTGGGCTTTGGCTTTTTCATTTGGTCTTTAAACGATCAATATATATCTATGGATTATTCTCAGAAGAAGACTTTTCTTGCAATGTATTAACTAGAAGATTCTTGAAAAAATATACCTGCCATGTCCTTTGATAAATGAGTTTTTCATTTTAAATAATCAATTTATATTTATTCACCTAAGTACATAGACTAGTAAAATTAGACTATAAAATGTCAAATATCCATCAAAATTTCATGTAGATGCCCCTAATTAAACTCTGTGTAACACCAAACAAAACCAATACAAATAAATGGGGAAAGGACAGATTAATCAATTTGATGAGACAAATGCAGATACTTACAACCAACAATTGGGCTGAGACTGGGGGCGCCTATGGAAGAGTTAGGGGAAGGACTGAAGGAGCTGAAGGCGATTGCAACCCCATAGGAAGAACAATATCAACTAACCAGACCCCTCAAGCTCCCAAGTGCTGACTAAGCCATCAACCAAAGAGCACACATTGGCTGGTCTGTGTCCCCTACTATCTATCTATCTATCTATCTATCTATCTATCTTTAGATAGATAGATATATAGATAGGTAGGTAGATAGATATAGTAGGGGTGTCTACTATATACTAGATATATATAGATATATAGTGTGTATGTATAGTATATCTAGTATATATATACAATATCTATCTATTTATATATGTATATATATACTAGATATATATGTATATGTGTATATATATATACCTGTATATATATGTATATATCTATTATGTATATACTAGATATACTACACACACACACACACACACACACACACACACACACACACACACACATATAACAGAGAACTGCCTTGTCTGGCCTCAGTGGGAGCATTGTCCTTGGTCCTGTGGAGGCTTGATGCTCTAGAGAAGGGGGATGCTAAAGGGGTGAGGTGGGAGTGGGTGTGTGTGTTGGGGAGCACCCTCTTAAAGGAGAAGGGAAGAGGGTATTGGGTGGGAGCTTTTGGATGGGTGGGGCCAGGGAGAGGGAAAACACTTGAAATGTAAATAAATAAAATTAATAATAATAATAATATTAATAATAATAATAATAATGATACTGCTACTATTACTACTAATAATAATAATAATATAAAGAGGACTATTGTAGTGGTGGGGTTGGTGCCAGTGAAAGGGAATTAAGAGAGGATAGGCAGACTAGTTACCAAAATACATAGTATATATATATAGAATTTTTTTAAAAATCTAAAATTTTCTAATTAAAAAACACTTAACCTGTTGGTCTGTATAAAGATGTATACCGTTTGTAATTGGGGGGGGAGGTGGTTATGCAAGCATATAATAAATTATCATTAGCCTCTTCTACTTGTTCTTATCTCTCTTCCATAGTTATCCATCCTCTTTCCTCCCTACCTTTCTCTTCCCCAGTTATAATTTTTAGTTTATGGCCCATTTCATTTAAATGGGACCATATTTGCAAGCACTGGAATGGTGCTTGTGATGGAGGAGGAAAAATTCAATTAGTTGTACCTGTATTTTGTTTCTTGTATTTATGCACTAGGCTGATGCGGACTGTCCTCACTGACTTGGCTCTGCACTTCAAGAAGGCAGACTGTTTGTTTCTTTATTATTGCTACTTTAATTCCAACACTTCCAAATTGCACAACTCATAGGAGTTTTTAATGAATAATTGAGTGAATGGATGGACCTTGAAAATAGTTTATTTACTTAGAAAAGATGAATTTAAATAAAATACTTTCTATAGCCCTTCAAAGGACTGGAGATGTAATGTTTACTGAAAGAATGAGTGAGACTATGATGGAAAGGAGAGGAATGGAGTCATTTGGCCTAATATCTGTGAGATAGAATGGTTATCAGATTTATTAAAAATGCATTTCAACTTTGTAGAAAACAAATATGAAAAGATGTGTCTGTTTACTGGAGGCATCCCTATTAGGCATATGGATAGGCAGTGTGAGTAGGCTGAACATTGGGATCACTTCAAATGTCTATCTTCCAGCCTTGAAAGATGAGTTACACTTTGTAACTATCTGATGGGTGTTTGGCAGGATCTTTCCTGAAGGCAGTGTTATGGACTTGAATGCCATATGAGCTTAGTCTAAGGCTCCTTGCCCTAGAAGCCTGTGAATTAATACATCACATTGAACAAACTTGTTCAACGTAGCGTGTGGAAAAAAACAGACTCAAATTGCAGTTTGGTAGAAAGTGAAGGTGTGGGAAAGATTTGTTTTTAATAGAGGATGCAGGAAAATCTACAGAGTAGATCAATAGTATCCTCAGACAAATTGTTTCCTAAGCAGTATCTAAAGAGTAGCCTGTTCTTTCCTACACTTACAGCTTTAACCAACCAAGCACTTAAGTCTAAATATTTGCAACTGGCTTAAAGGAGCAATGAGCTGAAATGACACATGGCTTCCACAGGAAGTAGGCATTTTTCTATACTTTTGACATTTATGGGGACAGAGACTTAGACATATAGTCAACTTTGACTCTATATTAGATGTTGCAAAGATTTGAATCAGCTAAAGTTTCAGAGAAAAACTGCAGTCTGGAAACCTTTAAGAAACAGAATTGCTCCATACCCTTAGAAAGCGTAGTGTGCTCTAAAGTGGGTTTGCTGTTTAACCCTCTTGATTTATGTAGCTGCTGGTGCTCTATACAGAAAAAAAACTCTCTTGGACAATTATGATAGCTTTCTCTCAGGTGTTCTGGTTAGAAAAAAGTTTCCAAGGACACTTGAGTCCACCTGGTCCAAGGGCCACACTGTTTCTATAAACTGAAATGTCCTCGAGTGATCAGGCCCAGGAATATTCTAAAAGTGGTCTCCCATTGGAATTCTAATTTTGTGTGCTGCTGTAGACACCAGCTTTGGCTGAGCCAACTCAGCATGTGTCCCTACTATTTAATGTCAGCCTATGACTATTCTTAGCCCTGACACCTCCAAACAGTTTTACCCGAATGAACAGATTTTTTCCAACCCATCATATTTTCTATCCATTGAGTTGCAGATGGGGATGGATAAAAAGGATACATATATGAGAAGGAGTGAGTCCGTACTTCCTCCACCCTCACAAGCTCATCTCAGGAACTGAGTTAGTGTTGGTTGCATGTGAAAATAGGCCTTTATTTTTTATGTTTCTCCTATGCTGGGCTCAGGAAAAATGAAACATGAGGACGACAATGCTACAGCTCTGCCAACTCTGAATCGTTAGCTATCCAAGTTGGCAGATATTTAACATTAAGCAAAAACTTCACTGGTAAGGAACGCAACTATAAAGGCAGCAAAGTAAATAGATAATAACTATTTGGGAGGCTAGGATAATACATTTTGAAATAGAGGCTAATTGGTTGCATAGAACATGAGGGGATTCTCTGCACATTTTGTGAAGTACATTCTGAGAAACACTACACTCTACAGAATCTCAATGAATGAAGAATAGAAAGTTAAACTGTTGAATGTCTCATTTCTGGCATGAGTAATTATACAAGATGAGTAACTAAGGATGCTTTCTTTTATCTCCTCTCTTTTCCTTTACCTTTTCTATTCTTTTACCTCATGCTAGGGGGTAACTTGTCAAGTGTCTGAACAATGTCAAAAGATACCTGCACAGTATTTGACCAAGGGAACATTGTAGAAGGATGTTTTCTATCTCCTTGGTTCTTCCACTATTTCTTATTTCCTATCAGCTAGGATTTGGATTTTAATTCAGCACACCACAATTTCAGGGGTTTAGTATATCCTGTATTACTTTTTAAGAAGCATCAGTGGATGCTCGCAGCCAACAATTGGACTGAGCACAGGGTCCCCAATGGGGTCCCCAGTGGAGGAGTTAGAGAAAGGACTGAAGAAGCTGAAGATGTTTGCAACCCCATGAGAAGAACAATAATATCAATCAACCAGACTGCCCAACCCCCAGAGCTCCCAGGAACTAAACCACCAACCAAGGAGTACACATGGAGGAACCCATGGCTCCAGCTGCATATATAACAGAGGATGGCCTTGTCTAGCATGAATGAGAGGAGAGGCCCTTGGTCCTGTGAAGGCTTGATGCCTCAGTGTAGGGGAATTCAAGGGCAGAAAGGTGGAAGTGGGTGGGTGTGTGGGTGTGTGGGTGTGTGGGTGGGGGAACACCCTCCTAGAAGCAGAGGAGGGAGGATGGGATAGGGAGTTGGGGGGGGAGGGCAGAAAAGGGGATAGTATTTGAAATGCAAACACTGGCATGCTATTTTAAACACAAGAAAACATCCAGGTCTATCAACTCCCTGAGAAAGTAAACTCTCAAAGCATTTAAAAACATATTTCATTTGTCACAGTTCTTGATTTACTTGATATTTGTTGAACTTTTCCAGTTTGGGGGTAATTCTTGAATCTATGTAGCAGCATTGGTACTTTCTGTGGACTCAATACCAAGAGGATAAGAGGACAGGCTCAAGGTCATTGGTACAGATGATCTCTGGTAGTACACAGGGCTGTTAACTAGAGGGAAGTTATTAAGTTATCTTTTGCCAGCATCTCCTTTTGTTACAGCTTTTTCCAGGACTTCTCTCTGCTCTGTGATGCTAGGTTTCTGCCAAGTATGAATGGAGAATTATGAGGACATGTCAATGCACACAATTTGCTTGCACTTAAACCTGGCTTCTTGCTCTAATTGTCTTTAGGTGTTCTCTTGATTGAGATTTCAAATCAGCCGTGACTAATCTCAGCTATAACAACAAATTGTAGAATGTATTGTTTTAAATCTTAATAGAAAAGAAACTCCACCTAATTTATTTCTAACAGTGAAAAATTCTTGTTATAAAATTGAGGGACCTCAAACACAAATACAGATCAATTCAATGCACACAACTCTCAGGTTTATGAGCACAGAAAATGGTAATAAAAATAGACAGTATTAATTTTATATGAAAGAGATGTTTTTGTAACCAACATCATATGTTTCATATAGTTCCTTATTGTTGAAGATGTGTAACTATCATTTTTAGGTGTGAAAAAGTGTTATTTCACTCACACCACATTCAGCATCTTGTTAGCTTTGCCTCAGAAAGTTTTTTTTTTTTTTTAATTTGGACTGTGTTGCATTTGTAAAATGTCACTATCACTATCGGTTATATGTAGATTGTAGATTTCACACACACATGATTGAATTCTGTGTAAGTGCCCAAAACCACTCAATTCCTTGTAGATATAACTACCTTTGGTTTTTTCAGCCTAAATAAATTTTAAAAGGTTTACATTTTTCATCCATCATATCACCTAAAACTGGGCAACAGAGAAAGAAACTGAATTTAGAGCAAAATAATTATGTGTTTTTTTTTTTTCCTGAGGGATTGGCCCTGAATAAATTGCTAATCTGTGAAGTTGCTTGATAAGAAATAAGTTTTCTTTAAAAACATCCCAGATAGCGCTAAGTGAAGAAGAAGGAAACAGAGCTCTGTAGTCAGAGAAGGTGGTTCCATTTCTTCTTAGCTGTTTTAGCCCTCAAGGCCTAGGTCCTACATACCCCATGAGGCATTTTTCTATACAAAGGTTAGAGGTGGCAGATTTTCTGTATGATAGAATAAAACCTCATTACCTTGGACTTTTCATAATTTAGATTTGGTGATCACTCTGATAGAGCCAGTGCTGGCTTAGAAAATCTTTTTTCTCTCAAGAAAATTATAAATGAGAGTGCAGAATGGATGTTAAGATTTTAAAATCCAAAGAAAGACAAATGAAGCAAAGGCTAGAAGAGAATATGAAATGTTGATGTTAGTCTGTTTATCTGGTAAAGCACATACAATTTCTATCAATTTTGTCCACTATCCATAAAGTGTTGATATTATTTAACAAGTAAACACATTCAGAGAGTTAAAATACCCACAAGGCATTTTGTTAAATATCTCCAGGAACTTGCAAACAACTAAGATACTCATTAAAAATTACTTTAAACTATCATAACTATTTTTACCTAATTCATATGAATTAAGACCATTATGTGAATGAGACTATTGCATATTTTATCATTCTCTTAGTGGGTATTAGTCTACAAAGAATCCCCATGCTTTTACCCTCACTTAGGGGCTGGAGAGATGACTCAGTGAGCACAAGGACTAGCTGTTCTGCAAGGGCCCAGGTTACAGTTCCCAGGACCCACATGGCAGCTCACCATCTGTAACTTCACTTCCAGGGGATCCAATACCATCTTCTGCACTCTGAATCATCTTTCATGCATATGGTGCTCATATATATTTTCAAAATAAATTCATACACATGAAACCAATAAGTAACTGAATAGTTTTCAACAGGTTTCTTCATCTTAACCCAAAACTGATTTAATAATAAAGTTTGTGCCATTCAGTAACTCTTATAAGTGGGAATTTTGTTAAATTGTGATAGATATTTGGGAATCATTCATCTCTGATATCTAATTTAGGTTTTTATGTTTGAAAGGAAGGGATCTAAGGCCAGGGCCACAGATTTAGCTCATCTTAACTGTAAAGAAGCTGGTGGTTTTGTAAATCATCACATTCTGAATTGTCACCTGCTTACTTTTATAACTTTCTTTTGTGTTTATATATTGAACACTGACATACCAATAAATATGTTTTAGAGTCACCTTAGGTATTATTTGGTACAAGATATTTTTAGAAGAACATGTAATTTACCGATTACTAACTAGACTTATTTGTTCCAGACAATATTTTATTTTATTTATTGTTGGTAGTAAAACCAATCTTTTTAATATTAAGTATAAGTGGCTTCTTCATTTCAGATGTATAAAGGCAATGCTTTTAATTTCCCTTTAGCACTTCCTGTGTGTCCTTTCAAAGTTGGTATTTCCTTCTGTTTCAGGAACTACCATGGTTTCTTTGGTATGCTGCACCAATGTCTAATTGTCCTGTGTTAATAAATATCTGCTGCGAAAGTTAACTTTCATCATCAGTGTGACTTATTTTTATTTTATTTTTCATGATATAATACTAATGATTTATTTTAAAAAAAATCTTAAAGTTTATGTTAGTATTCTAAAATAATGACACTGAAATGATAATTTTCTTAGCACTTATGGATTTTCCAATCAAATTTTTCTATTTTTAAGTAATATTATGATATATTAATCATTAAGTGACAATATGTTTTATTAAAAATCTACTAAATTTATAAATCTATAGCAAAAATATCTGAAATGCAGAAGAAATTAGTCATCATTAAGGATTGTCTTAAAAACTCAATCAATTTTACATTATGGTTTGATTCACAATGTTACCTTTCAATTATATTTAGTCTAAAGCAAGTTTTAATTGAAAATACATTTTTGCTACAATATATTCTGATAGCGCTTTCCCCTTCCCCAGAACCTCCCAGATTATCCATACCTGTCAACCACCCAAATCCACATCTTTCCTTGGTCTTTCTTATAAAACAAACAGGCATCTCAAAATAAATAGAAAAGAACAAAAAAAAATATTTAAAATAAGAAGTGATTTAAAAAAAACTAACATATTTGAATAGGACAAAACAAACACACACAAAAACAAAAAGTCAAAGAAAAATCACTAGAAACACAAATAAATGCAGACACACACACATGGCAAATGCAAAAGTCCTTTACACACAATTGGAAACCATAATATATAAGTAAAAGATCATTGGGATGAGGAAAAAAAAGAGAAAAGTAAAAAAAAAAAAAAAAAAAAGCCCAGACAAAGCTTATGTGACAAACAAGCAAAACAGAACAAAAACCCTCCAAAAATTACCATTGAGTTCATTTTATATTGGTTATCTACTACTGAGCATACAGCCTACTCAGTGAGTATAGAAACCTTGCTTGGAGTAAACTATTTTTTCATTTGCAAGTACTTATCAACTGCTGACAGCTTCTGAGTTAGGGATAGAAGCATTTGTCTACTTTAACTTAGCTCTGGGACGCCTTTAGGCTAAGGCCTGTGCTGGTGCTGGACTTGCTGCCACAGTCTCTGTAAGTTCTTATGTGCAATGGCCCTATTGTGTTTACAGGCATAGTTTCCTTGGAATTCTCAATTCACTCTGGCTCTTACCATCTTTGTCCTTCCTCTTCTTCAGGAATCTCTGATCCTTGAGAGGAGGAAATTGATAGAGATAGCCTATTTAGGATCAAGTGTTCCAAGGTCTGTCAGTCTCGGCACAGTGTCTATCTGTGAGTTTCTGTATTTATTCCCATTTATTGTTGGAGAAACGTCTCTGATGATAGCTGAGAAAGACCTTATCTGTGAGTATGGCAGATTGCCAAGAGGAGTCATTTTGTTGTGATGCCCTTTAGCAGAAAAGGCGTATTGATTTTTTTCTAGGACCATAGCTTATCTATCCTCAAGTTCTTGGCACCTCAAGCAGTGTCAGGAGTGGATTCCTTTTTTATTCTTTTTCTTTTTCTTTTCTTTTCTTACTTTCTTTCTTTCTTTTTTTTTTTTTTTTTTTTTTTTTTTTTTTTCAGACTGGGCCTGAAATCTAATCAGATATTGGTTAGTCTCACAAGCTTTGTGCCAATAATGTGTGCATGTCACTATTGTAGATTGGTGAGTTTGTAGCTGGGCTGGCTTCTACCATTTTTCTTTGGTAGCATGCGGTTACTTTCCAGTACCCTGAACACTAGTCAGCATGGGTGAACACTCTGGCTAGGTACCAGCTCAGCTACTCTGTATTTAATGAGGTGTGCAGGTGTTGTCTTCAGCATTTGGATCTCACTCTCAGTTTGTGGAGAAAAATAAATAGTGTAAGCACAGACTGGGTTGTTGGGTGAGTTTCCATGGGGATTCTTTGACCACTAACTTGGTTAGATGTAACCCATTTCCAGAACTGAAGACTCCATTTGTCCACAAGCTATCCGACTTAACTTAGCAGATGTATCTCTGGGTGTGTTTAATGAGGAGTGTCTAGAGAGGCTTAACAGAAGAGTAAACTCACTCTCAATGTGGGTGGTACCATCCCATGATCTGTAGGCCCAGATACATTAAAAGAAAATGGTAAAAGGCAGCCGAGCCCCACCACTCAGCTTTTCCCCATCTTTGCCCATCATTATCCGAAGAGCTGTCCAACTCAAAACAAACTCTATGTTTCTAAGATTTTTTTGTGAACATATTTTTGTTTGTTTTGGCAATTTTGTCTTACTGGCTTTTTGTTTGCTTTTCACTTATTTTCTTTTGAGAGTGAGAATGATGTTGGCTGTATAGGAAGGTGGGTAGGCTCTGACAGCAGTTGCAAGAGGGGAAAATATAATAAAACATGTTTTATTAAAACTTTTTTAAGGAAAAATATACTGATTAATAATGTCTGTAAATTATATACTTAAAATATTTAAATGTTTTTGATCAATTATTAAATATTCTTTTGAACTATATACTGTTCAGGCACTCCTTGTCCAGTACCAAATTTAAAGATATGTTTTAATTTGTATAGTTACAATAGTTTATATATTTATAGTGATATAAAATTTGCAATATTATTGCTTAGTTTTATTTATTTATATGTCATTTGTCATATTTACTGTTTCTATTGCTGTGATGAAGCACCATGACTGAAGGCAACTTGGGGGAGGATAGAATTTGTTTTAATCTTAACAGCTTAGTCCATAACAGAGGAAGAAATCAGGGCAGGAACCTAGAAACATAAACTAGAACAGAAACTATGGAAGAATGCTATTTATTGATGTGCTTCTCATAGCTTTCTCAGCCTATTTTCTTGTCCAGCTCAGGACCACTGCACTCTTCACTGTGGCATGGGCCATCCCACACTAACTGTACAAACTAACTGATGGACCAATCATACAGAAACATGTACTCAGCTGTGGTTCTCTATTCTCAGATAACTCTATTGGTTCAAGTTGAAACAAAAGAAACCAGCACAACTGATCCATTTTCAATTTGACCTATAAACACATCACTATTCAACTAGAATCTTTCTTTTCTTATGTGTCCCCAAGTTGATATGTTAATAATAATAGAATAGTATATAACATTACCGCTTTTAAAGATCTCACAGTCTTTAAATTTTTAAACATTTTAAAAGTTCTATCTTTTTAAACCATCCAAAGGCTTTCTCAAAGTCAATGCCTTACCAAAATGTCTGAAGCCTCTCAAAAATCCCAAAAGCTCCTTAAAAGTTTGAACTCTTTCAACTATGGACTCCTGTAATATCAAAAATAAGTTATATAACTTCGTATCCCAAGAGAGCTGAACCAGGGCACAGTCACAATCAAATCAAAGGAAAAAACAAACAAACAAATTACAACAGGGTAAAATTGTTGGTACTCAATGTCTCGGTCAAACTCATCATCCTTTGTGCTCCTAAGTGCCTGGAGAGTGGCACTTCTGCAGCTTTGCCATCTACAATATGTGTATCTTGTCTCTTAGGCTCAGACTACACCCTCTGCTGTTGATGGTGGTCATTCCATGCTACTGGCATCTCCAAAATGCTAGCTAGGTTCTTCAGTACAACTGGGTTGTATCTTCAACAATAGCACCTCCTGCTTCTCTTCAGGAACTCTGATTTTGTTGCATAGAACCAAGCCTCAACTGGTCTCCATGACTTCTTTAGTAGTAGGAATTCCACTTTAACAGAGGTTATCCACTCACCAGGACATATCCTAGATTTTCATGATACCAAGCTTAGCTTTTCTCCATGATTTTTTCACACTTTCAAAACAGTACTATTTGGGAGACTTACATATTACTAAGTTTAGCTGTGAGCACGGGTATAGCATTGATCTTCTCTAGACCACAGATTTTGTGTAACTGACCCAGAAAAACACTTCTCACAGATTTTGCATCAATGATGTTAGTCTCTTCGAAATCACCACTGATTTCTCAACTCAAGCTAATGAGCATTAATTGTCCCAGTAAAGCAACAGTTTTACTTCAGTGGTGCCAGTGTGTTGTTATTCATGACCAATTCTGGCAAGCTATCTCTATTTGACAAGACAACACAGATTATTAGGTTCACCACAGCCATATCCACAAACTTGATACCTAATTCTATCTTAGGGTTTCTATTGCTGTGATAAAATACCATGGTCAAAACAATCTTGATAATGGCAGGCAGAGTTTATTTTACCTCACAGCTAGCTTATAAGTACATCACTGAAAGATGTCAGGGTAGAGAAGGGATCTGGAGGCAGAAACTTAAACAGAAGCCACAGAAAAGGGCTGCTTATTGACATGTTCCTTGTATTTTTTCCCAACCTTTTTTTTAGTTTAGGACCACCTAAACAGTTTAGGACCACCTGCCCAGGGGTGACACTGCCTACATTGACAGGGTCCTTCCTTAGCCTGACCTCCACCATCAAGACAATACCCCTTCCATGTCAATCATCCAGACAATACCCCTACAGGCTTGCCTACAGGCCAAAGATGGGGACATTGTCTCAATTCTTTCTTTCGAATATAACTCAATCTAGTAGGATCAACTTGTTATAAAACTAGTCAGCATATCATTTTTGTTTTCTTCTTGTTTTTGTTTTTAGTTTTTTTATCTTCCTAGAAATTTACATCATTTGTTTTTTATATTCAAATTGCTAAATCCTTTCTCCTTAGCCTAGCTAGTGTAATGGTACTTTCAACATTTCCCCCCCATACCAAGTACTTCTTCAATGTGGCTTTTATTATTTATTTATTTATTTATTTACTTACTTATTTATTTTTCTTCTTTTTTTTGTTTTTTTTTTTTTTACACTCTAGATTTTATTCCCCTCCCGGTCCACCCTCTGACTGTTCCACATCCCTTACCTCTTCCTTGCTCCCCTGTCTCCACAAGGATGTTCCCACCCCTGTACTCTACCTCTAAACTCCCTGGGGCCTTCAGTCCCTTGAGGGTTAGGTGCATCTTCTCTGACTGAACCTAGACCTGACAGTCCTCTGCTGTATATGTGCTTGAGGGGTCTCATATCAGCTGGTGTATGCTGCCTGGTTGGTGATCCAGTGTCTAAGAGATCTTAGGGGTCCAGGTTAATTGAGACTGCTCGTCTTTCTACATGGTTGTCCTCTTTCTCAGCTTCTTCCAGCTTTTCCATAATTTAACCACAGGGTTCAGCAGCTCCTGTTCATTGCTTGAGTGTAAATATCTGCATCTGACTCTTTCAGCTCTTTGTTGGGTCCTTCGGAGGGCAGTCATAATAGATCCCTTTTTATGAGTGCTTCATAGTCTCAGTAATAGTGTCAGGCCTTGAGGACTCCTCTTGAGCTGGATTCCACTTTGGGCCTGTCACTGGACCTTCTTTTCCTCAGGCTCTTCTCCATTTCCATCCCTGCAGTTCTTTCAGACAGGAATGATTATCAGTCAGAGTTTTGATTGTGGGATAGCAACCCCATTTTTCACTTGATGTCCTGCATGTAAACAACCCCAAAAATTATGCCAGAGAACTTCTCCAGCTGATAAACAACTTCAGCAAAGTGGCTGGATATGAAATTAACTCAAATAAATCAATAGCCTTCCTTTATACAAATGATAAACAGACTGGGAAAGAAATTACTGTAACAACTCTCTTCACAATAGATACAAATAATATAAAATACCTTGGGGTAACTGTAACCAAACAAGTGAAAGATCTGTATGACAATAACTTCAAGTCTCTCACGAAAGAAATCAAAGAAGATCTCAGAAAATGGAGAGAATTCCCATGCTTATGGATTGACAAAATTAACATAGTAAAAATGCCCATTCTACCAAAGGCAATCTACAGATTCAGCACAATTCCCATTAAAATTCCAACACAATTCTTCAAAGACATGGAAAAAGCAATTCTCAAATTCATCTGGAAAAGCAAATGCCCAGAATAGCATAAACTATCCTTAACAATAAAAGAACAGCTGGGGGAATCACCATCCCTGACTTCATGCTCTATTACAGAGTGATAGTGATAAAAACTGGATGGTATTAGTACAGAGACAGACAGGTTGATCAATGGAATAGAATTGAAGACCCAGAAATAAAACCACACATTAACGCACACTTAATCTTTGAAAAAGAAGCCCAAAATATACAATGGACAAAAGAAAGCATCTTCAACAAATGGTGCTGGTCTAACTGGCTGTCTCTATGTAGAAAAATGAAACTAGACCGATATTTGTCACCTTGCACAAAGCTGAAGTTCAAGTGGATCAAGGATCTCAACATAAAATCAGATACACTCAACTAATAGAAGAGGAAGTGGGAAGGAGCCATGAACTCATTGTCACAGGGGGAAATTTCCTACACAGAATTCCAATGGCTCATGCTCTAAGATCAAGAATTGATAAATGGGACATCATGAAACTGGCAAGCTTCTGTAAGTCAATGGACATAGCCAATAAGACAAATCAACAACGTACAGATAGGGAAAAAAATCTTCACTAACCCTACATCTGATAGAAGGCTAATATCCAATCTGGCTCTTAAAAAAAGATGTTTGTTCTTCATTTTCTCTGAATTTAATTTTCTTTCATTTTTATTTACTCAGAAAAATTACAGCAAATTCTAATGTTCTCGTTCTAACTTCATTTAGTCTTTAAGTGAATAATCAACAGTGCTTGTTATTTTTTCTATAAATGTAGTTGATTCTTCCACTTACTTAACTTGCTCTAATGATCCAACAATTTTCTGGATGATTGTCCACAGTAGTGAGCCCTGTTGGTAAAATTATCTAAATACACCTGGGAGTAAGTCATTGATCCTGTGAGAGAACCTGACCTTAGAAATGACCTTTATCTTAGTTTACCCTACAGAACTTGTGCGGAGTCAAAAGCAACATCCTTAACCGTCAGGCAGCAGCAGAAGGAGAAGCAATTACTTCACATACAGAAACTCCTAGTCCTGATATTTGAGGAAAGTTCAGTGGGAGATAAGACTCCCCTATGATGACTGGAACTGTCTCCTTCTACATTTCATTATTTGGTTTCTACTCTCTAGCTGATACTTTTACAACCTAATTAGTATGCTAGAACAAGGACTACTTATTCTGAGTTTGGTTAAAGAAAACCAAGAATAAACACCAGCAACTTTCTTTAATTCTCTGATTAAACTCATGCTGAGCTGCCTTTGAATAGCTACACACCATCACTTTAGAAAAAATCAGTTAAAACAACTACTAAGCCAGGCCAGGTAAGGCCTGTAATCTACTTACCAGGAGATCTGAGACAGGAAGACCAAGGCCAGCCCAAATTGCAAAGTGATCACCTTGTCTCCAGAAATAAATATAAATAAGTAAGTTAATAAACAGTCAACTGTCACATCCTCCCAATTCACATTTTAGTCATGAAAATCTCTATTAACATTCCCTTCAATGGATTTGTTCTAGATTTTCCCACAGGTTATGGATTGGAATCGGTAATCTTTCAAGTTTAAAATCTTGGTAGATCATTGCTGTTGGTTTGGTTGTTGTTTAAATTCATTTTTTGGTTTTTAATTGTAAAAGGGTTCATGTGCAGTGACTTTTTGTTTTCTTGCAGTGTGTTATTCTTGGATTCAGATTTTACTTTCAACAGCTGATTCTTTACTTATTTCCATCTGTCTGAAACATGTTTCTCTTCTGTGTGCCCTACTTCCCATTCCCCCCACACCACTTTTTTCCTGTCTACCTATACCAGAGTTCTTTACTTCCCATGTCATGCATTGATATTTCTTCTTGAATCTTATTCAGTCCACGTTGATACCTCATTTCTGGGATATCATTGACTTACAAACTTCATCAGTATTTTTCATAGCTAAGGTTTTTTAGATGCAATTTTATAATTTGCCATTGAACTTTTTGTACTTTCATGCCAACAAATGTATTTCATGTGTAGCAGATAATAGATTCAGATTACTGACTGACAAAAAATGGAATGAACGTGAAGAACATGCACATATGGGAAGAAGTAAATGATGGCCTTTTGGATAAACAATGTATCATCTCCATTATCTTTTTTTATGTTATAATCATTCATTTTAATTTTTACACTGTCCATTGTTGAATAATTCTGCAAACTACCCATATATGGATGAAAGTAAATCACACTTTCATGTCTTTAAAGTATTTCAAATATTTATTCATATTCTATTATGTGGCTTATTCTAAAACGTGGACACATTCCAAAGTGGTGTGTAGTAAGGTAGATTTAAAATAACACCATT
This sequence comes from Arvicanthis niloticus, assembly GCF_011762505.2. NCBI lineage: Eukaryota > Metazoa > Chordata > Mammalia > Rodentia > Muridae > Arvicanthis > Arvicanthis niloticus. The sequence goes on from NC_047662.1 coordinate 59,546,805, forward strand.
GGCTGTGGTTAAGAAACAGAGATATCATAACATATCAGTCCCTAGGAAGAGCTGATTCTTTGTCTCCTAACTCTGATATCCATTGACAGTCAGGGATTTTTTTTCCTGTGAGTGCTTAAGCTATTTAATGTATGATCCTTTGCAGGCTGCCAGCTTGTTCTGTACTCTGCGGAACAGTTGATCTTGAAAGATGTCATTTTTTTCTCATTTTATGACTTGTTTTGTTACATCAACATTGATTTATTTTGCACTTCTGACAATCTGGATTTTATAAAAAGCAAAACAGATTACATCTCAGAAACTTTAAATTAATGAATTGGATGTTGTAAGCAGAGGGAAACTAATATATGGATCTGCTTTTTCACTTCCTTCTTCTCCGCCTTCTCTTTCTCTCTGTCTCTCCCTGTCTCTCTCTGTCTCTCTCTTTCTGTCTCTCTCTGTGTCTCTGTCTCTCTGTGTCTCTCTTTCTCTCTCTGTCTCTCTGTGTCTCTGTTTCTCTCTCTCTCTCTCTCTCTCTCTCTCTCTCTCTCTCTCTCTCTCTCTCTCTCTTTTACTCTTTATCAAATAGATAGGAACAGACACCGTTTCACAGGAACACAGCCACTGGAAAGGACAGTGCATTCTTATGGCAGGAGTCATACTTCCCAGATACTTACTTCCCAGACAGAACAACACAATGCTTATTTAAAACCTATCTATGATAGATTAGCACACACACACACTTTGTAGATAATCACTATGGCATTCTCAAGTTTATTTGTAGGACTAGGCCAGTCTATTGTAATCTGAATGTACATCTAATCACCTTTTGCATGTTACTCTTTTCATGTTAAAGAAGAAGCATCACTTAAAATGCACTTCGGAGAAACTGCTTGGCTTGATTTCTGCTTTCAAAAACCACATTGCAAATGATGTAACATCTATGTTCAGTGCTCCAAGTCTCAGCCAAACTTGTTAACTTTCTGTGGCTAGATTGCTGGTTGATTATGAACAAGTTGGCATATGTCTTATTTCATGATATTTTTTTTTTATAAAAAGCATCTTTACTATAGGAGAAAACACCTCAGAAGTAACATAATATATGCCTACACATGTGTATCTATTCACATACAAGCAAAATAAAAAGACAAGAGTGAAGGCTACATATTTGGAAATTTTGATTACATTTGCTCCTTCCATGTTTTCAAATGATTATTGTTCAATGTCTACTGAATGGCAAATCAGTACTACCAGTGTCTTAGCTAACTTTCCTATTGCTTTAATGAAAACCATGACCAAAGCCACTCCTAACAGAGTTAGGAGGAAAGGGTTTCTTTGGCTTATACTTCCACACCACTGTTCATCATCAAAAGAAATTAGGGTAGGAACTCAAACAGGGCAGGAACCTGAATGTTGGAGATGATACAGAGGCCATGGTGGGCTACGACTTACTGCTTTATTCTACATGGCTTGCTCAGCTTGTTTTCTAAACAGAACCCAGGAGGATCAGCTCAGGGATGACCTATTGACACTGGGATGAGCCTTCCACCATCAATCACTGAGAAGCAGCTCTACAGGCTTACGTACAACCTGATCTTATGGAGGCATTTTCTCAATTGAGGCTTCCTCTTCTCTGGGGACACTAGCTTGTGTTCAATTGACATAAAAGTAGCCAACACAACCACTCACCTGAGTTCAGGAAAATTCTTATTGATGCAAAAGAAAAACATAGAACTCAAATTTCTCACATGTTATTCTCTAGCTATTTTATTTATTTGGTTTTGGGGATGAGGGTTGTCTTTATAGAGAGGACAAGAAATCAACCTGCCTACTGAAGATGAAAGTAGAAATGGTGTGATTCATGGATGGCTTACCTTTGCCTGCTGTACTTAATTGAGAAGCTATTTATTTATGTATTTATTTATGTATTTATTTATGTATTTATTTATGTATTTATTTATGTATGTATGTATGTATGTATGTATGTATTTATTTATTTATTTTTATAGAGTGTCAGACCCTCACAGAGACGCATTGCTTGGCTAGCAGGTCATAGAGGTACTGCTTTATCACTGAACTCTTACCTCCCATTAGACCTTCCTATTTCTCATTACTTCAAAATATGGAAAACTCTGAATTTGAGTTATTTACATTAACAATCTTGCTAATTAGTCTATTTAATCTTCAGAACTGAAGACAAATGAGCTTCACCAGACATTTCTACCAAGCAATTGAAGCATAATTCCATTTAAAATATGCAATAATAGAGGTAAGCTGACTTTTTTTTCAAAAACATTCACACAAATTTACAAGCACATGATCAGTTTGGGCTTGTTTATGCATTCACTCTCAGTTTACTACAAAAGGTTATTAGGAGAAGAAATACTACCATTTGCAGTGCCCAAGCACTTAACTCATTTTTCACATTTCCTTTTCCAACACACATACTTTTTTTTTTACATAAAGATAGGACTATTTGTAATATAATCATACTCCATACTTTTAAAATTGGAAACAAATTGTAGATGTTGCTTCATAGATTGCTTTATTCTCCCAATAATGTATCATGGACATCTTTGAAAATCATTATATATTCTACTAAGACACCAGTATTAATGGCCTCAATAGCAGCTCACTCTAAGCCTGTACCATAATTCATTTAATGCATGCAAGTGGTGCATTCTTGATGCAATGATATTGAAAATATTGTAAATAGAATCGTTTGGGATAATTTATTCATAACTGAGTTTCCTTTATGTTTCTCAACCTGATTTATTTGCAGCCATGATAAATGGAACACGTTATGGTTTGCTTTGAGTATATCAAGCATAAACTTATATTCAGGCATGAAATATTCTGTGTGTGTATGTGTGTGTCTGTGTATGTGTTTACTAACATGTGAATATGTGTGCAATGAGAGTGACGAAGGAAAAAAATTTGGGGAATAGCTTTCGACAATAACCAGAGTATGTAAAGCAAAACCAAGACTACATTACTGCTAATCCTTCCTGGGATTCTAATTGTATCAGAGCTCCAAATTGAAATTTGTAGTGAAATAGCAAAGCTGCTAGCCTTTGGCTTTCATCATGAGCACATCTTAGAAAGGAAAGAGCAAAATAATAACAGAATTCTGAGTTAGAGAGGTAACTTTTTGCTTCTTGCAATGTTTTTATAATAGAGCAAAGGAAGTTGTACTCAGCCACCATATCATTTTGCTATACTAGAAATGGGAGCTATGGCTGGTCTGCTCTATCTTCTATGCACAGACGCAACAATAGTTGCTTACCTATGGCGGATGCTAACAACTGGAGGCCTGAGCTTCATATAAATACAACGAATACTATAGATTCTACCCTTCTCTTCTTTGGAATTTTTGTTCAATTTTTATCTTTGGCATTGAAACATTTTCACAAATGGGAAAAAAGTGAGAGAGTTTTATTCCACTTTTCTTCTTTTTAAATCAGCTTTAAAAAGAAATCAGAGAGAAAAAAAAAGTTAGTTTGTTCTCGGGTACAACGGCATCCAAGAAGGCACACCTCCTCTCATCTAATCACCCCTTTCTCAGTCTGAGCGTTCATGGCTAACATTCTCAGCTAAGAGCCTCCACTTGCTCATCATTTTCCAAGCCCTGAGCAACAATCAGTGTGTACTCATGTGGCAAAGCCCTGGCCTTTCCTATCAATCCTCTTGACAAGAATGTTGTCAAGTCTCGTTTGTTCTTTTCTGAGTTGATGAACTTATTTCAGGAGGCTGGTGGTTATATTTCACATCTGTCTGTGATGTGACAGAGAGCCTTAAGGCTCTGTATCTTCTTTGGATTTCCTGGAGCCTTTGCAGAGATTATGTGAGATAGACTGATGAACACAGGCAGACAGTAGCCATTCTCCTAGCAGACACAAAGAATGTTTTTCGTGACATGAAGACAACCTTAATACAAATGACAAATTTTCTTCTTTAACTTTTCTTCATTTATTTTTTTAATTATTTATTTTTGGTGAGACTCTAGCAATGAAAAGGCAGATAGGAACTAGTCTTTTATTGTTGTTTATAGAGCATTCATGAGTAGATGTTTACTGCTGCCATTGCTAACAATCAACATCTAGCCAGTACCTTACTAGATGAATGAAACATCACTGCATGCTATCTTGCTGTGGACCAAAACTGTTAAGGATTCCTACAATACTGGGAAACGAATGTCCCTAAAGGTGATAAATTGGTCAGTTGAATATAAGAGTGGAAATTCAGCGAGGCCCGGAAACTATTTCAAATGAGCACCATGTGGCATTCATTGTCCATTAGATAAAAAGTTCACGAAGTGAGAAGGGCCAAGTACCACACAAATGCAGTGTAAAGCAGAGAATGATATAATAAATGAAAATGGAGGACAGCACTCACTTCTGTTACAAATGAAAGAGCAGAACTACAAAGCATCGATGATACCGACACTAACTTTCCTCTTGTGCATTTAGTTTTAATGCAAAGATATTCCTTTTTTTTTCCATTTTGCCATAGCTATATAGAATTGGAAATTTCCTATATAGAGAAGGCATTGATACCACAAGGAACCTGTACCTGGGTGATAGAGGAAGCTGATTGAGAGGCAGTTTCTGATATTGAAAACACAGCCTGCATAGTTCATCCTATGTAACAGCACTTCCTTTTAGAAACCTAATCTCCATCATATTTGTTGGATCGTTTCACTAACCTTGTCTGATACTCTAATTCCTTGCCTAGCAGCTGAGTTAAGATCAGCTTCTAAACAGGGAGTATGAACACAAATCACCTAAGGGACTGTCTTCATGTTTAGGGGGTATCCTGTTGCACCTTTGACTTCTTTGAAAATGTTACCTTTTGTGTCTTCGACAGTCTGCATTTACAGCTATATATTTCATTATCTCTTAGTGGTTCAGCCACATCTGTGCACATGCTCATTGAGATTTTTTTTTCATCTTAGGTTCCAGTTTAACTTATAGTGTCCTACTCAAAGTATAATGCTTATTATTCTTATCATCTATAGCCAGTGTGGGAGAAAAGCCATAGGAAGACATGAGGCAGCCAGGAGCAGTGATATAAGCAATAACACAATCTTGCATCAGAGGTTCATCCTATGTAACATTCACAACAGTATTCTAGAGAGAGGGAAGACTCCAACCAGCAAATTTACATAAGATAACTACATAAGAGTGTCTGTTAATTCAATAGAAGATGAGAAGGAAACAACACAAACTGCTGACAGTGACAATGCATGGCAGGCCACATCAGACAGATGTAATTAGTATCCTGTTTTGTTGCAAACTTGTCATGGTAGCATTCGGTTGCTGTGAGAAAAGAGTTGAAATAAAAACAACTCAAAGGAGTAGAAGTTTACTTTGGATCGTGGCTTCAGATATTTCAGTTGGAAGCTGGCTCTCACCTTGCTCTCCTGCCTGTGGTGAAGCCAAGCATGACAGTCAGGTAGGGAGGGATTGTCATGGAACAACTCTGTTAATTTTATCCTAGCAGAGGGATGGGGAGAGATGGGTAGGGGAGCAAGTTGTTTTCTTAAAAAAAAAAAAAACCAGACCCCCCCCCAACCCAATTTCTTCACCTATGCTCCAGCATCCAGTATTACATTCTATTGTATTATTTCATGGAAGAACTTAGTGCCTTCATAACAAATTACCTACCAAACGGGGGTCAAGCTGTCTACAGACATGAGCTTTTTTTTTTTTTTTTAAACAGACACTTCATACTCAAACCTTGAAACTGTTTTCTCTTTTTGAAGAAATATGAATGAATTTACTTCTGTTTAAAAAGTATATGCATTGAGTTTTATCTGAAGCTGAAGATCACGGACAACTGTAATCCTAGCACTTGGAGGTCTAGGCAGAAAAATTAACAGACCAAAGCCAAAGCCAACGTAGTCTACATAGTGTGTTCCAAGCCAGCCTGAGCTAAATAGTGAACCTATGTATTAAAAGACTGAGAAGATATACTTTGAAAGTAGAGAGTGAGAATATTGAGGGCAGAGAGGTTTAAGTAGGAAAGTCATTGGAGGAGAAAGTGAGTGAGCAAATAGAAAGAGCATGAGAATGTTCTAGAGAAACCCACTAACTTGTAACCAAATTAAAAAATTTAAAGGCATTAAACTATACTTCCTAGAAGCCATGAGTGATTTAATAAAAACTTCAGTGCCAGAGGAGTGGTATCTCTTGAGTTGGTCAGAGAGGTTCCAGAAGTGCCCCAAACAATATTGGTTCTTACCATTCTTCTTGATTGCCCACCCTAACTGGATGATAAGATGCTATTGATGAAAAAAAAAAAACCCATCTAAGTTTCATGATATAGAGAAATCACGTTGAAGCTGACTAAGAAGCTTCTTCCATGATAGCTAACTTTCATGGTCCCAAAGGTGTTATGTAGGCTACTGGGGGAGAAAGAAACTAATGTTCTTAACTATCTGTGAACACAAGAACAGTAAGACCAACTTGCCAAGCAGGATGAATCCACTTGTGCAATTATGACACTACTATTATGGGAGGGGGGACCAACTACTCTTTAATTGATTATGAAGCCTATCCCATAAGAAAGAATCCATTGCATGTAGTATAAATATGATTTTAAAAAACTTATACCTATCCATATATGCATGTAACGATTGATTGAAATAATGGGTTTGAAAGAGAGCAAGAGAGTTTATATTGAAGGGTTTAAAGGGAAAGATCAAGAATAAATGATAGAATTGTAATCTCAAAACATACAAGAAAATCAAGACTCTAGCTAGGGCAAGTTATAGATCCTAGAGGCAATCTCATATCATCCTTTATCAAAATTGACACAGAATCAAACTGCTTTTTATTTAGATTTATTCCCACAAGCAAATACTACTTTCAGCCTTAATCAAAGTAGCCTAGTATTCCAATGAATGGTGGTAAATATGGAAACTCAGCGCACATCATGCTGAGACTAAGTGACAGATAGATACCCAGACCTAAAGCCATGTCTATCATGTCTTCTAAAAGTAGGGGAACATCACAGATGAGAAGACACAGGGAACATAGCTGCAAGATAGAAGCCCTGTGAAATACCATCTTCTGGCTAGGACATAACTATTGCAATAAAGAACTAATAACAGCTCTGGATAAGTACACCACATTTGCACAAGAAGGGGTGCCACTGTGGCGATGAATGGATGGAGTAAAGAGTCAAGGGACCCTACCTTCAAAAAGAAACTTCTTGTTATTTATGGATTTGGGGAAAGGAACAACCATTGCCTTTAGTTGTGTGCCCAATAATAAATTCACCGAGTTTCAATGATATTTCCAATCCAATGGTTACATAGATGGCCCCAGTTAAACTAAGTGGGTCACAAAATCTGACCAAAATTTATAAATCCAGGAAGGAGACAGGAAGAGAGGAGTGAGGTTGACAGTGATTAGGCTGTGAGAAAAACAAGGTTGTTAGAAACTGTAATCAGAATGCATTACATTTGTGTATTAAGTGGTCAAAGAACAAACTTAATAGAAAAAAACAAAAGGTATGTACATTATGTTTATAAGTCCTATGTTTATTTCTTGGTTTGTCACTTCTGTCTCTAAGGGTTCTGTCACAATCTAGTAAAGTGGCCTGTGTCCTCAGTGATTTTCCTGCCTCCATAATTCCCCATCTGGGTTCTTTCCAACTAGTGCTTTTTAAATGTGGATTCCAGAATATTGGACTAAGGCATCTGCAAGGCTATTGACTATATAGTAATTAATCCTTTCTGAATCTAATGTGTATATTTACACAAATTGAAGGCTTGCAAATAAAAACAAACCAAAACAGTGCCAACCCTTCCAGTGGAATGGCATTTCCTCCCCCTCCGTTTTGATTTTGTTGTTTGCAGTTCTGAGGCAATGGTGGCTGAAAAGCACAGTTCACTTTGACTTTTCAGTATGTTGATAAGACATATTCATTGACTCCCACAGTTCTCTCTGTACACTTTTAAAATTCATTGCAAAAACAATTCTTTCACATTTATTTTAGTCTCCCTGTTTCACACTGTTTTACTTTAATAGAGATTGGAGGGCATAAAAGAAATTGTATGCAATTGTTTTCAGAATTTACTTAAAATTTCACAAATGTTGTCAAAATATTGTTTTGGTAATCTTGAATTTCTTTTATTCTCTCAAAAAAATAAAGAAATAAAGACACAAGCTGGAGCAGGGGGAGAAGGGAATCATTACACCTGAAATTTATAATAAAGTCATTATTTTTTAGGTCTATTCTATTATATGTGTTCTTTGATTTCTTATTACATATGACTAGAACCTTGAAAATAGATGTGTTGTCAATAAGATAGCTTGCTGCTGCCAAGCCTGACTATCTGGGTATACACCTCAGCAGCCACATAAACATAGAAGGAGGGAACTGATTTTCAGAAGCTGCACTCTGATCTCCTCAGGCATAATGTTGCACACATGGACCCACACACAGATACACACACACACACACACACACACAAGCATGAAAATAAACAAATGAAATTAAATACATATAAACATGTAACTTGAGATCCTGAGGCAACATCTGAGGATTTGATAGGCCAGGAGTATCTGTGGTGGTATCATGTCATCTATAAATGTCTTGGACCATGTAAATAGGACTCCTGAGATACATGTAACTCCGGAGCTATAGCCAAGATAAGCCTGAAACTGGCTTATATGCACATTTCTGAATAATTTTGTTTTGTCACTACAATCTGGCTTTCTGTTTCCTCTCACTCAAACCTGGACATTGAAGCAGATGTTTTGTTTCAATATCCTCAGTTACATGTGAGCACATCTCCTATCACCTGTCAGGTAAGACAGTTGGATGCCTTGACTTTACATGTAACTCAGGATCTTATTCAGTAAAATTAAAAGAGGGCTGTTTTCTAAATAATAATAATAATGATTCAAATTATAGATAAATATAATATAAAAGATAAATATACTGATAAATATACAGATAAATATACTGCAGTGAATCATTTTCCTAAACTTACACTATGTACCCACACATAACCTATACAAGAATCCTGGCCTTCTTTTTTTAAGTTCTAAGCCTGTTTACTAGGAATATAATGAAATACATAATGGAATTAAACAGACCTAGAAAATAACAAATTTATTAAAAAGCACAGAAAAAGAAATTGAATGGATGGCCCATGAGTCTCATTCATATCTACTGCCATACAAAACAATTTAAGTCTGAGATTAGTCTTAAGTATGGACGTGAGATTATACTGAAGCTCTCTAGGATTTATTGAAAAGTTTATCTCTAGTACAATCAAAACTTCAAACCTTTGTAATTCAAAGCAATACCACCAAAGTTTCCTTTTTTTGCTGTATGACTTCACCTGGAGAGATGGCAACAACTGCCAGATAGCTCACCAGAAGGCCAAAGAAAGAGTTCTACTCAAGTTTAAATTAGTGAGCTAGTGAGTGTGCACCAGATACTTACTGAAACATAGGGGAAGGGTTACTTGCAGGGGTATGGGGGAAGGGGGTACTCACAGGGGTTCAAGGGTGTGGGGAAAGACTTACTCACAAGGTTGTGGGGGAAGGGTTACAGAAAGAGGGATGACTGAAAATCATTTTCACTGAAAAATCCTCTCTCTGCATGAAGAAAGCTGAAGTTGGAGGTCTTGAAGTCTGAAGGCAGCTCTGTCAAAATTAGAGGGTTTTTTCGTTTTTTCTTTCTCAGCAATTGTTACTGCTTATATAAATTTGAGGAGTGTTGTAAACCTCATAATTTCATTTCCTGAGTTTTACAAGCCTATTTCCTCCTGATAGATAATGTTTCAATTCAGAGGAAATAGGTACACAATGCCCTTTCCTTGGCTTTTAGTAAATTCTACTCCCTGCTCTGCTTCTGCAATCTACTTTCTTTTTATTATATTTTTTCTACTTTTAATTTTAATAAAAATTGTTTTTTATCAATTTCTTTTTATTTTAAAGATTTTTTATTGATAATTTTATACATGAATGCTTTATTTACATTATTTTCCTTCCCTCTGCCCTTCCAACTCTCCTTGTGTCCCCCACATCCTCTGAAATTTATGATCCCTTTTTTTCAATTATATGTATGTGTGTATGTATGTATGTGTGCATAAATACAGCCTGCTGAGTCCATCTAGTGTTGGATGTGTGTGTGTGTGTGTGTGTGTGTGTGTGTGTGTGTGTATTTAAGGCTAATTATTTGTCATTGTATAACCTAGTGGCTGCTCATTTCTGGAGAAGACTGATTTTCTATCAGCTGCAATTAGTTGTCTGTAGCTTCTCATCTAGGGGTGGGATCCTGTGAGATTTCCTCCATCCATGTTGGCTTGTCCACTGGTGGTGTAATCATCAGAGATATATAAGACAATACTACAATGAGACATCATCTCTTTTCTATTGTACTATTATCAATAGGTTAAGGGGCAATGATGATTAGTAAAGCTGTAAAGCACATGAAAATTTGTATACTCTTGATGGGAATTTGTGCATCCATTATGAGAATCAGTATGTAGGTTCCTTAAAATATTTAGAATAAAACTGTAATATAATCTAGTATTCCCAAGAATATATACTGCCCAATGAAGTTGAGATTTTAAATATTTAAAAAGAATCCCTGCATTCCTATGATCACTATAACATTATTTCTATGTTCACTAAAGTATTATTTCTATGTTCATTATAACATTATTCCCAATACCAATGTCAAGGAATGCCAAAGCTTTAGAATCACAGTGATAGAAATTGTAATTCTGATCCTGGATTGGATGTGTTTATTTGTCATTTTTTTTTTCTCGTTATCTGAGCATCCTCATGTTTACTAAGCTTCTGTGTTTTGTAAAGGGAAAAATGATGTTCATTTTTAGGCATCATTTTATACACCCAAAAGTATATTTTAAACATCCAAAATTTGAGTTAACTACTAAATAGTAAGCACTACCAATTTTTGACTAAGAAAAATAACTAAAGAGCTATGCTAAAGACCAGAAAGGCACTACAGAAAAGAAGACAAGAGGAAAAGAGGAGACTGAGAAATGTTTACCTTTTAATTACAGTAGAGTTGCTAAGACCTATGAACCCGCCTGGAATTTGACTAAATATTAAAGATAAAACAATGTAAACTGAGTTCTTCAAATACTGTTTCATAATAAAGGTCCTTTTATATGGTGCATTCTGTTTAATAACTAAACTATTTAAACATACATGCATGCATGTATATACCTATAACAATGTATAATAACCAATAGGAGAAAGACATACATGGTCTGGTAAATAGTTTAATATCTTCCAATAAAACCTGGAAAAAATCTATATTAGGCAAAAAAGACACTCAGGATCTTGGGTGAAAATTTCTATAATGATTTTGCTAAGCCAATGGGTTGTAGATTACCTATGGACATTATAGCATCTCCTACTGACAGTTTGAATATCACATTGCTTATTGCCTATTGCTACATGAGTAGAGGCTTCAGGACTGGACAGAGCAGGTTTCCTTTACCTGATGTAGAGATTTTGGTAGTTTGGTTGTTTTACAAAGTGTGACAACTTTCCCTTTGCTATGCCCTGTCTCCCACTGAGGAGGTCACAGAATAGTAAACTATGTTAAAAATAACATATTTGGTGGTCAGAACTCAATACTTAGGGTTCTCTTTAACTTTTTTAGTCTTTGTCAAGGAATTTAAGGCATGACTGAATTTGAAGTCTTTCATGATCATTTCTACTCAAAGTTAATATTGATATTTAATATTTTATTCATGCCTCCATTAAAGCATTTTGTTCTTTCCTGTGACATCAAGACTTTCTTCTAAAAAAGTTGATTCCTCAAGAGCATAGGGTATGCTCTGTCTGCTGGATAGAACTCACATCAGAGTTTAGCATGATGTTTAGGGTCTTCCTTTTTCACACTGGTATTTGGTGTTATTAACTATGTGTTATAAGATGAAGACTTAGTGATTTCTCATTAAGTTAGAATCACTCCCTACCATTACAGAATAGTTTTTTCTTTTTTCTTTTCTTTTTCTAGTGAAAGCTGTATAACTAAATCGAAGTCTAATTTCTGTTCTGATTCTATCTGGGATCCCTTCCTTGCTTATATACTCAATTCAACTTCGTTCTGTATTCTGTTTCTTCAATAAATTGGACTTGATTTAACACATTCTATGGTGAGAAAGTAAAAAAACTGCAATTTTTTTTATCATGGAGGAAAACACAAACCAGTGAACATTCGATCACTTGCCCTGTGCAAAGAAGATGCGTGTTATGGAAAGCAAGACTAAGTGTGAAGAAATCTAACATTTAATTTCTTAAAAGAAGGCTATGCTTGTTATTGCTGGCAGAGCCATCTAGACTTGAAGAGTTTTGGCATATTGCTTCAAAATGTATATTAACGCCCTTTTATATCTATACACAAAAGCATGTAAATGAAGTCATTCACTTGCAAGGGGATATTTCTTACAAAAATCATGTTTGTTTTATTTCTATATTAAAAAATATGACTTTGCCTTAATCTTTAATTTTTTTCAATATGTCCTGATAAGCAACATAATCCTACTTTAAAATATGAATCAATTCTATCAACTTCAAGTTAGAAGCGACAAATAGTAGCTATTAAAGCACAAATATCCATATTTTGAGGGATCTGCATGTCATTTTTAAACAGTTCCAGTGACTCTGCTATGGTACGCTGGAGGTATTTTGAGTACTTTTCAATCAATTGGATTACATATTAAGCATGCAGATAAATTCAAAATCTCTGCATCCATACTAGAAGGAAGTCATTCTTTACTGCTAGTTACTGCAGTGGATGTTGCCTAAGGTGATGTGCTGAACATCTGATGGATCTCACAGGTGAGTAGATTACCATCACTGGTTTAGCCAACAGGCACCTCTTGCAGTTCATCACAGTTCATTGACTTATCTTGAATAAAATCTCCTGTGTAAAAAAGAATCTTAGTGAAAATTTGTTTAGGAAAGGATATGCTATAAAAGAATGCTCACTATGTAGTATTTATTTTATTCAAAATTATATGTGACTGTGTACCAAGAATTAACAATCATGCTAACATTTTGTTTTATTTTTTAACCTTAAAAAAAAATCTATCCTTTTTAAAAGATAAATCCTGACATAATACACTGACCACTGACATTTAATTATTAAATAGTTTATTTAATTATTAAATTTAATAAATTTAATTTCCTTTATTTATTTATTTATTTATTTACTTATTGCTAAACACCATGTTCAAACATATATTACTATGGAACCATCTGTTTTTATTTCTTGGTGTTATAATTAAATTCCTTACCAAACACAACTTTCTTTTTTAAAGGAAAATTGGCTTCAAGGATAAAACTCAGAACATCATAGTAAAGCTGTAAAGCACATGAAAATTTGTATACTCTTGATGGGAATTTGTGCATCCATTATGAGAATCAGTATGTAGGTTCCTTAAAATATTTAGAATAAAACTGTAATATAATCTAGTATTCCCAAGAATATATACTGCCCAATGAAATTGAGATTTTAAATCTTTAAAAAGAATCCCTACATTCCTATGATCACTATAACATTATTTCTATGTTCACTAAAGTATTATTTCTATGTTCTTTATAACATTATTCCCAATACCAATATCAAGGAATGCCAAAGCTTTAGAATCACAGTGATAGAAATTGTAATTCTGATCCTGAATTCGATGTGTTTATTTGTTATTTTTTTTCTCGTTATCTGAGTATCCTCATATTTACTAAGCATCAGATCTTAGATTAATTTACTATTTTTGAAAGGAAATTTGCACAAATAAAATCAATATTGCCATATAAGTGGGAAGGAAAAGTTTTTCTCATAAAAACTAAATTGAGGACTGTTAAAATTGAAACCATGGTGAAAGAAATACTTGTTGAGCTCCCAACTATGACAGGTGCTTTAGTCAACAGAAATAACTTCGAGTTGAATGCTTCATTGTGTTTACTTAAAAGGGACACTAATCATGACTATATTTTTGTCTCATACGTGGTAGTTTCTTAGAACAACTCATTTAATTAATACATGCTATAGCACAATATACACACTGTAATCACATTTATGTAACGAAAACTATGCATTTTAAATAGCTCATAAAGTTGTTAAGGAAACTACAGTAATGCAACTTTCTCCCACCTTCACCAACCTTTTGGGAGGTTTGGAAGAGAACTAGTTGCTTGGGTGAGCCTTTGGTTAGCCAAGATTTGATCCCTTACCTTTGTTCCTGTAAATATAACCCTAAGAAAGTCACTGACTTACCAGGTTAGCCTTAGATGGAAATGTTTCTCTGGTCTGTTGTCAATTTATTTGTTTGAGCAGGTAAACAGAATTAAATTAAATTCCTAAAATATTTTATCTATACTACCCCATGAGTAAATTACCTCGTAATTACACTTCTTGGTTGAACACAGCTCTCCAAGCTGTAGCAAAGTAGTATTTTGAAATTGCAGACAGATGATATCATTCCTGTTCTGAACCTCGACAATACCAGGCAATTCACAGAGACTGCAATATCTGACACCTCACTTCTACTTTTCTCCTGTTTTAACCTCTCATCCTGTTCTCAAACATTTCTTTATTGTTCTGTGAATATAGCAAGTATATTCCTCTCATAGGAATTTGGCCTTAACTCTTCTCTTCACTCCCTCACTGCCTTGATAAAGTCTTTATCTAAAAGCCTTCCTCTCAGAGATGGAGTACCAGAGACCCTCTCTTTCATTCCCTAAGGCCCTCTTCTGCCATATCCAATCTGTAACTCATCTTGTAAAACACAATCTTAAAACTGTCATCCTCAAACAAAAACAGGGATTTTGTTTGAGTCTTTCATTCACAGTTGTCTCTCCATTTTCTAGGAACATGTCTTGGAGTTAGTTAGTGTTCTGTAAATACTGTCGACATAATCTGCGACAAGACCACTTGATGCTTATGTCACAATATCTCAAAATATCTTCCTTAGGCAGATGCATATTAAGAATATTTTCCATGTAAGTAAAAGAGGCATTCTTTTGCTTACTTTATCAGGGATTTTACTTTTCAGGAAATCAAAGTGATTATTGGACAAATGTAGATTGACCCCACCAAACTGTCTGTCAGGCAAAATTGCTAAGAAACAGTGGGTGGTAATTAGTTTTTTTTCTCCCATGATAAAAAAAAATTCAATTTAATAATGATAGCTCACAATAAATTCAAGCATTATATTGAATTTATCTTTATTCACATTCAGAAAAATGTGGGTTCTATGAGCATATATTCCCATAGAATAAAGTGATTCAGGCAAAGCAAGGTTGTTATCTTTTTGTACATATTTGATTTAAATAAGTATGATATAAAATACAACTAAATAAGAATATGTGTTTCTCACTTAGATATATATTTTCTTAAAGCTAGATTTCTATTCTTTGGTGGCATCTCTTTGATTAATTTATAATCAAGTAGAATACATGGTAATTAGTCACTTGGGCCTCAAGAGTCAATCTATAGTTTTTTGAAAATGCTGTTTAAATATTGTGCAAGAGTACATGTGTACACATTTGTAATATTCCTTACTTCCAGAATTCTTTTCTTAATTTTAATATTTATTTTTAAATTAAAATTAATTTGTAATGTATTGTAATCAAAGATCCCCTCTTCTGCTCCTTCCAGTTCCTTTACACGTGCGCGCGTGCGCACGCATGCGCGCACACACACACAATTTGGTTCTTCTCCAAGTTTTGTCTCTCCTTAGAAAATAGTTTAAAATAAAATGAAATAAGATATGATAAACAAACAGAAGGAAAAGAGCCTCCCCTAAAGTCACGTGAAACAGATATAGACAGAGAGACCCACTTATTTGCACATTCAGGAATTCCATAAAAATACAAAATGGGAAATAATTTATAATCAACTGAAAGGAGAAAAAAAGGATATAAGTAAATAAATAAATAAATAAATAAATAAATAAATAAATAAATAGAAAAAGCCCTGATAGAACATTATGAGAAAAGGAATTTCCAAGGATGGCTTTGAGTTCATTTTCTGTTGGCAATCTACTGCTGGGCATAGAGCCTACTCTTAAAAGTAGCTTGTATCCCCACTGTGACTCCTCTGGTAAAAAACTTTAAACTTTTATTTACATGTGGTTATAAATTGGAGATAGCTTCTGAGTTAGGGATGGTGTGTGTACTTCTTTCAGATGTAAGACCCCACTTGATTCACATCCATGCAAGCCCTGTGATTGTTGTCATAGTCTCTGTGAGGTTATATGTGTATTGTTCCTGCAATATTTAGAAGGTTTTGTTTCCTTTGTGTCCTTCATCTCCTTTGGGTCTTACACCCCCTGACACACTGTGGAATTATTTTTCACTTTATTTTTAAAAAGATGGAAGTTGTTTTCTGACAATTGTTGAGAAGGAATGACAGTATGCTACACCTACAACACATATTTCATCATATATAATATGTAATAACTTAGTGAATTTTATGTTATATGTAGTAATTCCATTGCCATTATTATAAGTCTCAGCAAAAATGAGGTATGTGTCATTTCCCATAAAGGTACTGTATGCTTTACATGTGTAATTTATTGAATCCTCAAAAGTAGTCCTGTGCGGCAGGTGCCATCAGGATTACCTAATGTGTGGTCTCACCTGGCATAAGTGTGTAAACAGCAGAACTTCAATTTAAATATCCACCATGAATCTTGGGGCTTGAGTAACAAGTGTCCCCCAAGGGCTTCCATATTTGCATACTCCATTTCCAGTAGGTGATGCTGTTTGAAAAAGTTATGAAACCATTAAGATGTGAGCCATCAATGAAGATGGGCCTTGAGGGTTTCAGCTTAACATCTCTTCCTCTTCTCTGTATCTACTTCCTGTGTGTAGATGAAATTTGATCTCTCTGCTTCTTGATTGTTAGATGGGACTCTGGTCTTCTACTGCCATACCTTCCCTACCATGCTAGACTATCTCTCTGGAACTGTAAGCCAAAAAGCAACTCTTCCCCAACTTGTTTTTTGTCAAGAAATGTTATCATAGCAATAGAAAAGTAATTAAGATGAATATGATCTCAGAACTGAAGCTCATTGGTGCCAACACAATCAGGGATGTGGGACTGCCACTCAGCAAAAATATATTCATCTTTCTTTGGCTTCTCACTTATGGTTTGTATTTTGAGCTCCTTCTGAGGAACACTGATCTTCTAATTTTAGAAAGTGTTATGAAGGCAAAGGGCCTGATAATTCAATTATTTATTTGAATATAAATAATTTGAAAATAACAGGTATTTTTCATTACATTTAATTAATTAATTTTAATTTCTCTCATATATTACATCTCAACCACAGCCCCAAACTCCCATCCCCAGACTCTCTGATTCCTAGGGTGAAATGGAGGTAAGTGTGAGTAGAAACAGGAGCGATCAGGTGGGGGATATTCTAGGAGAAATGAGTGGGGTTGGGGGTGAGGTGTAAACGTTGTGTAGTGGAAACACCATGGAATCTATGAAAGTAACCCTAGCGAAGACTCTTAGTAAGAGGTGCATGAAATCCCAACCAGTCTTCTTCAGTAACCAGGCAAGACCTCAAGTGGAGAGACACCAATTTAGCCACAAAACCTTCAACATGTAGTTTGTCTTGCTTACAAAGGGTTCTGGGACCAGAGCCTAGCAAAATCGTCATCAAAGAAAACAGAGATTTCATCCAGCAACTGACAGAAGCAGATGCAGATACTCACTGCCAAATATTAGGAACAGCTTGGGGAGTCCTAAGGATTAGGGGGAGAAAGAATCAGAGGAGTCAGAGGAGTCAGGGACACCACAAAACCATGAGAACATGGAGCATAGAATCAACTGTCAAGAATTCATGGGGGACTGTAAAGTGCAGGGAGCATATAGGTGTCTGGCCTAGGTCCTTTGAATATAAGTTGTGGCTAAATAACTTACTGTTCTTGTGGGAATCCTGGCAGTGAGAGCAGGTGCTGTCCCTGACCCATTTGCCTATTTGTGGGAACCTTTCCCTCTTACTGGGCTGTCTTGCCTTGCCTTGATGTGATGGTATGTGCCTGGTCTTGCTATAGCTTGTTATGTAGTGTTTGGTTGATGTCTCCGGGAGGACTGCTCTTTTCTGAGGAGAGGCTTAAAGGATCTGTGGAAAAGGGAAGGGTCTTACCCTTTTACCACTTCCTCTTCTACAGGATTTTCCGAGACTGTAAGGAAAAAATTTGATGGAGACATCCTGTTTAAGGTGGGGGTGGGGTTCAATATGTCTTACTCTTTATATATTGTCTGCCTGTGGGCCTCTGTATTTTTCTCATCTGCTCCAGGAGGAAGCTTCTCTGATGATGGTTGAGCAAGGCACTAAAAGTCTAAACATCTTTTCAATTAACTGGGAGAGCCAAACTTCTAGAGTAACTGACCACTGCTTCTACAGTGCTTTGACACTGCCTTTACAGGCACTGAACTTGGTAAGATCGATTCTGTCAGAGTATACTGTTGCTTTCGAGAAGCTCCTCAGGCCGTTTTTCACTGCCTCTTTTTTTTCTCTCCCTTTCAGTCCTGTGACCACACCCTTTTACTAATAACATCACTGGGCTAAGCACTCTATTTATGTAGTGTCTAATAAATATAACTTACTTTAAAATAAGATTAATAAAAGTGGACCATAAGAAATATACAAATATCTTGGCTAAACTATTATGTTTGTCAGGCTCAACCAGTATCTAGTAAAAATTTCTCACTTAGTACTCTTGAAATAGAATATTGAGAGCACACAGCTGTTGAAAAATGTGTTTCCCAAGTATTAGCCTTGTGATGTACAGTCTCGTGACATCACAAGGGACACAGGAGCAAACATATTATTGTTCTATAAAAAGGTTTTTCATGACCATAATACAGTCTGAGTGTCATGCTTATGAAATACCATAGAGATTAGCTTTTTATTCTATACTTCCATTGAAACCTTCCATTTTTGGTTCAAAAATCTTGCCAGGGAAAGATGAATATGTCTGAATTGAGGGATTGGCTCTGCCATTCATGCCTTATGGGCTTGCATTCAGAAAATAAAAGGAGAGAGAAGAAAGAAAAGGGGATTATTGAATGTGATTCCCTTTGATGGGCAGGCAACCATTTAACCTTAGGTTATGGCTTTTCTGCCTTACTAAGGGGTGTAGAGAAGTGCTAGTTGATTGTGAAGGGACTTTTTCTTTGAGCTGATATTTTGCTTTCTTTCTGTCTCTTAAGCTTGCTAAACCTTTTATTTAGAACATGTCCCATATGTCTTAGACTGCACTTTTTGTTATCTCTCTTTCAGTCTTAAATTTCCACATCAATCCTCATCTCTCTTTCAAATGCCATTTTCTATTGTATACTTCAATAGCCCAGGACAATCTTTGGTGTGTTTCTGTTTCCTAGAATACCTCTCCAGTTTTCACAGAAGCTGTTTTAATTTATAGTTTTATTACCATGCTCTGGTAATGATGCAGTTGCTGCCTAGATGTTCATGCAACTTTCTTTCATTGTCTAAAATAAACTACATTAAAGTGCAAATTAAAAATTATTTCATTTTACTTCAGTCAAATTGAAAACAAGGAAAAAAAACTGGCTACAAATTCGAGTAAGAATTTAAAGTTGAAGAAGCCAGGACTCACTGTCAGGGATGTAAACTAATATAGGCACTATGGAAATTGGTATAGGACTATGTAAAATACCTATAAGCAGAATTGTTATGTGACCAGGCTATACCACTCCTGGGCATTCAGAGGTGCCAACAACAGAGATTTTATGGGTCTCTATCAACAGTATAAGAGAATGAACCAGTATGATGTCCAACAATGGATGAAAAGATAAAGAAAATGTTTCATGCCTTCAATGAAATTTTAGTTAACAATAAAGAAGCATGCAATTGTAACATGTACAGGAAACCAGAACCAGAAATATATACTGTCTGAAGTAACTCAAGTTCTGAGAAACAAACACTACATGTTCTCTCTCCTACCTATATTCTAGCTATGAATTTTTAGAGCAGTGTATTTCATTTTTAAAGGCCAGAATAGAAGAGTCATTAAGGAGAACGAACTGGGAAGGAGGATGACAGAAAAGCATAAGCATAAAAGCAGACGGTGGCAATGCTGGGATTGGAAAGCTCTAGGAAAGCAGGGAGTTAGGAAGATGGAGAAATGGGATTAATCTAAACTAAGGTTACATGAAAAAGTCATATGGAAATCCACTACTGTGTAAACTTATTAAAAAATAGAATTGAAAGGCAAAGCAAGGAAAACACTGTTCAATAAAAGAAAAATTTTCTTAATAAACACCGCTGAACTGCTCACATGACCTTGCGTTTTTCCTTGTCTTATTTATTGGAGTGAATGACTTATCTTTCAGTTTTTCAGATCCTCTTTTCTTCAGTTGAATGTGAATCTCTCCAACCTCCAGTATACCTGCATTTCCACCTCACGATCTTACACTATGATGTTTAGTATTCCCCTTAATTGAGTCAAGCTTTTGCCTTTCCCTCCAATGACTTCTGTGAGAATGTACTTTCATAGTGTATCATAAACACTGACTCTTCCTTCTTCCGTCCACTTGACATTTGAGATAACTGCCTTGAAGCAAATGTAGACTTTGCTTTGTCTTAGCATACCTACATTCTTTGACCAAATCCCTTATAAGAGTCAACATTTTGAAATAAGAGACTACATATTGTCAACTATTGTCTCCTCCTCTACCTCTTTCTCTTCCTCCTCCTCCCACTCTTACTTTTCCTCATCCTCATTCTTCTTCAATTAAGCACTAAATCTTCTACAAGTACAGAGCTGAACAAATATCTGTTGTAACTGAGCTGCAATAATTCAGTATTGTAGCCTAAATGTGGGTCCAAATAACGTAATAACATGGTTTCAGAAAACATGGTGTGCCTTAAACCCAGTCTTGCTTCAGTTTCAAGAACATATAATAGTTGTTGATTCTTTCCAACTTACTTAGCTTTTCTTTAAAAGCCACGATGAAAAGTATCCAGAGCCATGCAGTTCTATGTGGATGTGAACACTTATATGTTCCCTTTGCTAGGTGTGTTGCTTATGATTTTATGCCATTGTTTGACATTGAATCTCACCTAAAGGGGATTAAACCCATTATACCATGCTAAGGGATACTCTAGAATCTGGCCAAAAATGTTGGGAGTAATTAAAAATTCATTGAAACTGGCCAGCACATAAGTGATATGGATTCTTGTGGTAAATATAAAAAATGCAAAATATTGGTATTAATCTTGGATTCAAACTACCATAACTATTATGAATTATTACTACTCTGCAGTAGTCTATGCCTAATTTTTAAAATTGTCTTGATTGATGACTACATATCCACTGGTATTAGATCTTTAAGCAACATCATATGTGCACCAATATATGTAGATTATATGCATAAACATAGTGATACAATTAAAAAGGATGACATTAATATTTGAAGAATATACAGGGTAAATTTAATGGTGAAACATTGTATATTGGACTAGTCATGAGCAAATGAAACTCTGTCTCTTTGAAAAAAAACAAAGGACAATTTATTATTTTTCTTAACTTTGATTAATTAGCTGCCAATCTTAGATCTTATTATATTTAAATCTCATGCCAAAATTGTGTATAACAAGACATCTGATTGACAAGGCAGTTTTTTATTCATGACTGTGATGTTATACTTATGTATAACTAGGTATTTGATTGGCATATGAAAAATGTCAATATAGCTTTATATTCCATCTAAGAGTTGTTATTATTCAAAAGCAAAATGAGAGCTGCTCAAATGTTTGATCATATTGTTAAATTTTATTTCTTTTAGATAGTATATAGCCATGAGATTAATTTACTTTATGATATTGATATATTATGTATGGGAAATATACTTAGTGAAATACATATGCTATGGACTTTGAACTCTATCTCATTTTATATATAATACAGATTTTCATAAAATACATTATAATATCATGTGTATTTAAATGTATTAAATAAAATACTTCTTTAAAGTATATCAATCAATTAAATGTGAATGACAAAGTATCAGAATAAGAAGGCATCTTAATCATGTTATGCAAGGTCCAGTGATATTTCTTTATGATGGTTTTATTGGTATTTTGCATGTATGCATAAGTGGTTAATTGTATAACAATTTTTATTTTTAAAATTATAATATAACTGCATTATTTTGCTTTTGTTTTTTTTTCTTCTATCCAACTTCTCCAATGCTCATTCCCCTTGCTAGCTGTCAAGTTTATGAGACTTAAAAAATATTACACACAAAGACACACACAATGTGTTATATACACATATACAATGACAAACATATGTGTGTATGTGTATCATTGTATGTGTGTGTTTTAAATATATAAAATAAAACCTGTATGGTGAATTTTTAATGATCTATAAATATTGAAAATAAAATAATTAGTACTTATTAACATCATTCAGTACAAAACTATGCAACAATTAAAGTAATTGTAATAGAATTATGTTATTGACATGAAAACATGGTTTCGGCTCCCAAAACCCAGAGGAGGCTGGACTCTCAGGAGCTCTAACACAACAAGGATTGTAGGTGAGTAGGCCAAGAAACCCCTTCCCCGCAAACAAGGAGTAATTTGGAACCTGTGGGGACCCAGGAACTACCTCAAGGCCAGTGGCACAGGACACTTCTAGTCTGTGCCTGTGCTCAGTCCTAGGGCACCAGGTGTGCACCAAATCCCCCAAAACACAGAGGAGGCTGGACTCCCAGGAGTCCTAACATGCCCAGGAACATAGGATAATAAAATCACAGGATCTCAGGAGCTTGGGCACACCAGGATTTTAGGATCCCAGAAGCAGCCAGACTCCCAGGAGCTATTACGGCCAGGATCTCAAGATTATAGGATTGCAGAGGAAGCTGTACTATGAGGAGTTCTTACACAACCAAGACAACAGGACAGACAGACTCCAGTCAGAGACAATGAGTGAAGGTACTACTAGAAATAACCAGATGGCAAAAGGCAAGCATAAGAACATAAGCTATAGAAACCAAGGTTACTTGGAATCATCAGAACCTAGTTCTCCCACCGTAGCAAGTCCTTGAATACCCCATGACACCAGAAAAGCAAGAATCAGATTTAAATAACTTCCCATGATGATGATAGAGGACTTTAAGAAAGATATAAATAACTCCCTTAAAGAAGTACAGGAGAAAACAGGTAAACAGGTAGAAGCCCTTAAAGAGGTAAAACAAAATCCCTTAAAGAATTGAAGAAAACACAAACAAACAGGTGAAGGAATTAAACAAAACCATTCAGGATCTAAGAATGGAAGTAGAAACAATAAAGAAATCACAAAGGGAGACTACTCAGGAGATATAAAACCTAGGAAAGAGATTAGGAGTCATCAATGCAAGCATCACCAACAGAATACACGAAATAGAAGAGAGAACCTCATGTGTAGAAGATACCATAAAAAACATTGACACAACTGAAATACAAAGAAAATACAAAATGCAAAAAACTCCTAAGCCAAAACATCCAAGAAATCCAGGACACAATGAGAAGATGAAACCTAAGTATAATTGGTATAGAAGAAAGAGAAGATTCTCAACTTAAAGGGCCAGTAAATATCTTCAACAAAATTATAGAAGAAAACTTTCCTAAAGGAAGAGATGCCTATTAATATACAAGAAGCCTACAGGGCTCTAAATAGACTAGATTAGAAAAGAAATCCCTTCTGTCACATAATAATCAAAATACCAAATACACAAAACAAAGAAAGAATATTAAAAGCAGTAAGGAAAAAATGTTAAGTAACTTATAAAGGCAGACCTATAAGAATTACACCATACTTCTTACTAGAGACTATAAAAGCCAGAAGAACCTGGACAGATGTTATACAGACACTAAGAGAACACAAATGCCAGCCCAGGCTACTATACTTAGCAAAACTCTCAATTACCATAGATGGAGAAACCAAGATATTCCATGACAAAACCAAATTTACACAATATTTTCCCACAAATCCAGCACTTCAACGGATAATTGGTAGAAAACTCCAACACAAGGAAGGAAATTATACCCTAGAAAAAGCACAAAACTAATCTTCTTTCAACAACCCCCAAAAATATAGCCAGAGAAACATAATTCCAACTCTAGTAACAAAATAAAAGGAAGCAACAATTACTTCTTCGTAATATCTCTTAACATCAATGGACTCAATTCCCTAATAAAAAGACATAGACTAAGGACTGGATACATAAACAGAACCCAACATTTTGCTGCATACAGGAAATGCACATCAGGGAGAAAAATATAGAATAAAATCAATTTTAAACCAGAAGTTATCAAGAAAGATAAGAATGGACACTTCATACTCTTCAAAGAAAAAATCAACCAAGATGACATCTCAATTCTGAATATCTATCACCAAATGCAAGGGCACCCACATTCATAAATTTATTTTTTACTAAAGTCAAAGCACACATTGCATCTCATACAATAATAGTGGGAGACTTCAACACCCCACTCTCATTAATGATCAGGGAAACAAAAATTAAACAGAGATATAGTGAAACTAAGAGAAGTTATAAGCCAAATGGAGTTAGCAGATCTTTATAGAACATTTCATCCAAAATCAAAAAATACCTTTTTCTCAGCACCTCATGGTACCTTCTTCAAAACTGGCCATATAATCTGTCACAAAACAGGCCTTGATAGATACAAGAAAATTGAAATTATCCCATGCATCCTATCAGATCACCATGGACTAAAGCTGATCTTCAATAAAATAAAAATCAATGGGAAGCCTACATACATCTGGAAACTGAACAATGCTCTACTCAACGATAACTTGGTCAAGGAATAAATAAAGAAAGAAATTAAAGACTTTTTAGAATTTAATGAAAAAGAGGACACATCATACCAAAATTTGTCGGACACAATGAAAGCAGTGTTAAGAAAAAAAATTCATAGCTCTAAGTGCCTACAAAAAGAAACTGGAGAGAGCAAACACTAGCAGCTGGATAACACAACTGAAAGCTCTAGAACAAAAAGAAGCAAATGCACCCAAGAGGAGTAGACAGCAGGAAATAATCAAACTCAGGGCTGAAATCAACCAAGTAGGAAAAAAAAGAACTATACAAAAAAATCAACAAAACCAGGAGCTGGTTCTTTGAGAATATCAACAAGATAGATAAAACCTTAGCCATACTAACCAAAGGGCACAAAGAAAGTATCCAAATTAATAAAATCAGAACTGGAAAGGGAGACACAACAACAGAAACTGAGGAAATTCAAAAAATCATCAGATCCCACTACAAAAGCTTATACTCAACAAAACTACAAAACCTGGATGAAATGGAAAATTTCCTAGTGATAACAAACACCAAAGTTAAATCAGGATCAGATAAACAATCTAAATAGTTCCATAACCCCTGAAGACATAGCAGCAGTCATTAAAAGTCTCCCTACCAAAAAAAAGCCCAGGACCAAATGGTTTTAGTGCAGAATTCTATCAGAGCTTCCAAGAAGAGTTAATACCAATTCTGTATAAACTATTCCACAAGATAGAAACAGAATGGACATTACCCAATTTGTTCTATAAAGTCACAATTATGCTCATACCTAAACCACACAAAGATCTAACATTGAAAGAAAACTTAAGAACAATCTCTCTTATGAATATTGATGCAAAAATATTCAATAAAATTCTCACAAACTGAATCCAAGAACACATCAAAACAATCACCAATCATGATTAAGTAAGCTTTATCCCAGGAATGCAGGGATGGTTCAATATATGGAAATCCATCAATATTATCCACTATATAAACAAACTCAAAGGAAAAATCCACATGATCATCTCACTAGATACTAAGAAAGCATTTGACAAAATTCAACATACCTTCATGGTAAAAGTCTTGAAAAAACAGGAATTCAAGGCCCATATCTAAACATAGGAAAAGCAATATACTGCAAGCCAGTAGCCAACATCAAACTAAATGGAGAGAAACGTAAAGCAATTCTACTAAGATCAGGGAACTAGACAAGGCTGCCCACTCTCTCCCTACCTATTCAATAGAGTACTATAAGTCCTAGCCAGAGCAATTAGACAACAAAAGAAGTCAAAGGGATACAAATAGAAAGGAAGAAGATAAAATTTCACTATTTGCAGATGATATGATAGTATACTTAAGTGACCCTAAAACTTTCATCAGAGAACTCCTAAACCTGATAAACAAGTTCATCAAAGTGGCTGCATATAAAATTAACTCAAACAAATCAGTAGCTTTCGTATACTTAAAGGATAAGCAGGCTGAGAAAGAAGTTAAGGAAAGGATACCCTTCACAATAGTTACAAATACTATAAAATACCTTGGTGTGAATCTAACCAAGCAAGTGACAAGAATTTTAAGTCCTTGAAGAAAGAAATCAAAGAAAATTTCAGAAGATGGAAAGATCTCTGATGCTCATGGATTAGCTGGATTAATATAGTAAAAATGGTCATCTTGCCAAAAGCAATCTACAGATTTAATGCAATCCCCATCAAAATTCTAAATCAATTCTTCAGAGAGATAGAAAGAGCAATTCTTAAATTCATTTGGAATAACAAATATTGACAATTATTCTCAACAATAAAAGAATAGTGAAAACTATTCTCAAGAATAAAAGAACTGTGGGAATCACCATCCCTGACTTCAAGCTGTACTACACAGAGCAATAGTGATTAAAACTGCAAGATATTGGTACAGAGATCAAGAAGATCAATAGAATAGAATCTAAGACCCAGAAATGAACCCATACACTTATTGTCACTTGATCTTTGACAAAGGAGCTAAAAGCAGTCAGTGGAAATAAGACAAGCTTTTCAACAAATGGTGCTGATTGAACAGATCAGCATGTAGGAAAATGCAAATTGATCCATTGTTATCTTCTTGTACAAAACTCAAGTCCAAGTGGATCAAGGACCTCCATATAAAACCAGACACACTGAATGTAATTGAAGAGAAAGTGCGGAAAAGGGCACAGAGGAAAAGTTCCCGGACAGGACACCAATGGCTTATGCTCTATTGGCAAATGGGACCTCATAAAATTGCAAAGCTTCTGTAAGGTAAGGTACATTGTCAATAGGACAAAATGGCAACCAGTAGATTGGGAAAATATCTTTACCAATCTTACATTTGATAGAGGGCTAATTATCCAAAATATACAAAGAACTCCAGAAGTTAGACTCCAAATAATCAAATATCCCTATTAACATTGGGATACAGAGCTCAACAAATAATATTCAACTGAGGAATATAGAATGGCCAAGAAGCACCTAAAGAAGTGTTCAACAGCTTTAGTCATTAGTGAAATGCAAATCAAAACAACCCCTAGGGAGATTCTACTTCACACAAGTTAGAATGGCTAAGATTAAAAACTCAGATGACAGCAGATGTTTGAGAAGATGTGAAGAAAGAGAAACACTCCTCCATTGTTGGTGGGATTGTAAGTTTGTACAACTACTCTGGAAATCAGTCTGGTGGTTCCTCAGAAAATTAGACATAGTATTACCTATGGATCTAGCGATACCACTTCTGGGCATATACCCCAAACAGTGCTCCAACATATAACAAGGACACATGTTCCAATATGTTCATAGCAACGTTATTTCTAATAGCCAGAATCTGGAAGGAACTGAGATATCCTTCAATAGAGGAATGGATACAGAAAATGTGGTACATTTATACAATGGAGTACTACTCAGCTATTAGAAACAATGAATTCATGAAATTCTTAGGCACATTGATGAAACTAAAAAACATCATCCTGAGTGAGGTAATGCAATCACAAAAGAACACACATGGTATGCACTCACTGATAAGTAGATATTAGCCCAAAATCTCACAATACCTAAGACATAACTTATAGACTACATGAAGCCCAAGAAAAAGTAAGACCAAAGTGTGGGTGCTTCGGTCTTTCTTAGAAGGAATCACAAAATACTCATAGGAGCAAATATGAGACAATGTACGAGGCAGAAACTGGAGGCGAGACCATCCAGAAACCGTCCCACTTGGAGATCCCTCCCAGATGCAATCACCATATGCAAACACTGTTGTGGATGTCCAGAATCGCATGGTGACAGGAGCCTGATATTCCTGTCTCCTGAGAGGCACTTCCAGAGCCTGACATATACAGAGGCTGATGCTTACAGCTAACCATCAAACTGATCTCAGGGTCCCCAGTGGAGGAGTTAGAGAGAAGACTGAAGGAGTTGAAGGGGCTTTTGGCCCCATGGGGAGAGCGATAATACCAACCAACCAGAGCTCCAGGGTCTAAACAGTTAGCCTGAATTTCAAGAATGCTGCTCTGCTGAGCATTGATGCAGTAGATACTGCTGATAAAATTGCCCATGGCTTGACGTCAGCATTTCTATTATGGTCAAGCTTCAAGAATGGCATATAAAGCTTGATCATGCTAGCCCTTTTTGTCTTTGGCATACTTTTTTGCTGCCCATTGTGTTAAAGCTTGTCTTTAACAACGTCAACATGTTGGCAGCCATAGTGTATGGCTTGAACCTGAAAATGGACCCCCAGACAGAGTTATTAAATTATCAGGCTGGCAAGCCAAGGATGGGTAAAATTCTGCACAGAGCCTTACCAACCTAAGACAGAAATGCATTGTTTTTAATAATGCATATTTCATGACAGGTAAGGAAGGCATTCCTGTCAGAACCACCTAAGATGGGCTCAGTCTAGTTTTTGAAATAAAAAAAGGGGGGAAAGGCGGAGAGCTTTGGGGACAGCTTGGCAAGAATTGACATGTGGTAAGGACAAGGAAATGGGCTGCTTGGCAGGAATAGGACATTGGCCAATGACAAGGAAGTGGACTTCAGGCAGGTGGTTCTGACATTAGGCTAGAACAAAGAAGTAATCTCAGACAGGTATCTAAGTCTTATGCCAGAACAAAGAAGTAATTTCAGGAAGTAATCTAAATATCAGGCTAGATCAAAGAAGTAATTTCAGGCAGGAATCTAAATTTTAGGCTTGAACAAGGAAGTAGGCCTCAGACATAAAAATTAATTTGGGCTAGGACATGAAAGTTGGCTCAGTTATTTTGTCATCCTAAGCCCTTAGAAACAGTGATCATGGGAGTGTTCATGGAATTTTGTTTATTGCCTTGTTTGTTCTTCAACTATTTGTGTTTATTGTCTTACTTGTTCCTTTACTATTTGTGTCTATTGTATTGCTAGGCCCTTAACCTAGAACTTACCTTAATACATGAATGTAAGAAAACTTGTATAAAAGCATAAAGGAGGAGTGGGGATGGTATAAGGAGGGGAAAGGGGGAAAGGGGATGACATCTAAAATGTAAATAAATAAGATATCCAATAAAAAACAATAAAAGAAAAACAAGAAAGAAATGTGGTTTAAATAAATTATTTGGTGAGACAAATTACAGAATAGGTCCTATAAAATGACTAAAATTTACTCTGTGTGTGTGTGCGTGTGTGTGTGTGTGTGTGCATGTGTGTGTATAGAAAAACAAAAATGTTATACAGCCAAGTTACTATGAAGAAGGTAGGTTTAAATTAATTATGAACTTCTACTTTATATTTGTAGTAACTCATCTAAAAAAATAAAACTGATATGACATCAAGTAAGAAAGAGAAGCTGAATGAAGAACAATAGTATCAATTAACCGGACAACTAGGATCTACCAGGGATAAAACCCCTAACCAAAGATTTTGCATGGGCTAGTCTATGAGTCCATGGCTCCTGCTACATATGTAGCAGAGGATTGCCTTATTTGGTATCAGTCAGAGGGTAGGCACTTGGTTTTGTGGAGTCTTGATGCCCCAGAGAAAGGGGAAGCTAAAAGGGTGAGGTGGGAGTGGGTGGGTGGGTAGGGGAGCACCCTCTTAGAAGCAAAGGGAGGTAGATGGAATGAGGGGGGTTGTGGAGGGGAGACTAGGAAGGGGGATAACACTTAAAATTCAAACATAAAATGATTAATAAATTTAAAAAGAAACATATAAAAGAAAGAAGCCAGTTTGCAGAGATATGATTATTCCATATTTACTTGAGGATGGGAGATTTCAAGAACTCAGTAATCTGTCTGATGATTACTGATGGCTCCAAACATGCATGCTGAGCCTTTATCAGACTTACTCATCTGGAGTACTTCCCTCAAGACAATGAGTAGATTGAAAGGGGGAAAGGTTTACAAGGATGGTGAAATGTTCTTCAAAGTAAGTAGACCGCTGAACATCAAGCATGAATGGCAGGTGATGGTTCATCACTGGCGGGTTTATGGATTTGAAAATACATTAGGAACAAATGAAATATTTGATGACTAATAGTATATGTAGGCTCATTAGGAAAATTTAATCTTTATGCAAAATAAGATTAAGAAATTAATTTCTGTGCAACTGACTTTTCAGATAATCCCGGCTTATTAATACTACCTCCGTAATCACTGTGTTTAAAGTAGGTCAGTAATTTTTTTTTTTATCTATACAAAAG
Source organism: Arvicanthis niloticus (assembly GCF_011762505.2). Lineage (NCBI taxonomy): Eukaryota > Metazoa > Chordata > Mammalia > Rodentia > Muridae > Arvicanthis > Arvicanthis niloticus. The sequence continues at coordinate 59,577,291 of NC_047662.1, forward strand.
AAAAGCCTTTCATGTCACACAGGAAAATTGTTTCTCAAAATTGTTCTTACCTTTTAGATCTTAGAATCAAAGCACTAGAAAGAATTCATAGAGTTCCTGCCTTCCAGTAGGATCAAGTTAAATCATCCCTGACAGAAGCAAGGCTAATTTTGATTCCCAGTTGATGTTGGTCTCCCAAGTGAATTACTGTTCTGCTCAGACCTAATTGAGTTCAGTGGGTGGATTTCTCATCACAATCTCTTCACTTTGGCCTCTGGGAACATTGCTAAGGCACAATGGTGCAATATGCATTCTTTGTGCAAACTTCCAAGAGAATAAGAAGACACTGGGCAATTCGGTCAACTTCTCAGAGTTTCTAAGAAGTGCTCAGAGAGATGGAAAAATATCTTTTTCTGTCTATATTTTTAAAGAGAAATTGAAGACATGGCAAAAACAGGCAGGGCTGGTTATTAAGGAGGAATGAAAATCTATATTCCTCCCCAATGGAAAGCAAGTTTTCATTCTTTGTATTTGGAGTACTGCCCCCAAATCAAAGGAGAACATCTGGCCCATCCACTGATGATGTGTAAGGGACTGAGAAGGCACTAGAGCTGCACTTCTGCAAAGGGCAAGCATCTTATGAAGAGATGGCTGCTAAACAGAAGGAAAACACAAAAAATAAACTGCTGCCTTGACAGGAAAATCCAGTGCAGGACAAAGGGGGAGGGTAAACAAGGTTAAACAGAGCAAAAAAAGGAACGATCACGAGGATGAGGAGAAGGGGAGATGGAGATGGTGAAAGAATTGGGAACGAGTTGGGGGGAGATGATAAAAATGAAAGGTATTTTGATTGGTTTTCTTGTATGGAAAGTATTTAACACCCCTGTACATGGGTCATTCCTCTTAAAGAAAAAATATTGTTTTTAAAATATACAATGTCTTTTTTTTTTTAATAATTCACACATTCCTAAATGGGTTTTTATATAGTTCTGATCTGGTGGTATTTTTTTTAAATGAAAACTCATTCAATATACTCTGATAACGTTTTCCTTTCCCTCATCTACTCCCAGTTCCTCTCCATTTGCACACCTAGCTAATACACACTGTTTTTTCCTCTATCTTTAAAAGACAAACAAACAACAACAACAACATAAAAATCTGTTGAAAGTGTAAATAGCACTAACTTTGCCTGGGATAGTCTGTGGATTTGTAAATTGACACAGAAAATTTTAATGTAGGTTCTTCTTGGTGCACAAATTAGCAATATATAAGATGTGAGTTGCTTATGTGTTTTAACTGTATTTGTCTCTGCTGCAGCATGCCACTCTGTGATTGTGAAAAAATACAATTGCTTTGTTGACGTTATGAATGCTTCTGAAAAAAATATAATAAAAAAGATGAAGAAATTCTCATTGTGTGTGGCATTAGGCAAGACACAATTCACTTTTCCTGTTTATATTTTTTTCCTAATGGTGTAGAATAAATAGAGATACTGATTAGAACATAATAATACTACAACATTACTCTTCAGGATAGCAGTACACACCATGGTCAGAGAGATGGTCATATAAATCTAATGAATTTGTGATATTCCTGGAGCTCATTCAACCCACTGATGCATATGTAATATAAAAATATACCGTGTAGAATTCATTGGCTGTATGTTTGAGTTATAGTTTCAAATCTAGAGAAGAGCCAAGTATTGTCTCCAGCAAACAGCCAACATAAGTGAGTTCCATGGTCATGAAGCTGCTAAGAAATGAATTTACTCAATATAGTGATTCTTTTTGTGGCATCAGTCCTTGGTCTACATCTTGATTTCAGCCTTTCTAAAAGGATTCTGCTAGGCTACATGCCAATTCTTTAGTGAGATGATAAATTTTTGTTATTGCTTTGGATTGAATGTTTAAATTTCTCCTCTACTTAAAGGTTAAAAGCAGAACCCATGATATAATGTAACGAATTAGGCCTTTGTAAGATTCTCTATAGTGAGTGCAGAGCCTATATGAGTGAGATTAATGTCCTTATTAAAAAAGACCCCAGATCTGAAGATGTAGTTCATAACTTTCCTAGTGTGTGTAAAACCCTGAATTTGACTCCTTGCACCATAAAAGAAATGAGTTGAAAGATAAACCAACAAACAGGCAAGAAAACAGACTGATACAGTCACAGAAAATCAGATCTCTCTGCCATGTGATGACATAGTGAGAAGGAAGCATCCAAGAAAAATGAGCCCTCACCAGGCACTGGCTCTGCCAGCACTTTGACTTGAGCTTCCCTTCGTTCAGAACTGTGAGAAACAAATTTCTGCTGTTTATAAGCCAGCAATGTATAATATTCTGTCGTAGCAGTGCAGACTAAAACAATTTCTTAAAGCAGCCACAGTGTAGTAATTTGTTGCATAGCAATAGAAGGCTAACACAGCAGTTAGCCAGTGCCTGTCCTACCATTAGGGGAAAATAAACTATCTTAGTTTCTTAAGTTCACATACAGAGGTGAACACATTGTTGTTCAAATACAAAGGTGTATTTTCCCTACCGTAACTGCATGCAAACTCATTTTGGATTTTGTACTCTGAGCTTATAAAGAGTGAATAAGACTGTTGGAGGCCACAGGATGGTTAGGTTCATTTTATTAGTGGGAGATATGAGAATTTTTGTGTGCTTAGATGCAAATAACTGCATTGATCTATGCTCAGAAAGAGGAAATACACATGCCAGAAGGCAAAAGTTGGAAGTGGACATCTTGACGGTTAATTACTGTACAGTCTTTACATTTTAATAAACATTTAGATAACATTTAATATAATTAGATTCTTTTAGGCTTATGTTTGGTATATTACTTTCTTTTCCTATCCAGAATCTGGCCTGTGTTTTTATTTTGTTTCCTACTTTGGCCCATACAATTATGTGTAATATTTTAGTAGATACTTTGAAGATTGTGACACACAATTGTAAGCTATTAAATAAAATATAAATGAACAGTTATTCTGCCTCTTAAAAATATAACCATCTTAGAATATTTTAACTCAACCTCCTTTCTCTCCCCATCTTATGCATATTTGACACACACACTTGCAGACACCAACAAATTCATTTGCATATTTATATGCCTTCAAAACATTGATACTATTGTTATGTAGATCAATATTTTATCATATTTATCCAAAATTTTTACTAGGTTAATTAATTTATTCTTGTACTTCTAAGCATACTAGTAGGATCTGGTTTTAAGAACTCATTTTTATATTTTTTTAAACAGGTCTTTAGGTTTCATATTATTTATACTTTTTTTTGCCCGATAATAACTTTCAGAGGTTGTACTACAGATATTCTTATAGGCTATAAAATTTAAGTTAACATTGTTTTGTTACCTTTCATCTTTTGACATCTTTTACTCAGGATCTGCTCTCATGGACACTTAACTCCCACCCTATAGCTCAGGTATTCCTTGCTAGTTATTGTGGGAACTTAGATAATCATTTCCCTAAACATAAATTCTCTTCCATGTTAACTATGTTGAGTGTATCCAATAAGCACTTTATTTCTGAGAGGTCCATCCCAAAGGCTGCCTCTGGCTTCATGGATGCCTCTAGGAACATTTTTAGTTACATCAGATATAGCTCTAATAACATTACTCCAAAAATATTTAAATAATACTTCAATGGTTCAGTTCAATTTGGTGAGTTGCTGGCCATTTCAACTCTATAAATGAATTGGCCAGGGTCCATCAACATGTTCAGTGATACCCAATATGCTACCAATGCAACCAAATCTCTACCATTAGCTTCTATCAAGCCCTCAGGTAAACTCTCACACCTGGCTATGATCCAATTACAGACACATAATGACTTAGTGGAACTTAGTGATCTAAGTTAGTCTAGGCATTCTCTTGTCCAGCCGATAATGCAACCCCAACTATGGAATAAGTTTTAACCAAGGTTTCTATATTCACCATAGCATATCTTTACATGGCTCCAGGGCTGGACCTGATTGGGGGCAGTGAAAACATGAAGAAAGGACAGACATATGGTTGCATGGACATAGAATAAGCTGGAGTCATATGGAATTGGCTTTCTGATAGAGAAACCTCAGAATTCTGAAAGCTCAGTGTGTCTGTTATATACCGTTGGACAGGGAGGCAGGTTATTGTATATGTCTGGGCAAAGGTGAAGTTATTTACACACACACACACACACACACACACACACACACACACACACACACGAAACACAAATAGGAAATGAGGAAGGTTTTATAATATACAGCTGGATCAAGGAGGCATGTTTGGCTAATGTCAGTGTGAGTATTCTCTGTAAGGGAGCTGTCGTTAGGTCATCAACATGCAGAGGAAAAAGCTATGGTGATCATTTTGTGCGCATACTATCAATATCCACACATAGATCCATAGAGGAGGCTTTATTTGAAGGGCTTTGGATTTGAGAAAAGTATTGAGACAGAAAATTAATCAAGGAATTGTGATTATTACTACGCTTTTTTATTTTTGGCTCACTTGCTTTAGGTTTTTTTTTTTTTTTCATATGAATAATTTTTGTTATTCAGCCATCACAAACTATGTTTTTTTTTTTTTTTTACCATCACCAAAGATTCCTAACAAGCCAAATCTTTCTAGTAGTTGTTATAGACTTTTAGTCTCATATCAATAATTGAGGTCTATTGTTTTGCAACCTTATCATACACATACATGTTCAGAAACCCATTTTTATAAAAAGGCTCTTCTATGTCTGTCCTTTCCCAGCAGAGCTGGGCCACCATTGTACCTTCAGTGATGATAACCCGTCATTAACACATTAATGAGTGTCAGAGTAAAGCCCCTTTTTGCACTTTCAATGTAATAAAAATCTGTTGATATTTTTCTACTGGCTCTACAATAAATATATTCCAACATGCACAATTTCTGAACATCTCTACCTATTTTTCTCTGTACTCTACCAAGGCTGTCCTAGCCTCTCACTTAAATAACTATTGTTCTTCTTTTTAAATAACTATTGTTCTTCTTTTCCTCAACTTTAAAAGGAGTATCTGAGATGCATCAGGGCTAATGTAAATTATGTCTTTTTTTTTTTTTTTTCAGAAAATTGATCTTGGAGTCACAAGAAATTGTCTTTCATATCAACATATTTTACTAACCCAGTCTCTAGTACTCTCTACTGTCTCAGCACTGTAAAGGTTCCTCCCAAGTATTTTTGACATGCTTCTGCCCAACATATTGTTTAGGTCTTAACAGCCTTGGTGATCATTTTGTCCCATAGTAGAGCAAACACAATTTCAATTTCTCTTATTATGCAAGTTAACTATAGTTATAGTCTGGATCCACAAGACATGAGAGGAAATAGAGAAAATTCTTCAATAGAGTAAACACCCTCATTCTTGGCAAACAAGGGCTTGCTGTGAAACCCTACTAGTTAAGATCAAAGTCTATTGTATCTGTATAATTCCTCTGAGCTCAAAACAAAATTGAGGAATCCCTTTTTTTCTTGCAGGGTTTCTCCTTGCTGAACTTGTATGGGGAGCCTGACACACACCTGTGGAAGTCTTGTAGCCCTTGGTAAAACTATAAATTCAACTTCCTCTTCCTCAGTAGGAACATACCCAGCAAGTATCTGAGGTTCCTGGAATCCATAAAAATGAGATATTCATAGTACATTAAACTCCAGCCAATAAATTTACATTCACACTAAACACTTCTCACTCTCCAAGGTTCATATATAGCCTTTGGTCACCCCAAATAAAGTGCATGCACATTGATCATCTAAAGATAGCTGTTTCATCATGTATCTTCTTTTAAAAAGCTGTAAAATCTTCAGAGAAGGCCTTCTTTCCCACTACCCCAGCACTCACTCACAGCTGGACCAGAATCCAGCAGACCCCACCTGTTCCAGACTCCACTTCGTGATTCCAGCTCAGTGTGCAGTGGCATCTGGGCATCCTGAGTGAGGAAATGAAGGAGGCAGAAACACAGCTGGTTCCCAACATGCATACCACAAGGCCTATTGATAATATATTTCCATATTGCTTCTGTTTCAAGTATTCATAGGGTTTGTAGTTTCTAAACAACTTAGTACATCTTAGCTGCTTCCATCTTCAGCCTCAAAGTACAAGGGCTTCTTGATGGAGTAGTTTCTTTCTTTCTTTCTTTTTTGTAATTAGGGTACTGTTATAAATAAAGCCTTGCTTCTGATTTTCAGCATCGTGTGCACTGACTGTGGGAGGTTAACATCACTTAAATGCTCACATTGAGACCTTCTGGCTTTTACTGTGCTTCACTCAGTAGTTGACTCATGAGCCAGCTGTTTTCTTCATTTAGCAGTTAACAGCACCCAATCGACTCTCTAGACTTGTTACCTACATGTTACCACCATGTTACTAATATTAGAATCATTATCTGAATAAGTTCATTTACCGCCAGTTCTCCAAAATTAGAAGATGAAAATCTCAGCAAAGTTTTTTTTTTTTCTGTAACAATTCAGATGTATCACTATCTCCCTTACCACCAAAATCCAAAGCTTGTGGACAACAGGGAAGTAAACAGTGCTCAGAACTGCACTGTAAAGTTCTGATTCCATGAACTAATTCTCTCTTAGGTTGAACTTATGCCAAGATTCAGATCTTAAAGGATGAACTGAGTGCCCATATATTTTATAGAGAAGACTTCAGGAAATGTCAGTGGGGCATGGGGAAATGAGAAAGGCAAGGGAATACAACTAGTAAATGTGCACCCTGAAGTAAATCCCCACAATGGGCAGATAGTGATAAATTATCCTTGGGGACTCAAGCACAGGCTTCAGAGTCATAAGAATCTGGGATGATAAAGCTATTGCTAATTTAATCCCAACCCTATCTGCTATTGGAGGATAGTACAGGCAGAGCACCGATGTTATCTGTAACAACAAATGCTAGCATCAAAGCCACCATCATTTCTCAATAGATTCTTGCAGTTACTTCTTATCTGCTGTTTTGGTGCTATAGTTGAAATGTATCTCCTCTAAGCCTCAAGTGTAGACATTTAATGGTAGCTTTTGAGAAGTGTTATGAGGATTCCTATTACTCTGCATGGTTTTAAAGCATTTATAAATGAGCCTTTAAATCAGAGTGTAGTTTAATGTTACTTTAATTTCATTTCACCACAGTCAATGGGTAATATCAAACAATAACAAGACCCTCCCCCCAATAAATGAGAATATGGAAAGAGAGGAACACTTATTAATCACTAATATATAGAATGTTGTGGCCACTATGAAAGCAAGTATAGAGTTATAACTAAAATTAGAACTACTGAGCTGACCAAGCTATATTACTTCTGGGTGTTTACAAAGTCAATACAATATACTATGCCCCAAAATAATTTGCACATTTATGCTCATTATTGGAGTATTCCCAGAAGTTAGAACAATAGTTCTCAATACGTAGGTTGTGACCACTTTAGAAAACTTCAGTCTCAAAAAGCATTTACATTATGATTCATCACAAATTACAGTTATGAAAAAGCAACAAAAATAATTTTATGATTCATGGTCATCACAACATGAACTGCATTAAAGGGTCACACCATTATCAAAGTTGAAAACACTGATCTAGAAGATGAACTCAGCCTAGATGAATAAAGATAATGCAGTTTATATACACAATGACAATTTATTCATCCATAAAGTAAATATAAAATCATGACTTTTCAGGAAAATTAGTGGAACTAAAAATAATTATCTTAAGTGAAGTATCCCAGACTCAGAAAAGCAATTACTGCTGTTTTTCTCTTAAATGAGTATCCTAGATTTCTCCACCTTTCTCTCTCTTCTTCCTCCTTTCTTTCTCTATATATCAGGTATCTATCTATCTATCTATCTATCTATCTATCTATCTATCTATCAATATATTATTTATCCTCTCCCTCAACCCTCTTCCTCTCCCTTCTTTCCTTCTTCTTCCTCTACACCCTCCCTTCTATTCCCTCTCTCTCTCTCTCTCTCTCTCTCTCTCTCTCTCTCTCTCTCTCTCTTTGTCTCTGTCTCTCTCTGTGAGTGTGTGTGTGTGTGTGTGTGTGTATGTGTGTGTGTGTGTTTGGGGGTGGTGAGTATCTGTCATAAAAGTAGAAAAGGGACCAAAGGGAAAAAAGGGTTAGGTAATGGGGATCAAAAGAAGAAAAAGATAGCAGAGTGCATGCAACAAGAGCAAAGGAGACTAATGAAGTGGGAATGATTAGGAGGTGGGTGAGATTTGGAGAGGGGAGGAAGAACATCAATAAAAACAAATCTGTATGTAAGTCCCACAATAAAATCCATTATTTTATATGTTAATTTAAAAACTAATAAACCAAATAAAGAGTAAAATAATAAAGCTGTTTATGGGAGGCTCCTGCCTGCAGCCACATGGCACCGTACGGTACAAGACATCCTTGAGGTCATAAGCTAGATGGGTACCACTATGACAAGCAAGTATGTAGTGGAGGGATGGGAGAAAAAGAGAAGCCTGAAGTAGAAGCCTAAAGGTTTGTGCACTATAAACTGAGGTGGAACTGGAGACATGAAGATGGTGGGAACCAGCCTGATGTGAGTAGCTTGTACTGCCCCCTGAGGCCATGTGATGGCTAGGCCATTGCTGCTGCTGAGGCAGTCCGTGGCCCAGTAGCGTCAGGGATCTATGTCAGGATCCATGGCCCATGTTAGCACCAAAGGCCATGAGAATGTCCCTGGTTTGAGCTGATACCTGGGGCTATGTTATTGTACAAAGCTTGCACAGAGCCAGATCAACCTTCTTGCTGGCTACAACACTCAGGAAAGTGGGCCCACACTTAACTTGGGCAGCAAAGTAGAAATGGCCCTTGTGGCACATGCACAGGTAAGCAGGCCCCTAGGGCGTGAGTGTGGGAAAGCAGGCCCCACCCTTTGCAAGGATAGCTCTCCCTGGTGGTGGTGGTGTTGATTCAAGAAGAGAGTGGGCCAGCTGACCAACTCAGTTACCACCCAGGCATAGATCAAAGACTTTGAGTTGGTCACTATGTTAGTTTGGGTTTCCATTGCTGTGAAGAGACACCATGACCAAGTCAACTCTTGCAAAGGCAAACACTTAATTGGGGCTGGCTTACATTTTCAAAGGTTTAGTCCTTTATCATATTAGGAAGCATGGCAGCATCTAAGCAGACATGGTGCTGGAGCAGGAGCTGAGAGTTCTGTATCTTGATTTGTAAACAACCAAGAGAGACTGGCTTCCAGGCAGCTAGGAGGAAGGTCTCAAAGCCTACCCATGCCCCTCCAGTTACACACTTCCTCCAACAAGGCCACATCTACTTCAACAAGGCCATACCTTCTCATAGTGCAACTCCGTGGGCCAAGCATATTCAAACAACCACAGTAACCTCAACATATACTCCATCTATAAATGGTTAGAGTGCTTGAAGGAGCCTGTTTTATAGAACCAAAGATGCAGGATCTCTATGCCACAGGGCAGCAACAGGGTATCCAAGAACTGTCCTAATGAGGATCCAGTATATTTGATAGTATTGCAGAAGCCAGAGGTGTCAAACCAGACCAATGACTCATTGCAACAAACATATGCAAGTAAAGCTATATGGACAAAGGGGCTTACTAGGACACACTGCAGCCTCCACTGTGTGATGTTTTCACTTATTTATTTTTTGTTTTCTTTTGGGGAGATATGCAAGAGTTGAGGGTGAAAATAGATGGAGATGGGTGAGATTGGGATGCATGATATGAAGAGACTAAAAAATTTTTAAAAATGTTTTTGTGTATTAATTATGGATATCATTTCTCCTTCAAATTTGGCCCACGTGAAGACATACTTCAGAGAATGGAATAATAGGTCACCACATGAAGAAGAAAGCAGTCTTATTCAGACATATGAGCATGATCTTGGGTTTTTTAAGTCCTCAAAATGGTGATAAAGAAATCAGTTCTGTTCTTTATATATTTCCCAGTGCCAGATATTTTTATAGCAGCACAAATGGGCCAAGATATCCAGCTTTCACTTTTAGGGACTGTCCAATGTTCACCACATATCAGTCAGAGGTGAGCTGACAGATCTTATGTCAGACCTGCTGGTGGCCTCCCATCATGCAGAGGGTAAGTACAGAGAATGTGGGGGTGACAAAGTGTTACATTATCTGCCCCAATATCTGGCTTCTGCCATTACATACCATCCATTTGACCTTTTAATCTAATATCTACTTACATATTTTTGTTTCTTTGTGTTCTGATTTTTCCCCTTTACCTATCATGTTCTTATTTTTATGGCAATTGCATTGTTTCTCTAATCATTCTGTAGAATATAAGTCTTCATTGGCATAGTTTTGTCACTTGCTTTATATTCTTTTTCTGTATCTCTGATGCCTAAGAGTCATCCATCGACTATTTGCTGAGTGATTGAAAGAAGTTGTTTTAGAGTCTAAGGACTTAAAAGTCTCTGAAGTCTGCTCTTCCATTTCTTCCAAGACAAGGAAACATTTTTCTTAGTAAAATTGGAAGTACAATTTAGCAAGAAAATGTTTTCTCAATATACTTATACTATAATCTTTTTAAAAATTACAAAATAGTCAAATTTGTAACATTAGTTCCTATAGTATTTAATTAGGGTGTTGCAGTTACGTGATATTTCTTATTGACATACAGTGTGAAAGCCAAATTACTTTCAAATGTTGGTGGAATCTTTTATATAGTATGACATAAATTAAATATAAGAATGAAGACCAATTGATACAGCACCTTTCCCATTTGCCATATGATTGGTTTACATTTACTGCATTTACTAATTACATTTAGTTTTCTTTTCATATACCAAATTATTAATTTCATAAGTGTGTTTAGCACTTAAAAACCTCAGACACAAATCTACAACGGTTATTTTTCTTTGACATTTATTGATTTTATTTATAGCTGTTGTTTATTTTATTCTTTATATTTTAGGTTCTTCTTTTAAATATGTATACCTTTATAGTTTCCTGTTTTTCAAATGACAAGATTCAGAGAAATGAACAAATTCAAAAGTAAATAACATTCTTATTCTTAGTTTACAAAAATGATTAACCAGTTATCATGTTTATTTTAATATGGTTATTTCTAGACTATGTTTTTCCCTATATGTTTACAAACAAGTGCTGGTGGCATTATTTTAATTGTTGTTTATTTTTGAGATTCTAATTTAATTATCAATTTCCTTCCTTTCCTCCAAACTCATGGACTATTTTCTTATTGTTATTCTATGCATATATTTTTGTGTGTATATATCTATCTTTAAATAGCACCTATTGAGTCCATACTTGTATGTATGATTTCAGGGATTATTGTGTGGCACTGGACAATGAATCGTATGCTATTATTTAGGGAGCACTGTCTCTCCCACTTTCAACTTTACACAGTTGGCTGTAGTTCTTTGTGTAGATTTGGGGGCTCTCAGAGTTTTCCCTATGCACTTTGGCATGTTTGTTGGTATTCTTGTTCAACTCGCATTTCAGAGGTCATTTTGGTGAGACTTTATGGGTGCTGAAGCTACTTGAAGATACAGTCTCACAACAAAATTACGGATGTGGCTCTTATAATCTTTCCACCTCTTCTGCAATGTTCCCCGAGCAGTAGGTGCAGGAGTATAGATGTGTCCATCAGGACTGGGCTCCACATTTTAATTTGTTGTGATTTTCTATAAGAATCTCCATCTGTTGCAAAAATAAGAAGTAGGACCACACATATTTGTGGGTACAAGGAGAAATTTTATGGGTTGTTATTAGAGATTATGATGTTTTATTACATTAGTAGTTGTTATTTCTTCTCTGATAAGCATAGTTTCACTTGTACTATCTAACTTACAGTTAGCTGGGATTCTAGTACCAGGAATGATCTCCCTCTTGTTAAAAGGGTCTTAAGTTCAATTGTAGAGTTGTTGGTTACAGCCAAAGTATGTATGTGACTGCACCCATAGAATTACTGTAGCATGCAGGTTGTGGGTGTGGTTTATAGGTATCATAATTGGATAAGACAGGTGATTGCATCCTTTCTTTGAAAGCTTGCATGTCATGTTCTGGTATTATGAAAGCTAGTCTTTAGGGAAGGGCACTGGAATCAGTTCCAGTTTTGGGGTCTCTGGGCCCTGTAGGCTTAGATTTTTTAAGCCTACTTTTAGTTAGGTTCTTAAGTGCTCTAACCTCTCTTTTAGTTCAACACCTACCAAAGGTAGAGGAAAGGAAAGGTTAATAAAGCAAAGGAGGACATGGACCTGTTTAGAAATAGTTCTCTAGAGCAAATCCGATCTGTGTTGTCAGAATATCAGCAGTTCAGCTTACAGGAATTAGCAGCAGCAGCTCGATCTGCACTCACAAACACCATTCAAAAAGCAGCACCAGCAGGTTAACTTAGAAGAAATTGCAAGACTCTACCAATTGGCCAGAGACTGCAGAAATGGCAAAAAGCTGCTGAAACATCACCAGAATTTCTTTGGTGGTATTTTCCTCTATGAAGTCATGCCCAACAATGCCCAGCAAAGAATGGTAAGGTGAAACAATACCATATTGCATCATCAGCAAAGACCAGCATCAGCAAAACCCAATGATGCCAGCAAAAAAAAAAAAGGTAATTCATGCCAATACCACACAGCATCATCCCCTGTTTGCTGGGTTATATTTCTATTACTTCCAAACATCACGTGCTCTCTTAAGTGTTCACTCTAGCCAAACATCACATGCCCCTTTTCTAGGTTGCTTCCAGAAAAACACCATGTGTCCATTCTCAGAAAAACATCCTCCCATGTGTCTGCTTCAGCAAAAACATCCTCTATAAGACAGTTTCCAGAAAACTATCACACGACAAAACTAAATCTGAAAAAAAAAAATAGTAATTTCCACTTCAGAGCCCTATTTCTGTAGTATATGGTGTGTTCAACAATAAAAATGTATCTTCCACCTCTGGGGAATAATCAAGAACAATAACAATAGGTTGTATATTTTGGGAGTCCCCTGGCCAAAGCTCAATAGAAAAAAAAAAAAAAGATTCTCACATCCTATATTGGGAATTTTGTTAGGTGGTCTTTGGCTTTTGGAGAGAGGACCCATCAGCTCTATAGAGAAAAGTTCATTAAAACTGCATGTGTATATTTATACACTGAATTGCGTGCATCGCAGGTTTTTATTTAGGTAAATAGTTAATATTATGGTTCCTTCTGTTTTCTTCAGCCATTTATATTTTTAGTTTATCTCCCTCCACTTTTCTCCTGTATTTATTTCTCCATATTCTCTATGGAGACCCCCCCACCTTACCCCTTTTCTATTTTCCCTATCAGGCAGATTACATGTGTCCTGCTTTCTCCCCTTACCCTCTCACACCTTCCTCTCTACCTCTCCACATCCATTAGGAGTCCTCCTTTTCTAGTTCCTTGATCATATCACTTGTGCCTTGCTAATTCCCTTCCTAGAATTGTAATTGTCTTTGGGTTTCAATGCTTTGTTGTTATTCTTTTAGTTACATACATGGTAAAATATAACATGAACATAATTAATGTACCCCATTCAAGAGAGGCTGAGGTTGAAACGCTGGATTGCAAAGTGTTAAATCCATGTGGAGGGTGTTGGCAGGAATTCAGAGTACTCATACTTAGATTTTGTATTTTTTTCATTAAAAAGTTAATCGTCTCTGTCATATGCAGAATAGATTTTCTGAGAAACATATAAACTATATTATGTATTATTTGTAATATCATCACTCATATTAAATTATGTCCTCTCAGTAACTAATAAACATTGTGTGTTTACAATCTCCATGACAGTTTGTTTTCTGGAAACCTGTCTCCTCAGGTCTTGTGCTTCATGGTGAGTGATGCCATTACTTTTCTAGATGCTCAGGCTAAAATCATAGGAGTCACTTCTGCTTCTCCCTTTTCCCACTCCAAACAACAAACAAAACACTATATACAATGCAATTCAAAGAAATGAGCTTGCTGCTCTGAAGCATACTCCACAGATGCTGTCCTTTAAGATGGTCTTCCTCTGAACAATGCACTGTCTTTTAACTCATTTCTATGATTTAAGTTCTTGACTATATGGTTTATTATCCACATGAAGCCAGAGTGATCTTTTAAAGATTACAAGCAGAGGATGTCGATCTTAATGCGTAAGAAAAATCCAAACTCCATTTGGTTGCACATTGTACTGTCAAATAAGCCTTGATGGTTTTTGTGGTCCTTAGGCTCCTGTATTCAGATACTTGGTCCTGAGCTAGAGTTGTAATTTGGGAAAGTTATGGAAACTTTAGAAGATGAAGCCTTGCTGGAGGAAGTATGTCACCTGGGATAGAGTTTGAAGCTTTATAAACTGCCTGGTTTTCTCTGCTTCACGAGTATGGATCTAATGGGATCAGCCAGATTCCTGTTCCTGTTACATGCCTTGCCTGCTACTTGCCATGTCTTCCTTGTCACCTTGGACTCTAAACCTCTGGAATTATAAGCCAAAATAAACCCTCCATTGCATAAGTTGTTTTGGTTTCATAAAGAAACTAAGTTATTGCTTTCATTATCAGCCCATCTACTTTTGTCTACTTACTAGAATTCAGCCACTGTGGTTGTTTTCTGACTTTTAAGACACATAAACTGCTTATAATGTTGAGCCTCTGAAAATCATGGTTCCTCTGACTAAAACATCAGCATTACAGTTAGGATCTGACTGGATCGTCATGTGCCTGGTCTCAACTCAACAATCACTTCCTTATAGTTATTCAAAACAGCTCCATGTGTTAAACATGCTGTTTATTTCCCCAAATCATTTCAAATACATAAAATAGGTATTTTCTGATAAGTATCCATGTGCCTGCCTCCGTACAGAAGAAGATCTTTATCTGTTAGTACTTTATCTGGAGTCTAGGTATAGAAAAATGATGATACAAAGTAAGTTCCAAAATATTTATGGAATAATTGGTCACATAAAGTATGTTAGATACCTCAATGGATCTTTATAATGAATTTTAAAATCACCACATTCTTGTGCCCCTGCTTCCGAGATTCATAACAAATATTCATTTTGAAACTGTGTCATTTTGGAAAACCTAGCATGTGTGTAGACTCTGATGACCAGGCCTGAGTCAGGTGGTATCAATTTTTAAAGCCTTAAGCAAATACAAATCTGCACATGCCATTCTTTTACTGTATAGTGAGGATGGTGGTATCAACAATACCAGCATTTATATACACACCGGCCCCCTTGGAACAACAGTCAAACAGGACAAAACAATATACAACAAGACAAGGCAAACTCCTTATTTTTAGGCTGGACAAGGCAAATCAAAGATCCCCAAGAGCAGGCAAAAAAAAAAAAAAAAGTCAGAGATACACCCACTCTCATTATTAGGACTCCCATAAAATTACCAAACTAACAGTCATAACATATATACCAACAATCTGGTATAGACCCATGAAGGGTCTGTGCTTGCCATTTCAGTCTCTGTGAGTCCATGTGAGCCCTGGTTAGCTGATTTTGTGGATCATGTTCTTCTAGCATTCTCCATCCCCTCTGACTCTTACAGTCATTTTTGCCTTTTCCAGGGAGAATCTCTGATCTCTGAAGTGGGGGACCAAATATAGACTTCCTAACATCATGTCTGGCTGTAGGTTTCTGAACCAGCCAGCTCCCATCTGCTGCCAGAGGAAGCCTCACTGATGATGACAGGACAAGGATCCAATCTATGAAGATGTCAGTATATTATCAAGAATCATTTCATTGATTTAAAAGTAGCAATCCTATCTGGGTGTACCCTAGGTCTCTGGGATATCCAATCTCCAAATTCTGACCATCTAAGTATGGTCCACCATGGGATCCTTCTGGTAGAGTATGTCTGAAGTTAAATCAGACATTGGGTTGTCACTTTCACAAGGTTTATGTCACTATTTCCTCAGCACATCTTGCAGGCAAAATCCATTGTAGGTAGAGAGTTTTATGGTTCAGTTGGTGTCCACATTTCTGTTTTAGTAGCCTACTGAGTACCTTCTCATGACAGAGACTAGAACATTGGAGTGAAAGCTCCAAGCCTACTCCAACTCAACCTCTCTAAGTTCAATAAGCTGAGTAAAAGTTGTCCTCTGCAATGGGGCCCTGCTCTCTATTTTCAGACGGTGACCTTCTTTTCTAGCATCAGCCTGGTTTGTTTAGGCATCCCCATAGGACCTCTTCTGGCAATAACACAATCAAATATAACCCACTCCCATCTCTGGAAGTCTTGCCTCTCTATAAAACATGGTAAGTTCAGACACTGTACCCCTCATTACTAGGAGTCCTTGTTAGAATCATCCTCATAGATTCCAGAAATTCTCAATAGAGTAGTCTCAAATGGTTGAGATCTCTTAAGAAAATGTTCAAAATCCTTAACCATCAGTGACATGAAAATCCAAACTACTTTGACATCCCATCTTATATCTGTCAGAATGGTTAAGATAAATAGCGTAAGTGACACTTGATGGTGGTAAGGACATGGAGCAAGAGGAACCCCTCCATTGCTGGTGGGAGTGCAAACTTGTATAACCATTATGGAAATCAATATGGTTTCTCAGAAAATTGAGAATCAATCTACATCAAGATCTAGCTATACCACTCCTGGATATACATCCAAATGATGCTCCATCAAATAAAAAGGACATTTGCTAAACTATATTCATAGAGGCTTATTTACAATAGCCAGAAACTGGAAATGACCTAGTTGTTACTTAATCAAAGAATGGATAAAGAAAATGTGGTCCATTTAACCAAAAAAAAAAAAAAAAAAAAAAAGAAAGAAAGAAAAAGAAATGTTAAAATATCCTCACTATAATATTATGAGAATTATTATATGTCCTATATAATAAGAGATTCCTGCTCTTTTCAGGATTTTATTTCATTTCTTCACTTGAAAATAAAATTTGCCTGAATTCATGTGCAAAAAAATAACATCCTGAAATTTGTAAGCAAATGGATGGAACTAGAAAAAATTATGTTGAATGAGGAAACCCAGGCACAGAAAGACAAATGTAATTTGTACTCACTTATAAGTGAATATGAGCTGTTAAGGAAAGCTGTTGAAGACAATCTACAATCCACAGACCAGAGCAGAAAGCTATAGTGTGGAGGCATTGAATTCCCTGAGACAGAGTATTAGAATAGATGTTGTTGGGTAGATGGAGGCAAGTGGAAATTGGAATGAGAAGGCTCAGGTGTGAGGGATAACTGGAGGGACAGAGTAAAGGCAGACACAGCTCAAATTTGTGGGCACTATGGGGATGGCAATGTGGACATCTTTTCTCCCTTAAAATTTTGTCATTATTTTATTTATTCTTTGAAAGGTTCACACATATATGCAAAGTTTCATGCTCATATACAACTCCACTTAGGCCAACTTTCACCTTAAACCTTACAAACAACAGATCTCTTTCGACATCATGTTCTCTCCTCCTCCTCCTCCTCCTCCTCCTCCTCCTCCTCCTCCTCCTCCTCCTCCTCCTCCTCCTCCTCCTCCTCCTCCTCCTCCTCCTCCTCCTCTTCTTCTTCTTCTTCTTCTTCTTCTTCTTCTTCTTCTTCTTCTTCTTCTTCTTCTTCTTCTTCTCTAAAAACTGTTTTGATAATCCACGGTATACAATTATTAATGATCCTATGTGTATGAGAATGGGACTATCTACTGTGGCATGGGCAATCTACCAGTAGCTACAATCTGAAGAAGAATTGCTCTCCTTTTCCAAGTACCCAATAACTGACAGTTGTTCCTTGGATAGGTCTAGGCCCACAGAATCTCTTTTCTTATCCATGCTGGATTTTTGACTGACTCAATCTTGCACTGTGGTATGTGGTATGTGCGACAGCCATATCATGTGCAGATGACAGTATTTCCCAGCTCTCTCACCATCATCCAGTTCTTCACCCAACCTCTTTTCCAATGTTCAGTTTGGCAAATTATTTAGAAATGACATGTTAGTTTTATCTATTGGGAAAGAATCTAACTTTTAAAAACAGATGTTGAAAGTTTTATGATAGTACATTTTAAATAAATTCTTGGAGAAATTGGATTTTTTAATATATCTAAGCCTTCATAGAAAAATCTAAAATTTTCCATAAAGAAAATATTTCCAGTTACTTATATAGTAGACTTTTTCTTGCATAAAAGGAATTAACATGATATAAAAATAACATATTTATGACAGTATCACTAACTATAAAAGAATGAACAAATGAAGCACAAATCAAACTATTAACATAAATTATACTTTGAGTCTATTGCTTGACTGAGTTCTCTGGGAATTATGAGCAAATGTAAGCATAATTGGCTATGTTTTTATTATTCCCAGAAATAAATAACATTCATTTCTCACAAAAGGAAAAAAATCACTTGTCCCATGGGTCTTTATGTAAATGGTATCAGACAATAGTACAGTTACATTTCTATGGGAGTAAATTCTTCACTCCCTTGTCTACTCTTAACCTTTGATTGAAGATGAATATTCACATTTTCAAGTGCATTATGAAACTCATCCAAAAAAGTCTTTTTCTGTAGTTGACTAGGTGCATGTAAGATAAGTATGTATGTAGATATTTGGTAGTCTAAATCAATAATATACAATTTAGTACTAAATATACACTTGAGATATTTAATAATCTACCTTGTTACAACTTTTCTGGTTTGCTTTGCATTATGAGGAATAACTCTTCCTACTGTACCAGTTTAGGGAAAAAATAAAATAATTTAGTGAATTGTCTTTTGTGGTATTTAAATATATTGGATAATGATACTTTTGTGTATGAAAAAAAGAGCCCTCTAAGGAACTCTCTTTCCAGAATGAATGAATCACAGTTGACATTTCAGATCCTCATTTGTGATCATAAGAATAACAATCCATGATAACATATGACCCATATCATTCATCTCCATTTTATATAGTTTAATGAAATATGTTATAATTGCTCAGTATTCATGCACTTCAAAGGATATACATTGCTATGAGTTGTTTCTGTCAGATCAATGGAAACTTTGTTCTCCAAATCCTTGAAGAAATGATTATGTCATCGTGTTTCTCATTTATTCATCATTGCTACTGGTGAAATAAAGGGTCATGAAGGAGACCTATATACCTAATAATAACACCACTAACTCCAAGGTTCACAGATCATTGAACTGTACTAAGAAAAGAACAGTGAAAGAAAACAAAACAAGCAAGCAAACAAACAAAACAAACAAAACAACAACAACAACCCTACACAAACAAACAGACCAACAAAACCAAGAACTCTTAAGAGTTGTATAGAGGTAGCTTTTAGTCCTAAATTTTATCCTTAGTACTACATAAATACAGTATAGTGGAGCATGCCCGTAAGCTGCACTCAGGAGTAAATCTGGGAGGATCAGGGATTTTGTGGTGATCACAGACTACATAGAAGGTTTGACTCCAGCTTGGGGTATAGGAAAACCATTTATTTATTTATTTATTTATTTATTTATGGAAGAAAGGTTAAAAGCAAAGACAAAAGAAAATCTGAAGAAATGGCTCAGAGGTCAAGGGTCCTTGCTGTAGAAGCTTGAGGGTTAGCATTCAGATCTTAGTCACTTTCTGGAAAGCTGGTAGTTCTGCATGCTCCACAGGCCTGTAGCCTCAGGGTTGAGTTTGGCAGAGGAGAATCACCAGAGTTTGTCTTCCTGCCTATTCCCCACAAAATGAAACAACAAATAAACCAGAGCTTGAGGTCTAAGAAGAGAGCCAGCCACAAAGACTAACAGTTGGAAAGTAAGAGAGTACATCTGACTCCTTCCTCCAGACCCCACATGGGCTCACAGGTCAGCACACCTGTGGCCATGCAGCACACCTACACACCACACCTTCTACACATGCACATTCCCACAAAATTTCCAAAAAATAAATGAAAACATTTTGATTGACGCTACCATAACACAGACATAAGAATAATTCTTTCTCTTCTGCTGACCTTTCTTCTGCTAGATGCTTCAGTCTAAAGTGACCAAGCACTTGGCGGTAACACTGAAAAGTAGAACAGTTAGTTTGGTCTTTTCTTTGTTTCTATAAGTCAACCTTCCTCATCACCTTTCCCAATTTTCCTCCCTCCTTTTTGAGCAAATACAAGGCAATAATGCACAATATTGAGCAATGCAGATTTGTGTAACACTATAGCATTATTTTCATAATGAATTTTACTGCCCTGTTCTTTATGTACCTAGGTTATAGCTTCAGAGCAAAGGATATATGTTAAGAATGTAGGATACTCTTCTTCCCTAATCTTTTTGCATAACCATCCTTTGAATAAACAAAACAAATTTGAAGAGAAGATGTGGTTAAACAAAACATTGTTTAATGTTCCTGATTCTACTTGGCAAATTGGAACTATTTATTTATTTATTTATTTATTTATTTATTTATTTATTATGTTTTATTGAAAATAGATTTGTTTCACTGCATATATTCTAATTACAGTTTCTCTTCTCTTTAATTCTTCTACTTTCTCCCCGCCTCCTCTCCAATCCAGATCTACTCCCTTTCAATCTCTCATCGTAAATAAAAACTGCATCAGGGATAATAATAAAACAAAAACAAACAAACCAAACTAGGCCAAAACAAGCTGAAGGAAAAGAGCCCAAGAAAAGGCACAAGACATAGGCAGAGACACAGACACATTGCTTTTCTCATGTAAGGATCCCATAAAAATACATAACCCGAAGCTATACCATATACACAAAATATGTATAACTGGCATAGAACCTTATTTTTGCATTCAGTGATTCTTTAATATTTTGCTTTTGTAAAATACTTCCTTTTGTGATGAATATGTAAAACCCCAAAAATTAACCTAGGAATTCTGGCTTGTACTTATAATTTCAGAAATTAGGAGGCAGAGGTAGGAGTATTTCCTGAAGTTAGAAGCTAGCCTGGGCTACAATGTGATCTCCAGATAAGTCTAGCCTTCAGAATAAGACCCTGTCTAAAAATATTAACTCTGGACATGTGGTAACATGCCTTAAATCCTGTCACTCAGGAGTCAGAGGTAGGCAGATCTCAGTGAGCTCAGCAATTACACAGAAAAACCCTGTCTCAACAAAAAAGAAAAGAAAAACAAACAAACAAACAAACAACACAACCCAATAATAAAGGTAAACACAGATAATATGGAAGCAATAAATAAATAAATAAATAAACCAAGTTTAGCAGGAAATATAGTTTATTCTTAGCTAAACAGAGTCACAACTTGTTTCTCATTGAGCTTTCTATTATCTGATGTTCTATCTAAAAGAGTCAGGAATTCTAAGTCAGGTAAGCATTGGTCCAACATGAACGGATGTTAACTCTTAAATGTGATTGTGGTTCATTACTAAACTACATTTAATGATGTTTTCTCCTGAGGATAGAAACCTCAGAACTTAGACTCATCATTTATAAATATGTTGGCTTGTGATAAAGAATTATGTCCAATGGGTGTGTGCATCTTAGAGCTGGAACATTATCAGGATGGAATAAAGATATGCTAACTCATTCATGGATTAATTTTTACCCATTTTGAATTTTCACTTTCTCTTTCACCTAATATTAGGAATATGGTTCAGTGCACTTCATTCCAAATTAGATGTCACCACCTGAGGTCTTTGTGATGACAGTGCTGATGTCACACTTCAATTTAATGCCATCACTTTATTTTTTTTTTTTCTTTTTTTTTTTTTTTTTTTGTACTAACACTTTTTTCACTGGCTTGCAATGAATGCCAGCAATCGCAGTTGATTTGCTAAAACAAACTAACATGAAAACTCACTTTTTGAGGATAGATTATTGTGTATAGTAATAAAACACATTCTCACAGCAAAGGCCTTAACCTATAAGATTTGGAAATTGTCAGGATGATAGACATTTTCAAACTTGTCCACTGAATTCTGGAAACATACTGGTTTTTCCATATACCAACATTAAGCAAGGTAATGTTGGCCTCATTACATTGAAAATGGTTTTCCACCTGTTTCCTTTTTTTTTTTTTTTTTCTAATTGTAAGGAAGAATAATTCCCTTTCTGTCATATCTGAAGAGGTTTGGTTTTCTTGCTTTTCTGAATAGATGCAGGTTCTGGAAAAAAATAACAATAGGTCCTACTTAAGGTCTATGAGTTAGGAGGCTGCTTTTGCTCTTATTTTAGGAAAAGGAACACAGTTAAATTTAAAATGTGCAAAGTTGTTCAATGTTAAGAATACTTCCAGCACAGTCTTTTCACAAAACTCTTTGTTTTGGATTTGTGGGTATTTCTATTGACTTTGGTTTCATAGAAGTATGTGGGTGTTTTCCTTCCATGAATAAGAATGAAGTGAGTTCATTTAAAAGTATCGAAAGAAAGACCATGTCTTCCATGCACAATACCACGCTTTTAATTTTCTTGCTGTCTTATGCTGAAGCAATGCACAGAAGGTCTGGAACAATGTATTAAACTTATCCTCTGGGGATTTCCTGGAGGTGATTATTTTCTGAAAGAATTGTATTCCTCTTGGCACATATCTTATTTAGAGGAGAGGGGTTTAGAATTGTTTTGAATTAGATAGTTGTTTCACTTTTGGAAAAGTTGAAGCCTCTTCTTATAAGCAATGACATCTGATTAATTCTAACATTCTACCATGGTGGCAAGGGCCTTAGCTCCCTTGCCAATGAATTAAGAGCTACAGCTGGAGACTGATGGTGTACTGACTATTGTAAATCCTAGAGCCATACAACAAGTGCAGTACAGTGTGGTTTGTTATCTCATCCTCTTATAAGCATTTGTCTCTAAATTGTGAAGATTTCTTGAACATAAAAATTTCCTAGATTTTTTTAATTAATTTGAAAACTGTATTCGATTATTCATGATTATTCATTAGTTTTAGATGGCAACTATACTATGAAGGTGCTTTTCCCATCCAGTACAATTTAATGAGATTTATCTCAAAACTCAGTAGTAGGAACCATTAAGATTAAAGGAAACATTTTGACCTACAGATAGAAGTCAAACTTCGGTGTGACAAAGTAGCCAGCACTGATTTATTGATGTGTTAAGGAAATGACAGGATTTTATTGTAAGGTCAGCAACAACAGAGGCAAGTCATTTTCTCTGAAGTTGACAGTTTGGAGCATTTTATTCTAGTATTCAAAATCATTTTAATCTAATTATTGTTTTTATTTTCCTCATGTTCTGTACTACAAAAGTTGAAAATGTTACACATTAGGCAAAAAGAGACAGAGGAAGCATGCTACTTATTAATACGAGGTGTTGAGCAAAGCATACCTTAAGCTCTTCTCACTGATGACAAAGTACTATTTAATCATTAGACTTTAGATGATGTATAAGAACTCAGTTAACGGGTAGGCTTGTGGCTAAAAGATGTAAGCATTGTCCTTCAAAGGACAATTCCTGGTCATTATGGTATGTACCTTGGCTAGATAATGAGGGATGCTGTGCGGGGCAAGTATCAATTGTTTGAATAGATAACTAGACCTGCCTAATGTATCTGCTTATTTTCCAGAACCACTTTTTGATACAAGGCTCAGAATCACAATCACCTGCTCTTTTATTACTCTTCTGTGTGGCTTAGGGAAAATGACACGGGCTCTTTTGTGTGATATATATGATATTTATTATTATGTATTAATTCTCATTTAAAATCTGTGATGGGTGATGGAGAATGTGAGCCTTGCTAGATGCTCCAAGGGTAAAGAATGTGCTAAAAGCAGTTCTGAAATGCAAGTTCGAAGAATGCCTGTGGATGATATAAAGCAAAGGAAAGTATAACTATACTATTCTATAGAGGCACACATTATAAAAGAATTTAACTGTTATTGTGTTTGCCTCCCAGTCTAAACATCAAAGCACATGTTCTTAACCTAAATCTAAAGAACAAACACTTTCCACTTATTTCTATATTTGATGACATTTTACCTTGAGCTATCAAGGTAAGAGACTTGATCTCAGGTAAATCAGAATCCATGAACTTATGACTTTGCCTTTTCCCACCAGACTGGACCTACTTTTCAGAACTAAAATATCATTATTGTACCAGTGGGAGATTTGGGAAAATGTTTTAGGTGACAAAACAGTCTGTTTTGACACATGTCACCATTATTTCATTTCAGATATGCCTCAGGTCAAACATGTTCTTGAGACACTATCTTTCAAATAAAAGTCCTTTGTACAATACCTCAAGAGATTTGATGTCATGTTTCCCTGAATCTGAGACCTAGGGTACACTGAGCTCTGCTCAGAATATGTGCTCATGATTTGGAAGAGCTGGCTGTAATACATTTGAATTTAGACAGTAACATTATTATTTTTAAAAAAAAATTCCAGGAAAATAAAGCAAGGAATGAAAAATTCTCAGGTAACTGGAGGCTGAGTTTAGTTAGTTTTGCAAATATTGAAGAGGGATTTAGGGAACTTTAGACCTTGTCGTGTACATTAAAATAGTAAACTGAGCATGTGGTAAGCCATGTAAAAGACAACTGTATCCTTTCTGTCACTTAACGCTCAGATCTCTACAATAAATTCATGTTATTCTGTGTAGCAGGAGTTTGTTTGGTTGTTTTTAACAAGAATTATTAGACTGAGGGGCTAAACGAATGGCTCTGGTATTCAGATAAGGTACTGCTCTTGCAGAGGTCGTAGGCTCTTTCCCAGTTTTTACGTGGCAGCGTACAACATCTGTGACTCCAGGTCCAGAGGAGATATACCCTCCTTTAGTCTCTTTGGGCAGTATATGCATGAGGTCCATGTACATACATGCAGGAAAAACATTCATATGTAAACTAAAAGCAAATCTTTTAAAAGGAAGCATGACTCCTATGTTACTATGGAAACATGGATTTGTGTTGGAAACGTGCTCAACACAACTTCTTATCCATAGTTTCTGAGAAGGTATGCTTCAGAAATGACCTCCTGCCATAAGTCTTAAAAATTACTGAACTCCAGCTTGCTCACTGGTAAACCTGCTTTACAGTGCAGTTTAGTATAGAAATGAGTTACATAAAATACCCTTTTGACATAAACACCCTTTCTTTTTGTCACAATGAGAGGGGAAAGGGGCTCTTATTTTTATCTGTTCTAGCTAGAGAAGACTACACAATATGAAAACCTTTGCTTATTGAAAATGTTAAACATATACAATATATTAAAATGGCATATCTTCACATGATCACTCCCTGACTTCTGTCTCTCTACATATCATCTCCTATTTTTAAAAAGCAATACATTTTTTTTAAATTTGTAAAACTTTATGGTAGGAGGTCATTTCTGAAGTTTTGTTTACCCTGTGCAATATTAAAACCCAAAAGGTTGTAGAATTTGTATTTTAAAACACATCATTCAATGTAAAGACTGAACAAGTAAACCAACTGAGGAGAGACAAATTTGGATAACACAATATACTCAACCACCATCTCATTAGGGGAGCTTCATAATGAATTGCATAGATGAATGGGTGAGTTTACTGAAAGAGTGAGAAGTCACCAACGACCTTCCAGCACACGCCCACCCATCTGCACCATTCCTGCTCCTAACTAGATAGCTTCTACTATTTCCTAGTTGTACATATATTCTCATGTGGCTGTTTTATAAGTTGATGAAATATTCAGAGCAGGGACTTTGTGTGTGGGAAATCAACTACCCCAGGTAGGTTAAAGTCAGCAATACCCCTGTAAAATAAGAGGATGAAGGGTTGTGTGTTCTTTGTTGACTGTCTGTGTCTAAGATGTTTACACAATAATTATTCTTTAATATTTTAGCAGATGTGTCAGGTTCCCTCTGCAGAAGACCAGAATGTCCTAAAGTGTTTAAAACAGAGATCATGGTGATTACACCTTGATTGATTTTGTATGTAGTGTGAGAATCCTTTGCAGCTGAACTGTTCAGAACAGATTCTCTCATCTATTCTCATCTCTGCATTTTGTTTTCCTCTGGCTTGTAATGTATAATCTTCCAGATGTTAACCTAGGCTGCTCTGTGATCAGTTGAATAAAAATAAACCTAAAATTCAGTAAGAATGTTACACTTGGATTAGTCTAATGTGTCTTCTATGCCAGAAAGGAAAATGTTCAGATACCCAAAGGGGATTCCATAAGGAAATGAAAATCAGTCATTTCACACCAGTGTCTTTCTTTCCCTTCCTCTTCCTTAATCTTACACCTTTATCTCCTTCTCTTTCTCCCCTGATGGCTCTCTTTTCTGACTCTTCTCTCCTCCGTGAATATACTGGAGAAAAATTGAAAATGAAAAATAAAATTTTATTCTGAAATCAAAGTGACAACTTTGTTACTAATCTTTCAATGTGATAAAAAACATTTTTATCTGAAAATTCATTCAATTTTACTTAGCAACAATGTGATATTTTTAAGACAATTATTCAAATTCCTTGAAAAATTCAATATTTAGGGATTTTATTTCATGCTGAATTTTTAAGGGGGATATAAAAGATACAATTCATAACAAGAAAAATTTTAACTAACTTCAATGATATCTCAAGTATTAATTCTCTCATTTGTAAAAATAGTAGAACATTAACTATTAGAGAAGGAATAGCAGGAAACAGATGATATGAAGAAAGAAACAGCAAAGTGGGTAGGGGTACACCAGTTGGTGATGGAGGTTACTAAAAAAGGAGAAGAAGGGAACAAATAGCAACCAAGTTGTTTAGCAATGCCTTGAAGAATCATTTTATCTACCTAAAACAATATACATTACATATAAGTGATATAAAGTATATATATATGTATGTATATGTATGTATATATATATAGTATATATGTATATATGTATATATAGTATACTACATAGTATATATACTATATAGTATATACATATATACTATATATACACTATATACATATATAGAGAGGGGGGGGGAGTTTGTGTTTGTTTTAATGTGTGGCACTTTGGGCTGAAAATGCATGCCATAAGGACAATACACAAACAAAACTCCTAGGCACAAGCCCTGGTTTGAGTTGTTGTTTATGACAACCCAAGTAACTCCCACAAATATATAGGCAATGCTTGTTGCCCTTGGTTGCTTCTCTGAGTTTGAAAGTAAGTTATATTACAGACACTACACAAAACAGGGGACTTAGATAATTTGAATAATGTGAACACCTCCTTCCTGTAGTCTAGTTTCTATAGTACAAGAAAGTACAACAATAGCTCTCAAAGCAGGAAAGCAATTAATAATCATACCCAGCTGTGACACCTCTGAGTGACAACAATGTGTAGTATGACAAGGCATCTATACAGGTCCAATATGGCACTCACATGTTAGTATTACTAACAGCTATCTAATTGGACTTAAGACCCACACAACAGGAGGGACATCACACTTGCCACTAGAAAGTTAGATGATTTTCTATAGTTACTGAAGTCGTAGATATTAAAAAAAGAATCTACTGCTGGGTAGGGTTACTATATGCCTTTAAACTTGGCATTAGAGAGGCAGAACAATATGGATATCTCTGAGTTAGAGTCCAATGGGATGTACAAAATGAGTTCCAGGATAGCCACGGCTACACAGAGAAAACTTGTCTTTAAAAATCATGTCCTTCAACAGAGGAATGGGTACAAAAATGTGGTACATTTACAAATGGAGTATTACTCAGCTATTAAAAACAATGGATTCTAGAAATTCTTAGGTAAATGGATGGAACTAGAAAATATCACCCTGAGTGAGGTAACTAATCACAAAAGAACACACATGGTATTTACTCACTGATAATTAGATATTAGCCCAGAATCTGGCAATACCCCAGATTCAACTCACAGACCACATGAAGCTCATGAAGAAGGAAAACCAAGTGTGGGTGCTTCAGTCCTACTTAGAAGAAGTAACAAAATACTCAAGGGAGCAAATATGGAGACAAAGTGTGGGACAGAAACTGAAGGAGGGGCCTTCTGGAGACCATTCCACCTGGATATCCATTCCATGTGCAGTCACCAAAGGTAGATGCTGATGTGGATGTTAGGAAGTGCATGCTGACAGGAGCCTGATATAGCTGTCTCCTTAGAGGTCTGCCAGAGTCTGACATATTCAGAGGTAGATACTCACAGCTAACCACTGAACTGATCAAAGTGTTCCCAATGGAGGAGTTAGAGAGAAGGAGCTGAAGGAGCTGAAAGAGTTTGCAGCCTCATGAAGAGAGTAACAATACCAATCAACCAGAGCTCCCAGTGTCTAAACCACCAGCCTGGGAGCACATAGGGAGGGACCCATGGCTCCAGCTGTATATGTAGGGGAGGATGGCCTTGTTGGGCATAGGTGGGAGAGGAGATCCTTGGTCCCATGAAGGCTGGATGCTGAGTGTGGGGGAACTTGAGGGTGGGGAGGTGGGGGTGGGGGGTAGGTGGGGGCACATTCTCATAGAAGCAGGAGGAGGAGGGATGGGATAGGGGGGTTTGGGGAGGGGGAAAATGGGGTAATGGGTAAGGAGATAATATCTGAAATGTAAATAAAATATCCCCCCCCAAAGAATATCAGAAATAAAAAAATCAGAAAGAGAAAGTAAAAGAGAGGGGGAAGGAGGTGTGAGGGAGAAGGACAGAGAGAGAGAGAGAGAGAGAGAGAGAGAGAGAGAGAGAGAGAGAGGCTATCTCTAGTATAATGCATATAATGCATGGAAACTTTCTGGGCATACAAACAAGTAACTATAATACTGATTCTTTTTGTAGACATTTAGGAGTAGGTAGTTATAGAGACATCATTATATCCTTAGAATATTTGTATTCATATTTTTATAATTTTTTAAGTGTCAAGAGACTAAGTAACTAGACTATTTGAGCATTAAATACAGCAATACATGTAATTTGGGACATGATTACTTCTGATTGACACTATATTATACAATATATTATACATAACATTATATTATGAATTCACAACTGACTATACATTTTGTATAAGGACTTATGATTTTAAATGGTGTGATTAGGATTCACAGAGTAGGTATATGAATAACTGAATAAAATTAGATATGCAGAGCTCAAAATATTTGTTAGAGAGAAGAATGAAAAGTCAGTAATTCATGTTTGCGTGGGATACTATAAAGCAGGGTAATTGAATCAAATGCATGCAGCATGGAAAACCAGCAATGATTTCCTGTTCTTCATTCTCTCACTGCTCTTTTCTTAGATATTAGGTGACTGTTATGATCTATGGTTTTACAAAACATAAATCTTTGGTCACATGAAGGAGTCTGCAAACCCTTACCTGCTGTGGTGCTCACCTTGTGTATTTTAGTTAGGCTTTCCATGACTGTGAAGAGACACCACGAACAAGGCACCTCTTACATAGGAGAATATTTAATTGAAATGATTTCAGGGTGGATTACATGGTGAGCAGGCAGAAACAGTGCTAGAGAGGTAGCTGGGATTCTGACATCTAGTTTGTCAGGCAGCAGGAAGAAAAAGTGACAATGAGCCTGCTTGAACATCTGAAAACTCAAAACCTACCCCAAGGGCATACTTCTTCTACATGGTCACACCTACTCCAACTAGGCCACACCCCCTAATATTGCCACTCTCTGTGGGCCTATGAGGACCATTGTCATTCAAACCACCACACTATGGGCTCCTGGATCTGCTGTCACTACATGGTGGGTCTTGGTCCTGATCATGGTTATGACCCTCCTGCCTACCTCTAATCTGAGCTGTATCTTTTGTTTACAGTCTGTCTGCAACATAGGAAGCAAGATGCTCTCTCTCTCTCTCTCTCTCTCTCTCTCTTTCTTTCTCTCTCTCTCTCTCTCTCTCTCTCTCTCACACACACACACACACACACACACACACACACACACACACACGCATCTTCTTTTTCTTCTCTCTAAAAAGTCCGATTTTCTATGGCATTTGAGCCTACTTCTTCAGGATTCCACTGTATGCCGCATACCAGATGTGCTTTCCAGCCTCTTGGACTGTACTACTACTGGGATCTTGGACCTTCCCTTCGTAGGAAACCAGTGTTGGATCAGCTGGATCACAGCCTGTGCTTCATTCTAATAAATCCCCTTTCATGTATATATAGAGATCCAGTCTTACATTTTGCTGTATTCAGAAACCTGACTAATATAGTGCCTTCATTACTATTTACAATTTGTAAATATGTGTACAGCTTCTTGGGAAAGGGGAGACAGATCTGCAAACTGCAAATGTATTAAACTGTATTAGTGATCCGGGGAACAGAGGAGGAAAAAAGTAGAGATCATGGGAAAGGCCATCCATTGGGACCTGGCCACAGAGTGCTGGCTATTCTAGAGCATCTAGGATAGTAAAGTCTACAATTGCATGCTGAAAATTGATATGTAGTGTTAAGGCCTAGGTAAAATATTAAGACTTGGATGAAATGTTACGGTCTAGGTAAACTTAAGGTCTAGGTAACTGTCACCTGGCTAGACTGCCTTTTTTTTTTTTTCTGTTACTGATAGCATAAGGAAACTTTCTCTTATGATTCTCCTGTTACTAGGAAATTTTCTAATGCCATGATGATTACATATTTTCTTATGTTCTATACCCTTGAAAACCAATCATGATAAAGTCAGTAGAATTAATTTGAATGGTTACCCACAAAAGCTTAAACATAAACCAACCAGACAGCAGCATTTCCTGCACATATGTATAAACTTTTATGGTATTTGTTTTTATAAGCTGCTCTTGGGATGGACCCCAGCATCACAGAGACACTCGCACCAATATAAGGAACTGTTTGGAATAAGATTTCCATTTTGAGTAGTGGTCCAGTAAAGTTTAAGTTACCAAGACCTTGTTGAAAACTGACATCCTACTTGGCAGAAAGAGACATATACATGACCAACTGACATCTGGTTGACATGTTAAGACATGGATGTTAGACCAAAGAAGGCCCCTGCCACAGTTAGAGTACCCCTACAGGGGCAGGATAAATGTACAACAAAGACATATTCCTAAGGACTTCCTCCTATCCCTGTATCCTAAATAGTGGATTAATTTGTCATAGATGTTTGTAGATTTCAGGCTTTAAAAGCCCTGTAGGACCATAACTCATGGTTACAGTTCAGTTCCCAAATTTGGTCACTGGCCCTGGCCAATCAGTTCTGGGGTGTTTGCTCAATAGACTATCCTTATTTGATTGAGATTAGTGAATAAGTGGTTTGTGTGGCAATTCCCAGACAATAACATGTACGTTAGATAAGATGGGGCAGTGACAATTTTCTGTAGAAGGTTTTTCATAAAATATTAATCCAACTGGAGGTATGGTGGCTATCTTTGGTCATGTAACTTAACTATATCTGGAATTACCTAAAACCCATGAGACTGGACACACCTGTGAGGGATGTTTTCTGAATTAAATGATTGGAAGTGGGAATATCCAATTCTAACACTTCTAATACAGATCTTTGAGGTGGGAAGGAACACTTAATCCAGTTCTTTTGAGATGGGAAGATACAATTTTATTCTGGGATTCATCTTGAGCTGTCAGTCTATACAAAGAATATGAACAAAGGAGGCTCTCTCCCTTCGCCCTATCTCTTGGCTTGTTCCTGCTCTCACTAGGAAGTTTATTGGGGGCCGACTTTTAGCAGAAAGCGGCTATCAGCTTTGCAGCCATCTTGAGCCATATACCCTGACATGAGACTTGGATTACAATAGCCTACAACAGCTGAGCACACTCCGATAATCTTGGTTTAGATACCTTGGGTGCGTGAGATTAAAGGTGTGTGACTTAAGAGTGACCTAGAGATCAGATTTAGAGACAAGACCTAAGGGCATGATTATAGGTGTGACCAAAAGGCATGGCTTAGAAGTGAGACATATAAAAGGCAGAGGCAGACAGAGATCAGAGAATGAGACAGAGGAGACACTTTTAGGAGACACTTCAGAGAGTACAACTTGGAGTGCAACTTGGAGTAGGAATTAGGCATTAGGTAGCAGGCACTTGGAAGAGAACTTGGAAGAAGTAACTTGGAACTTGGAGGCACTAGGAACTAGGCACTAGGGACTAGGAACTAAGGACTAGGAACTTAGGACTTAAGACACTTCAGGGAGCCTGAAGAATAAACGGGACTGAAACACACTCTGTCTGGTCTCCATTCCTCGAGACTGCCCTCACTCTCTCTCTTGCTGAACCCCGCCCCTCGGACCAGAGCGGCAGCTTGGGCCAGTATACAGTGGCTGCCAAACTAGGGGCAGCCCTGGCCTCAACATTTTGCTCGGGCCGCGACATTTTTTGGCCGCCCGAACTTGGGGCTAGTGCGGCTCTCAACACAAGTTTCTGGCTTCCTTGGCATTATAGCCAAGTTCTTTGTGATTCCTAGACCAGCTCAGTTATTCCTCCTCATGGACCGAACAACAACTGAAATCTTAGTCCTGTAGTACATAAACAACCACAACCTGTAAGCCATTATAATAAATCCCCTTTCGACATACATAGAGATTCATTGTATAATTTCTGCTCCTCTAGAAAACCCTGACTAATTCAGGAGGTAAGAAAATGAAAGAGATCACTAACAAGTAGACTTGGGCATAGTGAGCTATGCACCTGATGGGCATCTTCTGAATATACTGTACTATACTTTACTTTTAATATTTCTAAAGAATTAAAACCATTTTTTGAGACCAGGGCTATGATATGTATTCTTGGTTGTCCCCTAGAAAATACTTGGAAAGAACCGCAATATAAACAAAGAGGACACACCTGTCAGAGATTTTCTGCTTTGATGTGATTTAATCCACTTTTAGTCTAGACCTCTGAGGCAGGAAGATACACACTTTTAATCCAGATCCTGAGCCAGGATGATATACCTTTAATCCTGGGCACAAGTTCTGCCAGAATGTACATAAAGCCATAATTCTAGGAAGGTTCTATTCTTTGTCTGCTTGTCCTTAGCTTGTTTGCCCATCCATTCCTACACTGACATTGGAGACGATTGCTTTCACATTCCAGCCTATACAGAAGACAAGATGAGATATCCAGTCTTGTGGGTCTGAGTAACTACAAGACTACTGGTCTTTTTAATTTCAGCTAGCCATTGTTAGATTAGCAGGACTGCAGCCTGTAAGACTTCCAAAAATTTCATTTTTTTTTTAATGTATAAGATGCATTACATAACTTCTGCGACTCTAGAGAATCCTGATTATTACAAAGGTATGTTGCCTTAATAGAAATCTAGGTGTCATTCTTAAATTTTGACCCTATAGCTTTATTTAATTATCACAAAATTAACTTACGTTATGGGAAAGGAGTGAAATGTTGATGAAAAAGCCAATCAACTGTACAATTCATAGGTGACATTTTTTTTTTTTACTGCTTAAACACAGCAATCTGAAACACATAATTTGTTCATAATTACTTTTTCTATGCATTCGGGTGGGCATGTAGGAGATTGACTTAGGAGCCAAAGTGTGTACCTACATCCAATCCAGCATACTTGGAATGCTTAAAAACCTAGTCCTGAGTACCCTGGAATCTTCAATAGTATATTCAGGAATGGATGGGAGCAGAGCTACCAGGAAGTTGGCAGTGGAAGCTTGAGTGGCCTCCCTTGCCGCTTTATCATTCAGCTGACTCCCTCTGTTGACTATTTGTGGCCACTTTGAGAGGAAGCCATAGTGCCTCTAATAAAGCAAGTATTTCTTCATTATTTTTGATGGGTTTTTCCTTCAGCAGTCAATAAACCCCTCTCTTGGTATATGGATTCATGTACATGAGCCATAACAAAGGCATATCTGCTGTCAGAGTAAATGTTAGATATAGTTCCTTTTGCCATTTTTAAAGCCTGGGTTATAGCCTTTAGTTAAGCTTTCTGGACTGTGGTTCCTGGTGGCAAAGCGGTTGCCCAAATAACAGTGTATTACCACTGTCTCTGCATACCTGATTCCATTCTAGGTGAAGCTGCTTCCATATGTGAAGTCCATGTCTGGCCAGGGTATGTCAGTCAAGTTCGGCCTGATAATCCGGATATGACCTAGAACTACAAAGCAATCATCATGCACACCTGAGGACTGAGTATGGATCAGGTAGCATGATAGCTGGGTTTAGGGCGGATGATAGGTTATGTCTTATTCGAAGGGGATTCAAAATTAGAGTCTGAAAGTGCACCAATCTGGCTTTGGACAGCCATTGGCTGGGTGGGTTCTTGGGGGTATTCTCGAGGATTCCCCTTAACAGCAGGAGGTGTGGTGATATCAAGTTGCTGCCCAATGGTTATTTTGTCAGCATCCTTGACATAGCAGGTAGCTATGATCCAGAGGCAGGCTGGCCATCCTTGGGCCACTGGGTCCAGCTTTTGGGGTAAATAAGCCACAGGTCTTTTCCATGGTCCCAGAGTTTGGGTGAGCACCTTTTTTGGTATCCCCTTTCTCTCATCAACATAGAGGTGGAAAGGTTTGTGACTGTCTGGGAGGGCCAAGGCTGGCACCTCCAATAAGCCTTTTCTTAGAATCTTAGAAGTCAGGCCCATCTCAGGGGTCCATTCTATTTTCTACATAGTGGAGCACAGTTATTTGGCTGTGGGCCCACCAATACTCACCCGAGTCCCCATCAACGATGGAGGGTTAATTCTTGAATCCTTGAGGCAGGCATGTCCAAGTCAGTAGTCCCTTAAAGCCTCTCTCCAAGTCTTGTCATTGAATTTACAAATAGAGGCTGGCTTTTGGATGCTAGAGACAGGCTGTAAAGCCATGCAATGGCTGAAACTTCCAATGGATGTCAGAGGTAGGTTAATTAACAAAAGCCATGTTCACAGCTGACTGGTGCTCTCTGGCTTCTTGAGGCAAACGGAATATAATCTGCTTATCCTATAGGCTTCAAAATGTCTTTCTAGATATTCCCTGGGGTTCTTTTTCTTTCCCTGCGTCACCCAACTCACCTTAGATAAATTTGTGGGCCAGCTAGAGGCCTCTCAGAGGCCCCCTACCAGATTCTGGTGGTGGACTAGAGCCTCTCCTCACCTTCAGCATTGTCAAAATCCCAGTCAGGTAGAGTCAAAGGAAAGGCTGCATTGATATCAGCCTGGACTTGAGTGGGCAGCCTGTTTGTTCCTGGAACCTAGAGCAATTGCTGAAAGTCACTCTAGGTGGGCAAGTGAGTCAGCATGATTGAATCTAGAAGACCTGTGATAACTGATGGTCTTTCTAAAAATGGGAGGTTCTGCAGCTTCCAATTGTAAAGATCATTTTACTGACAAAAGAGAGCATATGTCATGAATTGTCTCCTCTGAGCATCTGGGGGTCTGGTAGCCTGGAGGGGTAAAGCCATATTAGAGTCAGCCTCTGAGAAGTATAGCTGAGTATGAAGTGGACTCCAAGAGGAGTTAGGAGAGTCAGGGGAGTAAGGGTATGTTCCTCCTTCCTCCTATGCTGGCTGGGCAGGGGAAGTGGTAGCAAAAGCCAGTACACAAGGAGGGGGGAGAGACATCCTCCTCAGAAACTGAAAGGGAGAGCAAGGCAGGGGGTCAAGGCTAACCCTCTTTTAGAGGAAGAAGAGTGGCAAGCAGTGAGGCCCATAGCACTTGGTCTGGGTAGCCCCAGGCTTCAGAAACTAAACCTTCACCCTGTAAATAATGGAGACATGGAAAGTCCCCTCCTCAGGCGATCCTACGTTATAGGTGGGCCATTCATTCCTGCAAAAGATGGCTAGTTTGTGGGGACAAATAACCAGACCAGACTGAGTCTTCCGTGACCCTCTAATAGTCCTTAAAATGGTTCAGACCAAGCACAGTGTGGTTCTTTAGGCCTGTCCCATCCTAGGTATCAAAGAAAAATTTGTAAGCGAGGACAAAAATCACAAACAGAGTAGACACAGATAGACACAGAAGAACATTTCCAGGAAAACAAAAACACAACGAAAAGATTGTCTCAGATGTTCTTCCTCCCTGCACGTGGGAGGCCCATAGACCCAGAGCCAGTTCAGAATTCAGATGAGAACTAGCAAGTTCTCCTGTTTCTGGAAGGAGGTCGGGAGCATCTTCCATTGCCGCTGGTGGATGACAATATACTCATCTGCTTTGTCCCTCTCAACCTCCAGATTATAACCAAAACAGAAACACAAATTAAACCCTAAATGAAAGAACAGAGATGGACAATACAAAAGACAATCGGGAGGCTCAGACTTAGTGGTCAGACAACCACTCTACTATTTGGATCTGAGGTTTCTGGCGAATTCAGGAAAAGACCCCCCAATTGTAAGGGTTCATGATTCACCAAAGAATGATACCCCAGACTCAAATAGTATGTAAATGCAAAGAGTGTTTTATACTGTAGAAGTTTAGCATGCTGGAGTCTACCATCTACAAAGATGAGAGGCCAACCTAGCCTTTCTTAATGAGAGTATAACCAAGTTTCTATGAGAAAATTTGGGATATTATTTACTACGACCTAGAGTACTACAAAAATACAAATGTTAAGGCATTGCTGAAATTATTCTTCTGCAGTGAAGCAGTATGGCAGCTTCACCTCCCTTCTCTCCTCCCAGTTCCTCCTTCTCAATCCCGTTTTCCCCATTTCTCCCTTTCTTTAACCCACCTTGGCTAATCAAGTTGCAGTAGGACAAGGGGCATCTTCTCTTCATGAGTCTAGTTAGGGAAAAGAGATCCAAAGACAGGCATCAGAGTCAGAATTAGGCCTTGCCCCAGTTTTAAGGGATCCCACATGAAGACCAAGCTGTCTAGGTCTCATGTATACACCTGTGGCACAGATCTGTTACATGCTGCTTGGTGATTCAGTCTCTGTTAGCCCCTATGGACTCTGTTGATACTGTTGATTTGATTCTGTTGGTTTGAGGAGTATTGGTTTTAGCTCTTCTTTGAATGTGTAGAAGAATTCTGTTCTACAATCACCTGGCCCTGGTCTTGTTTTGGTTGGGAGACTTTTTATGACTACTTCTACTTCCTTAGGAGTTATAGGTCTATATAGATTGACTGATCTTGATTTAAGTTTGGTAAGTGGTACCTATCAAGAGAATTGTCCATTTCATTTAGATTTTCCAATTTTGTGGAGTATGAGTTTTTGAAGTAAGACCTAACAATTTTTTGAGATTTTTGTCAGTATCTGTAGTTATGTCCCCCCTTTCCATTTCTGATTTTATTAATTTGGATATTCTCTATTTGCATTTTAATTAATTTGCTTAAAGATTTGTTTATCTTGTTGATTTTTCTCAAAGAACCAGCTCTTTATTTCATCAAATAGTTATATTGTTATTATTTCTACTTTATTTATGTCAGTCCCATATTTGATTATTTCCTGACATCTTATCCTCTTGGGTATTACTGCTTGGTTTTAGTCTAGAGCTTTCAAGTGTGCTATTGAGTTATTTGGTGTAATCTCTCCAATTTTTTTATGAAGACACTTAGTGCTATAAACTTTCCTCTTTGCACTGCTTTCATTGAGTCCCATAATTTTGGGTATGTTGTGCCTTCATTTTCATTGAATTCTAAAAGGTCTTTAATTTCTTTATTTCTTCTCTGACCCACTGGATACTGAGTAGAGAATTGTTCAGTTTCTATGAGTTTATAGGCTTCCTCTTGTTTTTGTTGTTTATGATGTCCAGTTTTTATCCATGATGGTCTGATAAGATACAAGGGTAATTTCAATTTCCATTTTTTGTTAAGGCTTTCTTTGTGGACTGAGTATGTGGTCAATTTTGGAGAGGGTTCTGTGAGGTACAAAAAGAAAATATATTCTTTTGGGTTTTGGTGAAATGTTCTGTAAATAGCTGTTAGGCCATTTGATTCAGAACATTTTAGTTTCATTATTTCTCTGTTTACTTTCTGTTTAGTTGACTTGTCCATTGGTGAGAGTGGGGTATTGAAGTCTCCCACTTTGAATGTGTGGTAATCAGTGTGTGATTTACGCTTTAGTAATGCTTCTTTTAAGAGTGTGAGTATCCTTGTATTTGGGCATAGATGTTCAGAATTGTGATGTCATCTTGTGGATTTTTTTTTCTTTGATGAGTATGAAGTGTCCCTCCCCATCTTCTTTGTTTAATTTTGGTTGAAAGTCTATTTTATTTGCTATTAGAATGGCTACTGCAGCTTGCTTCATAGGCTCATTTTCTTGGATAGTTTTCCTAGCCCTTTAATTTGAGGGAATGTCTACCTTTGTTGCTAAGGTGTATTTCTTATATGTAGCTGAATGATGTGTTCTGTTTTTGCATCCATTCTGTTAGTCTGTGTCTTTTTATTTGTGTATTTAGTCTGTTAATTTTGAGAAATATCAATGATCAAAGATTGTTTTCTGTTTTTTATGTTGGTGATGATTTGTGGTGTGTGTGTGTGTGTGTGTATTTCCCTTCTTTTGGTTTTGCTGGTGTGGAGTTATTCATTTCCTGTGTTTTCATGTATGTAGTTAGCCTCCTTAGGTTGGATTTTTTCCTTCTATTATTATCTTTAGGGTTGGATTTATGGATATTGCTTAAGATATTTCTTAAGTTTAGTTTTGACCTAGAATAATTTATTTTGTTTATTTATGGTGATTAAAGGTTTTACTGAGTATGGTATCCTGGGGCTGACATCTATGACCTCTTAAAATCTATAAGATGTCTTCTCAGGCCCTTCTGGTTTTTAGAGTGTCTGTTGAGCAGTTGAGTCTAATTCTGATAGGTCTGCCTTTTTATGTTACTTGGGCTTTTGTCCTTTCAAATTTAAATAGTTTTTCTTTCTTCTGTATACTTAGTGCTTTGATTATTATGTGGCAGGAGAATTTCAATTTATGATCTAATCTATCTAGTGTTCTGTAAGCTTCTTATATGTTTATCAGCATGTCTTTCTTTAATTTGAAGAAATTTTTTTCTATAATTTTGTTGAAAATATTTTTAGGGCCTTGGAGCTAGAAGTCTTCTCCTTCTATTCCTATTATTCTTAGGTTTGTTCTTTTCATAGTAACTTATATTCCTTGGATGTTTTGTGTCAGGAACGTTTTAGATTTAACATTTTCTTTGACAGGTGGATAGATTTTTTTCAATTGTATCTTCTACACTGGAGATTTATTCTTCTAGCCTTTGTATTCTGTTGGTGATGATTGTGTCTGTAGTCTTGTTCTCTTCCCTACATTTTCCATCTCCAGTATTTCCTTAGTTTGTGTTTTCTTTACTGCTTCTATTTCTGTTTTCAGGTCTTAAACAGTTTATTTTTTTTTTCCTTTCACCTGTCTGATTGTACTCTGCTATATTTCTTTAAGGGGATTATTCATTTCTTCTTTAAAAGCCTTTATAATTTGTATAAGATTGGATTTAAGGTTATCTTATTGTTCTTCAGTTGTATTAGAATAACCAGGCCTTGCAGTAGCTGCCCTCTGGTGGTACCACATTACCCAGGCTCTTGTTGATTACGTTCTTATTCTGGCCTTTAGCTATCCGGTTGTCCCTGGTGTAGGCTGCAAACTGGGAATGCATTCAGAGTTATAGATCAGATAATGGAGCATCAGGGAGTGTGTGTGATTAACCACTGTTGGGGTTACTTTAGGGGGAGTTGGCAGGCAAGAGATTGGTAGGGAGGTGTCCACCTTAGATATTGCTGGTGTAAGCAGGATTTTCTGGGAATGCAGGTAGAGCTGTTGGCCAGAAAATGGAGTTCAGAGGACAAAACAGCTCAACTCTTCTGACCATGCCCCAGGGGCTGGTGGAGAATAGTTTAACCTGGAAATTCCTTGGTCAGGCAGGCCTCCTTGAGAAGGCAGACCGAGTCATGGACCAGGAAATGGAGCTCAGGGAACCAGGGAAATCTTCTTAACTTACCCATTCTTAATGAGAATATAACCATTTTCTGTAACTAAATTTGGATTATTGTTGTTAATTTGGGCTAAGGTATTACAAATATACAAAGATTTAGGCATTGCTGAAAGTATTCTACAGGGAAACAGGATCAATATTTCTCCCAACATTTGTCTTTGCTTTTGAATTTTGTCAACATTTTTCGTTATGAATGTAGGCTAAGGCTATATGATTAGTTGCATAAATGAGGATTATAATTGACATGAGCAATTCTGTTATATTTGGTTGGAAATGTCATTGTACAAATAGTTGTGTTTTCTTTCCTTAAGAGACCATCAGTGGTTATTGTCTTAATCAATGTTCCTATTTCTATAAAGAGACACCATGACTGTGGCAACTCTTTTATATAGGAAAACATTTTATTTTTACTGGCTTAGAGTTCAGAAGGTTAATCCATTACCTTTAGGGTAGGAAGCATGGGGCAAGCAGGTAGTCATGGTGCTAGAGAAGTAGCCAAGAGGTCTAAATCTGCATCAGCAGGAAATAGGAAGAAAGAATGACCCTATGTCTGTTGAGTATCTGAAACCTCAAAATTCACCTCCAGTGACATCCTTCCTTCAAGAAGGGCATACCTCCTAATATCACCACTCCTCATGGGCCCATGGAGACCATTGTTATTCAAAGCACCACACTATGGGTACCTGGATTTGCTGTCACTGCATTGTGGGCCTTGTTCCTGACCATGGTTCTTCCCCTCTGCCATCTTCTTGCAGCTTTGATCCCAGAGTTGTAACTGGATTTCTCAGTATCTCCAGTGAAATAAGAGAGGGTCTTCTCTTTCTTTTGCACTGGGCTTTGCTGTTGGGTCTGGATTAGAGTTTGTAAGAACAGTTGAAATAATACCATACTGTGGAGTACTTAAAATCTTTCTTCTGTTCTGATTCTGTCCTGTCCTCTTTTGCTTCTCTTATGCTAGGAACAAGATTTACACACACACACACACACACACACACACACACACACACACACTGTGGCAACTTATCTCTATTCAAAGTGAGTGGGCATAATATCTAATTAATTAATTAACTGATTAATTAATAATAATAATTCACATGCATTCAAAGCTATGTAAATCTTTTATTCTCAAATATTGTTACAAAAGAGTAGACTATTATCCTGGAAAATATGAAGGCATCTCAAATTTTTTCGCTTGGAATCCCTATCCTTCTTTAATATAGAATTTAACATTAGAAGACAGGCATAATGGATTTGAATTCTGCCTTTTCTCTAATTGGCTGTATAATCTTAAAAACAATCCAAGTATCAGGAATCTGTTAAGTTACAGAATGAATCTGATGATAGGAATATAGCCACTATATTTCCTATTCTATTCCTATTCTATATTCCTATTCAAGTATCAGGAATCTGTTAAGTTACAGAATGAATCTGATGATAGGAATATAGCCACTAATTTCCTGTTCTAGTTTTGTTTTCTAAAGTGAGTACAATAATTTAATTTTATTTGATTGTGTTTTTTCAATTAAAATTTAAGATAACCTTACAAGTATCTTATGTCAAACCATATCATATATTTTATTATTGATTTTATTGTTTACTATATCTACATATTTATTAATTTTATTATTGTTGCCTCAAACTTATGATTCAGCTTCTTCAGTACTGGGAATGCAAACAGACATAACATACCCACTTCAAAGATGTTTTGTCTATAATGATGTATTTATACAATAGGTTTTGCATTTTTATAATAATTACTTTTTATTTTATGTTTAGAGAGTTTTGCCTGACTATCTATGTACCACATGATTGTAATGCCAACTAAGTCTAGAATTCTAGTGGGCATCAGACTCACTAAAACTAGAAGAGCAGATGTTTGTGAGCTACTATGTGTGTGTGGGTAACCAAATCCAGTCCTCTGGAAGAACAGTTAGAAGTTCTTAACCACTAAGCCATCTCTCCAGCTGATTTATTTTTATCACCAATCATTACCTGATTAAAATTTTGAAATGATTTCAGTTGAAAATTTTTATAAAATTACCTCCTACAGTTCTTGTTATTTTGAATACTCTCATACTAAGTTATATTAAATGTAAGTTTATACCTACATTGAATTGCTTTGTGTATATTCTCATGGATTTAACACTTAAAATGTGATTGATTGAACAATCAAGGAGTACAGAAATGACTGAGGAAGTCTGATTCCTTAAAGTATATGAGCCTATATACTCATATCAAATAGTTTTGTGGAATTTTATAATTTTTAAAACAATAACTTAACAATTTCCTGTCTTTGTCCTTTGTCCAAATGCTCAATGAATGCAGTTCTCACTAGTTAATTATCTTGCTTGTGATTTTGTTGTGTATAGTTCATGAAGTCATCCTTAGAAGTCACATCCAAATGTTCTGAAAAGCTAAGTCTCAGTTTCCTTGACATGACTCTGGAGACTCATAATCGTGTGAGCTGTAGAAAATGGCATGAGACATGAAGGTACTATTGATATATATATGCACATATATCACATATTTATGCACATATATATGCACAATATATATCATATATATTCACACACATATATAGTGATATATATACATCATAATATCAGTATGATATATATCATCATATATATCATATCTCTGTGTGTATGTATATATATATATAAACATTTGTTCACACTAAGAAAATATGATTATTTAAGTTAGTATCTGTTTCTAGTTTAATTTGTCTCATGTAAAATAAAAAGGGTACATGTTAGTGTGTAGTGTTGTTGGTGGTTGTGGTAGTGGTGGTTTGTGTGTGTGTCTATGTGTGTGTCTGTGTGTGTGTACACATGCATGTTTAGAACAAATAAGATAGTACTGAAACATTTATAAAAGTATGTTTTATAAAATCCAGTAACAGAACAAGTCATAATTTTCCTTTTCATTTGATCATGGAATGTCTACACATAGCTTAAGTTTTAGGTCTCAGTTGTTAACTGGAATTACATCCTTCCCCTTCTAGTTTATCAATAATATGGTTTAACTAAATATAAGTTCTTCTTTATAGGAAAAGAAGGACTAACTGCAAAAATGTTGACAGTCTTTGTATCCCAATGCACAAATGGGATATTATGACTGTAATGGATAGACTTTCTGTTTGGGGGAATATTGGCTCATGTCATGGAATACATCATTTTTATAATCATATCTACTTGGAGCCCAGATTCAAATTAAGAGGAATCAGGAAATTCGAACAAATTATATTGGCCTCTATGTATTATTGCTCTTTTAGCTTTCCATTTCTGTGGGAGTTTATTTCCAGTAATGGCTAATTTAGATTCAAACCGGGTCATGCTTGCTTAGCAACAGCTGGAGTGTCATGGATTTTCTTTTTCTAATATCAGTCTAAATATTGCCTTAAAAGTTCACATCTATCATTATAGCAGACAAAGATTCAGTACTAGCCACTACCTTCGTTCTATTGGCATAGCTATTAATTCAGTCCTTGGAATTGTCAGGAATGTTGATGGTGTTCTTGGCTTTGATGCATTGTGGTTCTCTCCATGCAGAGCAAACTGAGTTTGCTACTGATTTGATACTGCTCCATCTCCATCAAAAAGCATAGATTCACTTATTCCCTTTTGACTTTGCCTCTCATTCTTGTAATTAAGACTCCTTTGATTGTGTTTGGCAACTCACCATCTGCAGAAAAAGAGGGCAAGCCCAGAAAACTGGCACTTTCACGATTTCACAGGGTCCTTGATTAAACTCCGTTTAATTATGAGAATCTTAATCAAGGTAATTATCTATGTGAGGGTGTCTGCGTCTGTGTCTGTGCTGGTTCCTCTATGGTTTCTTCCAACAGCTGTAAGGTGTTTTGATATGGCAGATCTCCACAGTGGATCTACTGTGATGGAGCAGCACAGAGCATAGCAGCTCTGCTGAACACAGTCTTGAGTGGATGTCTATATTGATTTGTTTTTAAAATCTTCCATATGTGTACAAAGCACCCTGCTTATTTTGTGCCAAAAGACTAGATTAGCTAATTTGCAATAACACTGAATTCAACCCCTTAATATATTTCTCCATAATTGTCACACCAAAAATGCATTAATTACTTATCAGTACACTTCACTACCTTCCCCCAAATACAGGGAGTTCAAGTCAGAGAGAGGTCAGAATTCATTTTCAATGCATGCATCTCTCATTTT
Organism: Arvicanthis niloticus; assembly: GCF_011762505.2. Taxonomy (NCBI): domain Eukaryota; kingdom Metazoa; phylum Chordata; class Mammalia; order Rodentia; family Muridae; genus Arvicanthis; species Arvicanthis niloticus. The sequence continues at coordinate 59,621,159 of NC_047662.1, forward strand.
ATGAAGTGTTAATTTCCCAGGCATATTTTAAGCTAGTAAATATTTTTAACATGCCTAACTGGCTAACACTGACAGCAGAAATGAAAATAATTTCTTCTAATATTAGAAATTTTTGTCCCTGAAAATTAAATGTTCTATTTGTTGCATAGTTTTAAGAACCAGGACTCTGCAGAGCTGCTGCACTGACCATTCTGTTCAGTTATATTGTGTTGTCCAAGCCAGTGTACCCCGGGCATATAGATTTTCTTAAACACAATCCAGGCTTCCATTTTGATTTATACCTCCTGAGTGAATCGACCCACCAGAGCTATTATATATCTTCCTTTTTCCATTTCCTTCCGTCAAGGCCTTTGGTTAGTGGGTGAAAGAAGATGAGAATCCGCCAGCCATGCCATTGCAGGATAGGAAGGCCTTGGATGGCCTCCAGCCTAGCTTTCTCACCTTCTGATTTTGTTTTGACTTTTTTAGCCTGCTAAAGTCCCATAAGAGCATAAAATGTACTGAAAGAGACTAGATATTTCACACCAACCTTACACTTTTGTTTTGAAGTCAGTGGTTGTTCATCAAATGTTTTATTTCAGAACAGTGTGGTATTCTACAAGGAAATTAATTTAATAGAATAATCAACCATATTCAGAACATAGAAGATGGTATCTCATCTCTTTTTATTAATTCATACTAAGTAAATATGTGACGTAAGTATTTTTAATAGGAAAGAAATTATAAAGAATATACTCTACATTTTTTTTCATGCGTGGAACAAACATGTTTTTACAGCATATTTTTTTTAAGCTTGATTTTCCTGACCTCCTATTTGGAACTATTCAATATTGTCCTTAAAAATGAACACTTTAAGAAATAGTACTTCTTCCTATTATCTTAGATAACATTGCAAGAGGAACATCCAGGAGCTGTCTGTCACCATGTTTTAGTTTTGTTTTGTTCTTGAATAATGGACTGTTAGTACGCACCATCTTATATTCCAAATTGTAGTTCTATTGTGCTTATTTTTAAATAAGTAACATATATACAAGATAGACATGTTCTTGTATTGTTTTAAAAATACTATTGTTTCGATGTGGATATGCGAGGTTACTAAAATAGCTGGTGGCTGAGCCTGACACTGTTTTCCAGAAGAACATCTCTATTGCCAAGTTGTGCTTTTTTTTTTTTTTTTTTAATATATAGCAGAAGCCTAATTTCTTTTAAATGGCTGTCTCTTTTCAGCACAAGAATATGACTAAAATGGCAATATCAAAATAATATAACAGATTTAAAAATGAATGTAAAATTATATGCTCCCTTCATGACACTTCTAAGGACTTAGGAAGTCAGAAGGTGACAGAAGGTATGGGAAACCCTGAGTTAATATTTGATCTTTTATATTTAAGGCACAAACTTGAAGAACATGTTATAAAACCTTTAACACTAACATTTCACTGTGAAGAGTTTTTAAAAGAACTGTTTGGAGCTGCTTTGCTTAAAGAACCTATCAAGAGTGTGTTCCCATTGTGCATATTAGAGGAGAAAGTTTTTGTCTATTTTTACCTTGGCTACAGCACATTGCTTCGAAGCACAGCTGAAGTTAGAGGAGGTGATGTTTGCAAAGTACTGAGCACAGTGCCTGGTCCAGAAAGCAAATCAAACCAAATGTTGATTGTTCCCATTTCTTCTGCTGCCATTTCCTTTCACTCTTAGGTTTACAAAGTACCTTAGGACCCCATGGACTTTTTTGTCTAGGTCTTCCACATGGCTTCCCATCTCCCTATTGCTTTCCCACAGCACATTTCTGCTTGCCTTCTCTCCATCATTGGTGAACTAGTAACTGTAAAAGTCACTTTATCTGCCTAAGCTACACCATTCAGAACACATTCATGAATTCCATGCTCTTTTGTTAAATAACAAAACTTCAGTTCAAAAGTTGGCTTCTACGTCTCCCAAATCTACAATTCCTCGATTGTACAACTATTTAAGTTGGTTGCTCTGCCCCTTTTCTCTACAGGGAGTTTTGGTAATGTTAGGAGACTTGAACAGAAAATTTTAAGCCTGCTAATGGGAACTTTAATAAGGGAGTCAATGTAGTAACTCTCTATTACAGTGTACTAGAGAGGCGGGTACTTGCAGATCTCGAAGAGAGCAGAACCCAGGCTTCAGTGTCAGCAGCTTTTGTTAGAGGCTCCCCACAAATGTATGTAGCATGCAGAGATGATTCTCACAACAAGCAATCAAGCTTATTTCACCATGCAGTTGCCTCACACACTCTACCAGGATGCCTTTGAAGGTTGGGGCATGTTGATCAAAGCAGTCTCTTGTGAAGCTTTAGAGACATTTCAGCAAGACATTAAAATAAAAGAAGGGAACTGACATCAACTTAACTCCTCACCATGATGTGATTTGTCCTATTAATACCAAGCCTGGTATTAATTTAGATGATAATGCATTGCTATTGTCTTAGCAAAAAACACAAAATATAACTCAGAGCATGTTTCAAATCCCATAAAGGCTTAAGGCATAAAACAACACATTTACTATGATTAACTTCTACTTCTAGAGGAAAATGGAATATAGTATATTAGATGACTTCATTTGAAACTTTCCTTTCCCTATGGAAGGGCCAAGGACAGGTCAAACAGTAACACTATAAAATAATTCTGCTCTGTATAAATGTTGTACACAGAAGCAAATAGAAAACTCAAATTTCCCTTTGCCTATCTTGGTAGTAAGATAATGCATCAGTTCTAATTGTGAAGATGTAGTAATATACAAAGACATAAATTTTGGAAAATAGCCTTATAACTTTCTACTGACATGAGTACAATGCCAAAATCAAAACAAACAGTAAACTCAGTTTTCTTGTCCACACTTACTGGAAACTATATATATATATATATATATATATATATATATATATATAAAATTTTAATGCAGAGGCTCCTGACAAAGGCATGATGTACTCAAATAGCCAAAAAGATATGATGTGTTTGAACAAGGAATGATCAGAAATTCAAATGAGTTATTTTAAAAAGTTTGGCTAACAATTTTTTGTTTGTTTAGTTTCTGTTTCTCTGTGTGTATGTGTGTTTTTTAATGGCATCACTAAATAGCTCTGTCTGGTCTGTAATTTGCCATGTAGACCATGCTAGCCTTGAATTCACAGATATTCACCTATCTCTGCCTCTTAAGTGCTGGGGTTAAAGGCATGTGCCGCCATGCTTGGATACACTTGAGTCTGTGCTTTTTTTTATTTGTATGGAAGTGTTTTCTAGTTTGAGGGAATTTTCTTCTATGATCTTGATGAAGATTTGGTATGTGACAGTGACTTGAAGTTCTTCCTCATTTATGCCTATAATTCAATGTCTTGATCTTTTCATGATGTATCATATTGTGCTTATTTGGTCTATATCTTCTACTTTATCTTAAGATCTGATATGCTCTATAACCTGCTTAATTTATTAGATATGCAAGGCTTTCCCTTGAGGTTTTAGTTGGATTATTGGATTTATCAGTTCCACCTTACTTGAGTCTTCTTTAATGTTTCTCTTTATTGAATTCCATTTTCAAGTCCTGACTTATCTTCATCACTTACTAGGTTTTAATTGTCAGGCATGATTTCTCTCTTACTGAAAAGATCTTATATTTGTATTTTCTTGAGCATCACTCAGGTGTTTATTCTCTTTAAGTTCTTTTGGTGATGTAATTTTCAAATCTAATACAGATATTTCTTTGGATTTCCTTTAAGGTACTTGAATGAATTTATGAAGTTTATAATTTTTTTCTTGAAATTATGTGTCCCATGGCTTATCTAGTTAATTCTCATTGGCAAACAGTTGTGCAGAACCGATGGGTTCTGCATAGTGTTTTATTTTTGACACTGAGATATGGGTGTGTGGACTCCTTTTGTCGGTTCTGTGTCTGATTTACTCAGAGAGTTTGGGTGTTGATGAAAGGATGTGTGGAGCAGCTGGGCCTAGAAATTGTAAATGACTTAGGTGGAATAAAGTCAAATGAACACATGGATCCTGGCTGGTGTACAGAATATGTGTTATAATTTAAGTCTTGAGGGTGGGGTCAAGTCTAGGGCTTGGGGAGAAGTTATGAAGGGAAGGATTAGGCAGACTCACTGGTCTAGCCCCTGTAGAAGGATGTGAAGGATGTAGCTGGATGGGGAGGTTAGATGTAGTATTGGAGAAGCCCTTGGGCTATGGCTATGCCTTTGGTTACCCCAGAGTGAAAAAGATAAGTTATTCCTGAAGAGACATGTACTTCACACACAGGGCCTGGAAGCTTCAAAAGTAGAAATAATGTGACAGACTCCTTTTTGAAGATTGGCTCGCATGGTATCAGAAAGCACCAAACTCACGAAGGCAAAGGAGGGAAGCAACTAACAATCTTAAACACAACAGTGAAGAACAGGACAGGATAACTTTAGAGCTTCAGTAAAGATGCATACATTGACCTATTTAATTAGATGTAAGATCTTTTCAGTAAGAGAGGAATCATGCCTGACAATTAAAACCTAGACAACTATTCAGGGCTAACAAAGACATGGATCTTGGAGGTGTTTGTGTCTCCTACCCCTATATCAGTCACTTTAGTAAGCCAGAATAGTCTCTATTTCTACTCTAAAAATTTATCCCTATACTCAAAGACAAGTATATATTCACCCTTCAGAGAAACTTTTCTTCATAACAGATGGTGACAATTATAGAAAACCATAAACAATCAAAATGCAGGGTTATGGAACTCAGTTTCAGTGGATAGATCTACAAAATACTTAAGGCTAGAGCTCACTGTAGAAGAGGGAATGGGAAGACTGTAAGAGTCAAAGGATCGGCAAGTTTGCTGGAAAATTATGTTTCCTAGGAATGTTAGAAGCTATGCCTATAAATACTCACTGACATGACTGCCTAAACATGAACTGAATATGGAAAACAGCAATAACCATTCTAAAGTGATGAGGGAAAGATCATAAGAATTAACTCTACAAAAACAAAAACAAACACACAGACAAATAAAAAACAAACCCTACAGACAGAAAAGGAAAAGTGAGAGCTAGGTCATTAGTCTTAGCTAGGAAAGAGGACACCAACTGGTTATTCAATTCCAAATGTTCAACATGAAAACATGAATACAAATAACATTATACAGACTAATTAGGATATATTTAGCTTTATATATATATTACATATATATGATACATAATATATAAGGCATACATATAATGTATTTGATATATAATGTCATATTATGTATGTATTTTCTATATATCATATATATTATATACATTACATATAAAATGTATATAACCACAATTTATGAAAAAAGAGGCCACAAATTTAAAAGGGAGCAAGGACGTTTAAATGAAAGGATTGGAAAAAAGAAAAAAAAGGGTAAATGATGTAATTATATCATAATCTCTCAAAATATTAGCCCAACATCTTCAATGAAAGATTAAAATAGTGATTATCAATAGTGAAGATACTTCACACACTTATGGAATGTAGGAACACCTACGTCCTCAGCTGTCTGATCCAGCTAGCCCTCCTTTTTTATGACCACATTATTCTTCAACATATGAGAAATAAATCAAAAGGATAAAAGGGCCTTTAAAAGTTGAAAACTAAACTTAAAATTTTAATTTAGTACAAAAAAAAGTTACTTTTTTGTGTAACCATCAAGGAAGATTAGATTCCCATCCTAACCATCCATAAAGGAACAGCACTTTGAACCTGGATGGAGAGTGATACGGTTTTGTTAAAAGAATAACTATGACCTAGAATCACGTTTGATTGTCTGTGATTCAGTGAACTCCCATCTACCTTAACTAGATAAAGAAAAGAATTTGCAAAATTTAGAAATTCTCAAAACGTTGTTTAAGAAGACAAAACACTTGGGTGAAAGAAAATGTGCTGAAAGTTGAGCTGTTCACTAAACTCTGGTATGTTCTGAATGTAACTGCATGATATAAGGCACTTCTTGATGTGACCTCAGCCTTGTTGCTACCTATCACCCTCAACTTTTCATGTTTTTCCAATAGTGGACCAGAGATGGTTCTAAATCTAACTCTGTACTTTCTTGAGTCTGAAATGCTATTTACTTTTCTGTTTGAAAGTCTTTGACCAATTTCACTTGATCTATTGAAAAATATGACCTGTCTTGCTGTGGACTTAAGTCAATCATTTGCCTTTAACATCAGACTATTCACTGACAGTAGGACGGGAAGGGGAAGGACCTTGGGTTTACATGGGATGACAGTCTTTGCAAGGAGAGAATTTATGGACTTGTAAACACTTAACTCTCTAGGCTTCTTTCCCAACTTGTACTCAGAGGGCTGTGAGGAAGGTTTAATATAATGGCAGATTTGAAGCTCTTAGCAAAGGGTTTTATACGCGGAACACATAAACTAAAAGGCCACAATCTATTTTTCACTGGCCAAGTAAATGATTAACCTCATACCAAATACTCCATAAAAGTTCAATTATGGAGTGAATTAATACATAAAAGTGTGTTCTTTTAAAGTTATTTAAATATTTTACTCTATTTTTTAATTTGTAAAAATACAGAGTTTGTGAGCAAAATGTTAATCTGTTTGCAATGAGTAAGAGTACTGAAGCATTCAGAAGCCACCTGGGGAGCAGTGTAATTGGTGACCTGGGTGAATTTTCTCCTGAAGGCAGTTCCTTGGAAGAACAAAGAAATGCAAAGATATGCAAAGAGTATCATCAAGCTGAGCCCAGCTTATTAGTAATCTCCTTGACTCTACTAGGAGGCCCTCCTGCTACAGCTTGGGCTGAGAGCCCTCAGGGGCACAGATGGTCTCTGATACACAGTAGCAGTCAGTGGATAGAGTGAACCAGGTCATCAGCCTGGGAATGTCCCATGTTCCACCAGCCTGGCCTGGTTTATGCTGTGATGCTATATGTATGAAGGAAAGAAAAATCGTGGCTTATCCCTATGAAGGAAAACTAACTTACTAATGTTCCATGGCATTATAGCTTCACAATAATTCAATAATATCTTTTAAGTGTCTCAAAACATTTAAAACAAACTGAAAAACAATATCAAAGTAAGGTGATTTGTCCATATAGGACCTTTGAAAATATTCTTGTTTATTACTCGTGACTTAACTCTGACTGTATTCTTTCACTTTTTTACTAGAAGTAAAGTAGGTGCATATTTCTCACGCTGAGCTTGGTATTCTATTACTAGTGGAACATCAATAGAAGGATAGTTTTGTGGATATAAACAGAAACTTCTGTTTGAATGGATAAAATTTTAAATGATTTTCTTATAATAAATTAGCATGCAAATGCTAACAGACAGCTACTTTTCTCTTGAAATTTAAAAATAAGTTATTTAAAATTCAACCCTGACCCCAGATTTTGGAGACAACTGAGCTGATGATTACCTGACTACCTCTGTTCCTGGCTTTTGGTCCTTTCCCTCATAGCCTAGTGAAATCTCTTGACATCAATTCAATTGTAAAACTCTGTCCCACAGATTTTTACAGTACTTTATGAGGTTAGGGGAGTTAGTCTTTTGTTTCCTTTTCCATATTTTTGTTGTTCTAACTATACAGCTCAGGGCCTCATGGATGTTAGGCAAACATTCTACCAATGAGATACTATCTCATCTAAGAAGATTTATTACTAACTTAAGAGTCTGATGGAAGGAGGTGTTATTACTAATACAATATCTACTGATAAGCAAAAGCACATGGCTTTTCATAGTGAATGTTCTTGTTCAAATCCTTCCTGTCATTCTCTAAAAGCAGTCCTTACTTCATTGTCCTCAGCTTTTTGTCATCTCTCGGGTTCTTTTCTCATTCTGTTTCATTACTCCTTGCCCTAGTTTTCCTTTAACAAACCACTACCATCACAACAACAACAACCACAGAAAAATCTGTTTTTGTTTTTTATCAGAGACAAACATGTTTGTTGCAGATTGGTCTATGGATGGGTTCAAATGCCACCTTTACCAATGATAGTGGCAATGACTTGGGATAATGACTTAGTCTTTCTAAGTTTCACTATCTAAAACAAAAAGAACAAAGAATTCATTCTTCAAAACAATAGCTATGATATTTGAGTCGCAAATATCTGCAAGAGTGGAAAATAGCCCTTGGTGCCCTGACAATAGGAACTGTCACTTCCCTTGTTGCACGCTGGACTCATCACATTTTCAGACTCTCAAGCAACCTACCAGGCTACTTCAAAAGAAATTCCAGTGCCAGATATAAAAGGAATACTGGATTCACATCCTTAGAATGTTTTTTATCCTTGAAATTCTTTGTAAATTATTGATATCCACTACTGTACTATTGACATCTAGTAATGTAGTAAACAAGGAATCAATTCTTACTGATAACCTAGAAACAAACCTAAGAACAACCAATATTTCAACATATAGAACACGATCCTGTTGGGTTTATGATTAGAAGATGACTGTCATACAACTTATCTCAAAGGTTTATTAAGTGAGGAAAGCTTTTCAACCCTACGTGGAATATCAGAAAAGTAATTTGTGCTGTGCTGTGGTATATAAACACTAACATGTAACGCAACAACTTTTACCTATGGTGTATGGTGGTGACATAAAGTTGTTTTTTTGACTTTTATGTGTTTTTGAAATTTGTGAGTTTTAGTGAAGTTTTGAGGAATCAAGATTTAGAGACTTGAACTTGTTTCTGTGTAACAGTATGCCTGAGATAGCCATCGTTGTTCAAGGCTAACTCCTGGATAAAGGAATAGTAGGTGATCAATTTAGTTGCAGAACATTTTAAATTAGGTGTAAGTAAAGGGAGATATTGTTCAATATAAAGCTGCAAAGATTAAACAACAGATTAGGGACAGATTAAGAACAAATTATCAAAGACTAAGGGAAATTAGAGAAGGAATAAAGAACCCTGCTTCAGCCAATGGACCTCAACATCACCTGGACCTTGTTAGAAATGCAAATTCTAGATCCATAAGATCATACCTCTGCTTACACGGTTGTATTCAATCAGCTGGACCCCAGAAACTATGATTTAAATGCCCAGGAGCTTTGTGTGATACTTATGTCTAACCAGTGGGTTATAATTCTGTCTACTCAGAGTGGAGAAGCACTAAAGAATTCATTTATGAATTTTCCATATCTTTTAAGATAATTTTAGGAACATCATCCAAGAGAAAGTTAACTTGGCATTTTTATTGTATTTGAAACTTACAGTTTAATCTTCTTGATGAATCTAAGTATCTTCTTGAGTTTTCCTGTTATGAGAAGGACTTCGTATGAAAGTAAATCTTGTTAGGGGATTCATATTTAAATGAAAGGTCTGAAGCTTAAAACCTCTGAAGGAGTAGATAGAGGCCTAAAAATAATTTTTTCTTCTTTCTGATATACAGTAAACATACAACTGATATACAGTAAACATACAACTTAAGACTAATCATGCTCCTGTATATGTTTCCCACAGAATGAAATGTCTTTTGCATATTGAAACATAAAACATATTACAGCTGTTCTATACAATCCAATTGGTTATGGAGATCTAGAAAGATCTAATCATACCTTATGAGATGCTTAACAACAAAAGGGGGACTAAAAACTTACAGGAATAGACAGAATCATTATTTAATAACTTTAATTTTTAAAAATGCTGTTGAGACGACAACAACAGCTAGAATGACACTAGATTGTAGGGAGAAAAGACCTGTTTATTTTAACGATGTTTTACCATCAGAATGGACGTTGGGGAGTATCTAATATGGGGATAGAGATTTTGTCTATATTTCCACTAATTATGAAAGACTATGATTTCCATCAATATTGATAAAAATATGGATAAAATATTTTTCCACATGGAATCCATGACTCAAGGAAGGAAGAGATGCAGAAAGACAGCAAAGCAGACAATGTAGAAAGCTGACCCTCTCCCTCCCTGTATGGGGTCAGCTCAACAAACTGTCTAGAAAAGGACAGATCTTTCATCAATCTGGTTGAATAGAAACCTTGATGCTAAAATGGATCAGGACAGCAGTTGTGAACAACCATTGCATTAGTGGACATTGATAAGCACATTTGGATTGTTAGATTTGCAAGATTGATAATTGTTTCTGTGATAACTGTTTCTGTGATAATTGATGTGAAACTGTGTACAATATTTAGTTTAAACAGAAAGGAGAAAGAAAATTTTGGAGGAATTTTAATCCAGCAATGTGGGTGCTCTGGCAAAGGATCACTTCCACAGATCTTCTAGGTCTATGTGATCTGGCTGGAATGCAAACATACTCTGGATTACATATGATCTGGCTGGAATACAGACACATCCTTAGTACCCAACTTTAAGCCCTGACAATGAAAGCAAGAATAGTTTGTAGAAGCCATGTTTGAAAGTGATGTCTAATTGAGGGACACTTTACGTGATGAATCAAAGAAAGATTTGGCAGAATGGATCAGAGATAAAGATACCCCTACCTCTCACAAGAACAGTACAGGAAGGAAAGGTTGCTTTAAACCATTTGGAGGGAGAGAAAGGTGTGTGGCAGTTTTAGTGGGTCAGTTTTCCAAAGACCAGTGGCAGAGAGAACAAGCTAAACACAGGTGAAGACAGAACAAGCCAGAGAATGCAAAGGAACCAGAAGATTAGAATAGACTACCAAAGTTAGTGTGAGGACAAGCAGAGCAGTTCAGTGAGAAGCCAGTAAAAGCCCCATTGAATCAGTCATTTTGGAAGATTAAATTGAATGGTGGTTAGAAGGTTTCAGGCCCAGACTTAGGGGTGGTTAGAAGAAAAGCCCAAGCCATGGATTTGTGGCCCTAGTATGACCCTTTTTCTGAGGAAATAACAGCAAAATTTACACTTCAATTCATAATAGTCATAAAATTAACAAGACCTTTCTCTATCCTTAACACTTATGGTCAAAAGCCATAGGAACACTGATATGTTCAACACAGGTCCCCCTGGGCCATATTTATTCCAATATTGCTATGAATGTACTCTAGGACACAGGTAAATGATATAATTATCTTGCAATGTTAAACTATTGGAAACGCATGCATAGGACAAGGAACATTTAGCAAGAGATGTCTTAGACCTTGCTCCTAGCATCATGACAAACATCTATAATTCACTGTTGCTTGTCATTCAGATTGTTAAAAAAAAATGTTATCATATCTGTGTTGAAAAAACAAGATGAGCCGGGCGGTGGTGGCACATGCCTTTAATCCCAGCACTTGGGAGGCAGAAGCAGGTGGATTTCTGAGTTCGAGGCCAGCCTGGTCTACAGAGTGAGTTCCAGGACATCCCGGGCTATACAGAAAAACCCTGCCTAAAAAAAAAAAAAAAAAAAAAAAAAAAGATGGGGCATGGTAATGATTTTAAGTCCCGAAGGGAAAATCAGAAAGGATATATAGCACATATTTTTGAGCAACTGGGTGGATTTTACTAAAAGATCAAGGTAAGGACTTGTTTTGGAAAATAGAAAGAAGAAAGTTAAACTCAGGTGTGTGTGTGTGTGTGTGTGTGTGTGTGTGTGTGTGTGCGTGCGTACACGTGCGCATGTGTACTAAATTTCAAGTATCTGTGAGAATTATAGAGTTCTGAATACAGACCATAATTGCTGAAAACATTATCATCAGACTTCATAATTTTGATGGTATCAAAATACCAACAATTTAAAAAATTCTAATCTTGTAAAAAAATAAGCAAATATGTCATGTTTATTATATAATATATATATATATATATCAGAATATCATACTGTACTCAATAAGCATGTACAGTTATTTCGCTTCAACTAAAAATGAATAATAGATGATCCAAGAATATGAGAAGAGACAAATGAAAGCAAAATGATTAAAACTGGAAGTGCTTGCAAGTCACAGTTTGGGGAATATGTAAACATCACATAATACTTTAACCCTTTCTTTATATCCTGATAGTTCTGCAAAAACATATATAATCCCCACCCCCATCCTCTGACACGTCTGTTTTTTATCTGGCTCAGTTTTCATCAACCAGAAAGAAAGTATAATCATTTTATTAATCAACAAATAATAGCAACTAGAAAGCATGTAATACATGCCAGAGATTATTTTAAGCCTAATATTTATAAGGACATCTTGTAGTAATTGGCTTTGTGTGCATTTAAACTTTAAGGAAATGCAGAGCAAGATGTTATTTGAGTGAGATCTCTGTTGATTGTCATGTCACCATACACATAAATCATGTAAACACTGCAGAAAAACTATTTTCATAGAGCTAAGGAAGCTGGGTGAAAGAGCAAAAGACTTGGTTTTAGTAGAGTTAAAAACAAAATGCACAGAAGAATCAAGGAAGGAAAGGGATGTGTAACCATCAGCCCCACTCTACAAGGGCAGTGTGAGGAGAAACGTCACCTGCTTCCATAGGGAAAAACAATTAAACACAGTCCTTATGCCAAATCTGATGCCAAGTTCACCACAATAAAACCTAAGGCTGAGGCACAGTCCCACAGTCCCAAGCCTGGGCTAAAATCCAAACTGATCCACTATTGGTGCTTAGCTAGGGACACAAAGGACTGTCTCCATACCTCCAGCTTCAGACAACAGAGGGAAAAGCTATATTCCACTTTCTGTGGAGTAGGGTATAAATGTTAGCACTGGACCCTCACAGAAGCAGGGGGAGGTGGGATAGGATAGGGGGTTTCAGGGGGCAAGAACATTTGAAATGTAAATAAAGAAAATATTTAATAAAAAAAGAAGACAGACAATTTGATGTCCTCATCCTAATGCGAAAAAAATAAAAGTATTTATTATCAAACTGGATACACACACACACACACACACACACACACACACACACACACACACACACATTTGGTTTGGTTTTATCAAGGCAGGGTTTCTCTGTTTAGTCCTGGTTGTCCTAGAACTCTTTCATCAAGACTGACCTTGAACTCAGAGATCTGCCTGCCCATGCCTCTGAAGTGCTGAGATTAAAGGCTTCCACCACCACCCTATCACCATTACCAGTACAAGTCTATTCCTAAGTCTCTCTGGACAGAACTGATCTAATGCTAGGGAAGATAAAAGCCTTTGGGTATTAGCATTCCCTTCCAGTCAGCATCATATGTAGCCAGTTGTAAAAGTCTTGGGACAGCTAAACTTTAGCAGAAGAAATGTGAGAAATTCGAGTCTTGATTTCTCTATGGTGCTGTGATTGTTTTGGCAGATTATAGGTTCTGTGGTAACAGTTGTTTTGCTCTTGGTAGCCACAATATTCAACATGAACCTGCATATAATCATTCCATGGTGATTCTGTTTCAAAAGAGAGAAAGAGCAGAATTCTGTAGTGACAAAATATAAGCTGGTGACCTTGGAAGAGGTTTTCGTCGACTTATTACTAGAGAGACTCTTGATGGAATAGAATATACTTTTTTATTTTACAATGAAATCCATAGTAGAATTTTATGCATTTTCTATGTATGTGTACATAGGTGGGCACAGTGCATATATCAAGGCTAGAGGACCACCTGTGGAAGGTGATTCAATCTTTTCTACTGTGTAGGACCTGAAGATGGATAGTCATCAAGCTTGGTAGTAGGCACCTCTTTTAGTCACTGGACCATCTCATATGCACAAGTAGTAGACTATACTTTTAAAATACTCCTTATCTTCCTGGAAAATCACTGTACACCTAGGAAAAATTTATACTTTAATTATTCACTATGCAAAACAGTAACATCATTCCAGACTCAGACTTATGGTAGATTGGTAATTAAGGCTTATACTGATGAAAAAATGAAACTAACTTCAGTTGTAGAGAAAATGATCAGTCTGCTTAGATGTTTTGTACACACACACACACACTTGAAAACACACATAGAAACATTCACAACATATACCATATGTACCTGCAAATAAAACAAATAAAAGAATAAATGGGTGTATAATAAACCTAAAAAATTCATTCAAACAGATAAAAAAATATTCCCAAGTCTGGAGAATTATACAAGAATTCAGCTTAAGTAATGTCAAAGGTCACTAGTTAGATTTAGTGTAATCAACTGTATACTAAGACCAACCTCTCAAAAGTGAAAAATAATGAGGAACTTCTCAAGATAACAAGAGAAATCTAATGAAGTTGTCTAAATTTGCCCAACAGCAGACCTTTCAGAAGAAATTTTGTATGTAAGGGGAGAATATGTTTGCTTTTCACACTACCAAAGAAAACTGCCCTTGGAGCACTCCATGCTCAGCAAAGCCTTCTTTATACATAAAGGTCCATGGTTTTGATACCACCACTGTGTTAGAACATTTTGCCTGTAACTGCAGATTTACATCTGCCAGAGTACTTTATCATTTCAGAAATGTTTGTGTTACAAACGATTTGTCTTCCAGCTTACCAAAAAACATTGGCATTTCTGATAGGACAGTTTAGTAGTACGGAACTTGCTTAGCTGCTCCTTGCCTGGCAAAGCCTTTATCTTTTCTCTTTTCTGAGGACAACTTTACGTCTGCAGTAGCTTTGTCAGAAGCTGATTTTCCTCAGTGCTCTAAATACATAGCTATATGTATGCAGTGTGCAGCTTTATGTATGTTACTTGTACTTTACGTGTGATTTTTTTTCTTACTGTTTTGTAGCTCCTTCCTTTGTTCTGATAGTTGACAGCTGAAGTGTGCTTTGGAGCACTCTTATTTGAAGATTATTGTCCAACTAAATCTCATAAGCTTTGTTTATTAAATATTGTTTTTTCTTTTCTGCTATATAATTCTCAAATACTTTGCCTTCAAGCTAAGAAAATTTTGGTTTTTATTAATTCTGATTTTAAAAGGCTTTGAATTTTCTTTTTTTATTAATTGAATATTTTCTTTATTTACATTTCAAATGTTATCCCTTTTTCCAGTTCTTCCCCCTCTCCCCCAGGGAAACCCCCAACACATCCTACCTTCCCTTGCTTCTGTGAGGGTGATACCACTCACCCACCCACTCCCACCTCCTGGCCCTTGTATTTCCCTACACTCGGGCATCGAGCCTTCACAGGACCAAGGGGTGCTTCCTCCATTGATGACTTGACAAGGCCAAAATCTGCTATATATGTGACTGGAGCCACGGGTCCCTCCATGTGTGCTCCTGGGTTGGTGCTTTAGTCCCTGGGAGCTTTGGTGTTTGAGAGCAGGAGTACCAACCACACAAAGGGGTGGCTTGAAGCCTGGGTCTGTCAAGGTGGGTTCAGTATTCAGAGTTTGCCTGAATTAGCACCATGCTTGTGTTGCAAAGCTTCACAGTTCGTAGAGAAGATCCAGAAAGTAAATCTGCCAAACAGACATGGAAGCTGGGACTATGAGACCCTATCAAGTACTACAGTAGATGTGATGCTCAGACCACAGGTATTAGTGCAAATCTGGAGGCTGATGCCTGGGTGTGTGGGGATGATTTAGTTTGGACCCAGAGCTCAGGTTTCTGAGATCAACCTTATAGTAGCTGTCTAGAGTCTGAGGCCAGTGTAGGGATGTCCTGCTATTAGAGACATTACAGAGTGAGCTATTGAGGTTTGTCTTGATGGTGGAATAATATAGAAACTAGGTCTACTACATGAACCTGGAGGCTTGGTGTTTGAGCTATGCCCTGGAACATGAACAGTCCTAGAGGTATAGTCTAAATGTACTGTTCTAGCACTTGTCATGGGGGTCTGCATTACTATGAGTTTTAATTGGAAGAGCCTGGTTTGCGATCCCAGACATTGAGAAATGCCCACTTCCCTGTTCTTCTTCTCGGACCATATCTCTTTGCATTCCATCCTACATAGGGTTGGGAGAAATTAATCCTGGTACTACAATGCTGTAGTGTCTTCCCAGTTGTCTTCTATTCTTCTTCTCTAATCTCTGTGCTATGCCCAAGTGCTATGATTTCTCATCTGATTTGTTTAGCTCTTTTGAATGTATAATAGTTTGAATTGCAGTTTCTGTAGGGGAATGGACATTACTGTCCTATTCCAACATCTTGAAGACATTAAGCCTGGATTCTTAAAGTATATTATTGATAATACATAGTTCTAGATTTTGCTTTTCCAGCTTACTTGTGTCTTAATTTTGAATTAAATTCTATTTCCTTAGAAAATTTTTCTCACTATTTTTTGTCTCTACTAAGCTGGTCACATACTTTATTTAGTTTACTTTTACTTCCTGCCTTTTAAAATGAGATCTTCATTTTTCTATGTAATATATAATATAGACCCATATGCCTGTGTTAATATGCATGATACACACACACACACACACACACACACACACACACACACACACACATATATATATATATATATAAAGAGAGTTTAGTGATGATCAAATATCCTCTTTCTTTCTTACAGCTTGTCATCCACTGTTATACCTTGTTAACAATCTCATCATAATATTCAAAAATATCTTCTTATACTTGCTTCAACAACTCTGTGTAATATGATCAAGTTGTTGATGTTTAGATTTTTAATTTTAAATACCAAATAATTTATTGATAATTTAAAAAGTAGGAAAGAATCACTTTTGAAACCTTCCTATCTCTTTTTCAAGTGCATGAACTCAGACACACACACACACACACACACACACACACACACACACTCACATATACACTAATCTCCTTCAACTGGTCTAAGATCAAGATATATAAAATTGTACCTAAATCAGTATTTCTTTAAGCCATTAGTATGTGCAAACATAATTCAGTACTAAACTACATGGTAAATTATGAATGAAATTTTTCCTTGCAAAATTTTTATGTTATAATATGAATGATATTTTTCTTCTTGTGAAGTTTCAATGAATATATCAGGCATATTAATCAAGCTTTCTGACAGAAAGACTCTGCTCCTTAGATCCAATTAATCAGAAAAACAAGAGGCTTGTTATTTTGTTTCATTGTAAGTGTCCACCCTTTTTCTCCCAAATCCAAACTGCATTGGTATCTTGATTAGGTTGGTGAATTGCATGCTTTCTCATCATTATCTTTGATTTTTCTTTTGTTCTCATGCTCTTGACTGCCCTACCATTATAGGTCCAACATTTTCCTTTGTCCAGAATTATTTTTTACCACTTAATGAGTATAAGATGCAGCAATTAATATTGAATGGATAAACAAAGGTATTTTGATTCCTTCCATGGCTAATAATATATTTAATCACTCTTTAACTGAATGATCAATTGTAGATAGAATTCTATATTGAAAACCTTCGCATTTAGTTCTTGAGTCTTATATAGTAGTATTTCCTTTGTTTTTCTTTTGAAAAAATATGTACTTATTGTCATTATCAGCAGAGATAGATAGATAGATGATAGAGATAGATGATAGAGAGAGATAGAGAGATAGAGAGAGAAAGAGAGAAAGAAAGAGAGAAGAGAGAGAGAGAGAGAGAGAGAGAGAGAGAGAGAGAGAGAGAGAGATTGATTGAGATTTTCCCCCCTCAGGTAGAAAGTTCAGAATCTCAGGCACATGGGCTGATAACTGAGTATGTGAAGGACACGGGAGAATAGCAGTACCCATTTCTGGATCATGAGGAAGAATCATGGTTCTATTAGGCTGTTTACAAGGGACTAAATCCTTCCCCCTAAGCCAGCCTGTTCCTCTGGAGAGCATTCTGCACTCTTCTGTCTCCATGGGAGAGGGGCAGTGTATGTGCCAGTAGAAGCTGAGCTGAAGAGGGAATGTGGAGAGATGATGACAGGTTCACCAGGAAGTCAGGAGCATTTCTCTGGATCTTCATGGTCTCTGCATGGTGCTTCATTCCTGCCTTCTGTTGTGCCTGGCTCCCTGTGCCTTATTCCTTAGCAATAAAGTTTGGAAGTTTTTGAGAATAACAAGGCTGTCTGTGAGCTTATGGGAAGTAAATAAATACTATCTTCTACACTTGGTAGAAAATGGCTCATGTATAGTTCTTAAAACTTAGCATTCCTCTGAAATCCCAAGCCTTCATTAAACAACCTAAATTAGTGTGCTAACTCTTATTTGTTAGTGTTTAGTGAGTCTTGTATATTTCTAGGCTGCAAAGAAGGAAACAAAACAGTATTTCTAACATCTAAGAAAATTACTCCTTTCAAAAGTGTTTTCTGCTCATAGTAAGCGTAGTGTTTTAAAAACTATTGTTACTGAAAGACTGAGACAAAAAAATAATTTCAGCAAAGGTCATTAATTATACTATTTAATTAAAGGGTAAGAACCATAAGATTAAAGTATTAAATGTTATCAGCTGAGAGGAAATAATCATCTATTTTAAGACAATACTTACAATGCATTCTTTAAGTCATCCAATTCAGATACTTCGATACAGATCTTGTGAAGTGAACTCACCTTAGTGATTTCAATATAAAAGGCCATTACTAAAAGCTTGTCATTGAATTACTACTTTAAGTCATTACATTTATTTATTTAATGTGAGAGGGTAAGAGGGAAAAAAGGTACTGTAACATGTGTGTTGAGGTCAAATGATATTTCATGAGGATGTGGTTATGGAAATCAGACTTGGCTAATCAGTTGGTGGCAAGAGTGCTTACCTAGTAACTTATCTCACTGACCAGTTACGATACCCTGTCGATTCTTTTCTTCATGGCTCAGGTACACGTTTTTATGATATTTGTCTTTTAAATGCTATGACTATGCCTATGACGTGTGTCTACTAGAAACAGATTTAAAATTTACACAACCAAATACAGTTATATGTTATTTAGGTAATTAGCCCCTCTGGCAAATTATCACAGAACGAAAAACTGGGATGTTAAATTCAGTATTTTCTTTGGGATATGTCCAGGTTCACTGTCCCTGAGCAAAGGATATAGCTTGGAATCTTCACAAAGCAGGTGTGGACACTTATATAAAAGAATTTGGAAGGTTGAATAGAGTCTGAGAAATCAGAGATGTGGCTGAGGCTCTGTTATACAAGTCTAGTGATTCACACTGACTCATAAGAAAGTACACGTAGTTGTATGCATGGCTAAGATTTATTACCATGAAAACAAAATTAGAAAAAGGAAAAGCAATATAGAGAAAAGTCTGGTGGAAGCCAGGTGCATGACTCCAAGAATCTTATTCCTGTGGAGTCATTTGAGACATGCTTAATTTTTCCAGGATTAAAATGTGAAATGCCATCCATTAGAGAAACTGGGCAGAGACCAACGCCCAAGGTTTTTATGGGGGGCTGGTCACACAGGCAGATTCTCGTAACAAAAGTTCTATATTCTCAAAAAGAAATCAAACATTGAACCCAAACCATTTCATGTAGTTTAGGCACAGTGAGTCATTCTACTAGTTTTGGAAATGATACAAACATTCCTAAAATGTAACTTCTTAAATGTCAGTCAAGGGCAGTTCTTACAATCAGGTCTTACTAAGGATAGCAAGCCTATTTTGATAATTCTTTTATAAACAGAAACAAAACAGGCCAACTGTATTTTATTGAATGCTTCCTGAATGTAATCTTTAGGAGGCATTATTTACATAGTTACTTGGGTTACAATTGTTGTTCATTCATACCTAGTGTGTCCTAGGACTCTGAAGACTGGTGAGCTATTTTTCCTGTCCTATCAATGTTGCCCAAGAAGTAAAATTTTATTTCTGCACTATTCTCAGTCATAAAGATATCAGTGGCAATTTGGGTGAATTCAGGATTTGTGGAACTCTTTCTTTGCTTCAAGGGTTCTCACAAAGATTCTAGACAGAAAAGGAAGCTAATATTTTAGGGGTTGCCAGAAAAAAAAAACAATAAGAGGTGTTTATATGTGTATATGAAATCGCATATGCATGTAATTGGTTCATATAATTATATAGGCCTTGTTCCAAAATACACAGAGTGAGTTGGCAAGCTAGAAGCCCAAGAGAGCTGATGGTGTAGTTCCAATCCAAATTCTGGAAGGCTAAGTACCAAGAATATCTGATATTTAAGTTCACTTTTGAAGGAAAGGGAAGGTCTAAATCCTATCCCCAAGACAGTCAAGGAGACAATTTTGTGTAACATATAAAAGGGTCAAATGTTATATTTGCTTTAGGTTTCCAGAATAGGATTAAACTCACCAGCATTAGGTGTGGCAGTAGACTTTACTCAGCCTATACATGTTAATATTATCCAAAAACCTCATCACAAAAACACTTGTAAGTATTTGAGCACGTAGTTAGGTTCTACATAGTCCCATAGACTGGACACATGCAATGAACCACTACAGTCAGTGTCTTATTTGTGCATGAGAAGGCTACATTTGGTAAATGACAGAGAATACAAACATATCCAGGTGTTGATGTATCTTTTTCTTAACATTTACAGGAGGTTAACTGACAGAGAGACTCAGCAGGACCAACTGTTTTGGGCTTCCAAGTATCCCTGGCTTTCTTCTGATGGCCACAGACCCTCATCACTCCCAAGCAGCTTCTTGGGAGAAACTTTCCCTCTATTATTTATAGTTTTGATGAAGTGTTGATAATTATAGTGCACTGCTTCCCTGGCATAGAGTTAAGTTGTACTCAGTGTGACCTACTTAGTGCCCACTTCTCTTCCCCACCAGGAAGTACAAAGACAATTGGCTATAAAATGCTTCCATATAGAGAGATGAAGGGAGGGAAATGCTTGAGAAAGGCAAACAAATAAAAGGAGGCAAGAAACAGCATGTTCTTCCAGGTTTCAGGTTCTCCCCACCCCACTGCTGAATCTTCTTCAATGAACTAGTTCAAGATGAGTTTCTGACTGTGCAGACCATAACTGCTTTGACCACTCTAAATCCTGATTATGCCTAAAGAGGTTTCTTGAGATAAAGGAAATGAAATTTGAGGTACAGGTTATCTTACTGTGTTAATAAGAAATGTTTTGAATATTTTAAGACTAAATATTGATAATAAGGAATAAATAGTGGGACTGGGAGGTGGCCAATTGGGAAAAGTTCATAAGCTTCATTAGGATCTGTAGTCTAATTCCCAGTGTCCACACAAAAGCTATCTCAGTGAAACTTTTCTGTAATCCTAGCACTGAGGTCAGAATCTAACAGCCAATCCTGAAGGCTTGCTGGGCAGCCTGATGAGCAGAAACGATATGGTCCATGTTCAATAAGATTCCAACTCGAAAAAAAATTGCAAGGTAGGATGTGATAGAATAAGACATCGGCTATAGATCTCTGGCTTGCACAGGTGTAGAGTATATACTGATGTCACGCATGGATGTACATGCACACATATTTAAAGAAAAAACAATTTTTTTTTTTTTTTTTTTTTTTTTTTACAGATTTAATACCCAAATGATCTGAGATGAAAAGAATAAAGACAAACTAAGAAAAACACAGCAGGGAAGCACACTCCAAACATTTCAGAATGAACATCCTGTCTTTTGATTTGGACACTAAGCCAGGAAATTTGGGCAGGCCTAAAGGAATCTTAGCACAAAGTCAGGAGCTCTACTCTACTTCAAAGTGGGCGTGGCCCAGACTTTGCTTCTTTCTTGGCAGAGCTTTTGAACAGGTCCCCGTCAAAGCCACCAGAGTTCCTGCATTAGCTGAATGTCTGTTTCACTTTTCTTCTGCCACTTCCACAGTATCTTTTAGCATTTAGCATCTCTGTAACACAAGTAGAATTTGTTTCTTGTTTGTTATAACAATCTCATTAAAAAGTAAGGAATACAAATAACCTAACAGTATATAAAGAAGTATATAAAGAGGTATTTGGTTTTAGAAATATAGAAATAAGTTAAAGTATGGTCATCTATGTATTTATTCAGATGATCTGAAAAATAACTTCTGTAGCTTTCTTCTCTAAGAAATGTGAAATGTAAATATGAAGGGCATACATGATAATGTGTATTGACATTTGGGGAACATATTGAGATTTTTGTGTACAAATAATACTTGCTTATAACAAAGAAAGTAGTCATTTATTTTGCTAGAAAATACATCTGATAATATAAATTGTGAAAGCAGCCTTAGGCAGATGTAAATAATTTTTACAGAGATAACTGATGAAAAGTTTGATTTTTCTAGGAAACTGGCAACAATATGACATTTTTGAGTGATTAAAAATAAATTTAATTATTAGGAAGTTAAAGTAAAAACAACTTTAATTTTATGTATTATTTGTGGAAAATTACATAGTATCTGTCAGGTCAAAAAATGCAAAAATGCAAAATTTTTACATGATAGGAGTGGTCTGAGAAGCCACTCCTTACAAATGCTGGTGTTTAGGTTGAATCTTAAAATTGCTCTCAGAGAATACATTTTATTTTATCTACTTTATTGGCTTTCATTTTTAATTTCCAGGTTAGTTGCTCACATTTCCCAATTTCCTAGCCCAAATTATCCTCCTTTCTGTTAGTTACCATTGTCTTTGAACACAGCAAACCAAAACTTTGCAGTCTGTGTCTGATTTACAGAAAATTCACGGAAACACACATTTATCGACCCACAGATATAATGCAGTAAGACTGTGATTTCATCTACATCACCCTGCAAGACACCTTTCCCCTGTGCCTTTTCCTATCTAACTCAAAGATACTCTCTTTTTCACAGATGCCTGGGAAGGCAATTTTTCTTCTACTGTGCAGCTACAAAGTAGCCAGAGCTGGTTGCTCTGGAATATGTGCATGTTTGCATGGAGCATCATTTTCCTATGACAAGTGCTATCATCTCAACTCACTTTGATAATCAAAATAAGTCTTTTAAAATGTCTCTTTGTGCACATGATACTAATCTAAATCCAAAACAATCAGGATGAGTTTGCTTGCTTCTTCCAGCATCAATAGTATCCAGATAGTGACAACAGTCGCAGCTTAAAGAATGCTTCCTGTTGCCAAAGATGTGAGAGTCTGATAGTATGAAGCTTGGCTTTCATAAAAGAGATTGTCTCTGGAGGGCTTAGAGTGGCTCAGAAAGAGCTTGTCTGGGGAATTGGGACAACACTATCAATGGCACAGACCCCAGGTGCCATTTAGAAAGAGCTTTTTCTCTCTCTCCCTCTCCTTCTACCCCACCCCATTTTTCTCCACCCCCTCACTGATGTAGAGAGAAATTCTTACAAAGTTATTGAATAAAGGTGAATGGGACAAAATTAGTAGATTCCTGTGAGTTGTGACAGTTTCAGTACAACCCCTGAGCTGCTCTTCATGTTAAATTATAGTGTGTGGTGTTTTACCATGTATCCTAATGATTAACCACAGGGCAGACTCACCTCTAAAGGTGATACTTTATGTCTTCATGTAGCATAAATTAAGAGAGAAAAGAGTGACAGAGGAAGGGGACAAATGATTTGAATATGTACTATTTCGTCTCCTCATCTCAATGTATGGTAGAAGCCTCAGGCATACAAACTTCAAGCCTTCTTATTAACCAAGCAGGCTCATAATGAGGACTAGGTTGCAAAATGTCAGTGCTCAAATGGCTTAACATTCATTTCTTAAGGACCTAAAATTACCTGTGGAAGTCCTGACATTTAAAATAACAAAGACATGTTTTTTTTGGAATGAAGCACGGATGTGATTGTGATTGCTTAGACCCACTGAGTTTGGAGGAAGACCAAACTTAACAATGTATTACTCTAGCTCCCCAGTGATAATGCTATCTTTGGATAAGAATTTTGGCTTTACTTGACTCAGAACAAGTGTAGGGTGATTTTGCAACAACAGTGGCTAACAACTATTGAGCTCTTACTGCATGCCAGATATTGTATTGCTTCTTAACATTAATACATAATAGACTTGTACCCCCTCTAAGTTAAGTGTGTAGCTACTATGTGAAAAATGGAGAAACCAAATCTCAGAAATATTAATTTCTTTGCCTAAGGAAATTACCAGACAGTGTTCCTCTGTACCTGGGGGAAGTTGGAAGCAGGAGTTCCTGTGAACTTGGAAACTTGCTGTAACTGGGAGGTGGAAGTCAGGGACTCCTCTAGCTGTGTGTAACATCCGAACAAAAACATAGCTTTTCCCCTCCTTTGATATAAGTGATCCAGTATCAGATATCATTTTTTTTCCTCTGCTGCAGATTACAAATACAATACGAAGGCATTTGTTTCTGTTTGCACCGTTTTTCAGCTGAAAACCTCCCTTGTTAGCTGTCAACGATGTCACTTCCACGTTTTCATGTGATGGCTTTCTACTGCTGCTTATTTTGAAACAGAGGTGATAATTAATCTTCCCACATCTGAGCACTGCAAACATATTTCAATTTCAAATGAGATAAGACCCAGGCTGAAACACCCACACTTATATTTTCGATAGCTCTGTACCACGCATTGAAGTTGGCCTAAATTGTCTCCATGGCAGTCCATTATGGATGATGACTGAGGAAGTGGGCAGTCTCAGCAGAACTGGGAGATGAGATAGTAGCTCCTTCTCTGGAATAAGAAGCTGGGGAAGAAAGGAAATGGGAATTAGGTTAACGTGCATCACTTTGTGGCCTGCATACTACCCTTGTTTTATGATGTGCTTGTCAATAGCAGGTTTATATTAAAATTTATCTAGATGGAACCAGGCACGGATCTCTTCCTGTATTTCTTGTCACTGAATTAGAATATTAGCTTGTATCATAGTATGTTAGAATCAGATTTATAAATAACATGTAAGTCACATAGTTTATATTGGCATGTATGTGCTCAGATACTTATTTCTGGACTATGGTTTTAGTAAACATTATTTGCAGGTGATAGACTCCCTAGCTAGGACAGCTTCCTACTAAGTCATAATAGCAGAAACAAAAAAGGCTTTAAAAGGTTTTAATTCTCTCACAGTCTCTATATTTGTATTACAATACTCCTCTGTTTTTATGAAAAAGTTTTGAAGAATAAATCTTATCTGAAACCTAAAATATGTTAATACTACTATAGATAGTTTTAAAGATGTGTGGATCGAGGGATGATGCAAATCTTAGCAAAAACTTTTTCAAAGATATATGTTACAGTCACCATATTTCATAGAAAAAAACATGAAAAATGTGGCTGAAAGATTTTTGTCTAGTGTCTCTGACTACTCACAAGTTACCCAGGCTGTTTGGTATAGTTAAGAGAAGAGAAACTTCACTGTGTCTGTAGAAAGATCAGTACACTTTTGAGTTTCTGAATACCACATCTATGAACTTTTGGGATTTTGCAGCAAATGGGTTTATTTTTCTTTATTTTATAGATGCATACATATAGAGAACTAAAATATTTACTTGAAAACCAAGGAACTCATTTACTTTAAAAAAATCAACGCTAATTAAAGTTTAACAGAAAAGGCAATGACAAGGAACTATACTGTCTTTTCTTGTACTGTGATCAATAGCTCATCTGCTATATACTGCTTATAGATTGAGTTTAAAACTTTAATTTTACTCTAAACAATTATTAAAAAACATTTATTTAGCTGGGCGGTGGTGGCACACGCCTTTAATCCCAGCACTTGGGAGGCAGAGACAGGTGGATTTCTGAGTTCGAGGCCAGCCTGGTCTACAGAGTGAGTTCCAGGACAGCCAGGGCTACACAGAGAAACCCTGTCTCGAAAAACAAACAAACAAACAAAAAAACAAAAAACAAAACAAAAAACATTTATTTATGTATTAGGTCCTTCTTTTTCTTTTACAAAACAAATATTGAATCCACCCTGAAATTGAAAAAAATCCTCATCTGTTTTTCTACTTCTAAAGAGTAATGTTATAAAGGCAACAGATTTGATAAAACAGCAAGGAGGGAAGGGTTGATCTCAAAACAAACAAACAAATAAAAAACCCATTGAAATCTGAGACATTTATGGTATTATATTTGGTCTAGAAAGATATTCAACATATTAAAAAATAAAAATAAATCTCAAAGTTAAATGAGATCTTCAAAGCCTGATTTTAAACTATTCTCAAAGAGAAACACTTTGAAAATACAAGTTGATAGCAAATATATAGAATATGTCCTGTGTGTTGGATACGGTCCTAGACTCTCTGCATTACCAAAGTCCTTTGAAATATACAGGAACTTTTGAAGGTAGACATTACTGTGTCTATTTCAAAGAGAAATGCAAAAAAGATTAAAAGGATAATTAAATCTCAGGGCATCTATTCAGATAAGACAAGACAGAATTAAGGTTTCTAACCCAGGCAAATCCATTCACAAAGCCTAAATCTGTGAATGAGTGGATAAAATAGTACATGGAAAAATAAACAAATGAGCACCTAAGTGTACCCCATAGAAACTCAGGTGAATGACCTGGATGCAGAATAAGCACTTATAGGAGAGGATAACCCAAAAACCTTGCCTATTGATGCTGGGCCTACTGTACACTCTTTAAAGAGTAAAGCGGAGTCTAGTGATTATGTCAGTGTGCTCATGACTCTAAAATCCTTCACCTTTCCCAAGCTAATCTTGACTCACTTCATTTTAGGAATTAAAGTTTGTATTTTCCCAGAAGTAAATCTGAAGGGTCAAAGAAGAACACAAACCATTAAGAGCTCTTGACACAGTCACACGTGCCTTTATTGGCTGAGTCCATTTGGAACTATTAAATACATTAGGTTAGATTAGATCTGTTCACTGAGATGGCTTTCACTCTCCCAGTGCAGTACAGAGCCGGGTTAAGTTCTTTGAAGCAGGACTTGTAACTGACATAAATGCACAACATGTATGTGTAGGCATACATATGAATTATATATATATATATATATATATATATATATATATATACATACATACATATACATATATATATATATATATTTGAGTTTTAAAAAATGACAGCAAACACATTTACTGTGTTCCAAAGACACCACCTTTGGATGTACACATTTCATATGTCCAGGTTTTTACTATGTCCAGGTTTTCTTAACAAACACTTGGTAGGAAGAAAGCTTCCATTTTCAAACTCTGATGCATAGTGTCTGAATAATGCTTTTCTCCCTTTGCTTTTGAGGTTAAACTTTAGATAGAGGGATTTGTATTAGCGAGGGAACAAAGGAAAAGACAGTTTGCTACAAAAATATGTCATACATCTCAAATTATTTTTTTTACATGTAAGAAGCAAAGAAGGACGATGTGTTCTTATGAAGTCTCCAGGTGCCTCTGCTTTTCTTGTGAAGTGTGGAGGAAAGCCAGTTTTGTCAATGTGTTCTGAATCTAGATAGACATAACTCATCTCCCTCAATCTATTGGCATATGGCATAATGAATCCTGCAGATATTTTCAGTATATGTTACCGGTTACTTGAGGACAAGATGGAAAGTATAGACTGGGAGTTAAAACAATTAGAAATTTTCCTAAAGAATTTTTGAATAATTTAGTTCAAACTAAAAGGAAAGGTATAAACAATTGAAAGGATTAATTTTTTCCTAGATGAGGCCCTCAGTAATTTTTGAAACTAATTTTATTAAATTTTATTTTTGCTATTCAAACTGAATAAAGACCCAGATAATTATATTTTAGTTCTAGCTACCATTGGGAAGAAAGTTGTGCATCTGAGGATCTTACATTTCACTGTTAAACACACCAATCCTCTCTTGAACGATGTTCACTAAACCACATTTTGACTCAGTGGAGAATGTGGAGCTGAGCTGGCCATAGCTCTTTCTCATGGGCATCCATTCTGAGAATACTGAGCTGCATTTAAGAGCACCACTGTGTTCCACAGGCCTCTCGATAAGTCTCAAAATGTCCTGAAATGTGTCTGCTTATCAGTTTTGAGTAACAATAAGACAATGAGAGGTTTGCAACAAAGGAGGAAAAATAGGATCAGCAATTCAATTTCCAACTTCAATTCTCATGAGTTTGTTGGGAGAAATAGCTATATCTGTTCGTAAAAAGTCACAAAAATAAACTAATTCACTAGCTTAACCTTTTCTTGAAGGAAGAAAATCTTTCTCTCCATATTTGTGCTCTTCTTCTGCCAGAGAAAATTAATCTGAATGTCAAAATACAATAAAATGCCTCACATTGAAATAGCTTTGCCTATCAATAATACATTTTCAAAGGTATGCTCTAAAAAGGGCATTTATTTCCAGTATGCACTGTTAAGAAACAGTCTCTCTTGTGACCAAATGCCTCATTTGGACTTTTACATTGCTTTCTCTGTAAATAAAATTGAAATGAAAATAAAACGAAAAAATAGGCTAAGAAGGGAGGTTGTTATCAGAATGTAGGGGAAGAACATTAGGCAATGTGGAAGGGAGAAGTTTAAATCAATTAAAGTATGGAGATGAGTGATTTCTAATTTCCCAAGTGCATCTTTAATCTACACAAGAATCATGTCTGAACTCTGACTGTTATCACTAGTAAATAATTTTTGCCTCACAGCCAAAGCACCTGGAAACCAGTGCTAATTTCCTTCACAGTTTCCTGTGTACTATCACTTGCCCCAGCAATGGCTTCTGGGTATTACCTGTGAGCTCCTACATGGTACTCCTTTTCTAAACAGAAAGCCCAAAGAGTGCAAATGATATTTTTAGACTCTTAAATGAGAATATGTGCATAATTTGAACATGACTATAGATGGACATGTGCAATTGAAGGTTGTCTGGGTAGACACACAGAATTTTGATATAAACATAAAGAGAAATAAGTATTAATTGGTGTACCTACATGAGTCATAACATTCAGGACTTAAGCTACCGCCTTTGTTTTTTCTGGAACTTTTAAAAACTCAATTCTGGAAACTTTGCAAACTTTAGAATACAGACAAGACTGAAATGACAAGATGGAAATGGATATTGGCATTTCTATACTTTAATTTCATGTTAGCTTTATATTAATTTAACCCTAATTGCTAAAGATCATTTTAAACTCATAGCATATTTGTTCCCAAATACATAGGAAAACAATAAACATATCAGACACCATCTGGCTGTATTTTCCCTGAAGGGTTTTGCATATTTTTCAGCAAGAAACAAGTCTAAATATCTCATAATTTTCACCAAAATGTTTCATACTTTCACAGCAGCCTTGCTAATGAAGTACAGTATGAGCCTTTGTAATAAGACAAATTGATTCCAAACAGCAGACAGAGCTATGGATACTGGAGAAAAGAAGAGGGAGCTGCTGAAAGCTGAAGAGGTGGGTTTTTTGCTTAGAGCAAAAAGAAAACTGAAAGGAATTTTCATTTTGAAAGGAGAATGACTAAGGTTGATAAAGATGAACTCAAAGAATTCAGAAACTTGGAGAAAGAACTCTGAGGTAACTCTTAATATTAGCTGTGAGCACTGAGATCGGGCAACAGTTTTGTAGATAGAGACCAGATAATTTCCTCATATGTGGTGTATGAACATTGGTGTTGAAAATAAACATTAAGATACCTGAAGAAAGGAACACTGAGATTGCAAAATTGGATCCGATATTAATTTCCTGATTTACCCCAGTCATAAATCCAAGCTTTCAGTACAGAGCAGAGATAGGACAGCAAATGAAAGCATATTAAGATTGGACTATGGTGTCAATATTAACAGAAAGTTCTGATTCTACAGAAGCACAAGGATGTTAATGGACACAGTGACTTGCAGATTTGGTTTATTGACCTACTATATCCCAAACGCTGTGGTTTCTCCTAACTCTCTTTAGGATATTGCAATATTCACTTTGCTGTCAACACTGAAGTCTAGAGAATGTGGGTTATTTACTCAATGTTTTAGCACTAGCATGGGATTGTTAAAAAAAATTACCTGCTAACACAACTGGTGTTCATCAAACACTACTGATTCTGATCCAGATTCCTGATGATCAAGCCAAATAGGCATTTCATAGTAATTACTCAGTATAAAATAAAATATCTGATCTGGACTGAGGAGAGTATTTTAGGTGTAATTTATGTAAATTATTTATTTTTGCAGTAATTATGCATTTATCTTAGTGTATAACATATAAACACTGTCAGCATATGATAAATTTGTGTGCAGCTATATCATTTATATCATAAGAGTACTAATATTACATCATAGGATTACTAAAACTTAAAGTAGGCCAATGTAATACAGGTCACATAGAATACATGAATTGTCCCTATGACATTAAGGATGATTATGATTATGGGAAGCATACATTTACACAAAATGTCTTCTAAGCATGGAGATCTAGTTCTATTTGTCATTCATGTATGTATGTACAAATGTACATATGTATTATGTATCTTATATCATCTATCTATATATCTTTATTAACTATCTGTCATCTATCTGTTGTTTATTTATTGATTCTATGATTTATATTGGATACACACACTCATATGTGTATATGGCAATCAAAAAATTAAAATATAAGTTAAAACGACTATTGTGGATAATATAAACAATACAATATAATAAAATGGCTAGCCCAATACACTCTTTCTACTACAATTCTAAATGCATCCCAACTGTACTCTGGATATGCCTATTTCTTTCTTTGTCTTATTTTGTGGTTAGAGATAGAAAAGACTTATATTTCTAAGGAAATATTAGCTGTTAAATGATGTAATATACTTCATTATTAAATTTCTCAATAATTGTTAGCAACCATTCCATTATAAAATTGGAATAAGAAAGGCTTTCTTAATATGTTATTGTGTTAAATATAGGTTGGCATGGATGGTGGGATAATAGTGACAATTATTCTCCTGACAGAATAAAAGAAGACACTGTAGTGGGAGTTGCTGAGATATGTTAACTAGTAGGAGATGCTTCAGTTTGGATCACTACAAAAGAAAACAAAGAGACATGCATAAGATATTTGCACTGGGCAGAGACTATACATGTAACAAAAATCTTGAAAATACAGCATCTTGAAACAGCAAGAAGAAAACCAGATCTAGTTTCTATAGATAATACTTTTCAGAAGGTGGAGAGTCATGCCAGCCCTGCATTGTTGAATTAGTACCTTAATAACCAATAGCCATAGAGAAACTGCCATTCTCATACTGAAAGAATTGCTGATCATCATCTCTCTATATGAAAGTAAATTTCTTCCCCAACTTGAAAAACTTAATAGAGGTGTCAAAAGTGTCAACATGTATAAATTGCCATATACTCTTGCTATGAAATAAGTATAACTTAAGAGTGACAAAAAAGAGAAAAGGCAAAAGGAAAAAGAAAAATATTCAACATGCTAAGGGAAGAAAAGAGGGAGCTGTTAGAACATATTGTAGTAAAATAGTAAAGATGGTTGGGAATACATTGCTAGCATCTTCCATGTAACATGAAAAAAAAAACTAGAAATGAATGAATTCCTAAAGTCCTATGACTGATAAAAGGGTTAATCCGACCTGTGTCACACAAGGAAGTTGCAGCAACAATTAAAAATCTGCCTAAAAATAAAAGCTTAAAAATAGATGGAATAACTGCTAAATTACGACAGGGATAAAGGAAATCTGACACCAATACTTTAAAATTTTTCCACCAAGTAGGAAAGAAGGAATACTATTAAATTCACTCTGTTGACCTGACACCAAAACTAGATAAACTCAAAAACAACAACAAAGAGAATTTTCCTTATGAAACACAGATGAAAAATTTCCAACAAATACTAACAAGTGGAATTCAAATGTGTAAATCATGACTAAAGAGATACCTTAGCAGATAAAAATAGTGGCTTCTCCAAGAAGTGCATGCTGACAGACATCTGATATAGCTATCTCCTGAGAGGCTCTGGCAGAGCCTGACAAACACAGCTGTGGATGCTTGCAGCCAATATTTGGACTGAGCACGGGGTCCCCAATGGGGTCCCCAGTGGAGGAGTTAGAGAAAGGACTGAAGGAGCTGAAGGGGTTTAAAACCCCATAGGAAGAACAATAATATCAACCAACCAGACCTCCCAGAGCTCCCAGGTGCTAAACCACCAATCAGAGTACACATGGAGGGACCCATGGTTCCAGCCACATATGTAGCTGAGGATAAACTTGTAAGGCATCAATGGGAGAAGAGGCCCTTAGTCCTCTGAAGGCTTGATGCCACACTGTAGAGGAATTCGAGGGCAGGGAGGCTGGAGTGAGTGGGTGGGTGGGTGGGTGGGTGGGGGAACACCTTCATAGAAGCAGGGGAAGGCAGATGGAATAGAGAGATTCTGGGGGAGGACCTGGAATAGGAATCACAAATGGTATGTAAATTTAAAAATCCAATAAAATAAAATAAATATGGAAAAAAACAAACAAAAACAAAACAAAACAAAAAATGAATACTGGCTTCTTTTCTCTTCTAGGGGACCTGGGTTAGATTTCCAGCCAGGTTGCTGCTCACAGCCATCTGTAATGTCAGTTTTAGGGAGTCCTTTTCTGGACTTTGTGGATAATTGATGCATGTGGTATACAGATATATATGTAGGCAAAAATACACATACGCATAAAATAAGACTTTAAAAAGCTTAAAGTATTATGACCAACTGGTTTAATCTTACAGGTGAAAGCTGTATCACTGTATAATAGTTTAAAATGTAATATATCATATAAATAAGCTTAATGATAGAGATCACATGATCATTTCCATAGATGCAGAAAGGCAATTTGACAAAAATACATGCTTTCAAGTAAAAACCTCGAAGAAATAGAAATAGGAAGAATAATACCTCAAAATAAGAAAGGTAGTGTATGAGAAATGAATAATAAATGGAATGTTAGCAGAAGCAAAAAATATAACAAGAATATAATGAGATAAAATTAAGAATAATTAAATAATCCTAATTCAGAGATGATCTGACTTTATACTTAAAGAACACATACAAAATTACTAGCTTTTATACATACGAATAATGAACTTTCTGAGAAAGAAACTAGTTAAAGTGTCATATTACAATAACTCGAATCCAAACATACAAACCTAGGAATAAATTTGATTATGGAAGTTCAAACCTTTTCAATGAAAAATTTGTGAAAGTAATAGATGAAATTGTTAAAGATACTGTGGAAAAGACATTCTATACTCTTAAATTAGCAAAATTAATATTGCAAAATGGCTATAATATCCAAATTAATCTATATACTCAAAGGATGCTACAGAGATACTTGTACTTATGGGTGCTCATTGTTGTTGTAGGCCCTGTAACTAAGACATGGAATCAGCCTAGACACCCATCACCTTATGATTGTATATCAAAAATATAGTAAATATACACAATGGAATCTTATTTAGCTATAAGAAAATTTTGACAATAGTGTATAACTAGGAAATATTATAAATAAGATAACCCAGAATAAGTAGGACAAATATCTCATATTCCCTCTCTCATGTGAAGCCTAGCTTCTAATCTTTATTTATGTACAATTTTGTTGTAACAAGCATTTACAGAGGCAAAGAAAGTTAGAAAGGGACCCAGACAAGGTGGGTGGGAAGAAGTTTATCAAATAGAATGACATTAGTAAAACACATGAGGTATGAATTTAAAGGTGAGACTACTAGGGGTGGAAAGGTTTTAGTGGGGTATGAAATAGAGAGAAGAGGGAAGGAGCAGTGAAACATTTGACAAGGAAATCTAGTACAGCATAAACTAATTTAAACCTAAAACTTAAAGAAGAAAAGAGGTTGAACAGAGATAGCCCATTTAAGAGGATAAAGCATCTCGAAGGAGTGAAAGTTATTAAACAAAAATTCCAATGCTACGAGAGAAGGCTGCCTTCCTATGAGCTATTGATCAAAGAGGCCAGCAATCTCTCCAAAATAATGTGTGATGCTGTCTTTGTGAGGGTTACTATTGCTGTGATAAACACAATGATCGAAAGCTTTGGGGGAGGAAAGGATTTATTTGGCTTACACTGCCCTATCACTATTCATCATCAATGGAAGTCAGGTCAGGAACTCTAACAGAGAAGAAAACACAACAAGAGCTGAAGCAGAGGCCATGGATGGGTGCTGCATCATTGGTTGCATGGCCAGCTTTTAAACACTTCATGATTATCAGTTCAAGAATGTCACCACTTACCCAAGTAGGACTGTTTGTTGTCCTACTTGAACTAGAGGGTAAAATTCTGTTTCTAAATAAAGTATATGGTTTGATTAGAAGACCTAAATATCTCAAATTGAAATGAAGCTAGAAGCTTCCTACCTGTGGACTAGCCTTCACAGTGGCAAAAAGGGCTATATGGGCTTCTACAGGAGGAGAGAGCATCATAGTCTTATTCAGCTGCTGATTCTGCAAGTTACACTGCCAACCTGCTGATCATGATGTGCTTGCTCATGGCATGGCTTTACTTATGGGGATCGCCAACCACTTTCTAATTGTATTTGAGGTTCACTTCATAGCAGGGAATTCTTATATGAACTGTAAACTTGATAAACAAACTTGTGGTGGTAGAGTTTATATGCTCCATTGAGGAAATTGCTGTTATTTTCTAGATATTTTTAGGTAGTGCCCACTAAACTTTTTACTAAATAATTAGTTTTATGCTCATACAGTCATGCTGTTCTCAGCTTTGATCAGTGAAGATCTTTTTATACAATAGACAGCAAGCTACTGAGGAAGCTCATAAGTGACCAAAGTGACCATTGAATGCTCATATATAAATAGACCATCTACATCAGATGAATCAGAGAACATTACAGGTAAAGGGGCAGAAAGAATGTAAGACACAGAGGAAAGTGATGGGTATTATAGAATGTTGTCTTCTGGTATGCCATGACTGTTGAACTCATAAGCTTAACATCTCTAATTAACTACTTAACACTTGTAAAAGATTGGACCTGTTAGCATTGCCTCATGGATAGAGGTTCCACATGACCCTGTACTTCCCTTATGATACATGGACAGTTAGAATCTATTAGGATGAGAGGCTTATGAGACCTACCCTTTCCTAAATATCTAGAGGCTTGATATTTGCTGGAGGAGAATAAGACATTTTCTTCAGTTGGTTCAGATACTGGTAAGTTGTATATGCTTCTGTAAATAACCCCTATTAATGCTCACGAAAGCAACTTTAATTAAACTTGCTGAGGCATACACAAAATATCTCTCCAAAACATAGATTTGCAAAGAAGTTGAGAGTGGGCAGGGGATAAGAGAAGGAAATGAAAGAGGTAAAAATTAACAAAGTGTATTGGAGACATGTATTATAATGAACTCACTATTGTATGTACAATTGATCACCAAACTTGATGAGAATTTTATCCCAGATTTCTATATCCTGAAAGTTGTTTTTGGCCTTC
The DNA here is from genome assembly GCF_011762505.2 of Arvicanthis niloticus. Classification (NCBI taxonomy): domain Eukaryota; kingdom Metazoa; phylum Chordata; class Mammalia; order Rodentia; family Muridae; genus Arvicanthis; species Arvicanthis niloticus. The sequence continues at coordinate 59,656,181 of NC_047662.1, forward strand.
CACTTGCATGGTGTGTTAAATCTTCTCTTCTCTTCTCTTCTCTTCTCTTCTCTTCTCTTCTCTTCTCTTCTCTTCTCTTCTCTTCTCTTCTCTTCTCTCTCTCTCGCTCTCTCTCTGTGTCTCTCTTTCTCCCTCTCTCTCTCTCCCTCTCTCCCCTTCCCGTGCACAATACACTAAATAAATAAAACTATCATATAATTCAGATATACCACACCTCAGCATACACAAACAGGTGTATCTGCTATATACTCCATTATAAATTCTAACTTTAATGTATTTGCTTATGCATATATAGGGGTGTGTTTACAGATATAGGACATAAAACTAGAAAAGGGATCATTAACAAATAAAAAGTGACATCATGGAAATGAAACAGAGTAATGGAAAGGATAAAGAATATGATGTTAAAGCAGAAAGGAGGCTTATGGGCGTAGAATGGTACAAGAGATCTGGAAGAAGACAACAGAGGCAGTATCACAAACCTAATATATAAACTGATAACGAAAAACAATTTGTTTTTGAAATTCAGAGTGATTTTATAATTTATGTGTGTTCTTACCTGCAAAAGCATGAAATGACACTCAAAGCCAAATGATATATTTTTTATTTGGAATGTTTGTCTACAATACATGCCTGAAAGAACAACATGGCTTAGTTTACTCTAAAAGGTGATGTCAAACTTTCCATGAAGTATTAAGTATGGTCCAGCTGCATGAATGTATCAGAAACCTAAACAAAGAACTATAAGCAACTGAGGAAAGCTGGGAGCAGGAAAGGTACTCTTCCCCAGGGAAGAGCACAATGTCTGAAAACATTCATAAAAGTAAAGTTATACATTATCTTTTACATGGACTGAATATTTACTTCTTGGAAATTTCTATGTATATACATATGTGTATGTAATGACAGTTAATAAAAACAAGGCGATGCATTTGAAAGGACTTGTGCATGGGAGGGTTTGTGTAGAGGAAAGGGAATAAAGAAATGTTATAATTATAACTTATTCCCAAAGTTTTTGTAAAATTTCAAAAAGGGGAAAATGTTTGTTTTGGAAAGTATATAGGCACCTATCTTTTTCATTAAAAAAAGGGACAGTATACAGCAAGAGACAGGAAGTTCAATTGTAATTATCTTAGGGGAAATTAAAGTCTCCCAATTTTTTTTTTTTTTTTTTACTAGAGCCACATTCACTGCCCAAAATTTTAGTTTAGTTCATTACTGGTGAAGTGATGGAAGTCATGATATTATAGATACAAGATGAAATTTAGAAAATAATGGTATCTAAAATGATAAATCTAGCCCCATAGTTAATGAAAATAAACATGAGATACACATTTAATATACATGCTAATGAAAGTAAATAAGATATTTTAGTATTCTGAAATGTGCGTGAGCTCTTGGGTTTGAGCTGACATGCCCTTTTTTTCTCCCACATATGCAGTACACACACTCGGTGGTGTAAGAGTCATAAAAGCACCAGGATAGGTTTATATGTCCGCAACCTCTCTCAGAACAATCTCTTGAACAGCAGACGTGCTTCTTAGCCAGAACTGTACCAGAAATGCCAGGTACAAAAAGATACGAACATGAGAAGTGTCGTATTGAATCAGTACAGAAATAGAAAGGTCAACAACCTATTGTTAAAACTTCAACATCTATTTGTCCAACCCATTAAATGGATTTCCCAAAATACGTTCTCAAGAATTTAGAGTATATAAGTTTTATCCAGTTAAATCCATTTGACTCATCTTTTGTGCCAATTAATTTTAAACTTATAAATATAATACTTTAACTTTTATGCCCCTGGAGTCAAAAAGATGAATTGAATGTCTATAATCAAACAAGGTACACTTGAACTAAAACAGTGTGTTTGGTAACTTAATACAGTTAGGCTCTGTCTATCATCCACAGGCATTTTGTTTGAACACTGAGATCTGAGAAAAGGTTGAGTAAACAAAGATTTACAAAAGTCACTCAAAGTTCATGTTAAAGATCGATCCATCAGAGTAAGGGTATGGAAGAAATAAACAACAGACTACTAGCCTAACACATGACCAGAACTCACATCTTAGGTAACAAAACACTGACGTGCTCTAGGGGTACTTGAGAACAATATAAAAATCACAACTTCATCTTCAATTTCTGAAAAGCTGCAGGCAGTTAGTTATAAAATGTGTGAGTATCACCTACTCACTTTGATTTTATGGTAATAAACAATTATTAAACTGAAAAAAGATGGTGAAAATGAAGTCAACTATCAACTATAACTATCAACTGTCACCCCACATTTAATTGTGGTATGTTGTGATATTTGTATTTATATATTTATAAAATTATATATACATTTATGCATATCTATGTATATATATAGATTAAATAGTTAAGTAAATGACAGAATTTGTACTTTTGATATTCACACAGTATCTCATTACTATATCTTCTTGAAATGCTCTATGATAAAGAGTTAAATATAAACATTTTAGTATGATTACGAAAAATCATTAAAGTTAAATTACTATTCTTTATTCATCTTAGGAAAACGTGTTAGATTGTATAAATATTAATGTATATCCATTATGATTCTATTAAACATGGAAAACATTCATTGGTTTATGTTATATCTTCTTTGAGAATAAATAAAAAGTAAAAAATACAAGCACATATAATTTATATAAATTTAAAATCCCACTATAAATTCACTAGCTTCCAGTTACATCCAGTATTAAATAGTAACTAGCTTACTGTGTTATAATATATGTCAACTTTTTATATTTAACCACAGGACAATGTACCATTCCATGAGTGAAATCATGTCATGGTTCTTAGAGACAAAACTACAACCAGCACGGGCTCTAACATACATTTTAAATATTTGTTCTTATACTCACAGATAAGTATAGTCCTTACCCCTTACCAAAGAAACATCTCTTTACAACAGACAGAAAACGACAACCAATCAAAAAATCAGAGTTGTAGAGCCCTGTCCCAACTGATAATCTACAATGCTAAGGCTCAGAGATCATTACAGAAGAGGAGGCAGGAATATTGCAAAAACCAAAGGAACAGGAATTTTCCTATGACATGGTGTCTCCCAAGAATGTCAGAGAAGCTATACAAGATGGATGCTGAAAGAGGAACTGAGTAATGTCAATACCAGTAGACTTATTAACACGGAAGGAGGAATGCTCACAAGGCCTCACATTAGACAAAGATCTGTCACTAAGGAGTGCTGAGAGTAGGAGAAATAGTTTTCCCCAAGGAAGAGTGTACCACTTGCTCAGCTAATATAAAATGGTCAGGATGGAAAACATATATAAGTATCACTAAATGGACTTGGTTGTATTTTATATTTATATGCGCATGTACATGCATACACACATACACACACATAAACATCATACATATAACAAAAATTAATAAAAACAGGCCATAAATTTGTGATGCCAGGGTGAGGTGCAAGGGACAGTATAAAGGTCAGAGTGAAGAGAGGGAAAAGAGTAATGATTCAATTATAATCTACAAAACAGTAGTAAAAATTCAGATTATAGATTGCTCTTGTAAAATTTATGACATGGTTTTCAGAAATGGCTCAGTGGTTAAGAGGTCTGGGTGATCTTCTGAAAGACTTGGGTTTAGTTCCTACACCCACATGGTGGCTGACAACTATCTCTAACTCCAGTTCCAGAGGGTAATGCTCCCTCTTCACACCTCTGGGCACTATACAACATGGTACACAGATGTGCATGTAGGCAAAACAACCCACATTACATAAAATGAATACTTGTATAAATAACTATTATCTTATCTCTTCTATCTTGAGTTACATTCCAAGATTAGTAATTATCCAAAAATGATGTGATAACCTCTGAGTCTTTAATATATATGACAAAAATGTTTTTATGGATTTCATATAATTTTTCTCCATTGCCAGTCCTGAAGTAAAATTTCTAGGGAAATGCTTGAGTTTCTCATATGTTAAAGAATAAGTCTTTATATATCAACTAATTTAGTTTAATCAATTGTCAAAACATTGCCATATTTTCTTTCCATATGTACATGTAAGTTTTCTGTCTTGCCAAGTTGCTTAAGAGCTGATTGTAGAGTCATTCTGTCCTGCGTGTTCATTCTCCATTACAGTGGCCAGTTCATGTTTGTCAGAGCAAGACAGAGAGGCATCCTGATATCACTTCAAGGTTTACAGTGACCTCCTCCTCCTCCTCTTGGGCCTTCCAGGTTTACAGTGACCTTTTCCTTCCTCTTAAACATTCTAAGCTTTTGTTTTCAGCTTGGACATGGTAGCCATAACAACTTTTTCCAGGCTTTTAAAACATAAGCTACGGCAACACTTATACCAATCTTGTAATCACTTAATCTCTAACTATTTCATTTAGTTTACATTTTCTAAAAAAGAAATATGCTTTGCTACATAACCCAAATGACATATCACCATTGACAAATAACTTCTAGTACTGTCTCTTAAAGTACATATCCAGCCATGTCTATGACACCAAACCTAGGATCAGATATTGTTTGTGCTGTTATCTCCTTAGTCTCTGAGCTAATGCTATGCTACATTGCTATTTATTAGTGCAGTGTCTTTTCTTTGTGAAACATATCACTATTTCAGTAATTAATTTCTATCTACTATAATACTCTCAATTTTAAACATGGCTTTAAAAGTCAGACATTATTATGTCATGTTTTCAGTGTACAGGTATCCTGAGCAGCTTAACTGGGTCATTCTGGTTCACATATTCTCCTGAGGTTTCAATTTAGGTGTCATAAGAATTTCAGGCATCTGTCACCATCACTGGAGCTTAGAGGTTCTGTTCCAAGGTCACTGAGGAGGTCCTTAGTAAGCATGCTAACTTCACATGACTCGTCTGCTGGTACCCACATGGCAATTCTTTATATGCATCTCAAATCTTAGCAGTTGGCTCCTCCAGAGAGGGTGATCTCAGAAACAGAGACCACAACAGAAGCAACACCCTTTCCAAGTTTAATCTGAAAATTAACAGCTCATTATTTCTGTTCAAAATATTGACTAAGTGAGTCACTATCTATAGCACAAACACAAAGAAACAATCCAGCCATGGTTGGTGAGTATCATAAAAATTCAACATACCTTTAAAATGTCCACTTTGAGTACTAGAAAAAAACCAGTATGATAGATTTATAAAACAAAACAAACAAACAAAAAAAAAACCAACAAAAAAACACTGTACAATAGGTGTGACCAAATGTCACACAACAGTGCTACCAATTATTGCATTTTCCTTTGAGCTTAATGAAACAGGACAGAATAAGGCAGTGATAGTATTATGCTGGGACACCAAAGCAAATAAACAAATACTGATCAAAATTTCCCTGTCCCACCTCAAGCCAGCACTAAGTACTAAACCTAACAGTGTTAACTGCGCTGAGGTTACTGTTAACCTCCGTTTAGTTTCTCCTACCTCCCAAAGAAAAGTAAAACTACTGAATTATCACTCCAGCCATGTAAGCCCAGCTTTTTTTTTTTTTTTGTCTGCTTGTTAAAAGACTGATGTATTTAATCATAGGTCACATAATTTTAAATTAAAATTAGTACACATATATTTACTTATTTCATTCTGATATTTGGTTTTAAAATGGTTAATATTTCTTCATTATCTACTTGATTGGCTCTGGAATCACATTACAAACACATTCTGTGTAGTTGCTGTACACCTGCCTATGCTTCTTGCAGTTTGATGGGTCTGTCCTGCGGCTGCTGTTACCACCTTCTCTGCCATCAGGTCTCGGCTTCTCTGTCCTTCCAGCTTGTGGACACTCCAGCTTGTGGACAGTCATTGTTAGGCTATCCATTTCTTATCACGTAAGCCAATCTTATAAAACCCTTTATGTTGCATATTAATTCAGTTGTTCTTGTAGAGAACTCTGACTAATATAGCTATTATTCTTTCTTTTTAAAATTATTAATCATTCCATTCAACATCTCAAATGATATCCCCCTTCCCAGTTACCCCTCCACAAGCCTTCTATCCCACAACCTCCTTCTCCTCCCTCCCATTTGCCTATATGAGGGTGCTCCCTAACCACCCACCCTTTCCCACACACCCACCCTCTCTTACCCGACCCCTCCAGCATTCTCCTATGCTGGGGCATCAAACCTCCACAGGATTAAGGGCCTCCCCTCCCATTCCCATTGATGTCAGAGAAGGCCATCTATATGTATCTGGAGCCATGGATTCCTCCCTGTACATTCCTTGATTGGTGGTCTAGTTCCTGAGAGCACTGGGTACACTAGCCAGCTGATTTTTCTTCCTATGGGGTTGCAATCCCCCTCAGCTCCTCTAGTCCTGCCAGCTCCCCCACCAGGGTCGCTGAGCTCAGTCTAATGGTTGGTTGACTCCAAGCATCCACATCTGCATTGGTCAGTTGTTAGCTGAACATCCCAAGGAGCAGGTACCGAGGTTCCTGTCAGCAAGAGCCTCTTGGCAAAGGGAACTGTGTCCGGTTTGGTGTCTGCAGACAGAATGGATCCCCAGGTAGGGCAACCCCGGATATAGCCATCATTCTTGCTTGCTTCTATTTTAGCTTCATATTTCTTTCAGTTTTCATGAACTTTTATATTTTGTATTTTGTTCTACTTTAATTTTCATACTAGTGACTATAAAATAAATTCAGACTCCTTGTATCTACACTAGCCTTCTATTTCGTTTTTATGGGAATACAGTTACAAGATTTAATAGGCCAACTACTCTGTATTCCTGTTCTTTGCTGTATATTTTTTCTTAGTAATTTCACACTGTTTTTGAAGTCTTGAACTCTTCTCTGACTTTTGACTTTTAATTTGATTACATGGCTTTATTTGATTTCAGATAAAATCATGTGGATTTAAGCCAGAGTTTTTGAGGTCTCCTGTGTATCCAAGGACTCTGTTGTATCTCTCTTTTCCATGATAATAGCATTCCTGAATAATTTGCTGCCTCTAGGAAGAAGATAAGGAGCATGAGAGTAAACCTAAACTGACTTTTTTGAACTCCTAGTTTAGCCTTTTAACACTTAGACATTACAATGAGGCAAAGTAAGACTGATAGCACCACTCAGGAGAATCCCTCCAACTGAGATCCTCATCCCATTCCTTCTTGCCCCTTATCTCCAAGAGAATGTCCTCATCACCCCACCCTACCCTACCCTGCCAGGCCTTCCCATTCCCCGAGATCTTAAATCTCTGTATACATCTTTCACTGAGGCCAGACCAGGCAGTCCTCTGCTGTATATGTGTCAGTGGCCTCGGATCAGCTAGTGTATGCTGCCTGGTTAGTGGCTCAGTGTCTGAGAGATCTAGAGGATGCAGGATAGTTGAGATTGGTTGTCTTCCTATGGGGGAAGACTTCTTCCAGCCTTTTCCTAATTCAACCACAGGGGTCATTGACTTCAGTCCATTGGCTGAGTGTAAGTATCTGCTTCTGTTTCAATGAGCTGCATTTCTTCCTCTCAGAGGACAGCAATGCTAGGCTCCTGTTTGTAAGTACCCCATAGTATCAGTAATAGAGTCAGGCCTCAGGGCCTCCCCTTGAGATGGATCCCAATTTGGGCCTGTCACTGGACCCCCTTTCCCTCAGTGTCTTCTCCATTTTTGTCCCTGCAGTTCTTTTAGGCAGGAACAATTCTGAGTCAGAGTTTTGACTGTGGGATAGCAACCCAATCTCTCCACTTGATGCCCTGTCTTTCTACTGCAGGTGGACTCTAATAAAAGTTCCCTTTCCCCACTGCTGGGCATTTCATCTAAGGTTCCTCCCTTTGAGTCCTGAGAGTTTCTCACCTCCCAGGTCTCTGGTATATTCGAGAGGGTCCTCCCACCTCCCACCTTCTGAGGTTGCCTGTTTCTTTCATTCTGCTGGCCCAAGGTAGGGGGATGGGAAAAGGAGAATTTGATCAGGTATTGGGGGTGAGGCAAAAGTGAAGCCCTGAGGAATAATTGCTAGTTTAAACCAGTAGTGCAGAACCATGTTCTTTTCAATTTTCCAGTGACATCTATGAGGCAGTTGCTGAATTTATTCAGTTCTACCCATTCTCTTTCCTGTTTGCTTCTACTTAAATATCTGTATTATTGCTTTATCACGATTTAGTATGGACAGTGGTTTTCCAAATGCATGCCTACCTTTGTTTAAATCTTAGATTCATTCATTACTATTTATGTCATTCTTCACCAGTCATTTGTTATAGCTTCTTTAATACTATTTTGGTGTATCTGAGAAATTGTTGCTCAATACAAAATAACCTTAACTTCCATTTAAATTCCATTTTATTGGTTTGAAATACAGGTCATGTTTATTTTAATTCCTGCCTAGCTTATCCCTGATTCTTGGTTCATCTTTTTATAAATGCACAAATTGGATCCATTTTCCTCTATTGGCATAATAACAGGCTAAAGGGTCCATTTGCTTTTCCACTGTGCAGCACCATAGAGCAGAGGTGGAAACTGAAATCAGAGCAAAGTTGTGCCAGGCAGTAAGCTTTGTAATAATGACAGACTGAACGAGGCCTTGAAAAGTTCTTAGTGTGCTGGTATGTTCTATACATATGATTTTCATCAGCATGTTAATTTTTCTACTTTCAGTCAAAAGGGAAAAATGATAATAAAAGTGACATTCTTTTTATAACCAACTGTTAGGCTATCAAAGGAAACAGAATAAAAGGGAGAAATAAAGCGTGGTGTAGTAAGGGAAAAACATACAGTGCTAATGAAATGAAAGCTGCATTCCAACATGGAAATTAGCAAGGAGCAAAAAAGGATGAAAGCCAAAACCCATTTGAGCTTCTTGCATCTGCCTGCACACCCCAAACAATGAGTAAGGCTAGAGAAATAATATCTACCAGTAGTAGCCTCATTGCTGTGAACAATGTGGGTGATAACCGCAAAGTTACTCATAATAGAGACCTCCTTAATGTTCAGCAGCAACTAGAACTGATAGTTTCCCCCTTTCTGTTATGTTAATAAAAAAAAATGTTCAGGCTAAGGAGAAAATAATGTACCCAGTTATATTTTCTGATCAAGGTGCTAAAATATAAAACATAATTATGACAATTAATTACATTAAGTTAATCTGTCTTTTTAAATCACGTTTTATTAAATTTCTCGTCTTTTTCAGGAATATCTAACCTGTGGCCTGTAGGCCACATGTGACCATGGATAGCTATTAATGAAACTCAAAATAAAATTGTCAATTTATTTTAAACACACTGTAAATATTTGCAATATTGTTTTGGTTTTATTTGTAAATTACTTATGTGGAACTCAAGTATGAATTTGTGGAAGACAATATTCTGATGTAAATGTCCAAAGGTTGGACTGTGGAGAAAAGTAGATGCAGCATGAAAACATGTAAATTCCTTTCATTCTAATGACTATTAATGTTTGTTGGAATTATAAAATGGTTGGACATATGAGTTATTTAAAAGTCAATTTACATTTTTTGTTCTTTCAGTGAATACACATTGAACACTTAGAACATACAAAAGGGATTGTTCAGACATGATATAGACACAGCACAACTGGACTTGTTTCTTAAACTTGGTAGGAGTTTTTAAGAAAATGAAGAAAATATATAATATAAAATATCACATTTAAGAATACCTGTATAAGTAGAACAATTTTATCATAGCCACAAAGGATTATTTAAAAATTATCAAGAATATTTGTTCCTGTGATGTTTAGTTCTAGGTAGATAATGTCCTCAAAGGATAATTTAAGGGGAATGCATTTAAAACATATGTAGATATGGGTTTAAGTGGTGAGTCTTCTGTTTTCTACTACATTTAAAAAAATATTTATAAACAGGCTTGGTTAGGTCAAACCGTGTTTTCTTCATTGTTTAATATTTGTTGAAATGTTTTGGTAGATTCATATTAGGACAAATGTATGTTGGCATACTTAAAGAACCTACTGGAGGTTTTCATTGTTTGTAAGTCTTATTATTGTCTATTTCTAGTGTTATCAAATGCAAAATTTTATAGCGTTAGAGCAAAAACAAAAAGACACGATATTTTATTGATCCCATGCAATTAATTTCATTTATTAAAATAGAATTGGCTTACTATTATGTCTTCAGAACTGGCATTTGGGGGATGAGCATAGCAAGATTTTATAATGTAAATCTGAGACTAAACTGGAGAAACAGTTGCAATGCTTGGAGTTCAGTGAACTTCAGTATCCCATTGGAATGTTGCCAAGTCTTAAAATTCTGTGTAATTCATAACATCTCTTTTAAGTTGTGAGCTGCTAAAAGTAGAAGGTCATGTTTTCTTTTGCTGGCTCAGTAAGTGATACTAGAACACACCCTAGTTGATGAAGTGGTGTTGTTGCTTTACTTTTTCCTATCACATATGTTCTAGAGTTACAAGTTACTGAATGCATTACATACTCCAGCAATGTGTCTATGCTGGCTGTGTCAGCACCGTAACACATCCATTGAATCCAGTAAGTGACAGCTCTAGAAACTTGGTCTAGGAGAAAGTACAGATCTGTCAGCAATGTTAGACAAAGTTTGATATGCTGTCAGAAAGACCTTTAGGAAGTGTTTATGTTTTAGAAAGGGGGCACTAAGCAGAAATGAAGCTGACAGACATCAAATATATTCAAAATATCAAACTTTGTGGTAAAATTGGTTACACACAAGGCAAGGAGATGAGAGAACTAAACTGCAATAATGTGGAAGCACTGATAGACCCTCACAAAACATGATGTCTTGTACACCCTGGTCTAGAGAAAATGAGCCATTTCAATAAACAACACCAAAATGGGAAGTTAACAAATCTCCCATCATACTGACAACTTAGTTCTATGAAGGGGCTACTATACATCACACACACACACACACACACACACACACACACACACACACACACACACATCATAGCCCCTTCATATGTGAGTGTGTGTGTATGTGTGTGTGTGATATATCATAGTCCCTTCATATGTGTGTGTGTGTGTGTGTGTGTGTGTGTGTGTATTTTTATTTAGTAGGGGGAGTATATCTATACATTTACACACACACACACACACACACACACACACACACACACACACACACGTTGTATTTAGTATTTAGTCAGGAAAATGCTCAGAATGGAGGTGAGGTAAAGCAGGAGTCTAGATTAATGAACAAAACAATTAAACAATTGCAAAGTTGCCTAGATTCTCATGTTCTCTCAGCCACAAAATACTTGTGATACAAAAAATTATCTGTAAGGATACCTCCATAACTAAGCTTTTGAAGACCTTCCTCCTTTGCATTTTCTTGATGCAACTGATTTGGTTGTGTAAAATCTGCATGGTAGCGTAGGCTAAAGTGTCCTCATCTTCACTCTTATGTATGAGTACCCTGACTAATGCCTAATACTCCTGAGGCTCAACTTTCATTATTGGAAAAATATATTTTAATTTAAAATACTTCATTTAATATTTGTATCTGTACTTAATGTGACGTGATCTAGTCTATCTCAGTCCTCTCCAGTCTCTCCTCTATTTCCCCCACCATTTTATCTTATTTTTCATAGAAAGAAATCACTCTATCTTTTGGATGTTTCATGCCTATACAGATGGTTTCACATTGGCCTGGTGAAGTCCAAAACAGTCTTTTTGAATGTGATTAACATGAAATACTGATTTTTGAGTGATAAGCAGGTGGCTCACATTCATCTGTAACTCCAGTTCCAGGGCAATTGATGTCTTCTTGTGGCCTCTACAGCCACCAGTCATGCATATGATGTGGACAGCTGTACACACAGGCAAAACATTCATATGCATAAAATTAATAAAAATAAAATTAAAAAATAAAGAAAACATCTATTTGAATTTGTTTATTATGTATGTAGCATAGGTGCTATTTTTTGACATGTGAAAACTGATAATTGTGACATTTAGAAAGTTCAAGATGTGTTTGTATTTTATTGGGCAATGGAGATATAAAAAAGTCACAAAAGTGAAGGTAAAAACCGTAAGATGAGACTTCAAAAGACACTGTAAAGGAGTTCTACCTTGTTTTTCTTTGTAAACATGTTATTTTTGTGGATGTATTTTTTTATGACTAAGTGGATAATCTAACAAAAGGGATAGAGAAACTGCAGATATCCATAGTGATACTAGCTTTTCTTGAGATGGGTAAAATAAGGGAAGAAGGCTATACAGCTCTTAGGAATGCATTCAAAACTAATTTATTTAAGGCCCTGTGAATAAAACTAAGGACTTTGTACAAGATAGTCAGGATATTCCTATATTCCCAACCTCACCGCCTTTTAGATGTTATTCCGACTTGAAGAGTGAAGTAACTGTGCCAAAGATTTAGTGCTACATGATGTGGCTTTCAGAAAGAAGAATTGATGCAGGCTAAATAAATAACCACCTACATCTTAGTGCATTCACAGGAAGGTGTTGTGGTTTCTCAACTTTGCTACATGAATTCCATATGTAATGGTGCAGTAGCATATGCACAAAGCCACATACTCAAACAAACAGACTGAAAGCTCAGGACCATGGAACCTGGACAGACCTTTCATTAGGTCCTACAACTTCTCAGTAGGCATTAATTTTGGAGCACATGATGGTTGAATGTTTTGCTAACGTGGTAAGGCAGAGTACTCAGATACTATAATATTACATCTCTCATCTCTGTAATCAAATATCTGTAAAGAAGCAACTTTAGGAAGGGAGAATTATTTTGTATTACAATTTTAAAAGAAATGTGGTTTATCTGACAAGGATGGTGTGGTGACTGAAAAGCGAGAGAGCTGATCACATAATTCTGCAATCAGGAAGCAGAGAGCAGACAGGAAGTAAGGCCAGCCCATCAAATCTTAAGATTATTTTAGTAACCTATTTTCTCCAGCAAGACTCTACTTCCTAAATGAACAATATCAACTGTCCTCTCATAACACAAAATGTTTACACATTAACACCAAAAGTTTCAATAATCTTTAATAGCCCCAATACTGTTCAAAAGCCCAAAGTCTTCATTATTAGCACTTGTTAAAATAAAATTATTAAAGCATTATGTTCAAAATATAACCAAATAAATATCATTACAAGATATATAACTGTAGGCATAGGAAATAAAGATTAGATCAAAATAAAATTGATAATTTACAGAGAAAATATCAAACCCTACATCTCTGTGTCCAGTATTTGCACTTTTAATGACATTCTCAATATAGGCTCTTTTAAAATAAACTTACTCTTTATGAGAAGTAGCCTAATGAGTGCATTTTCCCCTCATGATGCCTTTCCTGTTGTCTAATCAGGGCCTTGGGTGTCTCTTTAACACTACAGCTCTTTAATAGTTACAGATGCTTTCTTAGAACCTGCCTTATCTACAAGTTTTAATACCCTCCTTTCCCCAAGCAACCACACTTTTTCTTCTCTCTCAAAATCACCTCTTGTTCTTTCTCTCCCTGTGGTCCTGGATAAGAGCATTACTAGTACCCATGACATAGCCTGAATGCTTCCCTGTCTTGAACTTTCTCTTATCAAACAATAGGCCTTTGAATGCAACCTCCCTCAGGTTCTCAGGATGTGGAAAGAACTCAGCCAGAATCTTGGCCAGAATATAACTGGAATGACTTCCAGCCAGTTCTCAACACACTGTAAGTCCTTATTCTCTTCTGAACTCTCCAGAACTGGACCTCCAATTTCCATATGCATTCTGCTAACCACATTCTGAGACTTTGTAGCCAGAACTTCTAAATTCTTTATGGTCAGGTTTATCGTTGCAGTGGACCCACCACCCCTCAGTGTGTCCTGTATTGTTTAGTTTTCTTGTTGCTGTGATGAAATACTTGATGACAATTAGTTTAAAGGAGTATTTTGACTAAGAATTTAAGAAAAAAATCTATGCCATCATGGTAGGGAAGACATAGCAGCAAAAATACAAGGTAACTGGTTACATTACATCAGTAGGCAAAAAGCTAGAAGTAGACAGGAATTGAGGCTTGAATACCAAACCACCCTTAGTAACCCATTTCCTCCTAGAAGACTCCACAGCCTTCCAAACCACTACCATCAGCTGGGACCCTCTTGGGTTGGGTCTACCCTGCTACCTTGTAGGAGTCAATGTTTTTCAGAATGTGAAACCTCTTTGCAAATGTCCCTCTCTGCTGAACCTTTTCACTGTCCATTTTGGTAGAATTCTTAGAATGTATTGATTAATAATATTTCATTTACTTTTATTTATGTGTATGTGTATATACCCACTTTTCAGTATGCACCACATGCATATGGATGCATGCAGAAGCCAAAAGAGGACACCAGAACCTTTGGAACTGAAGTTCCAGGCAGTAGTGAGGACCTAATGTCAGTTCTGGCAACAGATCCTGGGCTGACTGTAAGAGCAATTAGTTCACTTAACTATTAGGGCTTTTACCCAACTCTTTTTTTTTTCCCGAGAAATCCGCCTGCCTCTGCCTCCTAAGTGCTGGGATTAAAGGCATGTGCCACCACTGCCTGGCCCTTTTACCCAACTCTTGATGGATTTCTTATACCTTGTAATTTAACAGTAGTCACATACAACATTTCTCAAGTTTCCACTTCCAACACCAAGTTGTTTTTACTTAATATAAAACATGATTTTTACCTTAAGTTTTATCTCAAGTTGTATAGTTTTAGAACTCAGTTTTGACATTTTGATTTGCCTCAGGTGACTGTACTTTCATCTATGCATATAAAGTTTAATTTACTCTTGCCATAATATTTTAATTTTAAATACTATAGGTAGATTGTTATTGGGCAGACAGCTGAGTCTACATATTTCCTGTTACTTGAGAAGTAGGTTGTATCGATAAGTGGTAAAACACACATGTGGAAAATGCTCCATCTAAAGAAAATATTGGTGCTGTAAAGAGCTGGGGTGTTGGAGGAGCAGCAAGGAGTCTGTGAAAGATACAAAATAAAAGACTGAGTATGAGATTGCTAAAGTTATTTTAGAGAGGGGACCATGTTCTGCAAGATCTCTTGGAACTTATCCAGGATAGGAACAATGTTGGCCTAGAGGAAGTGATCACAACAGGCATAAAATAGTTAAAGATATTAAATATAACTAAAAACTAGACTTCATAGGGGGACTAAAAATGACTTTAGTGAGAAAAGGAGAGGTTGAAATTAATTAGGAATTTTATGGCTATGTGGAATTTGATCTAGTAACTTTAATTTCACTTAAACCGTTTAAATCAACGAGATTAATTGTATAAGATAATAGATTTTATTGTGTTTTTCATGATGATGTAACATGTTCTTTGATTATAATTACCACATTACATTTGTATGTATAAAATATATTTTGCAGTAGCCCATAGAAACAGGTAGCTATTTACCTTAAAGTTAATACTAATTATAATTAAATAAATTGAAAGTTAAAATACAGTTCTTTAAATAGTACTAGGCATGTTTTACATCCTCAATTACTACACATCCTGAAAATCTCTATTTGAAATGAACTAATTTTGGCCAATATACAAGCTCCTTTATAGTACACAGTCAATGATGATGAACCAAACCCAGTAAAGAACACCATGTGATGTTTTAGTCCTCTGAACTGAAGGCCAGAGCTGCTATAAGATTAAAGCAGATGTGAAACCTCAAAAAAGCATGGTCAAAACTTAAAACATGACTTCCTGTGGAGGAGTGAGAAACTCAATGGTAACTGGAAATTGGCTGCATTTGTGAGCAGTAGCGGGCACTATCCTAATGTGTCGCTCTTACCCCAGAGGTATGGATCTTGGAAAAGCCCAAGAGTCTCTGGGTTCATTATTCCAAAGTAGACAAGGGATCATAGAAATGCACAGAGAGAGAAAACGATGTGAAACAAATATTTAATTTTAAACATCATGACTATCCAGAGTTGCTCTAACCTAGTTACCAGAAAAAGACATTTTATTTTCCTGTAATGGGTAACTTGAGAATTCGCAGAAAGGGAAGATGGAGGTTAGCTTGCAGATCCCACTGCATTTAACAAAGCTGTAGTTCAGGCACTAGCAGATATAGTCACACCAACATCTGCTATTGGCTAATAGTTACCACTTTCTCCTGCTAATGGTGGATAGGTTATCAACTGGAAAAGCCATTCATATTTTAGCCCTTGCTTTGTTATGCCATTGACCTCCATGTTAACTAAGAACCCATTGAAGTATCCAACCCATGTTAGAAAGAATAATGGATTTTTAACCTGCTGATGTCCAATTTTTCATATTAAAACCACTAAATTCACATCAGAAACCCATTTCTGTACAAATAAAATAAGTACTAAGAATGGAAGAAACTATCATTATCAAAAACCAACTCTTCCTTCATAGTGGGTAAGTGATAGTATATTCTAGAGCCAAATATGAGTGATCATGGTCCAGAAACACAAATGTAGGCTCCTATATTTTAATGCTACAACATAATAACATTCATGAGTTTTAAAATAGACGTATAATTGACATGGTTATAAAGCTAGTTGGTTTGAAAATGCAGTGGTTGAGGATGTTCCAATGACACAGTCACTTAATGCAAGGTATTTATATACCAGTGTCTCTGTGGAGCTATTCTGATATATATATATACACACATCAGCTAGAGTAGTTACAGAAATGTAAGAAAAACCTTGGATGTTATATATTATATTGTTAGTCTTTTGGCTGTTAGAAAGAAGTTACCTGCTAACTTAATACGTTTTAAAAGATATTAGGGCAGGCACATAGGTGGGCAAGGGATAGCTCCAAAGGGGACTAAATATAGTTCAAATAAATTGTAATTAGGCTCTGGTCCTGCAGTAATGTTCCACCTTCTGCACAATCATTGACATTCTAATTATTTAATCAACTTTGTAAAAGGTTCACTATTAGATGCTGTTCTTCTCAGGAACTGTCACTCAAAAGGCTGAGCCAAATGTTTCCCAATTTTCTCATATATAGATGAATAGCCTTGCATTCTGAAAGCACCCTGTTTTTATCAAAGGCATATGCCTGTATCATGAAAGAAGCTCAAGTCAAATCATCATCATGAATCATCATTGCACTTTTGAGACCTCATCACATGGTAGTTGTGTTCCTCTTAAGGATTTAATCTTCACTGAGTTCCAGACAACTCAGTGAGTTAATTTCTTATGTTTCAATTCAGTTCCATATTATAAAAATGTTAGAAGGTAAATTGTATCATAAAAGTTTCCTTAAAGAAGAGGAAACTGAGGCATAGAATGAAGAACAATAAAATAAAAGTGTTTTGCACACTGTCTTGCATGTATCTTTGACTGCTTATTTTCCTCCATGTTTACTCTTTCAATGATAGTACCTTGTCCATTCCCCACATAGAATAAGACACTTCCTGAAGAGATCACAATGTCTTGATCAATATTTTTAGCTAAGCCATAATTATCATGTACATAATAAGGTTTATGGCGTTTTTATCTTTTATTTTTTATTTCATCAACATCATTATCATCATCATCATCATTTTGCTTTTAGACATTAAAAACAGAACTCTGTCAATGTTTAGAATAGTCTTTTATAGAGCTACATAAAGATTTTACCTACCAAATGTATGAAATATAATAAATAAGCCTACACACAAGCTAAACACTTAGGAAAATATCCTTGAGTTTTTATCAAGGTAAATGTATATAGGGTAAGAATTGGGAAGATGCATTCCAAGTCCCACAATGGTAGGCAGGTGACTAAAATACAATAACCTGTCACAAATACAATAACTGTCACAAAGTGTCAGTTGTAGTCATATATCTGAACAATAGTTAGTGCTTAAATATTTTTTCATTTAAATCCTTGTTCTTAATTAATCCTGTATCCTTCAAAACACATAAGAACATTTATAAATTAATACCTGGATTTTACCCTCAGATGTATACTAGGTTATATGTGAAAATATTTTAGTCTACAATAAGAGGAAAAACTTTGGTGTCCTTAAACTAGCTCATGCATAGTAGTAGTAAATTATGCATTTGCACTTAGCATCTGTTTATTAAATAATTCATTTAGTTTAAATTTTATCTAAGTATCTTTCCCCAATAATTTATAAAAATATGACAGTCAGTGAAATGAAATACACCAAATTCACTTCCTTTTCTTCTTATCCTGTCCTCTTTTCTGTATTTGTAGCTCCAAGAGATAATAGAAGGCTTGAGATTTACCAAAGATATTATTAATTTATTCTGTGTTATGTAACTGTGTCAGAATAGATAGAACATCTTATGTGAGCAAATGCATGATTCATATGTTTGAGAGCTTTGGGAAATTTCTAACAGAGCTCTGTTTTTTAAGAAGAATATAAGTTGCCTCTTTCATTCCCTTACCGTCTGTCTCCTAATCCTTTCTGTTTAATAATGCTGCAGACACTTTGGAAAATGCTTTTATACTGAGATCAAGTATGTTCCCCTGTAGTCTGCTTTAAATGTCTGGGTCTGTAGCTCTAAAGTTGATAATGAGTTTCTCATCTTCATTTTCCTTGAGATGAAGTAGATTTGGCAAGTTGATCATAGAGAAGTTTTCAAAGAAGTCTGTTTGAAACTTGATGAAGAATCAGGCAAAGGACACTTACTTGTGAGAAGTTATCTCTGCCTTGCTTACACTCTGCCGTAAATGGCACCTGATAATCACATTCAGTTAGCACATGGCTATGCTAAATGTCACAGCCCTCCTCACAAACAGATCTCTCTCTCTCTCTCTCTCTCTCTCTCTCTCTCTCTTCCTTCTCTCTCTCTTCTCTCTCCTCTCTCTCTCTGTCTGTCTCTCTCTCCTCTCTCTTCCTTCTCTCTCTCTTCTCTCTCTCTTCTCTCTCTCTTCCTTCTCTTTCCTCTCTCTTCTCTCTCCTCTCTCTCTGTCTATCTCTCTCTCTCCTCTCTCTTCCTTCTCTCTTTTCCTTCTCTCTCTCCTCTCTCTCTCTCTCTCTCTCTCTCTCTCTCTCTCTCTCTCTCTCTCTCTCTCCACACACACACACACACACACACACACACACACACACACACACACACGCAGTGTTTTAAAACTCTGACTGCTATTGTTTCTACTATCTTACCCACAATAATACATTCACACTTTGGTATGGAGTGCCAAAGATATTAGTCATCAGCTTTCCATCACTATGAAAAAAAACAAGGAAATGAAAACCCATTTACTCTTAAGGATTGAGAATCTCTTTCTCTAATGTGCATTACACACACTGGAATCGGGTCTATGCATGTATGATTAATTTGCAACTCTTCATACTTCCCAGAAGGACTGGTGTCAAGCTACAGGACGTTAGCTAGCTCATTTCCCTTGGCTCTTGTTTTCCTCAGCTATACAGAGCCAACTATCTGGCCTTTCTCATTCGTGAGACAGAAAAGTGACACAAAAATTATTATTAATTTTTAAATGAAATAATGTTTGTTATCATATACAGATTAACTTCTAGACAATTTTTCTAGCTATTGGAATTATTTGAAAATAAGCTTTGTTTTATAAAAAACAGTGAAAACAATAGAAAAAATTCACATTTAGATCCAATATCTTCTCTTAGTAACACCTTACATTGCATGATACATTGTAAAAGTTCATAGACTTCTGTCAAGTATTATTGATAATTGAAGTCTCAATTGTGTTCTGCTTCATTAGTTTATGTGGTAGCCATTTGTTGGTTGTGTTTTAGAACCACACCCAGGTACCAGGTTAGGCTTTTCTTGGATATAACAATTGTCCAATTTCCCTGCATTTAAAGGCTTTGACAGTTTTCATTGGCATTTATAAAATATTTTCTGTGACAATAACTATTTACAAAATAAAACTGTGATGATTTCTCTGGTGTTATAAATAGACAATGGGTACATGTCTGGGGGAGGAAAGAGACAAGGTGCCGTTTTCACTATTTTATAGCATATGTATATGCTATGACATATGTCTTTAATGGTGAAATATCCACCACTATTCTTTTTGATTACCACAATCAATCATGGGGTAGACAATTTATTGTCTTTTTAAGTATACCTCTTTAAAAATGAAATGCCAAACTATAGAACTTGACCATAGTCACTGGTAGACATGTCTGGGCAAAGCTTTGATTTTACTGATAAACTGAATATGTAACAAGTAGAATTTAGAGTTAAAGTGTGCTAAAGTGCAGATGTTGAAAATTTAGACAGATATTTTTTTCATGATTTGTGGCTTTTTATTATTCTCTAGAATGAGAACTGAAGGTAAATGCACGAGACTGGATGAGCTGAGCTCATTACAGAATTATTACAAACAAGAGAAGTTAGAAGTTTTATTTTTTAGACACAGACTGAAAAATTCTTAGAAATGAGAATAGTAATAGCAATAGTAAGAACTCTAGTGACAGTCAGACAGTGGTGGCGCACGCCTTTAATCCTAGTACTTGGGAGGCAGAGGCAGGCAGACTTCTGAGTTCGAGGCCAGCCTGGTCTACAGAGTGAGTTCCAGGACAACCTGGAAAAACCCTGTCCCCCCTCCCCAAAAGAAAGAAAAAAAGAAAGAAAGAGAGAGAGAGAGAGAAAGGAAAGAAAAGAAAAGAAAAGAAAAGAAAAGAAAAGAAAAGAAAAAAATAACTCTAGTCACTAAGTTTATTAACATAGATACTGGAGTGAAATTGTCCCTTTAATATTCCCAGGGCATTTGATGTGTTCCAGATATTTGTGTTATGGTGTATCTAAAGACAAAAACTCCTGAGATGTTTGAATAAATTGAATGGAGCTTGTGTATGCCTTATAGTATCTTTAAGACTTTACGCAGAGTTAGTAGTTTTTATAAAATTAGGATTTTAGAGCTCTATCCCTGTCAAATTTCAGCCTTAAAAATTTGAAGATTTAGTTGATGATTCATTAGCATCAAAATAAAACTTTAAATCATATTTATTGTCCATAAAAAAGGGTGAATCTTAATTTTCTGATTCTTTTATAGTGTACCATTATAAAATATCAGACTTTTATGTGACTCAGTTTACCCAAGTAGCAGAAGCGTTGCAAAGGTAGCAAGACAAAGAGGTTAAACACACACCTTCCAGTTGGGTAACGCTGACCTGAGTAGACCTTAGGAATTTATAAACCTTGTTTACTAATCATACCCTATCCAAACATGCTGTTACTTATCTAAAAGTTTTTCGAAGCCTGATGTTGAGCAGTTAGAAAGACATAACTAGTTTGCCATGTCTCTCTACAATTCATTTCTGTAAACCTGAGAATAGCTTTATAACCTTGGGAATTTATAAACATTACTTATTAAACATATGTTGTTCCTTATTTAAATTTTTTAGAAGCCTGGTGTTGAACACAGCAAAACATAAGTAGTTAGATGTAAATCTCCAAATCAGCTTTTGTTAATCATAGTAGATCTTAGGAATTTATAAATATGTATTATTTATTAAACATATGTTCTTTCTTATTTAAATTCTCTAGAAACTTGGTGTTGAACACAGAAAAGACAAAAGTAGTTAGGTATACTTATCTAAGTCAGTTTCTGTTAATCTGGGTATATCCTTATAACCTTAGGAATTTCTCATCATACATTATATGATATTTCATCATCCATAGTAATCTACAATATTTTGGAGACCTGCTGACATCTCCATACATGTTACATATATTGTATAGTCTAAAAAAGTTGAATTACATATATAGTATGTTGTAGCAAAATAAAATTATGCATGTATAGGTAAGTAGAAAAACCTTAAAGAAAGAGGCTTTTGGAAGCAGACAGCAGAACAAGTTTAGATATAAGAGTTCTGGGGATAATTTGTGCAGTGGCAGAAGCTACTGTATGAAAGAATTTGAAAACCAACCATACCAAATTTTTAGCTAAGATCCAGGGAGAAGAGAGTGTCTCAAAACAGAACTCCATAAGAGGAGAGGGTTCCTATAAGCTCTAAGAGAGAATATAGTTGCCCAGAGGATTTAGAGAAGAGATAGTGAAGGCAGCTCCCAGGAGGAAGTGAGGAAAATGTTTATAGTGACTTAGAAAGATGGGCTTAAGATGAGATTGCAGGCATCTCCTAGAGGGAGGAGACATGAAGTGTTACAGTGTATTATAGGAGGGGAAGGAGAGCAGTGAACAGGACTGCAAAGTATCATAGATGAATTAGAGTCTTAATAAAGAAGTATGCTCATGTGCATGGCATAGAGAGGTACCATGGAAAGATGTAGCAGTTCAGGGCTGAGACAGATACTTACGGAATAGACCATGAGAGATGAATGGTTAGAGAGCAGGTTCAGGGAAGTGGGCTCTAGAATTTGGAGATGCTGATTCCTGTTTGTGCCATTCCTGTAGTTTCAGGACCAGATGAAATGAGGACATGACACTTCTAGGTATGGTGGAAGAGAAAGTTTATTGTAGATATGATGGAGAAAATAGCAAGAGGTAACTGGAAGAGTCCAGACTAAACTGGACTCTGAGAGGAGAGATGGTGGGGGAGGGTGAGAGAGGCAGAAACCAGGAGCCAGTGTACCAGGATATAGACAGGAGACCCTATTCCAGAATAGCCCAAATTGCTGGAGGAAGGGACCCAGCCCAGACCCTGAGCTGTAAAGTTTAGAGGAGCTAGCAGGTTATACCAGACAGAATGACTCTTTATCAGCTACTGGAAAATACTGGGACAACCCAGCTGCATCAGACACTCCCAAATTAAACAACAAATTCTTAGATTCCAATTCAGCCATAAATGCCATGAATGCAACCAGGAAGTACATGTGTTCTCTCTATGGTACTATGCTATTCTCTAAAATGTATTATTGATAATGCTGGACAAAGCAAACTATTTAAATTCTTGAAGCTGTCTCTATGAAATGATGCTTCTTAGATGTGCTTGATACTTTATGAAGAATTATATTACTTGGCTACTTTATTAATGTAATTGTAATGTTGATATTTGAACAGGTTTCAGCCCTGCGGATTACAAAGACTCCCTGTGAAATCCAAAATGAAGAAAAATAATAAAACAGAATAAATTGAAATAGGTATTATGAAAGATCAAATTAATAAGACTATTACAGAAGATTTAACTATTTGAAATAAAGAGGCTTTTATTTTTGCAATGGAACACTATTAAGTATTTAAGTTGAATGTACTCAAATATTCAAGAGTCTTTGAAAGAAAAGATTAGCAAATGTATATATTATTTTCCTTAAATAGTGAATAACTATTTTTAATAGGCATCTCTTACAGTGTTTTGATGGTCACCATTGCACAAAGTACAATTTTATATTAAAAGGTGATGGTGTGGGTTTTGTTTCATCTTTTTGTTTGACTGTTTAAGATATGAATTTCTGGAAATTTCTCTTCTGTTCCAAACTCAGACTGCCTTTGTGATCCCTCTAAATGAGTCAGAAGCATTGAATTCATTTCTTTTTATTCTACCCAGAGCTTTGTAAGAGAATGGGAAGTATAGTCATTTCTCTTCCACTGTTCTGAATATGGGTAAATTGAATTCATAACCCCCCACCGTTCCACACCTCTGTGGCCCTGCCCCTTAGAAGCAGCACTCAGGAGCTCTTGTTTTTGAGATTGTTCTTCCTGCATTCAGATTCAGCTTCAGCAGGGGATGGAATAAGCAATTTTCAGATTCCATGGTGGGCTGGATTAAATTACTCCACAGGCCATGTGTCTCACAGACCTACTAGAGTGGATTAAGTGTTTGCTTCCTTTTTGCATTTAGAATTTTTTTTTCATAAAAGAAATAAAATGTTAATGCAGACCTAGTAGTAGGGGAGAAAAAGACAAACAGACAAACAAATTGGGTCAGCAAAGAAGCATCCTCTCCATTTCCTCCTGGTGCATGGCAGGCAAGACTAGATATATTTGGCAACAACAGGTTGAAGCCAACCTTTCTGTCTGGATTTAAGTAGCTAATATATGTGTTGCATAAAGAAACAAGAGTGATCATTAGGCATTTGGTTTGCCCTTAATTCTATTACTTTGTTATTACCTTTCAGCAATGACTTAAATTGTGAAAACATAAAAACAAAAAAAAAACAATGTATTTAAATTTGGATTTGAAAGAAAAATATGGTTAGGAGTTTAATAGTCATGGATTGTTATCTTTTAATTAGCTGAGTTATTACACAGCATTTATTACTTGGAGCATTTATTTTTCTGTGTTAATTAGTGAGTAATACTATTATGTCATGCTGAACTTCTGTAAATAATAGTAAGAGTTTTTTGTCTTGTGTGTGTATGAGAGAGAGAGAGAGACAGAGACAGAAACAGAGACAGACAGACAGACAGACACAGAAAAAGGAGTCTATGTCATGTACTTAACTATCTTATAATCTTCAAAATCACCCAGAGGTTAGTCCTGTTACATTAGAAGTTAAAAAATCTCTAGATTAAGTAAAACGTCTGATGGATTGGGAAGATGGCTCAGTAGATAAGAGCTCTGTGATATAAACCTGAGGACCAGAGCTCCAATCCCCCAATACCCTTTGATCACTTAAAAAGCCAAGCATGGCTGTGTGCCTGTGACCATAGAGGATAAGTATAGGTAGTGACAGGCTGCCTCCATGACAGGCTTTAAACTGGCCATTCAGGAAATTAGGCCTAAAATCCTCCCAGGCTTCAAGCAGCTAGTCAGAAACAGCCCAGCCACCCTGAAGCATGGACACTGGGTCAGCAAGAGTTTCCAACACTCACATCCACCTCTGTAATATTTCTAGAATGTTCATAAGAGTTAGAGCAAGATAAGGCCACCTACCCTGGAATTCCACAACAACAGATTCCAACCCCCATGCCCAATAACGGTTTTCGAATATCCCTAAGAGATAGAGCAAGATAAAGTCACCTACCCCAGAACTCCCCTAATGTGCCTTAAATTAAGCTTATGAGCTTACTCAGGTGTCTCTCTGTCTTGGTAATGGAAGATGCCACCAGCATGCTGAACTTCTGCAGAGTAAAGCACTTTGCATTTACGTATTATTTGCATCGGGAATATCATTCTTCAGTGAATCATGGATTTTTACAGTAGATCCTAGAAGCTCTCTGGCTACTCAACCTGGCCAACATGTTGGGCTTTAAGTTCAATAAGACACCTGGTCTCAAGATGATTAGGTTGGGAGTGATAGAAGAAGATATGGAAATTCTGGAGAACCACCCTGCCGCCATTTCAGGCTTAAAAGCCATCTTGTAGTAAAGATAAGCTAGGCTCATTCTTGTTTATGATGAAACCGCTATTTCTCAAGAATTTTCCCAACTGTAATCCTAAGTACAAATGGTTCTTTACTGTCTGTTTCAGGAATGGCAACCATGTCTTTGTTTCAAAAAGTTGTTTATAACAATCTTAAAACACCATCTTTGTTTCAAAAAGTTATATGACTAGAGAGATGGCTCAGCAATTAACAGCATTGACTGCTCGTCCAGAGATCCTTAGTTCAATTCCCAGAAGCTATATGGTGGCTCATGAACCCCCATGAGGTCTGATGTCCTCTTCTGGTGTGTCTGAAGACAAGGACAGTGTGCTCATATAGATAAAATAAATAATTCTCAAAAGGTTATATGACCACCTGTGACTACCTTGTTATGACCACCTGTTGTTATAACTACCTTGTTATGCTATCATGTGTTTTTTTATTTTTCAGGAGGTCATTAGGAGTAAGATCTTATGCTTAAATTCTGTTCCTATAACCTCACCTATTTGGCCTGCCAAAGCCCCCAATTTGCAACCGTCTACCCCTGAGCAATAAAAGCCTTGCATATATTATATTCATTGATGATCTCTAGAACCCAACCCTAGGGGTAGGCAGCCCATATACACAGATAAAAAGTTTGTTTTAATTAAATGCTTGCTTTAATGAATTTGGTCATGATTTGGGTTGGTGATTTTTCACCTCCCATCTTTAAAAATAGCACGATGATGTAAGAGATGATGTAAGTAAAATTATGCTATGTCTTCACTCGACTCCAGTTTGAATGTATCATATGACTGTATTCTTAGTCTTCATAGACATAAGGATAGAAAGATCAGACCCTTCTCCAACTTAATTAGTCAAGACTTAGGTTTTCTCCTAATGTGATGATTAATCTTGGTTGTCAACTTGACTGCATCTGGAGTCAACTAAAGTCCAAGTGAGAGATTTTCTCCACTGAATAATTTAAGGTGGGAAGACCCACCCTAAATCTGGATCATATGTGGCTCAAAGAGCGACTCTAAATCTGAGCCATGCTTTTTCATCATAGGCCATGTAAAAGGAAGAAGGAAGCTTTTGTCTTTTGCATGCTTGCCATTGTTCTCACTGGAAGGGGCATCTATCTTACTGCTGAGATACTCCTTAGCTGATATTGGAACATACTTCATCTAAATTCCAACTTTCTGAAAGAGTATAAAAATTATCTATCTATCTATCTATCTATCTA
Source organism: Arvicanthis niloticus (assembly GCF_011762505.2). Taxonomy (NCBI): domain Eukaryota; kingdom Metazoa; phylum Chordata; class Mammalia; order Rodentia; family Muridae; genus Arvicanthis; species Arvicanthis niloticus. The sequence continues at coordinate 59,682,539 of NC_047662.1, forward strand.
TCTATCTATCTATCTATCTACTCTGATACAACAGACTCAGTTCTGGTTCAAAGCATCTCTGGCAAAAATTGTGACCTTGTTTGGCATTGTTATCTTTGCATTACACTTTGTATAAAGTGTAGTTTATGAAGTTGGATTGTAGATGATTGAAAAAATACATGTATCATCTTCATAGACACTGCCCTTTTAAACTTAAGACAATTTGAGAGAGTCTTCTTTCTGAGACAAAAATGGATCCTGTAGCTGAGTATGCACGAGAAGGTTATGCAGTCAGGTATGGAAAGAGTGAAAACAGAAAGGTTGGGATGTCAACAAAGAATGGCTAGAAGTTGTGTATTGTCAACAAACACTCAAGTTCTCAGAGTCCTCAGGGGAAAAATGTTCAGTGGCCTCTCCTGATGATTTTCTTATAAGCTCACAGCCTGTTGTTTTTTCCATGTATTCTTTTTTCCTTTTTTTAATTTGATATTTTATTTATTTACATTTCCAATGTTATCTCCTTTCCAGGTTTCCCCTCTGGAAACCCCCTATCCCATCTTCCCTCCCCCTGCTTTATGAGGGTGCTTCCCCCACCCACCCTCCCACCCTCTCCTCCCTGCCTTGGCATTCCCCTACACTGGGCATTGAGCTTTCCCAGGACCAAGGGCCTCTCCTCATGTTGATGCCTGACAGGGCCATCCTTTGCTACATATACGGCTGGAGCCATGGGTCATTCCATATGTACTCTTTGGTTGGTGTTTTAGTCCCTGGGAGCTCTAAGCAATAGAAAGAAACTCTTCCCCTACTCTGATATTTCTTGAAGAGCTTTCAATAAAAATCTTTGCCACCAAAAGAACCCATTTTCACATACGGTTATATTGAGGGGTAAGACTTCAACATAAGAGTTTGTAGAGGACACAATTCCATCAGTAGCATTATTTTAAAAAGATTATAAGGAAAGTGAATAATAAGAACAGCCCTCAGAGCAAGGCGTGGTTGTGCATGCCTTTAAGCTTAGTTCTTGGGAAGTCAAGGCAGACTGACGCTGTCTCAAAAACATAAAATAAAAGGAAAAAGAGAGAGAGAGAGAGAGAGAGAGAGAGAGAGAGAGAGAGAGAGAGAGAGAGAGAGAGAGAGAGTCAGAAAGAAAATGCATGCCTTAGATTTCGATATTAGGTACAGATAGTCTAGAAAGTTTTTTGAAATGCTTGCATGATGTTTTTAAGGTAATTTCTTCTATGTATTTTGATTTCACATGCACTCTAATTCACTGCCATCTTTATTCTACCTAGGAAAACAAGCTGCCACCTTTTGCTGTGATTTATAATTCTCTGGCTCAGGTCCCTCTAAGTGAAGCCATTCCTCTGTTCCAATGAACTCTCAACCTCAGAATGCTTCTGCAAGTTCTCCTGGAGTGTAAATTATGAGATTATTCCTAACCTTGTCAGGCTCTAGTGACATACTACCTACTATAATATAATAGAAGCAATTCATAAAATACTCTTTCACCTCAACCAGTGTCAATTTCTCTGGCTCTGCAGCTGCCATTGTTCTTGTTCTACACTGAACATTTAGTACAAAGGGTGCCTTATAGTACAAAACAGACACATGAGAGTTCATTTTACTTGCTAATTCTCTGTTGTTGCTCTAGCATTAAGGTGGTATTAACAGGATACCGAGATATTTGATGAGACTTATCTGTGTTCCTATTGGTCCTCATTAAGTGCTTCAAAAGTGATACGTTTTATCACTTTTTTGTCCAGGTGGGGCCTGAGGTAGATGTAAAATCCTAGGTGCTTCCAGGGCCTCATCAACAGTGTCCAGAGAGAGGAAGAAAGAAACACCTTGCAATCATCACAGAAAGCAAGTGGCGTAATTCAAGGGCAGGACTTGCTACCACAAGCCTAATTGCAGTAAGACAGTAAAATTAAAGGAAATATATTCTTGCCCTAAAGAACCAAGACTTGGGTTTAGGCACAGAAGACAGAAACACTGCATGGACTCTCAGACAAAACTCTCCACATCGTTATGAACTTCAACGCGGATGAACTGGTTCAATGACAACCAAATATGCTTCATTTGTGATTTCTGGAACCTTTACTGTTTCTAACAACTTGATAGCTTTGCTTGCTGTGACACTTAAAAGCCGGGAAGCACTGAGTTAGTCAAATAACCCTTTTTGTTTTCATCCTTTGAATTCAACCAAATGATGAGGAAGAAGCACTCCATCCTCACAATTTATTTAGCACTTCTTTTGCTGCTGAGCAAAATGTGATGCACACTTCTCTGAGATACTGCTTGGCCATTTCCTCAGCTGCACAAACTCTGGAAGAGAGTTTGTCCCGTTGTCCAGCCAAGAGACCTTGAAGACTGTTTACTTCCCACTCTACTAATTAGGCGTGCATATCTGCCCTTACTAATCACTTCAAAGAAAGCAAAAGACACGTGACACATTTTCTGAAATAATGCTCTCAGAGTGAGAATTAGTATAAGAGGAAAAAAAATGAAGCCCTTCATTGAGTTTTCCAGAGTGCAAATGTCAGTATCTTAGGACCTCTATTTTTTTTTTTAAACCAAAACCAAAATGATATTTGTTCTACCAATGGGCACAGAGGCCAAAAGGAAAAATAAAATCTAAATGATACTGTCAGCTTCATTTTGAAAACTTCATTTAATATAAACAGGGAAACGGGGCTAACATTAGAAGTGTCCCCTGGGAAAGTCTTATAGTGGATTGACTGACTTTCTCCAGAAAAAGTTAAACATTCGTCAGCATATTCAGGTATATCATCAATATGTTTTTCTTCATGACATCTACTCTATTTCCTTCATTTATATTCTACTAGGTTCCATATATAACATACATCTGTTGTAATCAATACTTGTGACCTTACATAGTTATGAGAGCAACACGAAATTTACTCTACTGACCTTTGAAATATCTTTCTTTGTAAATTATGAACTCATACCTTCTGCCTTTTCTTGGACATAAAAGAAGATAATGGAAATATCTAAACACCTGAAATATTCTTTGTTCAGTTTCTCCCTTCTTTCATATCTACAGTGTCTCTTCATTTTAAATCACATAGAAACAAGGAAGCTGATGTTAAAGTTCCTACTCTTTATTGTATTCTCTACACAAGTACAAAAAGAGTGTGGTTGAACACCTGAGCTTCAGCATTAACAAACTGGGTCAAAACTCCAACCTTAATATGCAACCCCAAATGTTTTACATATATTTGGTAATTATTTAAGGACATGCATATGTGGTTAGGAACACGTGCTGCATTAATGTTTCTGAAAACTTGATAGCTTTGCTTGCTTGTGACATTTAAAAGCTGCGGAGCATTGAGTTAGTCAAATACCCTTTTTGTTTTCATCCTCTGAATTCAACCAAATTATGAGAAAGAAACACTCCATCCTCACAATTTACAATTTATTTAGCACTTCTTTTGCTACTGAGCAAAACGTGGTGCACACTTCTCTGAGATACTGCTTGGCTATTTCCTCAGCTGCACAAACTCTGGAAGAGAGTTTATCCCATTGTCCAGCCAGTGAACATGCTAATATGTTAATAGGTGTTTTAGTCAGTTTTCTAAAGGAACAAAACTGGTAGCTAGAATGAATGAGTGAATATATATATATATAATGATTTAAAGGGGATTTTTGAAAATGCTTCACAGACTATTCTCTAGAGAGTCTAACAATTGCTGTCCCTTGGTAAGGAGGTCAAGAATTTCCAAATTGTTCAATTAAGATTATATATCTCACTAGTCCCAATTTAGTTCTTGAATCCAAGGTAATTCCTTGAGAACTTCTGATCTTTCGTCTCAGTTGGAATTTAGATGAAGTATGTTCTAATATCAGCTAAGGAGTATCTCAGCAGTAGGATAGATGCCCCTTCCAGTAAGAACAATGGCAAGCATGCAAAAGACAAAAGCTTCCTTCTTCTATGTCCTTTTACATGGCCTATGATGGAAAAGCATGGCTCAGATTTAGAGTCGCTCTTTGAGCCACATATGATCCAGATTTAGGATGGGTCTTCCCACCTTAAATTATCCAGTGGAGAAAATTTCTCACTTGGGCTTTAGTTGACTCCAGATGCAGCCAAGTTGACAACCAAGATTAGTCATCACATTAGGAGAAAACTTAAGTCTTGACTAATTAAGTTGTAGAAGGGTCTGAACTATCTATCCTTATGTCTATGAAGACTAAGAATACAGTCATATGATACATTCAGACTGGAGTTGAGTGAAGACAGCACAATTTCACTTACATCATCTAATGGTTTTAGGCAGGACAGTAGATGGTATAACTGTTTCATATACTTATACATTCAGGAGCACATACACTGTTTTTCAGATTATACTGATTCCCAAATTGATCATTTAGGAACTACTGTTTGCTATTTGGAAGTTTGACATACCATCTAATATAAGAAAATGAAGGGCAGGAGAAATAGCTCAGCATAAAGTGTACTCAGTGCTCTTCCAGAGGACCTAAATTTGGTTCCCAGTACTCATTTTACGTTGCTCCCAAGGGGCCACAATAGTACTGAAAGAAGAGGTTAAGCTTCTGGCCTCTGAGGGCACCTGCACTCACATGTACTTTTGCATACATATGCCAACAAACACATAAAAGTTAAGTAAACAAACAAATAAATAAATGGAATAGAATATGAAAAGAAAATTGCTAAGTCACAAGTGGTCATGTTCTTTCCCTTTTACAACACAATTGGTGGTAGGGTTACTGCAAGAAGCTGTTCTGTTTGCTTTAAGGAAATTTGCTCCTTAAATATGAAAAAATGGCCAAAACAAATTACAGCACCAGTCAGAAAGGAAATAGACTTCGATTGGGAAGTTGCATATGTATAGGAAACAAGAGGAAGTTGCTTAGAAAATTATAAATAATACTCATAAATGATGAGCTACCAAGCCAAGAATAACATTAAATATTTTATTTCTTTTCCATTTGGTTATTAATAGAATGCTTGCTGTTCATATTTAAAATATTGCAATGCCTTTGCTTTTCTCAATTTATATAAAACAGCATTGAAAGGAAGCAATTTCCAAAATGTGCTGAGAGACCAGGAAGGAAAAAAAGTCATGAAACTTAAAATACACCTTAGACAAGACAAAAAGTAAATTTCTCCTTAAGATAGTAGGCACATTAGCATGAGGCAATGCTCTAAATGACCCTGGCCAAATATCACATACATGCTAAAAAATAATGAAAAGAATAAATTTTGAAGGACATATGGGGAAGAAAATTAATGTATGTTCAGTGAAGGTACTGAGGGGAGATTCAGCCAAGGCTGCCATCTTTAAAAGTTTATAAAGCAAATACAGTTCTAAGTGTATTTGAACACAACAAAGTGAACACAACTTTTCCAAGGTCACACACATTCAAAGCAGAAACCCTGCTCATTAGATGCCTGAATTCAGGTGGCTTGATACAGTCCCCTTCTTTTCTTTTCCACTTAACCTCGTGACGACAATAATGCTTTGTATTTGCAAACGTGACAGTTTTCACTGGAAAACTCCAAGTCTGCATTTACCCATATACCTATCTCTTACATAAAAATAGAATGGCAACCTAAAAATAAAACTTACATTATTTTGCATTTCTACTTACTCTGCCCTCTTCTCTCTTTTACTCTTGTATTTTTAACATGAGGAATAATTTTGGAGAATGTTGCTTTCTGGGGATAAAACAAAACTCCTTCAAGTCCCTTAGTGAGTGTTGTTTTTGATTCTTCATCAATTAATTTAGTTTCATAAACACCCTAGAAGGAATACAAATAGCACCTGTATTTAGAATTGATTTTTTTTCCCTGCAGTGCCTTGCCAGGGAGGGGGAAGTTGAAAGAGTGGGACTATTTGGTAAAACTCTTTGCCCTTTACTTTTTTGTAAATGTTGTCTTTTTTGTAAATGTCAAGCCCAAATTATAGGTGAATATTGGCAGAGCTGTAGAGACTATCTGAGACCCATTACAGCCGCTGGCATTTGTACTGCTAAATTTGTAATGAGTTGCAGGTGTCTGTGATTGGATTTTGTGCTGCTTTTGTGATTGGCTCACCAATTCACAGTCCATTAAGGCAATGCTTTTTGTAGATGTCAAAATTGTGGTGATAGAAAACTAGCAGTTTCAAATGGCAAGTTTTACGTTGAAATCTCTGTATATTTTAGACCAGTGTCAATTTTCACACTCATCATGGGTACTCACTCATCAGTTGACATCAGAAAAAGTCAAAATCTGATGATACTGTTTAGCCTGTCTTCTGTTCTAGTAGCATTCAGGACTGAGCATACGTAAGGATTATCTGAGATCTTTGTTTAGAAGAAGCCATTCCAGTTACCTTGTTCTTTCTCCAAGATTCAGAATCAGTAGATGTGTGTGGTAGAGGAAGATACCAGTTAATTCCTAAATAAGTGTTCCACAGGCAGCTCATGAAAAGCACAAAGTCTTGTTTAATTCTTTTGTTTTAAATGAGGAAAGAAGTACTGAGATCTCAGCACAGATGTTTGTTCAAGTTCCTGGATGATTTTAGAGAAAGGCAAGCTTACCCTTGCTTCCATATTAATGGTCTAGTGTTCTTGTCACTTTAGGTTATTATTAACTTTAGGTTATTATTGGCATGGACTGAGGGCTGTGGATGGCAGTTATGTTGTAGGCTTAGTATGTAGGTAGCATAGAGTTGCTCTGTTAAATTGGGACTCTTATAGCCTCAACTATGAGAAGGGAATGTACATGTATGTTTCTCAAGTCTAAAAGACATATTTCTTTGGCTTGCCAGATTGTCTGGTGGTAAAGGCACTTAACTCCCAGCATGATGACCCCAGTTCTATCCTTGAGACCCACTGGATGCAAGAAGAGAACCAAGTCCTGCAAGGTATTCTCTGACCTCCACACACACAGTTTAGGGTATAAGCCTTACCCCCTCAAATATAAAAGAACAGAAAAAAAAATGTAGGCTGCCGCCCCAACTCGGCTGGTCAAGATGGCGCTGGCTTCTGGTATGATCTACTGGTAAACAATTGCACTGCGCATGCAATCACCCTTGGGCCAACTCAGTTTGGCACCAACCCCTCCACCCCTCCCGAGTGGGATATGCTAATGAAACACTGCAATTCTGACCAATCACGCACCTCCACGTGCATTCCCCACCCACCCCCCCACCCACCCCCCCCCCCCCCAGGGCTGAGCAGCTCGCTCCGGGTGTTCAAGGTCCCCGGGTAAATGATGAATGAAGTGCTTCAATAAAGGTGTTGGGAAGGATCCAGTTGCTCGCGTCTTCCCTTGCTGGGGGAGGGGGGGGGAGAGGGGCGACAAAAAACAATTAGAAATAGTCTAAAATTTAAATAGATTTATTTATTTATTTATTGTAGTGTTGGGAATCAAAACCAAGACTTCACACCTATCAAGCAATCTACTCTATCACTGAACTGTATTCCAAGTTCTCACATCAAACATTTCTTATGAGATTTGATATATAAAAGCTGTGAAAGGCTATGCATGGTGGTACACTAAGGAGGAGGTAAAGGATAGTTAATATCTGGTGCTCTGTGAGTTCAAGACCAACCTTGTTTAGATAATAAGTTCAAGATCAGTCAGTGCTATATAGTGGGATCCTTCCTCAGAGAGAAACAGAGACAGAGAGAGAGAGCAAGAGCGAGCGGGAGAGAAACAGAGAGACAAAGAGTCAGAGAGGGTGATAAAGACAAAGAGACAAACATACATAGAAAGATTATATATGTGTGAAGATATCTATCTATCTATCTATCTATCTATCTATCTATCTATCTATCTATCTATCTACCTATCTACATATAGAAAGAGAGACAGGCAGAGTTACAGACAGAAATAAAAATGGAGGGATGGAAAAGGAAGAAAAGAACAGAGAAAGGAAGGAAGGAATCAGAAGTTATGAACATGGAGACTACCCAATTTAAGTTTTTAAATGTCTCAGGATCTTACACAGGCTCGGGCCCATCACTAATAAGCAAAGTGTGCCCTAAGTACCATGGTAAAAGTTTTAATGTGCTATTTTTGTTTGGTTTTATGGAGCTTTCATGAGATTTTCATTGCTATTGATTTATACCTATTTGTTATAGGTACTGAGTATGAAGATTTGAACTCAAATTTGAAGTTTTTTGTTCAAGGTGAAAGGCTTATAAAACATCAATCTAGATTTTTATTTATTTATGTATTTATTTTTATTGGATATTTTATTTATTTACATTTCAGATGTTATCCCCTTTCCCCATCCCCCCCAGAAATCCCTTATCCTGTCCCCCCTCCTGTTACTTCTATAAAGGTGTGCCCCCACCCTCAAATTCCCCCACTCTGGGGGCATCCAGCCTTCACAGGACCAAGGACCTCGTCTCCCACCAATGTCTGACAAGACCATTCTCCACTACATACACAGTTGGAGCCACTGGTCCCTCCAAGCATATTCCCAAGCTGGCAGTTTAGACCCTGGGAGCTCTAGTTGATATTGTTGCTTTTCCAGTGGGGTCACAAGCCCCTTCAGCCCCTTCAGCCTCTTCAGCCTTCTCTCTATCTCCTCCATTGGGATCACCATGATGAGTTCAATGGTTAGCTTCGAGCATCCGCCTCTGGCAGAGCCTCTCAGGAGACATGTATATCAGGCTCTGGTCAGCAAGAACTTCCTGGCATCCACAACCATGCCTTCGCTTAGTGACTGCACATGGGCTGGATCCCCAGGTAGGGCAGTATCCAGACAACCCCTCCTCTAGTCATTGATCCATACTTTGTCTCCATACTTGCTCCCTTGATTATTTTGTTACACCTTCTAAGAAGGAACGAAGCACCCATACTTTGGTCTTCCATCTTCTTGAGCTTTATGTGGTCTATGAGCTGTATCTTCCTTATTGTGAGATTTTGGGCTAATATCCACTTATCAGTGAGTGGATACCATGTGTGTACTTTTGTAATTGGGTTGCCTCATTCAGGATGATATTTTTTAGTTCCATCCATTTGCCTAAGAATTTTATGAATTTATTGTTTTTAATAGCCGAGTAGTACTCCATTGTATAAATGTACCACATTTTCTGTATCCCTTCCTCTGTTGAAGGACATCTGGGTTCTTTCCAGCTTTTGGCTATTATAAATAAGGCTGCTATGAACATAGTGGAACAAGTGTCCTTGTTATATGTTGAAGCATCTTTTGGGTATATGCCCAGGAATGGTATAGTGGGTCCTCAGTTAATACTATGACCATTTTCTGAGGAACCACCAGACTGATTTCCAGAGTGGTTGTACCAGCTTACAATCCCACCAACAATGAAGCAGTGTTTCTCTTTCTTTACATCCTTGCCAACATCTGCTATCACCTGAGTTTTTAATCTTAGCCATTCTGACTGGTGTGAGGTGGAATCTCAGGGTTGTTTTGATTTGCATTTCCTTGATGACTAAGGATGTTGAACATTTCTTTAGGTGCTTTTAAGACCATTCAAGTTTTCTCAGTTAAGAATTCTTTGTTTAGGCCTGTACCCTATTTTTAATAGGGTTATTTGGTTGTCTGGAGTCTAATTTCTTGAGTTTATTTTATACTATGGATATTAGTCCTCTATAGAATGTGGAATTGGCAAAGATCTTTTTTCCAATCTCTTGGTTACTGTTTTGTCCTATTGAGAGTGTCCTTTGCCTTACAGAAGCTTTTCAATTTTATGAGGTCCCATTTGTCAATTCTTGATCTTAGAGCATAAGCCATTGGTGTTCTGTTCAGGAACTTTTCCCCTATGCCCATGTGTTTGAGGCTGTTCTCAAATTTCTCTTCTATTAAATTCAGTGGATCTGGTTTTATGTGGAGGTACTTGATCCACTTGGACTTGAGCTTTGTACAAGAAGATATGAATGAATCAATTTGCATTCTTCTGCATGTTGGCCTCCAGTTTGACTGGTACCATTTATTGAAAATGCTGTCTTTTTTCACTGGATGGTTTTAGCACCTTTGTCAAAGTTCACATGACCATAGGTGTGTGGGTTCATTTCTGAATGTTCAATTCTATTCCATTTATTTAAATGCCTATCTCTGTACCAATACCATGCATTTTTTTAAATCACTATTGCTCTGTAGTACAGCTTGAGGTCAGAAATGGTGATTCCCCCAGAAGATCTTTTATTGCTGAGAATTGTTTTCGCTATCCTGGGTTTTTTGTTATTCCAAATGAATTTGAGAATTACTCTTTCTAACTCTGTGAAGAATTGAGGTGGGATTTTGATGGGATTGCACTGAATCTGTATATTGCTTTTGGTAAGATGGCCATTTTTACTATATCAATCCTGCCAATCCATGAGCGTGGGAGATCTTTCTATCTTCTGAGATCTTCGATTTCTTTCTTCAGAGACTTGAAGTTCTTGTCATAGACATTTTTTACTTGCTTGGTTAGATTCACACCAAGGTATTTTATATTATTTATGACTAATGTGAAGGGTGTTATTTCCCTAATTTCTTTCTCAGCCTGTTTATTCTTGGAATAGAGGAAGGCTACTGATTTGTTTGAGTTGATTTTATATCCAGCCACTTTGCTGAAGTTGTTTATCAGGTTTAGGAGTTCTCTGGTGGAAGTTTTGGGGTCACTATCATATCATCTGCAAATAGTGAAATTTTGACTTCTTCCTTTCCAATTTGTATCCCTTTGACCTCCTTTTGTCCTCTAATTGCTCTGGTTAAACTTCCAGTACTATATTGAATAGGTAGGGAGAGGGTGGGCAGCCTTGTCTAGTCCCTGATTTTAGTGGGATTACTCCAAGTTTCTCTCCATTTAGTTTGATGTTGGCTACAGGCATGCTGTATATTGCTTTTACTATGTTTTGGTATGGGCCTTGAATTCCTGATCTTTACAAGACTTTTACCATGAAGAAATGTTGAATTTTGTCAAAACACTTTCTTAGCATCTAGTGAGATGATCATGTGGTTTTTTTCCCTTTGAGTTTGTTTATATAGTGGATTACATTGATGGATTTCCATATATTGAATTCCTGGGATAAAGCCTACTTGATCATGATGGATGATTGTTTTGATGTATTCTTGGATTTGGTTTGCAAGAATTTTATTGAGTATTTTTGCATTGATATTCATAAGGGAGATTGGTCTGAAGTTCTCTTTCTTTGTTGTATCTTAGTGTGGTTTAGGTATGCACATAACTGTGGCTTCATAGAATGAATCGGGTAGTGTTCCTTCTGTTTCTATTTTGAGGAATAGCTTAAAGAGAATTTGTATTAGGTCTTCTTGGAAGGTCTGATAGAATTCTGGTCCCGGACGTTTTTTGGAGGGAAGACTTTTAATGACTGCTAATATTTCTTTAGCGTTATGGGACTATTTAGATAGTTTATCTGATCTTGATTTTACTTTGATACCTGGTATCTGTCTAAAAAATTGTATATTTTATCCAGATTTTCCAGTTTTGTTGAATATAGGCTTCTATAGTAGGATCTGATGATTTTTTTAAATTTCCTTGGTTTCTGTTGTTATATCTCCCTTTTCAGTTCTTATTGTATTAATTTGGATACTGTCTCTGTGCCCTTTGGTTAGTCTGGCTAAAGGTTTATCTATCTTGTTGATTTTCTCAAAGAACCAGCTCCTGGTTTTGTTGATAGGTTTTATAGTTCTTTTTGTTTCTATTTGCTTGACTTCAGCCCTGAGTTTGATTATTTCCTTCCATCTACTCCTCTTGGGTATATTTGCTATTTTTTGTTCTAGAGATTTCAGGTGTGCATTGAAGTTTCTAGTGTATGCTCTTTCCAGTTTCTTTTTGTTGGCACTTAGAGCTATGAGGTTTTTTTTTTTTTTTCTTAGCCCTGCTTTCATTGTATCCCATAAGTTTTTGTATGATGTGCCTTCAATTTTATTAAATTCTAAAGTCTTTAATTTCTTTCTGTATTTCTTCTGTGTCCAAGTTATCCTTGAGTAGAGCATTGTTCAGTTTCTACCTGTATGTGAGCTTTCTGTTGTTTTTGTTGTTATTAAATATCAGCCTTAGTCCATGATTACTGATAGGATGAAATCTACCAAGATGAACTCTTGATTCTAAATATGCTCTAATAAGGACACTCACATTCATAAAAGAAGCTCCAAGCATACATTGTACCTCATACAATAATACTGGAGGACTTCAACAACCCACTCTCAGCAATGGACAGATCATGGAAACAGAAACTAAGCATAGACACTGTGAAACTAAGAGAAGTTATGAACTAAATGGGTTTAACAGATATCTATAGAACATTTCATCCTAAAACAATAGAATACACCTTCCTCTCAGCACCTCATTGGTACCTTCTCCAAAACTGACCATATAAATGTCCAGAAAACAGGCCTCGACAGATACAAGAAGATTGAAATAATCCCATGAATCCTATCAGACAATTTAGATTTTAAATCCAATAATTTTTCTGGGAGTCAGAATCTTTAAGAATCAAAGTTGGTTTAGAAGGTTTACCACAGTATAGACCTGCAGACAGTGAATTACTAGGAATTTCTACATGATGGAAAAAAAATAAGCATTTACTGTATTTTTCTCATTTGATTAATATTGTAGTAAAATGATATCTTCCTGTTTATTTATTCATTCCTGAAGTTTGATCAGTTAAAGAAACACATAAAAATCAAGAATGAGCAAGTTCCTTATCTAGGCCTATTTGGGTATGTGTCAATATGTGCAGTACAGGGGTTATAATGGTAAAGCCAGGTGCTAGGAGTTCAGTCAATATGGGAAGAGTGAGAGAAGAGATGGAGCTTAGGCAGCATCGGACTCTGAGGAAATGAGAATGTATTCAGGAGACAAGGAATTTCTTTGGAGGATTTTGAACACTGTTGTCTCTTTTAACAATATATCTTTGTGGGTGAAGAATGAGTTAGAAATGAGGAAGAGATATACAACAATGGCCATGGTAGATTTGAAACATGTTTTTAGTTAAATAATCTGACATTAGTAATCAGAGTAGGAGGAAAGAGTGAGAATAATCATTGTAGATTTTGTTTATTTGACTAGTTGTCAGGGTCATTTACTGAGATGAAAAAGTTAAAGAAAGTTATGGATAAGAAAATGCAAAGTTCAATTTGTACATTTTGTTTTCAACTGCTTACTTTATATTAGTGGTTCTCAACCTTCCCAATGCTATGACCCTTTAATATATAATTCCTCCTATTGTGGTGACTCCAACTAAAAAATGGTTGCTACTTCATAACTATAATTTTCTACTGTTATGAATTATAATGTAACTAGCTGCAGTTTTCAAAAGTCTTCAAAGACCCCTGTGACAACCTGAGGTTGTGATCTACAAGTTGAGAACCATTGCTCTACATTCATCTTGGTGTCCTATATATTTGGAGAAGTCTGTGATACACAGAAAACCTAGAGTCAATAGTTATTGATACATTTAAAACTATGCCTCAGATGACATTGCAAAGAGTGAGCACTAAGAAGAAGCTTAGCACAGGTAAACATTAACCCAAGGTGCCCTTTTTTATAGATTGCATTCATCTGTGTGTTTAGAGTTAAACTGAAACAAAAAATATGTTTCTGTTTATATTCATAGCTTAGAAGCCAGCAAAATTCAAGTTCATTTAATCAAAGCAGTCTTTTGCAAGTCAAATCTCATGGGGGAAAACACAATGTGAAGTACTGATTAAGGAGTCTTGTGAAATTAAATGATGCATATATGAAGGCATATTATAATATGCTCAATAATTTTGTATATGCTAAAACTCCCCAGTAAAGCAGTGAGTACACCTTTTGAGGTAGAAGGTCTAAAACTGAAACACTTAAGAGACAGAGGCAGGAGGATAGCAAGTTTGGGCCAACCTAAACTACAGAATAAGAAAGAAAGAAAGAAAGAAAGAAAGAAAGAAAGAGAGAGAGAGAGAGAGAGAGAGAGAGAGAGAGAGAGAGAGAGAGAGAGAGAGAGGTGGGGGGAGGGAGGGAAGGAGGGAGGGGGGGAGGGAGGGAGGGAGGGAAGAAAGAGAATTGCCCCTTTTGAAATAGAAAAAGGGTGATCCTAGCCCCATTACCTCATCTCATTACTTCTTCCATAGATTTACCATGATTCCTCAGAACAAGGTTTAAAACTCTAGCTCTTGATGGTTTTAAAATCTAAGTACACTAATAAATTATGAATATGGAGTATTGCAAAATCAATCACTCAGGGGAACACTTTACAACTGTTATCAATACATATGACAAGCTTAAATGGCAGCTGCCATTAACAGCCCTGTTTTGTAAGTAGAACATCTGTGGGATGCAGGTCGTCTAATTGGCTAAAGTTCAAATAGCTGGTAATTGAAGGATATGTGATGCAAGCTGAGTCTTCTTACATTCATACTAATATTGTGTATTAATTAAAGAATCTGACACCCGAATTAACTTATAAAATATCAGCCACAAATTCAATCAGACTTCTATTTCAGATGAGTACTTTCCAGTTCAGAAGAGTCTATCCTGTAAGTCTGTTTTGGTATACATCATGGCTTTCTCCATATGCTGTTTTCTATAGTCACAAAGTTTTACTATTTTTCTTTTCATTTACAAAATTTTAGTGCTGGAAATGAATTTTAAATGCATTAGCAGTGATTGACATTTACTCCTAACCTAGTGACAGCAGAATATCGAAGTTCAAAGAAACGATTAATTAATTCAGGAGTGCACCAACCGCATAGAGTAACACCAATTCAAAAGCATTTGTAACAGGTTATTTTTTTTTCTTGACTAGACTATTATCACTTTACTTCAGTTGAGATTTATGTCCAAAACAGAAAACTTTGATCTTGATATTTTTTAGAGATCAAAGTTTCACATGTCACACTACTTTACAAGGTCTCCATACAACACATATTGTTCTCAAGCACTAAACTAACACAAAAGAATAGCTCCTCTCATGTTGGGAAATGCAACTTAGATTTGCGAATCCTCCAACGCCCACGGCTGGGGAAAAGATAAACAAGCAGAGGAGAAAAGTGAAACTGGACTCTGCCATAACTTTCCTTTTCTACTTATCCACTTACCCATTTACTGCTAAGTTACAAGATACATGTTTACTTGTTTGCTTGTTGGTTTGTTTTGTGTGTGTTTTTGTGTGTATGTGTGTCTGTGTGTGTTTGTTTTCTTAGACTTCTTTTGTAGGAAGAATGTAATGTCAAGGGTATTTTCTACAGCCTTCTTATTCCTTCTACTGCTGATTATTAAATGATGCAGAATATATATCATTATCTTTTTAACTGAAACTCAATTCATGTGGAAGGCATCCAAGCAAGCACTGGAAACATTGTGTCCCTTAATCCTCACAGTTACAGCCCACATAATGACTTTTTAACATCATGCTATTTGAGTAGAAAAATTTTAACATTTTTGTTGTGAAATGAGGTAGAGAAGTGCTTTCCATCGAAAATAATGCATTTTGACACTTTAGATATTGATAACTAAAACATAATTGCACATAAAATGGTGTCTTTCTAGTAGAAGTGCTATGTCACCATGGCTGGCTTCTGTGACTTCTTATTTTACCCCATCCTTCCTTCTATTCTATTCTCATTCTCTCTCTCCCTCTCTCTTTCTCTCTCTCTCCACCTCTCTCTCCCTTCTTCCCTCCAGGTTGCTCTTGCTCTTCCCTCTACTGTGGTGTGAATTACAGGAGGAAGATAGGGTTAATTAGCCAAAATTATGACTCAAATACTTGCAGAAAGTCATGTTTTCTGGTATTTATCTTGAATTGTCTGTAGTATTTAAAATAACCTGTTTGTAAAATTATTTTAATGAGGTCTGTGCAAAGAAGAATATAATAAATTAACTAATAAAATTAAAATTCAGAGTTTATAGTTCTGGATTTAAACTCCATTAGGAGAAAAGATTAGAAATTCCAATCTTTCCAATTTAACCCCTTCTGAAACCTAATATTGTATCAGAAGTAAAGTAAATTTGTACTAGCAAAAGTATCAATAGTCATCCCACAAAATGTTTTATCTACACCAAAATGTGCTTGTGATTTTTACTTGAAATGAAAAGAATAGAATCACAAAATTTGCTAAAATTACTGTATAGTTTGGTAAAAATACTGGATGTTTCAGACATAGTCAAATGAGAAATAGTCTGTTAAATCTGAGAAAATGTTCCTGATCTCCCTCAGGTGTACAGAGTAGAACCTTTGGTGTTTTAGAAACATTTTGGAAATGACTTCTTGATTTAGATAAGGAAATAATGCCCAGCAGCACCCAGAAGAAAGTCTTCCGTCACCTGAAAGTACATAGTCTGTCCTGGACACCATAAACATCCTGACTCTTAAACAAGATCTCCCCAGATTTAGTTTCCCATCATAAAACGTCCATCAGTAAAAGTAGAAAATCAGCAGATGGGAGTTCCTCAAAGTCAACATCTTCTCTATTGAACTCCCTTCTAGTAGACTTAAATGTTAATATATTACACGTATGTCAATTTTTAAGACTTTAATATTTATTAATTTCTGTATTTATTACATGTGTGCCTACACGTGTGCATATGTGTCAATGTTTAGGTGCTATAACACACATATGACAATCATAGGACAGATTACATGAGTCTTGGTATACATCTCTACCACATGAGTTACTGAGATTAATTCCAGATCAGTGGACTTAGAGGTAAGTACTTTTACACACTAAACTATCTTACTATCCTAAGATCTCAATTAAAAATAAGCTAACTAAAATCTATAGATTATTTTGAAATATTTATTTATTTATTTATTTATTTATTATCTATTGACTGATGGATTATTTATTTACTTATAGTATGGTTGGCAATTTCAAGAAGGAACCTTGTCACACAGATGGAAAGGGAACAAAAGTCTGTGGTTTAACGAGGCATGGTTACCACAGACAAATGTGTTTGAATGTTTGGACCATAGGGAGTGACAGTATTAGGAAATATGGCCTTTTTGGAGTATTGTGTGGCCTTGTTGGAGGAAGTGTGTCACTATGGGGACTGGCTTTGTGGTCTCCTGTATTCAAGCTATGCCCAATGTGACACACTTTCTGCTGCCTTCAAATCAAGATATAAAATTTTATCAGCTCTTTCTGCAGCAACATGTCTGCCTGCAAGCTACCATGTTGCTTGCCATGAAAATAATGGACTAACCCTCTGAAACTGTAAGCCAGCCCCAATTCAATTGCCTCGGTCCTGGTACCTCTTCACTGCAATGTAAATTCTAACTAAGACAGGGGAAAAATAATCATTTACAAAATTGTTAAAGAACAAATATAATGAATAAAAAGAAGATACTGTATTGTGGGTTTAAGCACAAGAGTCAGGAGAAAGAGAAAAATGTAGTAGAAAGTAAGACACAATCAAGAGTATGGTGTGGACTTTTCAAAGACAAGTAGCAGTTCATGGTACCCACAGAACCATTTCTCCATCCCTGTTTGATATCCTCAAAGAATGTTTGAGGGATGAATTGAAGCCCTACTCAAGGTCATGTACATCTAGTTCTGAAGCCTCTACTTTGCCATTAAATATTTCTATATGAAAGGAACACTAATTCTGTCAGCAGCCTTTACAGCAAGTACTAATTGTGCTAGAATTTATGCTTGTAGGCTGGATAGAGGCTTCCAAGATGAGGCGCATCTCTCTTTTCTCATTGTCAGTGTCCTCGTGATTTTCCACTTTCTATTCTGCCTTGATTTCCCCCTCTGACATTTTGACTATTTAATTTTAACAGAGCCAAAACACCAACAGAAATATTGAGAATAAAGGTCATCCTTGTGAAGCTTCAGAGGCTATTTTGGGAACTGAATTAGAAATCAGTTATGTTTTCTTTATGGAAATAATTTGTCTTTATTTTCAGGATATGAGACTTCAAGGTGATGTGTTAGATTTATCTTGTCTAGGAATTTATGAAACACACTGAGATTTTGGCAAGGATATCAGTAGCTGCTTTTAGCCAGCTATACACTGAGAATTGTGACGTTAAAAAAAGAATGAAAAGATTTGAAAAAAAACCCTTCCTATTATTTTTTTTCAGAAAATAAACAAGTTTAAGGAAAGTATGGATTCTAAAGATATCAATGTCATAAAAAATAAGTCGAGGTAGGGCAAGCTGATTCAGTAATTAACTGTGCTTGCCACCAAGCCTTGTTATCAGAGTTTGATCCTCAGAACATACTTAATGGAAAGAACTTCTGAAAGTTATTCTTTCACTTTAATGCATGCACCAGCATACATGCACACACATATCAAACAAACAAATAAACAAACAAACCAAGGAACAAGCAAACAGTTTTAAAGTAAGTCAAGTAGTTTTTTTTTTTTTTCCCCACCAGGACAGCAGGAACAACACCATGAAGGAAAATCAAGAATCAATATAACTTCATCTAATACCTGTTTTAAGGTTTGTAAATGCAAATTCATTTGAAACTTTGTCTCCAGAGAAGAGAATGCTTCTTCTTTTGTACAGAGAAGTCTAGCAAGTTTGTTCTTGGAATTTGCTACATTGTTCTGAGCTATCTAATCATTAAGAGGCCATGCATCTGAGTACTAGTAAGCCCAGCTACTTCTTAAGTAGGCAGCAGACCTTGGCCTCAGCCATATGATGCTAGTTTTACAGGTATGCAGAATATAAGAGTTACAGTGCATAGAGGATTTCATCTTTCAAAGATTTCAAAGAATAGCTTGGGAGGCCAGGAAATAAGTGTTAAAGTTCCTGAAGAGAGTCCCTGAAAGGATATTGTCCTATTTGACTTTCTCCTCCTGTTATAAAACATGGACCAAAACAACTTGGGGGTAAAAAGGGGTTTATTTGGCTTATATATCTTTATCACAGTCCATCAGCAATGAAGTCAGAATAGGAACTCAAGCAGGAGACTGGAGGCAGAACTCAAAGCAGAGGACTATGGAAAAACACTGCCTACTGGCTTGACTCATGGCTTTCTAAGCCCTTTTTTTCTTATATAGAGTCCAGTATCATTTGCAGGAGTAGTACCGTCCAATATGGACTGAGTCCTTTACTACATATCAAACATTAGTGAAGATAATATTCCTCAGACAGGCCCACAGGACAATCTGATAGAGACAATTTGTTAATTGAATGAAGTTCCCTCTTTCCAAACGACTCTAGTTTGTATCAAGTTTGCAAAAACAAAACAAAACAAATTAAAAAACCCACCTTTATTCAACAGAGTCAGTAATGAATATTGCTCTGACAATGATGTTGCAATTTCAAAAGATATCCCAGAAGGTTAGAAATACCAACAATGTAGACTTTCTGTTGTGGCAGACAACAGACATCAGAAACAACGTAAGAAGAAGTGACATGGGATGCTACTTCAGCTGCCAAACCCTTTGGAGTTCACATCATACCACCATTTCCAGAAATGACAGTCACAGAGTTACAAGAGTTAATGTTTGCGCTGTTGTGCTTTAGTCTTCCTTACTTCTTGATGTTTTCCCATTTCTCTGTTGAGGACCGGGAATGTGTACCCTCCATCATTGTATACTGGAAGTATGTGACTTACTTCGTGCATTTTAAAGGATCCCACAGATAGCTGTTTGTCTTGAGTCTCAGTGTAGTCTGTAAACTTAGGTTAAAATTCTAGGAATTATAGGATTCCAAGGTACTCAGAGTTAATCAAAATAAATCATCCTCAATGATATGGACACAGACTTTGCGTGTCAGAGACACAGTGGTGTGTTTTGAATATAAAAGTATTCAATATTTCAGTATTTATTCAGTATTTTAGTATTTAATATTCCCTTAAAGCTCACATGTTGAAGCTTGGGTCCTCAGTGCAGTGTGCAAGGGTGGGAACAGGGAAGTGTTTGACTCACGCTCTAATCAATGATGAATTCATAACTTAATGGACTCTGTGAAAGTGATAAAAACTGTGGAAGATTTATTGGAGAGAGTAAGATCATTTTAGATAGGGCCAAATGATATATTGTATACTAGGTTCTTTCTTTTCTGTTTCTTTTTGCTTCCTGGCCTCCATAAAATTAGTTACTCTGACCTGCTATGCCATGTTCCCCACATTCTGCCTCATTTCTGATCCTCAGAAATGAAGCTAGACACCCCTGCATGTCTATGTCACATGAGACTATGTGACAACCATTTGCTCTTCTTTGAAATTGTTTTTCTCAGATTCTTGCTAACAGTGTAGGAAACCAAGATTAACAGGAACAGTGATTTGTGTGCAGCTAATGAGTGTCTATTCCAGTTACCTTGGTCATACTGTCTCATCAGAAAAGAAAAATAAGAAGGCACACATTGAGTCACTGAATATATTCTTTTTGTAAAGGCCCAATATCAAAGAATAGAAGATGGGGGCAATACATTGAGTACAAGGTAGGACATTTGTCTTGTTTGTCTGTTATATAGTGAATGTCTCTAGTATAAGGACAGGCATTCATTTCTCATTATAAAAATCTACATAATCTGGTCTATATTTGCTGCATGTAACTGAACTCTTGAATTTGTCCCCCTTTATTATATGGTCTGAAACTCACTGACCTCATTGAAATTTCTCACATATGTTCAACTCATTCAAAATAGCTTCATGTCTTTTCATAGGTTGTTCCATTTGCTAAGCCCTGCGCTTTTCTTATTTACTATGTTTTATTTTTTTTTTTCTTTTAATAAAACAAAAATTTTAAGTAGAAGCAAACTATTTTCTGATTCTTTTTTTTGCACATTTTTTCAGAAATTTGTTGTAGCCTCTGATAATGCCTTACAGATTTTGAATCATGTAACAGTGCTTGGTTAAGCGGCTGTCCTCATGGTGTCTGTCCATTGGTAGAATATATACATTACCAGGGTCCAAAGTGAGGGTCTGTATCCTAGTTGTTAAATGTAGGTTCTCAAAAATTACAGTTTTAACCAAAGGTACTGCTTTGAAATACCAAACTTAAACTAAAGTCATTAATAATGAAGAGACTAAAAGTATAAATGTGTTAATCAAATTTCTACATATCTCACAATATTAAAATAATGAATTGTTTTTTCAAATATTACACATGTATTGTCATTTTTTTACCATTCTTTGCTGCTAACAATCTAAAAAACTATATATTAACAGAGTGTTTTATAATACATTGGGAACTTTGTGTGGGAAAAGGTATTTGACTTCTGAGTCTGTGAAAGAATGGGTTCTTGATTCTTGTACCATTTGTGGAGCACTTTTTCTTTAATTGAATTACCTTGTCCAACTTTGATGTGATGAGTTTTATCTTAATTTTTTAAATAATTTGTTGTTGTCTCCTAGAAATCAGTTCTTTTCTAATTAAAGACATAAAGTGGTAGATCCATATTTTGGCGGGTGAGGGATAGAGAGGAACTTTGAGGAAGGAGTAGAGGCAGGGAAACTGTAATCAGGGTATAGTGTACAAAAAGAGAATCTATTTTTGATAAACAATGGAAAAATAGAAAAGCAAGCTGGAGACATGGCTGAATGACTGAATGTCTACTACTCTTTCAGATGACCAAAGTGAAATTCCCAGCACCAATGTTAGGCACCTGTTATCTAAAACCCAATGGATCTAACTTTCAAGGCACTGATAGTCATACACATAGACAAAACCGCAGACACACACACACACACACACACACACACACACACACACACACATATAGACATACACACTCATGCTTTAAAATGACAATAAAATGAAAATTTAAAATAATAAAAGTTGTATTTTAATTTCATTATTATTTGGGTAATTTAACTTTTTCTTGACTATTTAAATTGTATAGATGAATTTGACTTTTATCACAGGGACCCCAGTGGAGGAGTTAGTGGAAGGACTGAAGGAACTGAAGGGGTTTGCAACCCTATAAGAAGAACAACTATCAACTAACCAGACTTCCCAGAGTTCCCAGGGACTAAACTACCAACCAAAGAGTACACATGGAGGGACCCATGGCTCCAGCTGCATATGTAGCAGACCTTATCTGTCATCAGTGGGTAGGGAGGCCATTGGTCCTGTGCAGGCTTGATACGCCAGTGTAAAGGAATGCTAGAACGGTAAGGTGGGAGTGGGTGGGTGGGTGGGTGGGGGAGCACACTTATAGAAGCAGTGGGGAGTGGGTATAGAATAGGGGATTTCTGAAGGGGAAACCGGGAAGGTGGTTAACATTTAAAATGTAAATAAATAAAATAATTAATGAAAATAATTCTATATCTGTATCTATTACTACCATGACTATCTATATTTAAGAAAGGTTGATTGTTGTGTTAGGAATCAACAGAAATTTAGCATTGTAAAACATAGTTCTTGTTTGTACCTATTTTTTGAAGGCCAATAGAACGTAGAGCTAATACATTAGTGGCCATTTATATTATTGTATTTACACTATTCTATAAAAATCTCTCCCTCTCCCTCTCTCTCCCCCCTTTCAACCTCTCTCCCCCCATTCTCTTTCCCTCCTCTCTCTCTCTCTCTCTCTCTCTCTCTCTCTCTCTCTCTCTCTCTCTGTGTGTGTGTGTATGTGTGCGAGTGTGTATAATGTGTGAACATCAGAGGACAATTCTGAGAAGCTGATTCATTCCATCCACCTTGCTGAGGCAAATCTTTCTTGTTTCTGCCTCACTGTATATCCTATCATAGCTGGCCTGTATAAGCTTCCAGGAGATTATGCTGTCTCTGCCACCCTTCTCTCTGTAGGAATATTAGGATTACAGTTACATACCACTGCATTTGGTAAGTGTTTTTATCTATTGAGATATCTTGACATTCTTAGTATAGTCTTGATTCTTAGTTAAACTATCTTCTTCCATCTTGACATTGGTATTATTGTTTAGTGGGCTATTTTGGGAGCACTGGGCATATAATCCTTGTTTTTGATGTAACCTGTTCATTCCTAGGCATCCTCGTGTCAAGGTTATTTATTATAAGAGCAGGTGTTACTGGGGACTCTATTTGATATGCAACCTATACCTCTGGTCATGACACTGGTCTGTAATAAATGGATTTTGCTGAAGGTTTGTATTGGCCTGGCTCCACAGTATTATTTTTAGCTATTTTTTTTTTCTCCAGCTATTTGCAAAAGGTAGGGTGTATGTCTGCACACATAACAATAGCCCGAGGGTAAAAGAAATATACTGCTTCTCACTCGTGTCCCTTCAATGAAATGCCAATCAAAATGTAAGTCTACTTGTTGAAATCCATATTAATACTGAAATAAATATTAAGCTTTACAAAACAAAAAGGCACAATGAAGAGACACAGGGCAGCCATTGATTTTAATCTCAGATTTAATATTATCTCTGACAAGGTGAAACAAATCATTAAAAACAATAACAAGCAAAGCCCTTGCTTCTCAGGTCGTCCTAGTAAAGCCCAGGGGAGGAGGGACTGGCAACTGTTTTTCTTAGCTGTTACCTTAGTGTTGGTATTGTGCAAATATAAAGTATTTATTGTTTGAATTTTTCTTCTCTTACAACCTAAGTTTGGCAGAAACCCTGTAGCATATTCTCAGGAAAAAAAAACTTAGACATTTCAACCATCTGCCAGATATACCTATCAAATTATTCATTTTTTCAGACTGCTTAAGGTTATTTAAATTCATAGCTTTTCAAACTACTGACAAGGTTTGCACACTGTGAAGAAAATGAATATTGTTAAGGGTTAAATGGACAGCTTCACACTTTAAATGCATTATAAATTCACCCCAGGCCCTCTCCTACTGATTCTTCTTTTTATTATTTTATTTTACAATCAGAGACTTTTCATAATTGTGGAGCATGCTGACAATCTGCATGAAAGGAAAGATTCAAACAAAACTGTCCGAGGGATAGGACAATAGTTGTGTTATGCCTCCAAGGAAACAAGCTTTCAAATAATTTCTAGATATACAAACAGCACTTTCAGAAGCAAAGTTATGCAAAGGAGTCCAAAGTGTGTCCGGGATGTGGCGCGTACTCCCTGCAATTTGCATGACTTGACATGATGGCCTACCAGATCGCCTTTGGAAGTGTTCATCATTAAAACCGGGGTTGTCTATCAAGAGGAATTTTCTCCCCGAATCAATACCTTAAGAGCCCTTGTGGCTAACTCTGCTGACAGACACTTTCAAATTTTATAATGCTAAAAATAGTGTAGAGAATGTAGAGGTCCCATTTCTTTGATTTCTTTTTATCACATTCTGTCAGTCCTCAATCAAGTTTCATAACTCAAAGACACACATTTACCATCAGGTCTAGTTCAAAGGGATGCTGACCTTTAATATACAAAGTCCTCTGGCTTTACTCCTGATTTTCCAGAGAGATCCACCCCTACTCCCCACCCCTACCCCGTTTCATATACCACAAGAATAGTACAAACTGGAAGACCTGCAGAGTCAGAGAAACAATTTAGGACATGCTGGGGCTTGCACCCCATGCTGGTCAAGAGGCTGTACTTCATTTTAGTTGTAAAACTGGATCAGTAAAGAGTTTTAAAAGTATTTTAGTAAACTTCATAAAGTAGCAAGAGTCTGAAAAAATGTAGCATATTTTCAAATAATTATACGCATCCCCCAAAGTTTATTCTAGGATGCTGTAATAAGGTCATGCAATCAGACACACTTGGCCTACAATCTGATTTTCCCTCAGTACTAAAGTAAAAAAAAAAAAAAAAAATCAGTTACCTTTTCACCTATTAAATAAACTTCCTTCTTCCTAGGTCACAGAGGTCTTCTTGGGTCTTACGGCTTGGCTCTGTTTTTTTGATGTGATAGGAAAAATGATTAAAATTGTGAGTTGAAGTCCGACTCACTGTAAAGGATGGCACTTACTGCTTCAGCATAAATGACACAGTATAGTGACAGCTGCCCATCGCATATGGTGTTGGTGAATGGCTACATCTCAAACTGTATTAGATTCTTACTCTGTGAATTATGAATATCGTAGATTTGCTGGTAGTCTCAGAATTCAGACCCATAGGAAGTAGAAATTGCTTTTACGTTTACCTTTGTCAATAAACAAAAACAAAAAACGCACTGGAAACCATCAGGATCAGAATCTAAGTGAGCTTACACGTCTATCACTCACATGCTGTCGTGCTATTCTAAAACAGGGGGTATTTTTGTAGTTATCATACACTTATTAGATGCAAATGTAGACATTTCCATAAAGTATCCATGTCAGATACTATTTGAGTAAAAGTTGGATGATGTATAAAGTGACAGGTGGTAGATATGAAACAGACTTGTCCAAGAGTGAGGACCTAGGCCACTTGTAAAGGTCACAGAGTTTAGAGGGAATACAACGTGCACAGTGCTGCTGGCTTGTGGCTCATGACACACTGGCTTTCTCAATTCAGCAAAACTTTGTTCCTAATTTTTAACATTTTCTAGGAAGACAGAAAAAAATAGCTCCTTCCATTAGTGCTGCTTTTGAGGATGACATGAGCTAATATGTACCAACTTCATATAAAAGTTGATTAATAATAATAATAATAATAATAATAATAATAATAATAATAATAAATGGCTGACCCTCAGGATATTTCCTCCATAAAATTATTCTGATAGACATTTACTGAAGCATTCAAGTTTAATAGATACTCTTGTGCCTCTGTGATAACCTTAAAGTAAGGCTGCAAGCATCAGTGAGATATCAGCAGGGCTTCCGACATCTGGGGTACTCTAAAGTTAATATCATTAATAAAAAGAAGTAAGAAGGGGAGGCAGAGGGAGGGAGGGATCTGAGTGGGAGAGGAGGGGAGAACAGGATCAGATATGGTGAGGGGGCAAGGAGACAGGAAACAAGCCCTGAGGGCCAGCAAAATGAATGAAAATATGCAACCTGAGAAGATGGGAGGTGGAAGGGGGAATCTCTCAAGTGGAGGGATGAGGTTGCCATCCCACAGTCAAAAATTCTAACTCAGAATTGTTCCTGTCTAAAAGAAATTCAGGGACAAAAATGGAGAAGAGACTGACAGAAAGGAAGGCAGTCCAGTGACTAGCTCAACTTGGGATCTATCTCAAGAGGAGTCTCCAAGGCCTGACACTAATACTGATGCTATGGTGTGCTAACAGACAGGAGCCTAGCATGGATGCCCCCTGAGAGGACCAACAGGCAGCTGACTAAGACAGAAGTAGATACTTACACCCAACAATTGGACTGAAGTCAGGGACTTCTATGGTTGAATTAGAAAGGTCAAAGAATCTGAAAGGGAGAGCGACACCATAGGAAGATGAGCAGTCTCAACTAACCCAGACCCCCGGAAGCTCCCAGAGACTGAGCCACCCACCAGGAGCATACATACGCTGATTTGAGGGCACTTGCACATATGAAGCAGAGGTCTACCTGGTCTTGCCTAAGTGGGAGAAGATGAGCGTAGTCCTCAATAGCTTTGTGGCCCCAGGAAAGGCAGGGGCCTGGTGGGGGAAGAATAACTTCTCAGAGGCAAGAGAGAGGAGAAATGGGATAAGGAACTATGGGAGAGGCAACCTGGGGGAGGGGGGTGGTAATGACTGGAATTTAAATAAATAAAATAATTTAAATTTTAAAAAATCCAATCTCAAAATAAAATAAATAAAATAAAATAAAAAGAATGGTCTTTAGAGAAAGATATATAATTACTGTTTCTTGGCTCAAAAAAACTTCCCTCAAGGTCCAATCATGACCTAACTATGTAGCATGATGAGAAATGGGAAAAAACACACCAAGAAAATATGACCACCACAATGCAAACATGCAGAGTTCAGACTCACAGCAAGTACCAGGGTTAGCTCACTTGGCTGAAAATAGAGACCAACTTGACTCGTCACGAGAGACGAATGTCATAAACAGAGCAGAGCACCATCCTAACAAAATAGAAAGATTCTTTAGATAACAAAAAGGGAAACTGAGGTGGAAAAAGAAGACAGAACTTGGTATGCAAAATTGGTACCTCTGGTACATGACTTAACTCCAGTTATAGTCCCGAGAGGACACATTCAGAAGGAGGTTGTCTGGATGTCTAATTTCAACCTTATGGGGAAGAGCTATTAAATTCATTGCAGTTATAGTGAAAGTAAGACTAGAATAAACACAAGGGAGGGCTGGACCATGCTTGCTGGAATACTGGTGATGTATTACTGTGAGATATTATGAGATTACTTGTTCTGGTTTTCTCTTCAAATTTGCACCTCAGCAGATGCAAATGATAACATTACCAATGAACATGAGTACATTAAAATGTTTCAAAGGGAATTTGAGGTCTCTTTTCTGACACTAGCATTGTTTGGATTCAATCCCCAATACCTTGCACACAGTTCTGAGAAGTACCATTGTTTTAGAAGACCTGGGTGGTCCTCGGGTTTTCCTTTATATCCTGTTTTTATTGGACTTGAAGGCTCGCTGTCATCCTTTTTGCTATACATTTGTTTCCCTTTTTGTCACTCTTTCTATAAATTGTTGCCTTTAAAATTTTTTGTAACATTCCTGTTTATACTGTTGTACAATCTAAGATCATTTATTTAACCCTGACACAATTATTCATTTTTATATTGCTACCCATTACATACGCTTTACTAAGATTTGAATTGTCCAAGTGCTTCAGTGTAATGTGGTAGGCCTTTAAGTGCAGATATTAAGTAATAGAGCCCAATACGTACAACAATAAAAGGAGATTATTTTATCTAACAGATTGGAAAACTATTTATCTCTTCTAAAAACCGATTTAAGAAAAAAACAAAATGGAAAAGTTCAAATATCTATTTTGAAATTGTTGTCATTGCACAGGTGACACCAGAAGCAAGGGAAATAATTTTGTGCTTTAGAAAACAATTCTGTGTGCCTACTTTCTTTTCTTTGTGTAAGAAAATTCCCCTGAAGGTATACATTTGAGGGTGAAGTTCAATAGAATTTGAAGTTTTCCTCATTTGGTGTCAGTATGAAACTTTGGGTTTCTAAATAAAATTGACAAAATCATTTATAGAAAGTTCACATTTCTCTCCTTGGGACTAAGAGCAGCAGGGGATAGAAGCAATCCAACCAGTAACACAGAAAGAAAGGTCCCCCGGTGCTTTGAGATTCTTAAATGAAAATAATAGAAGATGAAAGCAAATCTTTTCTTAGTCATGTTTATGGTGTCTAATAATTATGCTTGAGGAGATAAAAATACCCATTGGAGAAAACATTTAAGTATCATGTGGGCTTAGTCATGTCAGTACAGAATTGAAAACAATTTTGAAATTATTTCTTTTAGAAAAAGGTCACTCTGCCATCTTCTGAAACTGATTTGTGAGTAGGTTGTTTTTCTTCCTGGCCATTAGTTGATTCAGTATTGACCAAGGTTTTACAGTTGCTGTTACTGCATTCAAGGGAGATTCAGATGCTTTTCAGCATCTGAGTGCTGAAATCCAGTTGTGTCATGTCTTGATAAGCCAGTAGTAAACTGAAAATATATTTACTGTACACAATGTTCTGAATGCTGTGGCATTTCAGTTGTTAGCTCATATAGTCACATGGGTGTGTGGGAGATGTGACTGACTGCTGCTAAGTAGCATTTTAAGAGTTTATGGGTCAGAAGTAAGTAGACTCTGAAAAGACTCTGAAAAGTCTGAAACTTGAAGGAAAGTTTCTATTCAGTGCATATTTCTTTGATACTAAGATGAACTGGAAAAAGGAGGTTCAAATCATAAGTTGGAGACCATATGTACTTTGGGAGACACAAGAAAATGTGTCATTCTTTAAATGAAAGACAGAAGACCCTATCTTTGCTTCCTATGCAGTTAGCATACTTCTGCCTTACAAACTAGCCACTAAATTTTGCTTATATAACAATCTCAGTCTGATAAGAGAAAGAATTCAGGTATGTAAAAATGCTTATGATTAAATTTATGACATAGGGTAAGTCAGTGTCTTAGTTTTGTGTTGCTGTGACAAAACACTATGAGAAAGGCAGTTTATAGATGAAATAACTTATTTGAGCTTTTGGTTCAAGAAGGTTATGAGGTCATCATGGCTGAGAAGCATGGCAGCAAGCTGCAGGCCCTGCAGCACACGCAGACAGCAGGAAGGTTGGTTACATTTTCAAATGCAAGAGGAAGCAGAGAGATGAAACCAGAAGTACTGGAAAGTTTTACATTCTCAAAGCCAATGATGTATTTTCTCAGCAAACCTGCAACTCCTAAATCTTTCTGAGCAGCATTGCCAGCTAAGAACCAAGCATTCAGATGCTGAAACTTATGGGAAACATTTCTCATTCAAATCCTCACAGGCAGCAACAGCTCAGTATATGAACTAAGAACGGCAGGGAGGGCAGAATTTGGCTGGCTTGTCTTACCCAGGAGAGATTTGCCCTTAAAGTAAAAAAAGGCAGGGCACTTCTGGAAGGGACTGTAATAGGTAAGCTGCTCATACTCAAAATTGTGTTACATGTGTATATATTAACAACTTTTTACAAATTAGAAGACTGTGGTCTAGAAAGATTGCACAACCACTTGTTCTTGCAGAGTACATGAGTTTGGTTCCTGGTATTCACATGGAACTCCCAGCACCCTGTGACTTTGCTTTAATGGAATCCTATTTATGTTTCTGTGTTGGGAGCCGACTCCTAGTAGAAAGCGACTATCATCTTTGCAGCCATCTCGAGCCATATACCCTGACAAGAGACTTGTTTTTCAACAGCCTACTGCAGCTGAGCACACTCTGATAAACATCTTGTTTATTCCACATATCTTGTTTTGCTGTTTAGTGCCCCCAGGTGCAAGGCACACGTGGTATCCACACCTACAAGGCATGTGGCAAAGCATATAAATACCCCAGATTTCCTTTTAATAAAAGAGACTAAAGACTTGACCACACACCCTGTCTTGTCTCCATTTTTTGAGTCTCTTGCACCTCCATCCCCACTCTCTCTCTCTCTTGACCCTGTTGTCTGATCTCCTCGGACCAGAGCACTTAGCCCCAAAGTGTGGGGCAGTGTGGTCAGCAACATTTCTGGCCTCTTGTGCACCAAGCATTAACATACTGTTGTATATCAGTGGGCATTAATTTTCATTCAGGCTGGGCATGTTATTACTAGAGATGTAATACTTAGCATGGGATCTTTAGCACTGATGCATTGTACATACAACAATTTTTTGTTTGCTTTATATTTTTGTTTTGGTTTGGGTTTTGGTTGTTTTTAGTTTTTGAGACTAAGTCTTATTACATGACCCTGTATGTCCTCTAATGGGCAATGAAGAGAAGGCTGGCCTTGAACTTATATTGATCCAACTATCTCTCCCTTGTAAATGCTCTCATGTACTTACAGTTTGATTGATAGGTAGACCCCCACATTAATTGTACTTACATAATCAAATAAAAAATAGAAATGAAGGAAGAAAACAGCAGCAGACTGTGTGTACCGGGAAGTTAGATTCTCTCTTCTCAATAGGAAAATGTTCTTCCTTTCCATATGGACACATTTACTTCTCTGAACAAGGAGTGGAGACTGTGTTTCTGTCAGTGATGGGTCTTTAACTGCTAAGCCATTTCATAGAGCTTCTAGTACAAGTATTGCAAAGTTATGATAACTTATTTATTTTTCTTCTCAGGACTCCACTGCTCAGCACAGGAACAGATAGTTCAATAAGGAAACCCTAGCTTCTGAAATCAAAGCACTATCATATCATCTGGTCCATATCAACATCAGTCATGTGAGATCAACAGTTTCACTGATGCTGTAGGGACCTGAAAATTTATGTAAATAATGATGAAGGAAACCATTGCGTTTTAGTACAAAGCAATAGACTGCCAACACAAAGCAAAACTCTGCACTATAGTTGGGATCCAATTGTCCTTGGCTTGGCTTCTGAGTACCACTTCTACTTTGTATTTTAATTCTTCATAGTTCCAAAAGTCAAGGCTGGTTGGATTTGGATGGCTTCATTTTAGGAATGGTAACAGATGTGGGTATCCTCAGCTTCAGTTATGGTTATAATTATAGCTTCTTAAATGGGACATGACTAATTTCCATTCCTTTGCATAAACAGACCTCATAGATATCATAATTCAAAAGTTTTGAGAAACTTGTCACTCTGCATAGTATCTTGACCATTTTCACAATTTTGGAATGTTGTTGTATTACAGTAAGTTCCTTGAATTGTTAACTGAGTTCCATAAACAAACCATAAAATAGTTTTAGGTACCTTTATGTTCTCTTCTATCTACAAGCACATTGATAAAAGATGGTAAATGTCTGCTAAAACATGTATTTGTAAATATGTTTCACTTAGCATATTTATATACATTTCTTCTTTCTTTAACATGTGGTATAATGAAAACATTTTATAAAATGATAGGAGTCAATACTTAGCCTTTTTACAAATTTTACTGAGTGATGTCCGAGAATGAAGGGAAGATTCCCTTCAGGAGGACAGATAATCTCTTCCATGCTTGGTGATTCTAAATTGATTGCCATTCAGAAATAAATTCCCTTGCCTGGTACTGATTCCTATTCCTTCAGTCTAGGTATGGAGAGAGTTATCAAGCTGGTTACCAAGGAAATGTCTGAGCTATGCACCATGTAGCCCCTCTGTTATGTTTTCCTTCAGAACTAGGACAACAGGAATATTTTGTTCAGCTTCTGTTTTCTCTAACCTCCTCAGGGTAAGGTCACTCCTTAAGAAAGCCTGTGGTGATCCAGACTGCCTGTCAGAAACAACCATGTCTATTTAATGATAGGTTCTCTAATTAGAGAAAGTGAAAGCTGCCCCAAAGCAAAGTGACAATGATCTTCAATACAAACTTTAGCATCTTGGTGTCTATGCTGGGAGAGTTTGGGGAATAAAACAAGGATAACAAACAGAATAAAGAAGTGTTAATTATTAATCTGTCAACCATAGATATGACAATCTCTGGCAAGACAATAAGATGATCTTAGATTTAACACAATGATATATTGGGTTCTTTGTGATTTGCTCTTTGGGCTTATTTACTTATCTAAGTCAGTCTTTTTCATACAAAAAGCAGTGTTATTTTTGGACCCTTTTAGACTCCAACACTGGTAATTTTTTTGCAGTCATATAGTTTTTCAAATCAATGTAGTTGAAAAATAAATCATCTATTTTAGTAAAGTGTGAAAAAATAAATCTGGGAGATCCTACACAAAATTGTCAATATTACTCGTTTTGCGGGTATGATTTTAATCTAATTAAAAATATATATGTATGCATATGTGTGTAATATTTATACATATATACATGTATATCCATATGTATAAGTAAGGAAAATTTTTTGAATGTATTTCTTAATAATCAAGATAATTAAAAATTAAAGGTCTCTGCTACATGTGCTTATTAATAATATCCTTTCATTATCACATTTAATCCTGTAAACAATATGTTAAGTAGCCTTTATTTATTCTATTTTATTCATGAGAATACAGGAGCAAAATATTATGGCCCTGAAAATAAAAAATCAGAGTTTGAACTTAGGTATATTTGGGTCCATCATCCATATGGTTAATGTGGTCCTATGCTTCCTTACTCTTCAGCTCACAGTGGCTGATAATTAAGTTGGGAATTGATGGCTCGTTTCTCATTTTCTTCCATGTTATATGACTATTTCACGTGTGAAGAAAAGTGCACCTGAGCTCAGTTTTCAGATCAGCAGTCTTCATTCATTTCTAATTAGCACGAAGTTCTGCTATCATATTTTATGCTCCTAGAACTATTTCTTCATGTCTAACAGCCATACGCCTATCTCAGTGGAAATTCTATCACTTGGTTTGGCTACCTCTCCTTTCATACAGTCTTTATATGGTTGATTTAAATGTCTCAAATACAGTATTCTGCATGTTTAAGCATCTATCAGTTACATAAAACTCAGCATTTTTTCTGCTGTTTTTATTTCCTTTCATTACATAATATAGACTCAAATAAATGTGTGGAAGCATGTAAGTGCAAGATTGATTTTAGGGTAGTGTACTTCAGTCAAGTCTATGGGGATGATTAGAATCAAATTCTGTACAAAATCTCTTTTCCATCTCATAGCTCACTTCTCTGTTTCAGAGAAATTTTATGTAGGCTGAGAATAAGAAAGTAGAAATGAATAAAGCCTATGGAGAGAAAGGAATGGCAACCCATGGAAAGGAATATGTGAATTTTTTGCCCACAACACAGCTGTTCTTCACTAAACACTAAATATTCCCGTACTTTTTAAAAATAAATGACTTTCTTGAAAAATAAAGAGTCTCTATAGGAAAATAAGCACTGGCTTTTAAAAACTGTTGGTTTTAAAACCATTTCAGTAGGAGTAAGAACAGTGTTTACTTGGGAGTTGATTTAGGACCTTGATCCTGTTCTGAGGAGAGGAAAGTAGTGAATACTTTCGAAAGTCAGTGGTGAAAACCAAACACATCATGAATAGGAATGATACTGAATGAATAACTATCTACAACAATGAGTAAAATGTTTCCTGTGCATGAAGGATACTGTAGAGACCTTTCTAGACATTATTATTTAACCAGTCTATACTTGATTTCTTTCGTTATAATGTTAAGGCAATAATAAAGGACCAATTCACCCTATAGGACAACTTTAAAGAAAAAAAATAAGAAATTAAAAATTGTTTTAAAAGACTCTTTCATATTTAGCATGTGTCTGCTCTGACCTTAATGAAATTTTAGAAATTTTAACCAACCAAATATTCCTACTAATTTTAATAATTTTGACAGACTTATATGTCAACAGTTATTTTACATAAGCATCTTTTAAAAATAAAGATACATTCTAGAGAATAAAAAGAAAAAAGCCAATGACTAAATATAGCCATTATGCTTAGAAATATTATTTTCATTTAGGTGGTGAAATTTATTTGTGAAATAGATGTCCAACATCATGGCTTAGACTCAGCTGGACAATGTATTCCAGATAGAGACTTACTAACTGATTGAAGGTCTAAGCATCAACTTGTAAAGGGAAGAACCAAAAGTGCTGAGATTGCTTTTGGCCAAAGTTAATTGAACTTCCCTTGTTTCTAAAATAAAAACTTGAAAATATCTGGTATAGTAGTTTTCTCATATGTAATTTCTATTAACAGAGAAAGTAACCTTTACATGTTCACTATAAAACATTCATTAATGTAATAGAGACTTACCCATTGTCAAACATCTAAAGGTTTGCAAATATTTTGGCAGTATGATCTATGGAGTAAATGAATCCAAGCAACTGGTCAGAATGATTTGTAATTTTCTGTTTGTTTGTTCCCAACTTGTACTTAAGCAACACTGATGTGTGTTCTTTAGCATATTTTTTTGAAAATATGAGCAAAATTAAATGAAAGCTCTCTCATTCTCAGAGCATTTTAGTTTAGTCTCAGATCTCAACTTTAAAAAGAACCTTGACATAAAAATTATATTAATAATTCATGGACTATATTAATGGCTGAGTTAAAACTTTAACAAGTTGGTGTTACAAAACTGTCAAAAATGTAACAGCCCTGCCTTCTCCAATTCCGACTGCCTCTGATGAAGCGTAGGGAAATGCCTTATTGGTGTGCAGTGTTACCAATTATCTGACAGAACCAGAGTGTATCTCCAGCTAATCAGAAATAAGAGTGCAGAATTAAATCTCCCGTGTGAAACTCATCATTTGCATATTTATGATTCAAAAATGATAATAAGGCCAATGAGAAACTCGCATGCTGCCTTTAAAAGTCAAGCCAATCTTATAGCTAATTTCCAACAGACAAAGCTCCTGATATGTGGCTGCTGAAAGACAGTGTCTATTGATGACAATGTAGCTTAATTAAACATTACAATTACTTGTGTGGACGTACCACTGCATCATAAAAAGCAGGTTCGTTTCTAAACAATTACTGAACGTAGAATGAAATACAAGAAGAAAGGAAATGGATGTAAGACAAGTTTATACATATATAATGCAGTAGGGAGAATGGCAATGACTTTCGTGCATGAAATTACACACGTCATCCCAGTACTGGTGTGTATGTTTCTGGGGAGTTGCTGTAAAGAGGTGATCGACATGAATATGTTTAGGAGCCCAGAGGAGAGTATTACACGCACATATGTGAGTCGAGGCAGGTTCTTGTGCACTATGATTACAGTCATTAAGTGGCAATATCTTTGGAGAGAAGGCATTTGAATGTGTTCACTCCTGAAGCATCATTAGCTAAAGACATGATGTACTTTTACTCCCACGTCTGCCTTCATCAAGAAATGCACACGTGTCATTGGTTTGCTGATGCTAGCAGTAGCTGACCCTTTCCAGGAGCAAAGTGAATTTAAGTTTACTATGGGTATTCTCATTTTTACAAACACATTGGGCAATCTGACCCTGTTATAGTCTGATTTTTTCAATGTACATGATTTTTTTAGTTTTGTTTTGACCCAGCTGAAATAGTGCTAACTAAAATAAATCTGAATTGAAAAGTTGTAACGAATAAAGGTGTATTTAATTATATTTCAATTTAATTTTATCTGAATTCTTAGAAAGGTTTCTTTGTCTGGGCAGTGAGTTGCTATAAAGGAAAGAGTGAGGATTTGACATGTTGTGTTGTAGTGCTATGTGATACTTTGTTGTTTAAACAATTATTGGTGTTGTTGTTATGATAGTGCAATAATAGCAACCAGAGAACTGCCAAAGAAATAATAATATCCTATGCAGCCATATG
The DNA here is from genome assembly GCF_011762505.2 of Arvicanthis niloticus. NCBI lineage: Eukaryota > Metazoa > Chordata > Mammalia > Rodentia > Muridae > Arvicanthis > Arvicanthis niloticus. The sequence goes on from NC_047662.1 coordinate 59,718,091, forward strand.
ATGTGTTGGGGGCAAACATAGCTCTAAGAAGTTAAACATGTGAAGCTAGAGCTTACTGAACATGCATGGTGTTATGTACAGTTCTCAGTATTGCATAAAATGGGCACATGACTGTAATCACAGCCCTTGTGAGGTCAAAGTAGGAATATTAGAAATTCATACATAGCAAGTTTGAGGACAACCTGTGCTACATAGTGCCCTGTCACAAATGAATGAATGAATGAATGAATAAAACAAGGAGAAATTTCTGTTTACTGTAGCATATTAGTTTTCTATTAGTATGTAAGAAGCTACAACAGCAGTGGTTTAAAAATAGTAAGCGCTTTGTGGTGCATTGCTTTCTAAGCCAGAAGCATGGGCACAATTTAACTTGATTCCACAGCTTAGGGTTTCACAGGCTGCAGTCAAAGTGTTGGCTGGGGCTATCAGCTCACTGAGGCTCAATGTTCTCTTCCAAGTGAGTTTGCTTATTGGCAGAATTCACTGACTTGCAGTTGCTTACATCTATAAGCTCCTATAAATTATCTACTGTTTCCTCACATGTGGTTGTTATGAGACTGATGAATTTATCTCTTCATTAAATCTCAGTATTGAAACTTTAGACCCTAAAGTGATGGTGTTACAGGCTATGCCCTTCTAGAAACAGGTTATGAGAATCCAGACATTGTGGGTGAGATGAGGGCCTTCTTATAAGAGATGCTGTAGCTCTGCCTTCTAAGTGAGGCCATAATGAGATACCACCATCTGTGAGGAAGTGAAAAAGCCCTTGTTGGCTATCAAATTTTGTACTTCCTAATTCCTTAAATTATGATATGTAAGTGTTTAATGTTTAGGTCACTTCCAATGCTTTGCAAGTTCATATCATACAAGATTGCTATCTTGAGGGACAGCTTGTTACTTTAGGCTACTCAAAATCTCATATAATGTATACTTATCATGTTTATTAAATTCAATTGTTTAGAGTCAAAGTGCCATGGTTCCACTAATTAAATGGAATTATACAAATATTTAAAAAATATTTTGGTTATTTTTAGGATGTGTTTACTGGGCTACTAAAATTCTGAAATGCTAAACGATAAAGGAGTTAAGATGTAGAATCCCAGGTTCCATATGCTCACATATCAGCTGTTTTTCATGGTCTGGGTGATATCTAGAAGGCATTTAATTGCTTCATCTCCAAAGGTAACTTTAAAAGAGAGATAGTGATGGTATTTTTACAATAAGGTTGTGAAGATCAAATATGTTAATTTTAAGAACTTAAAATGTTGCTTAGCACATGCAAGCTCCTGGTATATGTTTCTGGCACTATTTTTGGCAGAAAAAGTAGTTTATTTTATTTTATTTCATTTATTTTATTTCCACAGTCCTTATATAAGAAGTAAAATTACATACATGATATAGGCAAATTATAAAATTAGATTACTTTTTCTTGAACCTATATCTAGGACACAAATTTCTGAGATCTTTTTTTTATTATTATTATGCCTAAGTTTCCTAACATTTGGAACTGAAGAACCAGTGATTAGAGTGTTTTTTCTAACACAATTGAATATTTAAGGAATATCGAAGAGTAAGAAACATAATAATTATTATTATGGGAGACTTGGAAGCAATAAATGTCATAAATAATGACAAATAGTTTGACAAAATAAGTACTCAGAATTTCCTTGTGCTAAAGGGTGATAGGAGTCATAGTTTAAATTTTCATTTAGAACAACTGAGATGGCTTAGGAGATAAAGGCACTTGTCTCCAAGAATGACAACCTGAGTTCAATCCCTGGGAACCACAATATGGAAAGAGTGCCAACTGTTTCAATGTGTCTTCTGATCTCCACAGATGCACTGTGGCACATGGGCACCTGTTCTCACACAATACACACAAACACAAATGAACCCTAAATTTTCATTTAGTTTCTAAAGAAAAAGCAAAACTATATCAGGAATTGCTGAAGTAACGTTTGAGAAAAATAAATGCAATCATAAAGTCTGCTCAAGAGGAACAAATAAATAATTCTATTTATATGAAACAATGGGAATTACTAGAAACAGTACTTTATTAAGACCATGTTCTTATTTCTTATTTTGTGAAATAATAATGACATCCCTAAATACTCTGCATAATTATGTGACAGGTACTAGTATTATATCCATTTCTCAAGTGAAATAGAGTCCCTGGGACGGCAACCCTTTTCTAAATATATTCACCTACTGAAAGGCGAAGCTTGTTTATGTTTTATGTTCAATTTAAATACTATTTGAGAATGAAAGCTAAATATACTTAAGTGTGTTTTAGCAGAGAAAATTTACTGCCACAAGTTACTCAAATAACATGTGATAGTGTAACAGATTAGAATGTAAGTGAACTCAATATACTTAGATAATATGTGTGGAATCAAAAAGAGAAACAGAAGAATGGAATTTGAAAAAGGGTATCAACAAATTCAATAGACTATGTACTACTAACTACTTTCTGAATTTATTAACAGTAATAAATAAGTCTAAAAAATTCACAAAATATTTCTTATGATAGTATTGTGGTGGGTACCATATGTTGAAATAGTCAGGTGTAGAGGCACATATCTATATTTCCAGTACTCATGAGACTAAGACAAATTAGTCTTAGTTTACACTTAAGCATTAGTTTAATGTTTGCCTGTGTTACACAATCAGACCTTGTGTCACAAAAGAAGAAAAAATAGGAAGATAAATTTTCATGATTAAATTAAACAAATGAAAATATTGAATGAAAACAAATTGTTAGGTATATTCCTCAAATTGACAATAAAACCATGATATGTTAGAATAAAAATTAAAATGCATTAGAATAAAAATAAAACCATGATATAATAGAAGAAAAACATGAGTTGTCATAAACACTATTTGCACTAACAGGGAAAATGCAATTGTAAGGGGGCAAATATAAGGCTGGAAAAATGACTCAGTGGGTAAAATGCTTAATGCTCTTGCGGAGAACCTGGATTCACTTTCAAGCATCCATACTAGGCATCTCACAACTACCTATAATTCTGGTTCTAGAGATATGACACTCCTTTTCGGTTGGGATGGGTAGCTAAACACATGTGGCATGAACTCTGAGAGATACAAAAATAAACATAAATAAAAATAATTTTAAGAATAAATATAAATCATAATAAAACATAGGAAACTGTATGTCATGGAATAAAATTTAGGAAACTTAAGCTACATCATTACAATAAATATAAATAGAATACACATATCCACTAAGGAACAAAATTTATTTTTAAAAAAGTTTAATTGCTGAAAGATAGATTAAATAATTGCCTCAAATGTTATTATACAAGTCTACTAATAGACAAAAATAAAATCAGAGGGATGGACATTGTTATAAAAGAATAGGTATGATATTTCATAAAAGGAAAGCTTATCTAAAATATTGTGAAGTTTCATATATGCTACAGTGTGTTCAAGACATTATAAAATAAATGAGAGTTGTGATTCAATCAAATATTATTAAATCCTCCAATGGAAAGAAAATCTTACAGCTAAGACTATAATTTGAAGAAATGATTACCTTCAAAGCATATAACTAAAAGCCAAGACTTAAAATACAGTTTATAAAATAAAATTTATTTCAAAGCTTAACTCTTTGAAGGAATCATTTGTAGCTTCTTTGACATGTTTTACATGTTTAACTGAATTTCTTTTCAGTACAGCATTTGATATTTTTTTTCCAATTTCACTTTATTAAACATTTGGCCTGCATATTGCTTCAGCCTGACATGATGATCTTACATATTAGCTTTATAACCAGGATAATTTTTATTCATCCATTTTTACATTATAAATGTGCCTTCATTACATTTGAGTCAGTTATGAAAAATGAGAGTCTGTTAACACAAGGATAGGGACTTAAACTCTTGATGTATCTAACTACTGATGAGAAAATGTAATACAAAATATTAAAGATTTGTATTTGAACCTCTTGTTTTATTCTATATTTATGTATTATGTTATCTAGTAATAATGTGTTTTCTTTACAAACTTATCACCAAATATTCACATAAGCTTCTCTTTTATTATCTACACCATGACTGAGACACACTAATATATTATAAAAGAAAATGATTTGCCAAAGGCTCAAGGAAGCAAAAAAAGAGATAAGAAATGACGATTTATAAATATATTGACATGCAAATGTATCTTTTTATTGACTAAGTCAACTTTAGCTTTTAAAATAATAAATACCCAAAAAAAACAAATTGTATAAAATCTTGTGGTTCAGCCTTTCATTATGTGAATCATGTAAAATATCACAACCATTATCTTTCCCTCCAAGGAATGTCTCATCTTCAAAATTGTGTACTTTTACCTATATTGGGTTAAACTTTCTTGTGTCTATAATCTTTTGTATTACTGTTCATTCCTGTTTTCTTTCCTTTTTCTGTACAAAGCTTGGGTCACCATAAAACTCATAAACATAATTCTCTCCGAATACTTCAACTATTTAGAAAAATTTATTTTCCATCTTTTCTTCCTGTCTGCTCCTATTTGTTACTTTTTTTGTTGTTGTTGGATAACAAAATATTTCCAAAGAAGCAATTTATTGTGAAAATGCAATGTTAGGTCACAATTAGAGGGTATCGATTCCACTATGAAAAGGAAGGTATAGCATCAGGAGACAAGATTGTTATGTTGCATCTGCAGAAGAGAAGAGGAAGTGTGGATAGACTAAAACCTCATGGTACATGACCCTGACCAACTTCCTGCAGTGAAGTTCTACATCCTGAATGGAATATTCAGCCTTCTAAAGCATCACTGGCTGTGAACCAGGCATTCAAACCATTACTCTACCCCCTGCCTCCTTCACTCTTTCTTGCCTTCTATGGAAGATATTTTCTTAGTTTCTGATTTAAGACCATTTTCTCTATTTTGTTGACTTGGATTTTTATTTTCAACTGGTTCACAATTATATGACTGGTTTTCCTACTGTTAATGGTTATCTAACTGGCTTTTCTTCTTTTCACTTTTTTCTTTTTTAGTTAAATATTAACTATCCCCTACACTTTGATTATAGAATAATGAATTAAACTTCTGTATACTACTTATGTCTTTATTACATATGATGCTGTCTGTGATTTCTCTAATCCCCTTGAAGGTAGATCTTTAGTAAAATGCAAATGTTTTCCAATTCAATCTGTGACATTGCTCTTGTTTATTTTGGAAATATTCTTAGACTACAGTATTCTATTGACTCTGCAAAAAAATGTTTGAGCATCTTTCTTTAAATGTGTATTTCTAGTATAAAAGCATTAACTTTTCTTACAGATAGCTACTGTCTTAGTTAGGATTTTTATTTCTTTGACAAAACACCATGTCTAAAAGCATGTTGGAAAGGAAAAGAATTATTTAACATTATACTTTAGGTAACAGTTCATGACTCAAGAAAGTCAGGGAAGAAACTCAAGACAATAAACTGAAGTTACAAACTGAGTCAGAGGATGTGGAAGAACATTTCTTTCTGGCTTGCTCTTTAAGGCTTGCTTATCCTACTTTCTTATATAACTCAGGAACAGCTGTCTATGAATGGCACCACCCACAAAGGCTCAGGCCCTTCCAAATCAATCACCAATTAAAGAAACTCACCACAGGTTAGTCCATACGCCAATCTTGTAGGGGTATTTTTTGAAATGAGGTTCCCTCTTCCCACGACTCTAGCTCATGTCAAATTGCACAGCAACCTCAATATTTTAAATATCCTAAAATCTCAGGATCTGTGTATCCTGACTATCTTATGAAAGTATTCATACCATTTCTTGGAGTACTGTGCAGTCCTTTGACATACTGTAGGATTCACTTCCTACTCACTCTTTTTCAGTATTTGATGGATTGACAGGAAACATTTACTTATTTATGGTAACAATTATGAAGATTAAGACAGATTCCAAGTGAATGAATACAAAAGAAGAATAAATTTGATTTACTAGTAAAAAATCATATCTTTCTAGAATTTTAATGGCCTGTTAACTCTGTGTTCCAAGGTGAGTAGTAATCCATGTAGCAGAAGGAGAATATACAATGAAACAACATGAGAAATAAGTCAGTTGTCCATTGCATAACAACATTTCTGACACATTTCACTTTCTAAAAGATATATGTAAATGTAATATAATGGTGTTAAAATGGCAGTCTGGTGAATATTAGCACAGAGCTAGTCTTAATGAGGTTTTGTCTAACGTTACAAGCAAGAAAGTAAAGGGCACACTTAGGAAAAGCAGCAGCCTTACCTCTGTTCCCTAGCATGCTGATAAAGAGCAGGAACTATAGGACAATATGGAAGGCTTGAAGAGACAGTTTATGGAATGTCTATGGATTGATGTTTGTAAACTAGAAACTAGAAAAGAGATATAAGCTTTTTGGAATTAAGGAAAGTCAATCACAGCTTCAGACACATAAATTTAAAACTGAATAAAGATGAGTGTGGTGGTCCATGCCGATAATCCCTGCAGTTATCAGGCAAAGGCAGGAAGACCTGGGTTATGTAGCAAGCTCAACTTTAGCCTGAGCTACAAAGTGAGATTATGTATTGTGCCCATTCACTCCTAATGAAGTGCAAATAAAAGTTTTAGTCTTAGGTTTTAATCTTTTAAATATATTTCATTTCAAAGCTGTTATCAGCATATAGTACTTATAAATTATAACTTCCCTTCCTCAGCATAAAGTTCAATTTTTATGGGTACAGATTATGTGTAAAGAGCACAGATAGATTCATTATCAAACTATCACATTATGTTTTGAGTATGTGTTTATGTTGGGGTTCATACAGTGTTCACAAATGTGTAGAGATCAGAGGTTATCATTATCTATAAATCTCCACCTTGTTTTGTAAAACAGACTCTTTCTGAACCTGGAGCACATGGATTACACTAGACTGGCTAGATAATTAGCTTCATATATTTTCCAGTCTCCTCCTCCCCAGCCCTGGGATTACAAGGCCTTATTTCCATACCCAGTTTTTTATACGAGTAGCAAGTATCAAAACATGGGTCCTCATGTGTGTGCCTCAAGAACTTTACCAAATGCTTAACTCCCTATTCCCTGCCCAGTGATTCTTGATATGAAACTTAAAATTAATGGAAAGTTATGATAAATAAATTGGTCTGGGTAAGTATAGATTGAAACTATTAGAAAATATTTTAGACCAGACTGCCATTTTTATGCTGGTGGTAGAAGGGTATGTTATAAATAAGAGTGATTTTTAAATGATAGACTTTTTTCTTTTTCTTTTTTTTTTTTTTTAATATCTCTCAGTTCTGTGAAGTCCAAACTCAATAGTACTTTGGGTTGATGTCTATGCAATGGTAGATAGAGTCCAATCTGTATTTCTAAGACAGTGTTTTAAAATAGAATCAGAGAAATAAGCCAGTTTTTCTATTGGATCATGAATCCAACCACAAGTACAGAGAGCTCAAGAACGTAACACTTTCTCTCAGGCTGCACTTTGACATGATCATAATGGTATTTAGTTTCCAAAATTGGAATTTGGCAACAGACAAAACATACAAACCAAAGCAGCATCATTGAATTTTTAAAGAAAAAAAAAAGATAATATAATTACATCATTTCCCCTTTCCTTTCTTTCCTCAAAACACTTCCACATATCCCTCCTTGTTTTCTTTCTAATTAACAGCCCTCTATTTTATTAAGTATGTATGTGTAAATATTTTATTTTATATTTTATTTTAATCAGGGATATTTATCTTTAGTAATATTTATTAAATTTCATTTTTCTGAAGGGAAAATCTGAAGTTTTGAAGTATTTAAAATGTCTGCTTTTTTTGTCTACAGAGGCAGAGTGCTATCTTTCTCTCTGCTTTTTTGTTGTGTTTGTTTATTTGTTTGTTTGTTTGTTTGCAGTAGGCTTTTTTGTTGTGTTTGTTTGTCTGCTTGCAGTAATTCATGTGTGCTTGTGATTTGGTCCCTATAATCCCTCTTAAAATTATTCCTACATACTTTTTAGGAATGTAGTACAGAACTTTAGTATCTGTACTACATTTTTAAATTTTTTTTTAGACTTGAGTTTATTCTTTTTCAAAAAGAAGTAATTTAAAACTCATTTACTGATGCTTTAACATAACATACATGGCATCTCATTGCCAGTCACATCACACATTAATGTGATTAATATCATGAATTCACATTTCTAAACATTTCTGTGCCAAGCTTTTCCTCAGATCCTTTACATAGGTCATTCTAGCCTACAAAGTGCTGGCCTGTGACTATATTTACTTTCATCTAATGCTAGTCACATCAGGACAGTCTAGCTGTTTGTTCACATTCATTCTTTCAGAATACTTAGAGAGTATTAACATCACAGCAAGTAAGCCCAAGTATATCCAAAACCAGACAAATTCTCCCACTAAGAGAAAAATTCTGGAATGAGGTCTTAAAATAACATTTCCCTGTTAGTTTTAATACTATAAATTATTCATCACTCTCATCATATGGCAAATTATAGTGAGCATTTTTCTCACTCTATGAAATTCTATTAGGTGTCGTTTTCTTCTTAAATATGCTTAAAACTTAAAAAGTACACATGGCCCACTTCAATGATTGCTATTTTAATTAGTGGAAATGGAATATATTGCAAGAAATATTATCATGCAATTGACTAAAATATAAAAGTGCTTATACAGTTTTAAAAATAATATCCTGCTTTGCAGACTGTTAGTAAATTCTAAAATCTGTGGACATCGTGACGGACATGATGATTGGGAGCATAACAAAATAAAACATATCTCTTAGAATGCACACACTTCTGGTACAGAATGATAGAAGAAACAGTAATGCATGTCCTAAGGATAAAACATTCCTGTATAAAAATGGACACAATTCCACATTGAAAATATTGACTTTTGTGTATTGTAGCTAATTGAAGTATTTTGTGGTAAAGAGGAACCAGACTATATCCTGGTAAGATATCAACTCATTCAAGAAATTCTACATTATCATAGATAAATAAACACTCATGCTGCAGGGAAGAATGCACCTTGGAAATGATTATCTACCAAGGAGAAGAAATGATGATGAACCCCAAACCCCACACTGGTCAGCCTTTCCTTCAACCTCTGCTCCATCTTTGTTCCTGAATTTCCTTTAGACAGGGCCAAGAGGATAGCCTTATTTGTTATCAATGGAAGCGAAGGCCATTGGTCCTGTAAAGGCTTGATGCCCCTCAACGTAGGGAAATTTTAGGGAGGTGAGGTGGGAGTGGTTGGGTGTGTGAGGGAGCACCCTCAATAGAAGCAGGGGGAGGAGGGATGAGATAGGGGGTTTGAGGTGGGGAAACCGGGAAATGGGATAACATTTGAAATGTAAATAAATAAAATATCCAATAATAAATAAATACATAAATACATAAAAACAATAAAACCAATAAATGTTAAGTATGCTAATGTCTAAAAAGACATTAGGTCACAGAAGAAAAAAAGTTTGGCTTCTAAATTCACACAAAGACTCAAACTTGACAAACTAAATACTGTTCACGAATACACAGGTTTGAAATACAAAGGAAAAGATTAAGGACAGAGATATATAAAGCTGAGATGAAAGGTAATCTCAATAGGTGAGCTTGCTGAGGGACGCAGAGGAATCTATGGCTTCAGTAATGTGTTCTAATGGAGCAATGGTTAGAATGGTGATCACTATTAAGCCTTTACCTGAACCTACAAACTAAATTCTCAGCTAAATATAATATGTTACATTATATAGACAACTGAATTCATAGTAATATCCAAGAGCAATATGGACACTTGACTGACTTCTGAGTGTATGCTATAAATCCTTTATTTGCTTAAAGGTTTTGCATTACAATAGCATTGTGACCAATAAATGAAGAATAAAAATAAAGTTTTGTAGGTGGGTGTCCTGTCCAGCAGGGCATTAAACAGGGGTCCGGGGAGGTCACCTGGAAGAGAAGATGGGGGTCAGGTGAATGCCAAGAAGACGGCTTGTCTATAGGCTGGTCAAACCATAATTTTTACCTTTTTACATGCAGGTTATATACACAAAAAGGCAGGATGTGGGGAAGGGGATGACGCAGGAGCATAGGTGTTCAGGTGGAGTACAGATATCTTCCAGAACAGTGTGTCAGCTGAGTGAAGGTTCAGGGGACAGGGCACTATGACTCCGCCTATGATTCACTTGTCCTAATCTAAGTTGGTACTATCTACCAAGGTCACCTATCTACAAGGTCTATGACTAGAGCCTGACAACTATCTACCAAAGCTGTTTGTTTACAATAGCTTTGAGCCATCTGTTCTAGTGTTTTTCCACAGAGACTCGAGACTTTGTGCTAGCAGGCATGCATGTTAGGTCTACCACTGTCTTCAGGCCTATGGCTGATTCCAGGCCTTCAGTGTATAGACAGAGATGCCCCTAACAGGTGGGTTGTTGCCCCTATCCCTTCACTAGGCTTCCTGTCTGGCTACAGGAGGTGGTCTCTTTGGATTCCATATCCCTACTGTTAGGCACTTAGGCTAAGATCACCTGCATTGACTCCTGGGAGCCTCCCTCATCCTGGATCTTTGAGGCTTCCTAGAGAATTCCCGACTCCCCAACCTTGGCGGCTTCATATTTACATTTATTACCTTGCCCTTTGGGACTCTTTATTGTCTTACCCTATGCCTAATCCTGCCCCACCCATTCTGCTTGCCCTCCTGTCTCCCACCCAGGTCGCTCCTTCTTTCTACCTCCCAAGACAAAGACATCATGAATTTTGCAGGCAAATGTATGGAACTAGAAAATATCATTCTGAGTGAGATAACCCAGATCCAAAAGGACATGCCAAGTATGTACTAGCTGATACGTGGGTATTAGTCAAAAAGTTCAGAATACCCATGATACACACCCCACAGACCCAAAGAAGTTAAACAAGAAGAAAGGTGCAAGTGAGGCTGATCGAAGGCTGTCTTAGGAAGAGGTTCCATAATAGGTGCTCAATGGGAGCTCTCCACAGTACTTATTTTCTTACTTCAAATTTTTAGACATAGAGGAGCCTTTACATTCTCCAGGAAAGGCATTGCTGTCTCTCCTTGTTTGAACTTCATGATAGTGATCTAATTTATAAATTTAGCTCAGAAGTGTACTGAGCTTCTCATGTGTCTACTGCATATATGCCCTGCTTACTGTACTCATAATGCCATAAGAGAATTAAGGCAAAGAATTTTAAATCAATGACACATAGAGAAAAACTAATATGTACCTAGTTGTGAAAAATTTACTCCCATTTGGGGGATGTTTAAGTTAAAATTTTGGTTTTTATTATCATTTATTTTATATAGATGGATGTTTTCCCTGCATGTATGTTTGTTCCTGCATGTGTGTTCCTGGTGCCTGCTGTAGGAGAAAAGAGGGTGTTGATCTCCTGAAACTGGAGTTAGATATACTACTGGATGCCATGTGGGTTCTCTAATCATACCCAGGTTCTCTGGAAGAGTATCACCTGCTCTTAACTGCTGACACAGCTCTCAAGTTGCTGAGGATAATTTTAATAAGGCTTCAACTATTACTTATAGTGACTAGCCAAAACAGTGATCCTAAGCTAAGTCTCGTAAGCATTTATTGAGCAATTGAGACAAGTAATTCCAGTAGATCTTCTCTGCATTTGATAACTTTAATCTTAATCATGATCAACACTGACATGATTTACAATATTTAACGAAATTAAATATCAAATTAGAACCAGTATAATCGGAGTTGTGTCATCTTGCATTTGTATTCTCAGGGCATGAGAATGATTACAATAAAAATACCAATTAAAAAGCAACATAATCTATGTTTTGTTAAAATGGAATAATTTATAGAAATTTAAGTGATGTATTTTTCAAGCAATTGAGAAATAATCAGTGCAATAATTTTTAATCATATTCTAACTTTGCTTTGAAGTTTCATGTATATCCAAATCACTTTATACCTAAATTTTCTTTTAAAGTTATTGAAAAATATTTTTTCTTGTCTTTCATGATATAGAAAGTGTACTGTTTTTTCCAAACCAAGATCTTTTAGCTATAATGTACATTTATGCTGTTTGAGTACTTGCTAATATAATGTATGACTCACTTTCTTTTAAAATTTCTTTTTTAATTTTATGTATGTGAGTACACTATTGCTGTCTTTAGACACACCAGAAGAGGGCATTGGGTCCCATTTCAGGTGGTTGTGAGCCACCATGTGATTCCTGGGAATTGAACTCAGGAGGTCTGGTAGATCAATCAGTACTCTTTACTGCTGAGCCATATCTTCAGCCCCATGACTCAATTTCTTAATCTAAAATTTAGTGAATCTTGGAAGTTTTTATGATTTGTTGCTTATTTTTGTCAACTGGTGTTATGTTAATTAATGAAATAAATAGCCATTTAGCATACTGGGTCAAAATTAACCCCTATTCAAGAAGAATAATCCTTTCCTATTGCTAGTCACTAATTAAGTTCAATCTGTGCCCCATGATAAAGTGGAAAAGATATTTTTGATCTTCTATAAATAAGTATCTTGTTCTTTTGCCCTGAGGTAAATTAATTTAAAGTATTGTTTTTTTTCTCCACAAGTTTTAATGATATGATAATGAACCACATGATGACTAGAATGAATCATTAAACTTACTGTCTTCTTTTATTCATTCACCAAGTATAGGTTAGGCAGAGAATAGGGCTGAGAACTCTACAGAGAAGTATCTTGAATATCCAACTGGATATAAATCTGTACACGTAGAAGTAAAATCCAACTGTATTACATAACAACATGTGAGATAGAGAAAAATACAGTTAAAGAAGATGCTATATGGAAAACAATTCCCAAAACAGAAAACTGGTGACAAATCATGATGTTGCAAGCCACAGTAGAGAAAGCTCAGTAACCATATAGAAAACTAAAGAGGACATGTACAAGACCATGTAAGGAAGGGACAATGACTTAATTTTAATCCAATGGCCAAATTTGATCTATCAAAATAATCAAGAAAAGACAAAAAGTATTTCATTAAAGAAAAAGTTATGGAAAACTACCTGCCAGAAAAGAAAATCCTATACACTCTAAAGGCATTCAACAGTTATGTAGTTAATAAAGGTATTAAGGGTCAGTTAGGTGGAGGTGTGGACACCTAGTACAGTCCAAACATCTAGAAGATATGAGGGTTATCCTAAGCAAAACTCTTAGTAGTTGTGGATAAAGAGTCTGACTTAACCATTTTTTGGAGCCAGCAAGACTTCCAGTGAGTGTCAGAACTCTGTGTTGCAATTTGTTCCTTCATTGATGTGGGGGGCGTGTCTCTGGGAGTTTCTCAAACAATACAGACTAGTGGTTGGATAGTGGTTCATTCCTGGAAAACTGAAAGCAGGATTCCATTGTACAGAACAATATTCACACAGCTCATTGAATGTGGAGAGGTCTAGATGGTGATAAGGATGTATTACATGATTGACAAATCTAAGTTTAAATTGAAAAAGAGAGAATGGAAAAATCAAAGATTGAAGAAGAAAGAAAAAGAAGGAAGTCATTTGTCACAACTAAAGAATTAAAAAAAAAAAACACAATGTAATGTGTTGACGGATCAGTGTACTATAGAAAATAATTCAGAGGGCTGTAATACAGGAGGCTAAAACTTGGCAACTGCTAGCAGCACCTTCCACATTTTTAACAATCAGAAAACTCTTCAAAAAGTATCTAGTATTTTTGTGAAGGTACCATTGCAAAAGCATTCTTGACTAAATCACTTATCAGATGTTCAACTGAATATCCAGCCCTTCTCTTCTCCTTGGAAACTGGACAACCAGCTCCTGCCATGACGATATTCAGGAGATCACAACACAACTTGTTTTTATACAAGATGTTTACTATTTCAATCTGGTCTCAATTTCACTATTCTTTGGCCTCTGTCTCCTGAGTGCTGAGATAAAAATATCTGCCTTATAACTGGCCAATTTGTCTATTTCTGCATATTATCACACAATATAGCTTGCAGACCACTTGCTAGTTGAAACCCTTCTCCATTCATCAGTTTTTACATACTTATTTTTTGAAGATTAAAATTGTCAATAAACAATAAAAAATATATACAAAAAGAAACCAGTAAAATAATTCATGAGTTGATTGAATCCTACAAAAGGCTCCAGGACTCCTTGAAGTCATGTCTATAAGTCCAAGTTAGAGAAAATTGAACTTCTGATCATGTAATCAGTACCTGCATAGTAGCTGGTGAAATTTACCATAATCTTTCTTGATGAGAGAGATAAAGGTACAAAGACAGAACAACTTTGGGGCACAAGAATTCACTGGCAATCCAAGTTTTAAGACTACAGGGTTTGCTCTCAAAAGGTGGGTCTCATTGTAATCATGAAGCATGTAACTTATTGATCTAATCATCTCCTGGGCCATACAGATTCCAGTTCTTTGTCAAGTGCTTGAGCCATGCACCTCTATTCTGAGAAAATAATGTCCTTTACCCGAAATCCCTTTCTCATGAAGATTGTTTGACTCCACTAGGTAATGATACTGTTGAATTTAAAAATATGACTTCTGTCTATTCTTTAGCCCCTGTCTCCTGAGTGCTGAGTTTGAAAATAACCAGAAAGCTGCCCCCATGGGACAGCTCCAACTCTATGCCTGTTGCACATAGATGTTGCCTATCAAGACTGTGTTTACAAATGCAGTATGGGCCAAGGACAACTGTTGATCACTGCTTTCCTAATGTTTTCACCAACAACACTCCCAGTTTTGCCTATGGTACACTGACAAATGTTATAACTATCTCTCCTACTATCACATGAGGCATTATAAGTTTATAACAGGCAGGAATGTCCATTGTGCTTCATCTTTTACTATCTCAAATATAAATCTGATAAGGATGGTGGTTTGCATTTAAATGCCCCTCCCAAACTCACAGTGCTTGGCAATAGTAGGAGTTGTGGCTTTGTTGACATCGGACTGGCATTGTTGGAGACAATGTGTCACTGGTGGTGAACTTTGAGATTTCAGATGCTCAAGCCAGGACTAGAGTCAATCTTTCTTCCTGCAGTCTGCTGATCCAAATGTAAAATGTTCTGCCATCTGCCAAGCTCCATATCTCCCTCCTTGCCCCCATGCTTCCCACTCTGAAGTTCATGAACTAAATCTGTGATCTGTAAGGCAGTTTAAATGTTCTCCTATATAATATTTGCCATAGTCATGGTGTCTCTTATAAAATTAAAAACCCTGACTAAGAAAATAACCACTGATAGCTTCTTGTAGGCTTAGATTTTTTTCTAAATCTGCTTTAATAAAGCATTCTCAAAGCTTCACCACCCCTTCTAGCCCACTGTCTAAAAGTAGGGGAGAAAAGATGGTAAATTGGACAAGGGGGTATGGACATGTTGAGAAGTAGTTCTTTGAGGCGATTCCAATCATCATAGTCAGCATACCAGCAGCCCAGTTCAGTAGTGTCCAAACACCAATTGGGAATCAACCACAGTGGCACAATCCAGCAGAAGCAGACAGGTCTCTACTAAATCAGCATGAGGTAGCAGAAGCAACTAGAGACAGCCTGGACACCAGGAGATTTTCTCTGCTCTGCTTTTCTCAACAAAGTGAAGATCAGTAAAGAAGCAAGACCAACAAAACATTGTTAAGTCTAGCAGTCCAAGCTCACCATCACTGACTACTGAGTCTGATTTATGCTCTCCAAATATCACATGTGCTCCCATGGGTCTTGCCTCAGCAAAAGACGACTTTAGTCTGCCTCTGCAAAACACCACATGAGTGAGTGTGCAACACATGACACAATTAGAAACACTGACTTCAGCCTTTTATTTGATATCACTGAAAGAAAATAAAAATAAAACACACTTAGATCTGTAAAAACATATTCTCGGCCAAATATAACAGAATTGCTCATCAAATATAATCCTCATGTATGCAACTGGTCTTAGTTGGCATTTATAACTAAAAACTTTAACAAAATCTAAGAGCAAAGATAAATGCTGAGAGAATTGTTGATCCTCTTTCACTGCAGAGTGATACTTTCAGCAACCCATTAATATTTGTATTTTTGGACTACCTCAGCACAAAGTAATAAGAATAACCTATATTTGTTATAAAAACATGGCTCATTAAGAAAGGGTAAGTTAAGAAAATTACCCCATGTGAAATAACATGTCTTTACATCACATGATAGAGTTTAATTTTCTTAATGTTGGCTCATTTTATTTTACCATGTATAAACAACATTATCATCTACTTGGTGTTGCCAGAGTTGTGGGAAGGAAACAATAAAACTTTATTAGGGAAGATATTATTTGTGAGGAGTTAGGTTCCATTGGTGGGTGAAGAAGGATTATGGTCTTTCATATGCTTCCTGAGGTAATACAATCTGGAAAAGGCTTTGTTGCACATGAGACAGGGGTATGGCCTCTTCCCATTGTGCTTTTTCTGATGTCTGAGGAGATCTGCTTTGTGGGAGAATTTCCATTCACATCCAGGCTTATTGCACACATATGGTTTCTCTCCAGTGTGTATCCTCATGTGGTCTTTGAGGTGGTGAGACTTTGTGTAAGATTTCCCACAATCCTTGTAGGTACAGAAGTAGCGCTTCAAAGGATGAGGCTTTTTCTGGCTCTGGGTCTTGAGGTATGTTGTTATCTTTGGATGCTGTCCTTGGATTAAACTGGAAGCAGAAGAGCTTTCCAGATGTTGTTTTGGGGCCAAAGGGGAACTTGAAGGACATGGGGATATACCCACATATGGGGTTTGATTACTAAGTGAAGTCACCTGAGGATCAAGGCTTTCTTTAACAGTGGGTGCTCCCTTCTGACCTGTGTAGACATTCTGATCATCAGAGATCCTCATCTGACCTAAGTTGAAAGTCTCTTCACAAGTGGAAGATATCATCAGATGAAAAGACAGATTCTCTTCTTTATTGAATTTTGTCCTGCTGGTCACTTGAAGAGTTGTGTCAAAACCAGGGGTTGAGATCTGAGCGTCATAGAGAGGCTGGCCACCAATTGGATTTTTTCCTTGATGATCCTCACATAAATCCTGGTCAGCTGCATAGATTGATGTTGGATACCCACAGTGGGTGTGGTCATCACCCAGGAATTTCACCTGACCTCTGTTAACATTCTGACTCCTCAAGGATGTTATCTGACCATAGTGGTTTATGTGGTCACCAGTGTCAGTCATCTGATGCTCATACAAAGCCTGGTATCCAACAGAGGCTATCATCTGATCCCTAGGGAATATCTCATCAGCTACAGCTTTTGTCTGCTGATCTCCAAAATAGTTCTGGTCAGAAAACATTTGATTGGGAAGAAGGTTCTTGCTATAATTTGGTGCTGTCATGTGATTCCCATACAGAGTTAGGTGCTCTCCATTCCTGTGTGTCATCTGAGTATAGTAAGAGGTCTTCTCACCACTTACAGGCATGTCAAGGTTACCACTGAAGGTCTGGTCACACATAGAAGGAGTGAGATGATCCTCATTTGGGTCCTGGTCTGCTTGGTTTCCACAGAGAGCAACTTGATCATCACTAAGTTCAATCTTCTGACTCTCACACATGGCTGTATTATAGAACATAGGAGTCCTGTTACCCCTCAGAGTATTCATACAGTAGTCTTCATTATAGGCAGTTTCACTGCTGCCAGGTACTTCTATCATCTGGGGATGAGTGAGACACATATTGGGGGTGTTGTTGACCTCCATCCCATGAGAGAATGTAGGAAATTGTGTCCAGTCAGCAAACAAAACTTGCTGGTGCAGAGAATCAGTCTCACTTGGATCTCCAAAATGAAAAGCAATGTGTTTTCCAGGGTGTGCTGTTGAGTTCTGAGTACATGATGTCTTGGGTATGCTAGAGTACGCAGTTGTCATCACTGTTTGATTCCAGGTATGTGTCTCCAAGGTCTGAGATGAAACAAGCTGGCTGGACTCCATAGGGAAAGTCTGGAGACTGCAGGGTCCTGGCTGGGAAGCACCTGGGGTTTCTGCCTGGTCCATATAGGCTTCACAGATGGTTTGGAAACTCTTCAAGTTCCTCACCTGTTGGGAGAAAAATGAACATCTGGCTGCAATAGGTTTACTTTTGTAAGAGGTTAAGGTTCTTTAGAATATTCATATACAGGAGACAGACAGAAGCTATGTGGTTGATAGGAGCAGATAGAAAATGTGAGCTAAAGGCCAGGCTTCAGACCTTCAGGGGCTCTGATGAAGTTGTAACCAAACTTAGCCCCAGAGTTCTGGGGTCTCCTTTTATAAAGCTTTGCCTGCTGCAGAGCTTAAGAGTCTATGATATGGTAGTTCATGGTATGTTCAGGGGTGAAACTCATACCTAGAGGATGTGCTTAATAATCTCTTCCCAGGCACTTAGAATTCAGAGGGTACTCGTCTTTACCAAACATTTTAGGTCTATGGATTGTAATTTGGATACCACGTACTTAATGGCTAATATGCACATGTAAGTGTGCATTCTTTTCCTAGGGAATGGAAAGTAGAATAGGTTTTGTGGGAGGAATGGGGGTGGGTTTGGACAAAATCAGTTGAGATCAGTCAGGGGTTTTGTTGGACAGAGACAATAAAGGATGAAACTGTAGGCTTGAGTGTCAACTGGATAGTAGTGGGAAATGTACTGCAGTGGATATTCATAGAATATATGAAGGTACTTGTGATGGTTTGTATACGTTTGGCCCAGGCAGTGGCACTATTAGAGGGTATGGCCCTGTTGGAGTAGGTATGGGCTTGTTGGAGTTGGTCCACTGTGGTCATGGGCTTTACGACCCTTATCCTAGCCAGTATTTTGCTAGCAGACTTCAGATGAAGCTGTAGAGCCCCCTGCTCTGCCTGCATCATGCCGGGCTGGACACCTCCATGCTCTGCCTTGATGATGATGGACTGAACCTCTAAATAGGTAACCCAGCAACAATTAAATGTTGTTCTTATAAGAGTTTCCTTAGTCATGGTTTCTGTTCACATCAGTGAAACCCTAACTAAGTCAGTACTCCTAGAGAACAGTTGTAGTAACAGTAGATATAGAGTCTGTACTGCCCATTATTTTAGCCATGCAAATTTTCTAGTGGCAGGCCTTTGCTGCATTCTTTTGAGTCATTGTTGAGGAGTTCCCGTGGGGTTTCAGAAACAACCCAACCTAATGCTAAGGCAGAAGTATAGTCTCCGCAAACTGCCAATAGTACCCCCATTGTCCTGTTCAATACCCACACAGCTCATTGAACATGGAGAAATCTAGCTGTTGGTAAGGGTGTAGTATATTAGAGAAGAATCTAATTTTAATTAAAAAAAGAAAAAGAAATGGAGAAAGAAAAGATTTAAGTAAGGAAGGGAGGGAGAGAGGGAGAGAGACAGAGAGAGAGACAGAGAGAGAGAGAGACAGAGAGAAAGAGAGGTCATCCACATTATTGTCATTTGGCAAAACTTGGAAAGCATGCTCTGTTGATGGATCAGTGTACTCTGGAAAGTAATTTAGAGTCTCTAATACAGGAGCCTCAAATTTGGCAACTACCTTTAGGAGCTTCCAGGTTTTCGACATCAAAAAACTCTTCAAAAAGCATCTTCTGGTATTTTTGTGAATGTATCATTGCATAGGCTTTCTTGATTAAATCTCTTATCAGGTGTTCAGCTCAACAACCAGCCTGTCTCCTCCCTGGAAACTGAGGTACCAGCTCCCACTATAAAGATTTCCAGGATGTCACAGGACAACTCATTTTTACACAAGATCCTTACTATTTCAGTCTGGTTTCAAATTCAATATTCCTTTGCCTGTCTCCTGAGTGCTGAGATTAAAAATACCTGCCTTATAACTGGCCAAGGTCTCTATTTCTTAGTATATATTACAGCACACCTGCAGGCTCCTTTCTAATTGATACCCTTCTACATTCTTCAGTTTTTAAATAATTTTTTTCAAGTTTAAAACTGTTAATTAACAATAAAAAAAACATCTTGGAGATGGGTTAGGGTGGAAGAATGGGATGAGGAACTGTAAGAGGGCAAACTGAGAGGGGGATAATGACTGAATTGAAAAAAAACCATTAAAGATAATTTAATGGGGGAGTTAAAATTTAACAACAACAATAATAACAATAAAACAGAAACAAAATTTAATTTAAGAACCCCCCCAAAAAAGAGCCAAAAGGTTAGAACAAACTAAATCTTGAGTTAATTTGAGGCCATGCAGAGCAATTCATCAAGAAGCTAAGAGAAGCCAAATTCAATCAGTCAGCTTATAGAGGACTTTGAGCTAAAAAAGCTGAGTTGAGCCATCCAGTCAAAGTTCAGAAAGAACTAGAAAGAATGAATTTATGGAGCAGTAAGTTTCAAGGGCTGAAACATTCTAGGCCTAGGTAAGCAGACAGAGTCTGAAAGCTGAAGCCTTCAAAGTCTGTGTTTGCCACTGTTGTGGATGTCTGGAAGTACATGCTGACAGGAGCCTGATATACATACCTCTTTCCTGAGAGGCAGTGTCAGAGTCTGATATATACGGAGACAGATGATCACAGGTAACCATCAAACTGACCACAGGGTTTCCAGTGGAGGAGTTAGAGAGAAGACTGAAGGAGTTGAAGGGGTTTGTGGCCCCATGGGGAGAGCAATGATACCAACCAACTAGAGCTCCCTGCATCTAAACAGCTAGCTTGGGAACACACTTGGAGGGACCCATGCCTCTAGCTGTACTTGTAGAGGAGGATGAACTTGTCAGATATCAGTGGGAGAAGAGGGCCTTGGTCCCTTGAAGGCTGGATGCTCCAGTGAAGGGAAATTAGAGGGAGGGAAGGTGGGAGTAGGTAGGCGAATGTGTGGGGGCACACCCTCTTAGAAAGAGGAGGGAGGATAGGTTAAGGAGTTTCTAGGGGTGGGAAATGGGGAAAGGGGATAACATCTGAAATGCAGATAAATAAAGTACCCAATAATAAAAAAAGAAAAAGAAAAACAGACAAACAAATAATGGAACTGGCTATGGCAGTCGAACATTTGAGACACTTTAGCAGCAACTTAACATTACCAATATTAAAGGGATTCCTTATAATTGTCAAGAACAAGAGACTGTGGAATGGGCCCATCAAACTTTAAAACAATATCTTCATAAAATAAAAAGAGGGAGTTATATCCTTGTACACCACAAATTTATTTAAATTGTATTCTTTTTATTTTTCATTTTAAAGTTTTTTTTTTTTTTTTTTTTTTTTTAAATTTGGATGCCAAGTAACTTTCTGCTGAGTGTCTATGGCGTTCTACAACTAGGTATACTTACGCATAGGTGAAATGGAAGGATCCACTTACTGGCATAAGGCATGATCCAGACTAGGTATTAAATATGGGGAAAAGGGCATGTTTGTGTTTTTTCTACAGGATGCTGAAGGAGCATGGTGGCTGCCAGAGCAATGGGTGAGACATCCTGATACGAGGACAAAGAATGATACTGACCTGCAAGATTGCTGAGTGCCCTGACAATGGTGACTGGGAAGCAGTATTGGGTATAAGTTCCCTACCCACCATTGCTTACCTATACCCCTAATGGGACAAGTTGCCTTGCCTCAAGTTTTTAGACCTTGTGAAACAGAGAATCAAAAAGAGAAGTTATAATGCCTCTTGTATTATTAAATGTGACCAGTTATTCAGACTCAATCATGGACAGGTCTAGAAATCAATCCAATATTGGAAATAACAATCTTTATTTGGAAGTCTGGTTCTGGACATTTTCAGAGACATATATGGAAATTAGCTGCAGTTCTCTATGATGTTATGTTAGCAAGAGATAAAGTTGGGGCAGGATCTGGATTTCAAACAGGTATTAGCACATGTGTCAAGGCTCTTTTAATTGTCAAGTTAAAAATACTTTTGTTTCTTCTATAGTATTTAATGTAAGTTGTATCGATTGTACACCTTCTAGTTGTGTTTGTGTTGTGAAATCCAGCATGTCAGTTACAAGGGTCTATCAACCAGCTTTTGTTTTAGTGCCCTGAGTATCACAGAACCTTGGTATTCTAAAAATAGCTTGCAAGTACTAGAAGAAATGAATCAGGCTTTAAGCAGAAGCAAGAGAGTAGTGGGCTTGATTATTTCTGGTATAACAGCTTTAATTACATTAATTGCTAGTACCACTGCTTCCGCAATTGCTGTGTGACACAAGAAATTAAGACACTTTGTTAATCATTTAGCAAAAAATGTTACTAATGTGTTGAATATACCAGAGGATTTAGATAGGCATTTGGAAGAACAAATTGATGCTCTTTATCTTATTCAAATTACTGAAAGGAGGTTCATAATTTAAGGGTAAGGAGCTATCTTGATTGTCATGCCAAATACCATTGGATTCATGTTAGTTCTACATTATAATTAGGAAGAAGTTTAATGACATGTGCAGTGTATTTGGCATAATTCTAACACCTCTGGGGATGTTTTAACATAGCTTATGAATTTCAAGAATGCTGCTCTGCTGAGCATTGATGTGGTGGATACTGCAGATAAATTAACTCATGGCCTGAGGTCAGTATTTCTATTTTGGTCAAGCTTCAAAAATGGCATGTATAGCTTGATCATGCTAGCCCTTTTTGTCCTGGGAATACTTTTATTCCTGACTTAAATTAAAGTGTTAAAGCTTTTTTTCAACAACATCAACATTTTGGCAGCCAAGTACATGGCTTGAACTTGAAAATGTACCTCCAGACAGAGTTATTAAATTAACAGGCTGGCAAGCCACGGATGGGTAAGATCCACAGAGCCTTACCAACCTAAGACAAAAGTCCATTGCTTTTGATAATGCATATTCCATGACAGGTAAGGATGACATTCCTGTTAAAACCAGCTAAGACAGGCTCAGTCTTGTTAATGAAATTAAAAATGGGGAGAGGTGGAAAGCCTTTGGGGCTGCTTGGCAAGAATCTGACATGGGGCAAGGACAAAGAAATGGTCTGCTTGGCAGGAATATGACATTGGCCAAGGACAAGAAAGTAAGCTTCAGGCAGGAATCTGACATTAGCCTTGAACAAAGAAATAATTTTAGGTAGGAATCTAAATCTTAGGCTAGAACAAAGAAGTAATTTCAGGCAGGAACCTAAATATTAGGCTAGAACAAAGAAGTAATTTCAGACAGGAATTTAAATTTTAGGCTAGAACAAGGAATTAGGCTTCAGACACAAAAATGACCTTGGGCTAGGATAGGGAAATATTTTAGTCATCCTGATAAGCCCTTAGAAACAGTGATCATGAAAGTGTTCTCGTAATTGGGTTTAATGCCTTGCTTTTCCTTGACTATTTGTGTTTATTATATTGCTTTTCCCTCGACTATTTGCATCTATTTTATTGCTAGTTCCTCAACCTAGAACTGACCTTAATACATGCGTGTAATCAAAATGGTATAAAAGCATAATGGAGGAGGGGGTATGGGATAGGAGGTTCTAGGGAGGGGACATGGGGAAAAGGGTATGACATCTGTATTGTAAATAAATAAAATATCCAATTAAAAAAAAAAAACAAAGTTTGTGTTTGCAGATTAGATTGTATGGAGGCTAGAAACTTCCAAGCCTAGGCCCAAGAATGGTCATATAAAAAAGTTCTGGGCACAGCCTTACTCATTTATTTACAAAGCTTTGGTATAGCTCTTATTGAATCACATCTTCAGAGGAAATAAAACCAACACTTACTGTGGGTTTAATATTGTCAACCTTTAAGTTCACTCCTATGCAGCTAATCTTAACATTAGTAGATTTTCTGGTTTTATTTTTGTCTTGTTGTTTATTTGTTTGTCTGTTTTAGGAAAGGAAACACATATTCTCCCAACTACCAGTCTCTCATAATATGTCAGTGACCCATATTCCTGTGGGCCCTGGTGAGGCCCTAGACCTGTGTCACATCTTGCCTTGCCTCAGTTGAAACACAAGGGGTTCAACCTTGAGAGAACACTTCACTGCTTCTATCAGAAGAGACACCCCCCCCCCACCAGAGAAATGTGTTTTACCTGTTCTCTCCCAGTGCTTTAACATTGTGCAAAGCTCAGACTAACAGGTAAAACACAATGTAGACTTCTCACTTTCCAGCCACCCAGCCTCACAGAAAATTTTGGTTGCTCTATTGCATTTGTTTACAGAAAGGAAAACACTGTACATGTGCAAATCAGAGAAAAGTGTTACTTTCATAAAAATTCCCACAATATTATGCTCCTTGCATAGATGGTCCTGGTTAGACTATTGAGAAAATGAATTCCTGAACATAGGGCACTTTGTTAACGGACACTTTAAAAAAAAATAAAAGATATTCATATGTTGATTGAATCACCTAGCAAAGGAGCCAGGATTACTTAAAGTCATTTCCTAAATCTAAGCAAGAGAAAACTGTAGTTTTGATCATTCCATCAGTACCCCCATAGTAGTTGGTGGCATTTACAATGTCCTTTCTTGATGAATTGTAGGTGTGGAACAACTTTGGGCCACATGAATTCACTGGGGTCCAAATTTAAGACAAAAGCTTTTCCTGTCAGCAGCTGAGTCCCAGTGTAATCACCTAGTTTGGAATTTTTAGATCTAATCAGTTTCTAGGCCAGATTCCAGTTCTTTGTGTAGTGTTTGTGCCATGCACCTCCACTCTGAGCAAGTAGTGGCATATATTTGAATACCCTCCCCCACCAAGTCTGACTTCATTGGAAAATGATTGTCTTGGACTCACAAATATAACCTCTGACTCCAGTGGGTTAGCTACAAATCTATACCTGGTGCCCACAGTACACCATCAATACAAGAAACAGTATTTAGAAATGCAGAGTGGACCAAGTATACCCAGTTGACCACTGATTTCCTAATGTTTTCACTAATAGCATTCCAAACTTTGCCTATGGTACACAGACACTGTGGACTACCTTGGTGACCTGTCCTTGTGCAGCCCATTTTCTCCTACCATGGGAGTACTGGGACTCTGGGGACTAGGTTTTTAATTATTCCAAGGGGTGGGTACATACTTTGGATCCTGCTTCAATCCCCTATGTTCCTGCACACTTGGACAGAAAGGGCAATCATGAATAAATTAACATATTTTTTGATTGCTGTTTCCAGGCCTACCAAAAATATCACATGCAAATTGTACAACATGGCTTTCTCATGTCCCATGAAAGTTTTAGTCTTATCCCATAGCATAAATTGATATTGTGATCATTAAATAAGTTTATTATATAGTCAAAATTCAAGAATGATACCTAAATTCCTATGAAAGCAATATACCCTTGTAATAGTAAAGGTTATCTACCTAGAGCCATGGAAGTTATGGAATGAATCTCTCTCTCTCTCATTATAAGTATATATACCTATATATATTATGAAATATAATATATAATATTATATATATATAATTTTTAGAAGTACTTACAGACTGCTGTCCTGCTAATCCAACAATGGCTAGATGGAAATGAAAAAAATCAATAATCTCATAGCTGCCCAGTCCCACAAAAATGACTGTCTCACCTGGTCTTTTGTGTAGGCTAGAATCCTGAAACCATAGGCCCCAACGCCAGTGTAGGAAGGAATGTGCTACAAGCTGAGGTAGAGACTAAAACAAATCCCTTCCTTCTTCTGTGGCCTTATATACACCCTAGCAGAATGTGTAGCCAGGATTAAACTATGTTCTTCTGACTCAGGATCTGGATTAAAGGTGTGTGTCTTTCTGCCTCAAAGGTCTTGACTAGAAGTGATTTCGAACACTTCAAACACTGCAGAAAATCTCTCACAGTTTCGTCCTTTCTCTGGAGTTTTGTTTTTCCAAGTATATCCAAGTGGTATAAGAAAGCTGAATCCTGCATTCCACGAGACACACAGATTAATGGAGTAGAGATCTCAGGGAAAGATACCACACAGCTATGCTTGTTGTTTGCATTTTCAGTTTTACAAGGAATAGTTGTATCACTTTAGACATATTTATGGCCTGGTTATTGTTTTCATTTTGACTTTTAATCTGGAATAAGCTTCAATCCAGAAATGAATGGCACACTTGTGATCCAGATCTCAAGGCTGGAAGACATAGGTTTTTGATGCAGGTCTTAAAGTATAATGGCTCTGAAATCTTAAACCCAGACATGGTTGTACACACCTTTAATCCCAGGAGACAAAGGCAACCTGAGTTCAAGGCCAACCTGAGATAGAACAAGTTCTGGGTGAAGAAAAGGTTAAATTCAAGTGTGGTGGCACACTCCTTTAATCCCAGCATTCAGGAAACACAGCCATGCAGTTCTGTGAGTTCAAAGTCAGTTTACAGAGCAAGTTTCAGGAATGCCAAGCTTAGTCAGTGAAAGTTGGAAAACAGAAAGCTTGTGATAATATAATAGCACAAGTTGGGCATGCCAGGCTCCAGGAGTCCAGTTAGGGGAAGGTGATCCAATGGTAGAAAACAGAGTCAGAGACAGCTCTTCTCTAATCTTTAGGGGACCCACATGAAGACCAAGTTGCACATCTGCTATATGTTAGGGTCTAGGTCTATGTTCTATGAACTCTTGGTTGGTTGAGAGTTTTTATTATTTAGAAAATGACAGTATTAATGGAAGCTTCTTTGTAACACATTGTGGGTAATAGAATTTACAATTGGTCTGTGATATTTTCTCATTTGTGCTTGGGACATAGTGAGAAACTAAGTAAGACTAGATTTGCTTCATTTGTAAATAAAACTAAAAGCTCATGAGAACATTTTTTTTCAGTAGCCGTTATTGGTTTCTGTATTAATACTTTATTTACTTTCATAGTCTATATTTTATTTAATTTATTAGATTTAAATATACTTACATTCAAAACTGTTTCATCTCTATTATTTTCAGCTCCGAATACTTAAAAAGTATATCACAGTTTTAGCCATTATTTACTTCTAGAAGCAACTTGTTGCTTATTCATCTCATACACAGAGAAAACTCAGAGACAAGAAACATCTCTTTTGACTCTGTCAGTCAAAGAAAGTATGTGTCAAAGTCAGTACCTAGAGCCCCACATAATCAACTCCTAAAGTACTTACACCAAGATATCTATATTCCTAATATGCCTCAAATTCACTAACCCAGAATCTTTAGTTGCAATGTTTAAGGAACCTCCATTTTCTGAACCTCTAATGAACAATTCTAGAATCAGAGACATTGGTCTAAAAAGCAGACTGCAGGTTCAAGGCCATTGTCATAAAACATACTCAGAATGCCTGGCAGTGGTGGTGTTCTCCTTTAATCGTAGCATGAGAGGCAAAGTTAGGTAGATCTCTGAGTTCCAGACCAATCTCATTGGTACAGTCAGTTCCAAGACAGCCAGGGATATACAGAGAAATCCTGTCTCCAAAAAAATAAATAAAAAATAAAAATAAAATAAAATAAAAGATACTCAGCCATATCATAATCCCATTTTACAGACTACATAAAAGATGAGCATATAATAATAAATAACTCAAATAAAAAATAAAAATATTGTGAATATAATGTATATACTAATATACCACATAATTGAATATATTTTCAATTGTACACAAACACACAGCACATAGGTAGTATAATCTAGGTCTTTTTCTTCCTTCCTCTTTCTTTCCTTTTCTTTCTTTGTTTCTTTCTTTCTATTGTATTTTTACTTGGAACCCTTTTATTAAAAATAGATTTTCTACATAACATATACTGATTATGTTTTTTTCTCCCTGTGCTCCTACCAGTTCTTCTATCTCATCCAGATCTACTCCATTTCTGTGTCTCATTAGAAAACAAACAGGCTCCTAAATATAATAATAACATAAAATACAACATAGTAAGATAAAACAAAACCTAACACATTGGAAGTGTACCAAACAAATAGAAGGAAAAGAACCCCAAAAGACACAAGAAACAGAGACCTATTCATTTGCACAATCAGAAATCCCATAAAGATTTATATTATCAGATATCAATGGGAGGGGAGGGAAGCTTGCTGCCCCAGAATACGGGGATGCTAGAGGAGTGAGGCAGGAGTGGGTGGAGGAGCACCCTCATATAGGCAAAGGGGAGGAGGGTGAGGAGGGATGGGATGGATAATTTGTGGAGAGGTTACCGGGTAGGATGATATCATCTAAAATTCAAATGAATACAATGATTAATAAAAATAAGAGCTTTAATAAATTCTCAAACAACCTGGTACTGACCCATCCAGGCCCGGTGCTTTCTGTCTCTTTTGGTAGCCCACAGACTATCTTTCTCTACCAATAATTCTAGAATGTAGGGGGGAAGGCTCTATGTAGGCACCAGCTCTACTTTCCTGTATTCAATGAGTTATGTAGGTGTTGTCTTCAGCACTGGGGGCTTGCTGTCAGTTTGGGGAAAACTACATCCTGGGTTGCTTGGTGATTCCCATGGGATCCAAAAACTAAATTAATTGTAACAAAAACCCCTCCATGGCTTAAGCATCATCTGGTGACAAGAGATGGCCATGGCCAGTTGGGGCTCTGTCATCCCCCCATTACTTGACAAGTTCAATCAATATATAGTAATCACCTTAATATAAGTATATCTTTTAGGAAGCTTCTATTGTATTAGGTTTCCCTAGTATTTCTCCAATGGCATCTAACTTTAGTTCTTTTCACATATTCCCTCCTTTACCCTCTTCTACTCTTCTGCTCCCAACACAATGCACTTATTCCATCCATCCATCCATCCATCCATCCATCCACCCACCCACCCACCCACCCATTTATCTATATCTATTCTATTTTCTTTTCCTAATGAAATCTACCTGCCCCTTAGTATCTTACTCAATAGTTAACCTTTGGGGTTCTTGTTAAGAACCACACTAGTCCCTGTTGGGGCACCAAAAATGTTGGGGCCTAGGCTGGCCCACTTTGGGCCGCCTAAAATGTTGAGGCCCTCTCCACTCCGCACTTGGCGGCCACTGTATCCCAGCCCAAGCTGCGGCACCGGTCAGCAGGTCAGGGTTCAGCAAGAGAGAGAGTGAGGGCATGGAGACCAGAGAGAGTGTGATTCAATCCCATTTATTCTTCAGTCTCTTCCTAGTCCAAGTCCCAAGTCTTGAGTTCCTAGTTCCTAGTTCCTAATTGTACTTAATCTCTTCTCTTCCGAGTGTCTAATGTCTACTCCTACTCCTAGTGTCTGAATCTTTGTTACTCCAAATTGTTCTCTTTTGTTGTACTCTCTAAAGTGTCTGATTCTATTTGATGTCTCTTCTGTCTGCCTCTTGCCTTTAGATGTCTCACTTCTAAGCCATGCCTCTAAGTCACACCTTTAACCATGCCCTTAGGTCTTGTCTCTAAATCTGATCTCTAAGTCACACTCTTAAATTACACACCTTTAATCTCACATACCTTTAATCTCACATACCTTTAATCTCACACACCCAAGGAAAGTCTTGGGTATCTAAAGCAAAATGTTATCAGAGTGTGCTCAGCTGTTGTAGGCTATTGTAATCCAAGTCTCATGTCAGGGTATATGGCTCAAGATGGCTGAAAGGATGATAGCCGCCTTCTGCTAAAAGTCGGCTCCCAACAGGTTCTATACATTATAGCTTCACAGCTATATCCACAATATCTACATTTAAGTGAATGTGCACCTATTTTAACTGTTCAATGCCATCTTTTAAGACCATCCTTCTTCAAGCATCTCCTTCATTATTTTCCCTTTAAAAATATTTACATTATCTAAGAAGAAACTCACTCAGTTTGCACTCAGGTGTGGCTTCCATCTTCCCAGAAATCAAACACATCTCTTTACTTAGTCTATTTTCAAAGGGAGGAGGTGGGGAGCAGAGGTGGGGGATCTTCTTAATCCTCCCAAATGAAGCACTGTAATTTCCCCTCTTCACCCTGATTCTCCTTTCTAAAAGGATTTTTCTTTGTGGTATTTCACAAGGATGTCAGTGAGCCATAAGACACCAGCTTTGCTTTGAGCAGGAAACTTTCCCTACAGCTCTAATTAAAAGGAAGTTTCAAACCTACAAATTAACAGTTTTAATATGCCCTTCCTTGTGATTAACCGCTCCATTTTAACAGGCATTCACCGTTAACAGTGCAAGTGTTAATTTGGATGGCTTGATTTATGTTTGAAGAAAAAATGTACCTCAAAGTTACTCCTATAACTTTACCCCCATTGGCCTTGCATTCTTCATTTAGAGAATCTTGGATAAAGTTACTATTCTCTGAATAAATTGACCCTTTTTATCTAGAATAGAAGTTAAAGTCAAGCAGCCATTATTTTCTTCCTTTCTTTTTTTCTAGACTTAACCTCAGTAACTATCTTTGGGTGTTACTAGATCTTGGGAGATTGCATCAGGAGAAAACTGTTTAAATGAAAATTTCTTTCATTCAAACATTTAAATGCTTGCAGTACAAGAAAATATATTCAGTAAATTGAGCTACAATATAACCAATTTACAGAGGCAGATATGAGAAAATATAAAAAATTACATCCTGTGAAGATACTTAAATAAAAAAAAAATATGTCCAGCTTTGAAGAAGCTGACTTCTGGTCTTTGAAATTCTTTCTTGCTCATTTATATCCCCAGAGGACACATCCCTGATTACCAAGGATGGCATTAAAGCCACTTATTATCAAAAAAAAAAAATTCCCTTAGTGTCTAGTAAGTCTTTCCATAAAGGATTATTTTCTTTAAAGCAACTAATGAACACTCAGACTTATATAAAAAGACTTAGATTGTTGAATCTTACAATACACATTGATTCTGCTTTCCTTGAAGCCATTCTCTTCCATTTTAATCTGCCCATCATTTTCAATACAGTTCTGCTCTCCCTTCTCTGGAAATCAGATCTCATTTATTTGTAGTTCTGCTTTGTGCTTCTTTTATTTTTCAGTGTATTTTTTATTTAACTGGGAAGCTATATGTATAGTTTATGTACATGTAAAATGCAGGTGTACATATAACTATAAATTTATTTTGAGCATATACACATTCTATAAATGCTATAAAATTCATATTTTCATATTATTTCTCACATAAAAAGTAAAACTATTTGGCTTTTAGTATTTCCCTCCTAAGAAAATATTCCTGAAAACTGCCCTATAACAATTTACAGCCATACACCATTATTCAGCTATCCTGTTCTTGGTTATGGGCATTACAGGTTATTTAAACACATTCTATGAATAGACAGTCACTTAATTGTTCATACTTTATAATGAAAAAGTGCTATAATGACTAACCATATACAAATAAGCAATACACACACACACAGAGGTTATTATGAGTGTATCTTTAGAACAGGAGGATAGTAAGAACATAAGATCAAAAATAGCTTAATATGGAACTTTGTCTCTGTGATAGTTTGCATATGTTTGATCAAGAGAGTGGCATTGTTGGGAGGTGTGACCTTGTTGGAGTAGGTGTGGCCTTGTTGGAGTAGGTGTGGCCTTGTGGGTGTCCTAGTTGCCTGGAAGCCAATATTCTGCTAGCAGCCTTTAGATGAAAATGTAGAACTCTTAGCTTCTCCTGAACCATGCCTGCCTGGATGCTGTCATGTTCCCACCTTGATGATAATGAACTGAACTTCTGAACTTGTAAGCCAGCCCCAATTAAATGTTGTCCTTATAAGAGTTGCCTTGGTTATAGTGTCTGTTCACATCAGTAAAACCCTAAGACAGTCTCCTTACAGTTACTCTGAAAGAAATTTCTTATTTTTCAGTGAATTTATCATAGCTTATTTTATATAGTTTGAGTCTTACCAATGTACTGACTTAGAACTAGAATATCATTGTAGTTTCAATTTATATTTTAAAGCTTGTGATTAAAACGACCATATTTCAAATTAGGTCATTTAAACATTTTTTTGATTATGTGTTTTTGCAATTAAGTGCCTCTATTTAATCCCATATGTGAATATTTGTCACATAGTCGTATCTTACTTGTTTGCATCTGGTATACAATGTTAAAACTTTATGTTAATCTTTTAGCTGTGTTTTGTCATTTCTTGAGTGCTTTTATTGATGAGAGTTTTCTCATGGTGATTTAATGGTCATGTTCATCAGTCCTTGCAGCTGGATTTTGAACCATTGTAGATTTTTTTCATGATGTAGTAAAAAGAGCAGCAGTAAACATGAATGTATGTATAGAATGATAAACATGTGGTCAGAGATCGGCATTTGAACATGGCTGAGCAATGCTACGGCAGGGTCATAGAGTCCCCCCCCCTTTTTTTAGTTTAATGAGAAGGCTGCACAATTATTTTCACAGGGACTGGACAAGTTTTTACTTCCATCAATAGTCAAAGGTTACTCTTTCCATATTCTGGCCAGAATTTGCTGTCATTTGTATTTTTGAAGATATTCACCTGGTTTCTTGAAGATATTCGTTGGACTAGAACAAGATGGACTCTCAAAGTAATATTTATTTGCATGCAGGTCCTTTAACAGATGAATAGATAATTAAAATTCAATTAACATATTATATATGTCTGTGTATTATATATATGTATTTTATTTAGAAGCAATAAAGAATGAACTTAAGGAAATTTGTAAGAAAATGAATAGAATAGCCGGGCAGTGGTGGCACACGCCTTTAATCCCAGCACTTGGGAGGCAGAGGCAGGTAGATTTCTGAGTTCGAAGCCAGCCTGGTCTACAGAGTGAGTTCCAGGACAGCCAGGGCTACACAGAGAAACCCTGTCAAAAAAAAAAAAAAAAAAAAAAAGAAGGAAAGAAAATGAATAGAAATTTATAAATACAGCATGTTCCTTCTCATATGGTGATTCTAGCTTTGAAATTATGTATATGTTAAGTAGATATGAGTAGTAATAAAGAGACAAGAACAGACCCTATGAGAATGAAGAAAATACCACTTCCAGAGTGGGGATGGGTAGGGCAATAGAATACAGGCAACTATAACTTGTAATAGTGTTTCTGTATAAATATCCAGTTACCCAAAACAGAATATATTAGATTACATTTAGAATATCTCTGTGTGAAAAAATTAATCCAAAGTAAATAGGACCAGGGACTTCCCTGCAAAAACCATTGTCATTGCAAGTACGTCAGGATACTAAATATATGCCTACACTTCTGCTGAGGTATTGATTGCATGTCTTCAGCTGTGATACAGCATTGAATATGTGTGTGTGTGTGTGTGTGTGTGTGTGTGCGCGCGCGCCCGCATGTGTGTGTATTCATATATATCACTTGCTGTGTCATTAAATTCATGTTTACATGTGTGCTGAGTCATTGAATGCATGCTAACATGTATGTTACATTATTCAATGCATGTTTATTGCTGTGGTATTGAGTGTTGTTTACATGCGTGCTATATTATTAGCCTCAGTTATATAGAACCTGTCTTCCCCATCATGTTGTTTGTTCTTTTACTATTTTTTTCCATTCTTCTAATGATCATTGTGAGGTTTTACTATGCTTGCTGGTTCCTCACTGAGACTATGCAACTTTCACTGGAAAGATTTACCAGTCCTGTCTCCCAACAAATTGTAGTAGGCTACAAACTCCCAGTAGTAGGCTCTTTATCATCTTCCTCCCCCACTTTTCCTCCCTCTTCCTTGTCCTCTTACCCTTCCTTTGAAAATTTCATGAGTGCCTTTTATTGTCTTCATAGCACATTCCTCATTCTAGTGTAATTTTTAAGTACCTCCCTAAATTGTCCTTTAAAAATCTATATTCTGTTTCTATGTGTTCTATGGCATGTAACCTCATGACTACACACACACATGTATCAACAGATAAATAAGCGAGTGAAACAACGGGTATTGATACCTGCTGGGATTTACACCTTGGTCTGAAGAATCATATCTCAGTTTTCGGGGTTACAGAGCTATCAGTCAAATGCAGCTTGTATGCTCTGAATTGCAACATTTCAGTGTTTCCTATAGAGAATAGAATCTCACTAATATAGGAGCACTCTCCAACTAAAGGCAGTAGCAATGAAGAGAATACCAGTCTCTGGCCCAGTGTAAATTTCAAGACACATTAAAAAAATTGGGGTGGCTAGAGCAGTCTTCCAGCTGATCTGTTCCCCCCTGGAAACTGAGTCTGGAGGCACCCTAGGGAAGGCACAGACCGCAGAGATGCAGAGGCACCCAAAAGAGGTCATGGACCCTAGAGCTGCAGGCATCCTAGAGAGGACGCTGCCCACAGAGCATCAGAGCAGGGGACACCATATCCCGAAGCATCCTAGAGGAGCAACTACATTCAGAACAGCAAACACCTAGCTGGTCTACCACTGTGGAGACTCCATATCCTGAAATATCCTAGAGGAGCCACTGAACCCAGAGCAGCTGGAGCTCAGGATCATAGAGTCATCTGTACCCCGAGGAGTTCTGATACAACCAAGATAACTGGAAAGGCAGACTCCAGTCAGAACCAGTGAGTGCAAGTAGAACTACAGCTAACCAAATGTCGAAAGGACATGCAGGAATGTAAACAAGAGAAACCAAAGTTACTTGGCATCACCAGAATCCAGTTCCCCCACCATAACAAGTCCTGAACACCACATCACACCAGAAAAGCAGGACTCAGAATTAAAATCACATCTCATGATGATGTTAGAGGACTTTAAGAAGGTCATAAATAACACTCTCAAAGAATTTGAGGAGAACACAGGTAAACAGGTAGCAGCCCTTAAAGAAATGCAAGAAAACACAACCAAAAAGATGAAGGAATTAAACAAAACAGTCTAGGATCTAAAAATGGAAGTAGAAGCAATAAAGAAATCTCAAAAGAAGACTACTCTGGAGATAGAAAACCTAAGAAA
Source organism: Arvicanthis niloticus (assembly GCF_011762505.2). Taxonomy (NCBI): domain Eukaryota; kingdom Metazoa; phylum Chordata; class Mammalia; order Rodentia; family Muridae; genus Arvicanthis; species Arvicanthis niloticus. Next base: position 59,752,788 of record NC_047662.1, read on the forward strand.
AAGATCAGAGGTCATAGATGCAAGCATTACCAACAGAATACAAGAGATAGAAGAGAGAATCTCATGTACAGAAGATACTATGGAAAACACTGACAAAACTGTCAAAGAAAATGCAAAATGCAAAAAGCTCCTAACCCAAAACATCCAGGGAATCTGGAACACAATGAGAAGACCAAACCTAAGGATAATAGGTATTGATGAGGGTGAAGACTCCCAACGTAAAGAACCAGTAAATGTCTTCAACAAAATTATAGAGGAAAACTTCCCTAACCTAAAGAAAGAGATGTCCTTAAATATACAAGAAGCCTACAGAACCCCAAATAGACTAGACCAGAAAAGAAATACCTCTCGTCACATAATAATCAAAACATCAAATATACAAAACAAAGAAAAAATACTAAAAGCAGTAAGGGAAAAAGGTGAAGTAACATATAAAGGCAGACCTATAAGAGTTACACTAGACTTCTCACCAGAGACTATAAAAGCCAGAACATCCTGGACAGATGTCATACAGGCCCTAAGAGAACACAAATGCCAGCCCAGACTACTTTACCCAGCAAAACTCTCAATCAATATTGATGGAGAAACCAAACTATTCCATGACAAATCCAAATTTACATAATATCTTACCACAAATCCAGCCCTTCAAAGGATAATTGGTGGAAAACTCCAACACAAGGAGGGAAACTACAACCTAGAAAAAGCAAGAAAGTAATCTTCCAACAACCCTAAAAGAAGGTAGCTATACAAACATAACACAACTGCCAATAACAAAAATAACAGGAAACAACATTCATTTTTCCTTAATATCTCTTAATATTAATGGACTCAATTCTCCAATAAAAAGACATAGACTATCAGATTGGATACATAAACAGGACCCAATATTTTGCTGCATACAGGAAATGCACCTTTGTGAAAAAGACAGATAATACCTCAGAGGAAAAGGTTGGAAAACGATCTTCCAAGCAAATGGCCCCAAGAAACAAGCTGGAGTAGCGATTCTAGTATCAAATAAAATCGTTTTTCAACCAAAAGTAATCAAAAAAGATAAAGGACACTTCATATTTACCAAAGAAAAATGTACCAAGATGAACTTGCAATTCTGAACATCTATGCTCCAAATGCAAGGGCACCCACATACATAAAAGAAACTTTACTAAAGCTTAAAGCATACATTGCACCTCACACAATAATAGTGGGAGATTTCAACACCCCACTTTCAGCTATGGACAGATTGTGGAAACAGAAACTAAACTGAGACACAATGAAACTAACAGAAGTTATGGACCAATTGGACTTAACTGACATCTATAAAACATTCCATCCTAAAACAAAAGAATATACCTTTTTCTCAGCACCTCATGGTATCTTCTCCAAAATAAACCATATAATTGGTCACAAAACAGCCCTCAACAGATACAAAAAGATGTAAATAATCCCTTGTACCCTATCAGACCACCATGGACTAAGACTTGTCTTTGACTTGGACAAAAACAACGGAAAACACACATACACTTGGAAACCGAACAATGCTCTACTCAATGATAACTTGGTCAAGGAAGAAATAAAGAAAGAAATTAAAGACTTTTTAGATTTAAATGAAAATGAGGACACATCATATCAAAATTTGTGGGACTCCATGAAAGCAGTACTAAGAGGAAAAATCATAGCTCTAAGTGCCCACAAAAAGAAAACAGAAAGAACATACATTAATAAATTGACAGCACACCTGAAAGAGTTAGAACAAAAAGAAGCTAATATACCCAAGAGGAGTAGATGGCAGGAAATAATCAAACTCAGGGCTGAAATCAACTAAGTTGAAGCAAAAAGAACTATACAAAATATCAACAAAACTAGGAGCTGGTTCTTTGAGAAAATCAACAAAATAGATAAACCCTTAGCCAGACTAACCAAAGGGCGCAGAGACAGTACTCAAATTAATAAAATCAGAACTGAAAAGGGAGACATAACAACAGAAACAGAGGAAATAAAAAAAAATCATCAGATCCTACTACAAAGGCCTATACTCAACAAAATTGGAAAATCTGGATGAAATGGACAATTTTCTAGATAGATACCAGGTACCAAAGTTAAATGAGGAGCAGATAAACCATCTAAACAGTCACATAACCCCTAAAGAAATAGAAGCAGTCATTAAAACCCTCCCCACCAAAAAAAGTCCAGGACCAGATGGTTTTAGTACAGAATTCTATCAGACCTTCCAGGAAGACCTAATACCAATTCTCTTCAAACTATTTCACAGAATAGAAACAGAAGGAACAATACCCAATTCGTTCTATGAAACTACAATTACGCTCATACCTAAGCCTCACAAAGACCCAACAAAGAAGGAGAACTACAGACCAATCTCTCTTATGAATATTGATGCAAAAATACTCAATAAAATTCTCACAAACTGAATCCAACAACACATCAAAGCAATCATCCATCATGATCAAGTAGGTTTTATCCAAGGAATGCAGGGATGGTTCAATATTTGGAAATCCATCAATATAATCCACTACATAAATAAACTCAAAGAAAAAAACCACATGATCATCTCACTAGATGCTGAAAAAGCATTTGACAAAATACAACATCCCTTCATGTTAAAAGTCTTGGAAAGATTAGGAATTCAATGTCCATACCTAAACATAGTAAAAGCAATATATAGCAAGCCAGTAGCCAACATCAAACTAAATGGAGAGAAACTTGAAGCAATCCCACTAAGATCAGGGACTAGACAAGGCTGCCCACTCTCATCCTACCTATTCAATATAGTACTGGAAGTCCTAGCTAGAGCGATTAGACAACAAAAGGAAGTCAAAGGGATACAAATAGGAAAGGAAGAAGTCAAAATTTCACTATTTGTGGATGATATGATACTATACTTAAGTGACCCTAAAACTTCCACCAGAGAACTCCTAAACCTGATAAATAACTTCAGTAAAGTGGCTGGATATAAAATCAACTCAAACAAATCAGTAGTCTTCCTATACTCAAAAGATAAACAGGCTGAGAAAGAAATTATGAAAATGACACCCTTCACAATAGTTACAAATAATATAAAATATCTTGGAGTGAATCTAACTAAGCAAGTGAAAGATCTGTATGACAAGAACTTCAAGTCTCTTGAAGAAATCGAAGAAGATCTCAGAAGATGGAAAGATGTCCCATGATCCTGGATTGGCAGGATTAATATAGTAAAAATGGCCATCTTGCCAAAAGGAATCTATAGATTCAATGCAATCCCCATCAAAATTCCAAATCAATTCTTCATAGTGATAGAAAGAGCAATTTGCAAATTTATTTGGAACAACAAAAAACCCAGGATAGTGAGAACTATTCTCAACAATAAAAAAACTTCTGGGGGAATCACCATCCCTGACCTCAACCTATACTACAGGGCAATAGTAATAAGAACTGCATGGTATTGATACAGAGACAGGCATGAAGATCAATGGAATAGAATTGAAGATCCAGAAATGAGCCCACATACCTATGGTCACTTGATCTTGGACAAAGGAGCTAACCATCCAGTGGAAAAAGGACAGCATTTTCAGCAAATGGTGCTGGTTCAACTGGAGGTCAACATGTAGAAGGATGCAAATCAATCCATTCATGTCTCCTTGTACAAAGCTCAAATCCAAGTGGATAAAAGACCTTAACTTAAAACCAGATACACTGAAACTAATAGAAGAGAAGGTGGGAAAGACCCTCGAATACCTAGGCACAGAGGAAAAGTTCCTGAACAGAACACCAATGGCTTATGCTCTAAGATCAAGAATCGACAAATGGGACCTCATCAAATTGCAAAGCTTCTGTAAGGCAAAGGACATTGTCAATAAGACAAATCGGCAACCAACAGATTGGGAAAAGATCCTAACCAATCCTACATCCGATAGAGGGCTAATATCCAAGATATACAAAGAACTCAAGAAATTATACTCCAGACAATCAAATAACTCTATTAAAAAATGGGGTACAGAGCTAAACAAAGAATTCTCAACAGAGGAAACTCGAATGGCTGAGAAGCACCTTAAGAAATGCTCCATATCCTTAGTCATCAGGGAAATGCAAATAAAAACAACCCTGAGATACCACCTCACACCAATCAGAATGGCTAAGATCAAAAACTCAGGTGATAGTAGATGCTGGCTAGGATGTGGAGAAAGAGGAACACTCCTCCATTGTTGGTAGGATTGCAAGCTGGTACAACCACTCTGGAAATCAGTCTGGCGGTTCCTCAGAAAACTGGACATAGCATTACCTGAGGATCCAGCTATACCACTCCTGGGCATATACCCAGAAGATGCTCCAACATATAATAAAGACATATGCTCCACTATGTTCATAGCAGCCTTATTTATAATATCCTGAAGCTGGAAAGAACCAAGATATCCCTCAACAGAGGAATGGATACAAAAATATGTGGTATGTCTACACAATGGAGTATTACTTAGCTATCAAAAATAATGAATTCAAGAAATTTTTAGGTAAATGAATGGATCTAGAAATTATTATCTTGAGTGAGTTAACCCAATCCCAAAAGAACACACAGGGTATTTACTCACTGTTAAGTGGATGTTAGCCCAAAAGCTTGAATTAGCGAAGACTCAACTGGCAGACCACATGAAGCTCATGAAGAGAGAAGACCAAGAGGGGATGCCTCAGTTCTACTTAGAACGAGTAACAAAAATACTCAAGGGAGCAAATAGGGAAACAAATCATGGGACAGAAAATGAAGGAGGGGCCATCAGGAGACCATTCCACCTGGGTATTCATCCCATGTACAGCCACCTAAGCTAAACACTGTTGTGGATGGCTGGAAGTGCATAATGTGAGGAACATGATATAGCTGTCTCCTTAGAGGTCTGCCAAAGACTAACACACTCAGAGGACAATGCTCACAGTTAACCACTGATATGATCAGGGGTTTCCCAATGGAGAACTTAGAGAGAGGACTGAAGGAGCAGAAAGGGTTTGTGACCCCAGGAGGAAAGCAACAATACCAAACAACCAGAGCCCCCCAGGGTCTAAACCACCAGCCTGGGAACACATAGGGAGGGACCCAAGACTCCAGCGATATATGTAGGGGAGGATGGCCTTGTTGGGCATAGGTGGGAGAGGAATTTCTTGGTCCCATAAAAAAATAAAAACAGAGTGGGGGGGTAATGTGAGGGTGGAGAGGGGATAGTGTGGGGGGTAGGTGTAGTCATTGCCTCATAGAAGCATGAGGAGGGGGATGGGATAGGAGGTTTCTGGGTGGTGGAAGTGGGGTAAGGGGATAAAATCTGAAATGTAAATATTACAACCAATTTTAAAAAGGGGAAAAAAAAAGAAAAGTTGTTAGAACCAACATCTTTAAAATAATGTCAGTCCCCTAGGGGGAAAAATTTTTTTTTCTTGATACTAAAACTTGTTCTGAGAATTGTGTATTGCAGAATACACACCCTTCGTGTATCTACTCATCAAGCATACTGAGCAGACCTGCCCAAACCTCCGATCTCCTGGAATTCCATCTGGATTCAGTGAAGACACAGCATCAGAGGCTTATCAACTTACTCTTCCCCCCACCCCTCTTCTAATATCTCAACACCCATAATCAGCTTGAAGAAGTTAAAGAAGCGTCAGCACCCTTATTCCCTGGGTTTGGGACTAATGTGGTTAATAATGGTCTGCCTTTCTAGGGAAAAGTAGTGGTTTTGTTGGAACAGGGAGGATTAGCTAGGACTTATTGCATAGCCATAACCTATTGGTAGAAATCTGTATAATTATTATCAAGATGAAGTTATAATTTCTTAAATGGTACAAAATTTACTTTGATTTCAAATTTAAGGTTTTCATTGGTACGAGCTTCTTATTAATATAAAAGTGAGATGAATATTGATACTCTCATGGGCATTGTGCCTGTATAACACATTTAGGAATACAAGGCCTAGACCCAGTCCTTCTTTAACTTTTTTAACTGATTTGGTGCGGTTAACCTATGAGTTAAGGGACTATAGCAAATTCATGGCTTTGAGTTTATTGTTAGGAGGTTTCCCATATTTTATTTAGAAATAGCTGAGAGGAGTGAACAGACAACAGTCCAGGTTACCTTACATGGATAGTTGGTTTTCAAAACATCAGAAGTCCATAGAACTGACATTAAAAATATTTATATATTAATGTCCATTCTGATTAGAGACCTGTCTGCTCCTGACAGCTTCCTGTCGTGGATTCTAAGAAGAAATTGAGCATCCTTGGAGATACTCCAGTTGTGCGGTGACAGCCACTAGGCAAGAATTGCCTCTCTCCATCTACAGACAAGTTACTGTCCAGAAAAGGACACACATGCAGAATAGTCGACTGATTATATCTGCCTAGACAGAGTAATCAGCCCTTAATAATCCTGCATCACTAAGGTCTGTCAGATGACTCTTGGCCAGAAGGCTGAAGATTTGATGCTCGAACGTTCGGTAGTATAGGGGCTTTTCAGGTGTTCAGCGGTCTCTATAAATTGGCTAAGTTTTAGAAGCTATGTTTAGTGCTTCCCATAACTTCAGTTAACTCAGTCATTCTGGATTTCTGATGGGGTTGAAGACCTATAGTCTCATAGCCAATCCTGGCTATTTACTTTGAGAGAAAAGATCAGAGTAAATGGTTTTCAGCTGACATTCATTCTAAAGCCAAAAAAAAAAAAAAAAAAAAAAAAAAAAAAAAAAAAAAAAAAAAAAAAAAAAAAGCCAGGATCAAATGTAAGTGTTTTAGTTAGAAGAGATGACAGAGGTTCTGGTTAGTCAACAAAATGATGGACTGGGTATTAGGACTATCTTGTACCTCACTGGTGCAATTAGGAATAAGTATGCTCTAACTGTATTTTGAGAGAAAAGTTTTACTTTAACAGGAAGAGTGATATGTAGGAGGAGCTAAGTGGGAAGGAGTACTGAGAGGAAGAGATGGAGTAAGGAGAGAAGATGAAGGAGAGGAGAAGCTAGGTGATGAGAGAGAGAAAGAGAGAGGGGGCATGGAGGCAGATGTTCACATGTCTCCACCAGTCAAAGATAGTTTTTATATCTAGGTTGGGTATTGGGTTAAGCTTCTGATTGAGCATTACCAAACTTATAAATCCTTTGATTAATATTTTAAAAATTTGTATAAAAGCAAAAAGGAAAGGGGGGGCATGGGACAGGGGTTTTCTAGGGAGGGGAAATTGGGAAAGGGGATGGCATCTTAAATGTAAATAAAATATAAAATAAAATTTAAAAAAAAGGTAAAGTGGTAAGAGAATAGGACAGGAGTTGTTTGGGTGGAAAAGGTGATTTTGATCAACCATACGAATTTATAAATACTAATTAAGCTAACTATATAAGGTACTAAAATATAATACAAGAGATAAGACTAGCATGCTGATTACAGAACAGTTACTGGGAATATAGATGGCAGAGACTAAAAATTGCATTATTTTAGTCAAAAATTAAAGGAGAAATTCAGGACATTACTGTGCAATAGCATGAATTTATAACATACTTTGAGGACAGATTCCAGTTATAAAAACATATCCTTCTCTATTAATAAATTAATATTGGCCTTACTTTAAAAAAAGTTAAAGTTAGAAAACTTCTAGACAAAAATGTAGGAAAAGACTTTGTGACATTGTATTAGACAAATAATTAAAATATCTTACATAATGAAGCTAAAAAATGCACATCAACCAAATTATGAACTTTGAAATTGACATAAATAAAACTTCATTCAATCAAAAAAAATGGAGAAAGTTGGTCGGTGTCTCAGCACTGTTAACTAAGAAAGACTGATAATCACATAGTGCCTCTTTCTTCTCAGGACAACTTTGGCTCCTAGCTCTTATCTCTCAACATATCAAGGAGTGGGGTAACTGAATTGATCATACAGAACATTCTCTCACAGTCCTATGGCTTATGACATGACTGGAACCATTTTACTAGAGACTAAATGACCCAATGAAAATCTGCTTATACCACTTTCATCAAACAGCTGCCTAGAATAAATTTATTTTGACAAAGGACAATATCTGAAACCTTTATTGCTTAGAAAGAACTACACAAAAAAAGGTCAAAAGTTTTATATTCTTTTCATAAGGCAGAAGGAATCTTACTGTAGATGATGGCATGAATCAGAAACAAATTTATATAGCAGCAGATTTTCACCCTCAAGGAAACATAACAAGACAGAAAATAGATTAGATAATGAAGCAGTGTAACCAATAGGAAGAGGGAACTGCCAAACTTTTAGACTCACACATTTACTTTGAATATATATGACATAAATTCCTTGATTTATTCATATATTTCTGTAGCAAAATAGTTTTATTTTAGGTTAAAAACAAAACTCTAACCTGTGCTTACTCTTTTAAAACCTATGTCAGAGCAAAAGCAATATAAAATTAAGAGTCTATCAGCCCACTCTCAGTAAGTCAATAGAAATTATTGCTTCATTGAATATTTGCTGAATAATTGTGAAAGAAATATTTTAAATAAATCTACCAGAAAAATCACATTTGCCATTATTTTAGGCAAAAGTCTTTCAAATTATGAGATCTTTAGTAACTATGTATTTTACTGCAATGAGAGTAAAATAGCACGAGGCTTTTGAGATATATAATCTTTGGGAAAATTATTCTACAAAACACAGGTGAACTATATTTAATGTGATGTATTTGATTAAAATGAAAATACAGCTTTCCTTTTGACAAAGATACAAAACTAGAGATGTAAGAAAGGTCAATAAGTATCTATAGCTAAATTACTAAAAATTCCAATTATAGAATTCCCTATGCCAATTTTTACATTTTCTCTTTATTGTTCAAATTCATCACTCTGACAAAAGTAAAATAACTTTATCACTTTCGCTCCAGTTTCAAGCAATATACACACAAAGGCTGACATTTCAGCATACTTTTATAGCTACTGTGAAGATACTATGACCCTTCACTCTAAATATCAAAAACATTTTCACGTATAAACAACCGTTAAAACAAACACGATTTATGTTAAATAACATTTTACATTAACATTTTTGGCATGGCAAAGCAATATGCTTTTTAAGGAATCAAAAGTGAAGTTAAAATAGCTATGTGTGCAGACAGTTCTTCTATACAACTAATGTTAGGGTCTATGAATCACTGAAAAATGATACCCCAAACTCAAATAGTATGCTAAAACAAAGAGCATTTTTGAACAAAATTCTGCATGCAGTGGCCCAATCTCATCTGGATGGAAGAACCACAATTGAATTTGCTGACTTAGGTTTAAAGCCAAAAAGAGGAACTTTAGGGATGGTTATGTGATCTATACCTTGATTGGTGGGTTCTATATCTGGTGGTCTGCTTGATGCTATGATTAGTTAGGGTCTTGCTTTTAAACATACTTGACAAACTATTCTTGATTCATGCAAAGGAAGGGTAGCTCTTACCTCTTGGCTACAAGCCTGGTTAACTGTCCCTTTGTAAGCTGGGGAGGTGTCCCTTTTACATAAGCTTGTGATTGTTCCAAGAACTGATTTGCCCAGTTCTGGGAAGTAGAAACTCAGGCCTGGTCTCCTGAACTGCTAGTTTGTATCCTGTCATGGAGTTAGCCTGGCTCAGTCCAATTTACTCCATTCATTCCCTCCTAGAGTAAGGACCCACCTCAGATTTTTGAGATGTTTTTACAGCATGATAATTTTGTCTGAGAATCATTAGTTGAATAGTGGAAATGTGTTCTTTGATAAACCTTACTAAAGCATAAACTATATAGGATCTACATGTCAGAACTAATAGGAATATAATGAGGTATCCAGTTATGGCTGAGACAAGGGTTGTCAACCAAGGAGACTAGTTAAAAAAAAAATTATACCAGTTTTGAGACTGTTTTTGGTTTGTTTTTTTAAATTTTTTCTGCAATCTTTTCCTGAATATGGCCATGAATTTCCTAACTATCCCTGAGTGCTCCCCATGAATAGTCATTAAGAATTGTAATACCATCTTAGAAAGCAGGTTGAGCGGGTTGAGGATATATATACCAGCAATCTTGAGTCAGATCTGAGTGGGAAGAACTGAGAACCTGATAAGTTCTAATAATCACAAAGATCCTGGTTCAGATGTTGGAGTGAGTATTGTGGCAGGTGTTGGGGTGAGTGCAGATGTGCAGTCTAGGCAGGCCAGTATTTTATTTGACTTTTCTGGTAGAGTCTGGTAGACTTGGAGTTGGGCTTTTAATCTTTCTGGTGGGAGCTAGAAAATTTGTCTTGGCCTTACTTACTTGTCTCTTACTTACTTGTCTCCTTATGTCCATCAGTCTTGTATTCCTGATCAAGTAGAATCAAGAGGAAGTCATCTTCAATATTGGCCTGAACCTGGGTAGCCAACCCACTCATCCCCAGATCTGACTTCTAGGTGGCAACCACAATTCTCTCCCTCTCATCTGTGGTGAAGAAAATCTACTGCAGTTGCTGACAGTCATCCCAAGTCGGCTAGTGAGTCAGCATGACTGAATCTAGAAGAGCTAGAAGAGCTGATGACCTTTCTGGAAAAGGGGTGGGGATGGTGGAGAGGTGTATTTTCCAATTATACAGTTCATTACTGACAAAAGGCAAGTAGGTCCTAACTGTATCCCCAGGAGTTCTGGGGATCCTGTGGCCCAGAGGGGTAGGGTTGTAGTCAAGTCAGCATGATGTGAGCTGAGTCAGCTCTCTGGGTGGCTTGAGCCCAAAAGGACTCCCGATTGAGTTAGGAGCTTTCCCTTCTTCTGCCTGCACCTGCTAGGCAGGGGCTGCAACAGCAACATAAGGAGGTGGGCAAAGACCCTCTTAGGGAGCTGAAATAGGATGTAAGCCTGGCCTTTGGGGCCTTCAGGAGTAGAAGAGCAGGGGTTGGTACTGCTGGTGACAAAAAATTATTTCATCCAAACAGGGTTTTGTTTTGGTTTTTGGTTTGTTTGTTTTTTCACTAAATACTGTCATGTGATGATTGATATAAGGCACCTGGTTGAAGTGATCTGGTATCTTTAGATACTATAGCTTTTACCCAGTGTATGATGGGGAGATGAAAAGTTCCCTCCTTTGGCCAGCCAGCCTTAAAGGTGGGACATTCATTCATGTAAAAAGTGGTGAGGTGACAGCAGATGCTGGCGAAGATGTAGAGAATGAAGAACACTCCTCCATTATTGGCAGGATTGCAAGCAGGTATAACCACTGTGGAAATCAGTCTGGCAGTTCCTCAGAAAATTGGACATAGCATTACCTGAGGACCCAGCTATACCACTCCTGGGCATATACCCAAAAGATGCTCCAACATATAACAAGGAAACATGCTCTACTATGTTCATAGCAGCCTTATTTATAATAGCCAAAAGCTGGAAAGAACCCAGATGCCCTTCAACAGAGGATCGGATACAAAAAATGTGGTACATTTACACAATGGAATACTACTCAGCTATTAAAAATAATGACTTCATGAAATTCTTAGGCAAATGGATGGAACTAGAAAATATCATCCCGAGTGAGATAACACAGTCACAAAGAACACACATGGTATGTACTCACTGGTAAGTGGATATTAGCCCAAATGCCCGGAATACCCAAGATACAATTCCAGACTATATGAAGCTCAAGAAGAAGGAAAATCAAAATGTGGATGCTTCAGCCCTTCTTAGAAGGGGGAATAAAATACAGGAGGTAGAGGGTGGGAGGGACTTGGGAGAAAGAGAGGAGGGGTGGGGAGAAAGGGCAGGATCAGGTATGTGAGGAGACAGGGGAGATATACAGAGGATCAGAAATTTGAACAGAGGTGTGCAGCAATGGGGGATGGGGAACTGGGGGTAGTTACCAGCAAGTCCCAGATGCCAGGAAAGCAAGAGGCTCCCAGGACTCAACAGAAATGAGATTAGCTGAAATGCCCAACAAAGGGGAGGGAGAACCTGTTGAGACCATATCCAGAGGTTAGACAAAGACCCCGGTTGGGGGATGGGGCTATCCACACATCTCCAAATTTTTAACCCAGAATGGCTCCTGTCTAAAGAAAATATGTGGACAAAGTGTGGAGCAGAGACTGAAGGAAAGGCCATCCAGAAACTGCCCCACCTGGGGATCCATCCCTTATACAGACAACAAACCCAGACTCTATTGCAGATTCCAAGAAGTGCTTGCTGACAGGAGCCTGATCTCCTGTCTCCTGAGAAGCTCTGCCAGACCCTGACAAATACAGAGGCAGATGCTCACAGCCTGAGCACTGAGACCCCAGTGAAGGAATTAGAGAAAGGACTGAAGGAGCTGAAGGGGTTTGCAATTCCTTAGAAAGAACAACAATATCAACCAACCAGACCACCCCCATCCCTGCCAGAGCTCTCAGGGATTAAACCACCAACCAAAGAGTACACATGAAGGGACCCATGGATCCAGCCACACATGTAGCAGAGGATGGCATTACCTGGCATCAATAAGAGAGAAGCCTTTGGTCCTGTGAAGGCTTGTTTCCCCAGTGTAGGGGAATGCCAGGGCGGTGAGGTTGGAGTAGGTGGGTGGGAGAGGGACGCACCATTATAGAAGCAGGGGAAGGGAGGATGGGATAGGAGGGCTCCGGAGGGAAAACCAGGAAAGGGGATAACATTTGAAATATAAATACATAAAATATACAATTAAAAAAAAAAAAAAGGTGGTGAACTTACTGGAATGAACAATCCACGAGTCCTCTGCAACCTGGTGTAAGTCCCTAAAATGGCTCAGAACCACAGAGTGGTGCTCTGTGCCTATCTTCTTTTTAAAATCTAGATGATAGCTTAAAAGCTGGTACAGAGAGGAACAAAGGAGGGCATTCCTGGGAAAACGAAAGCAAAACAGGAACAACCTTTCAGACGGTCTCACCCTCTGTGGAGGGTGGAGATCTACTGATGGTTCAGAAACCAGGTGAGGATACTCAGACTTCCCAGAAACTAGGTGAGAGAGAACACTTGGGTTCTCTAGGTTCCAGGTGAGAACACTCAGTGGCTCTCCAGGTGGGATTTCAGGGGCATCCTCCTTAGTCCCTGGCCACCTGTATGGCAAAATAAGTGTCAGCTTTGCCTTTCCTGGCCTCCAGGTTGGCTATAGGCTGAAAACAAATGCAAACACATCCAGAGATTGAGTACTCCCAAATTTACTGATGAGTAGGGAGAAAAGCTCCCCAAAATGTTCAGCTATCTGAGGGGGTAGGGGGAGTCTCCAGCTCTTGCCAGCCAATACACCAAAAGTTAGGGTTTATGAATTGCAGAAGAATGATACACCAGACTTAGATTGTATGTAAAGCAAAGAGCTTTTATTGAACTTGGCAACATTTTTTCCCAATTCCACTGGGATGGAAGGACCCAGACTGAATTTGAAGATTCAGTTTTAAAGCCAGAAAGAGGGGTAGGTGATCTTTATCTTGATTGGTGGGTTCTATCTCTGGGGGCCTGGGTCATGTTCTGATTGTTTAGGGTCTTGATTCAAGCATATTTGACTAAGTATTTTTTGCTTCATGCCAAGGAGGGGTCACTCTTCACCTCTTGCCTGCAAGGCTGTTTTACATAAGTCTGTGGTTGTTCTGGTAACTAATTTGCCCAGTTCCTGGAAGCAGAAACTCGGGCCTGGTTTCCTGAACTGCTAGTTTGCAGCCTGTCATGGAGTCAGCCTGGCTCAGGCCAATTTACTACTTTCACTAATACTATGTTAGTGTATCAACACATGCACATGTACTTTTGAATAGACTCTCAAAAAGGACAACGATGTTTAGCTTAATGATTTGTCATAACATGGTCATCCAGAACTTATCTTATTCAAGTATTATTTTTAAGGCTTTTTAATCAATTAAATCTTTTGACAATTTAATAGACCACAAGAGGACATTAATCAAAGCATATGGGTAAAACTGTGTAGTCATTAACATATTAGATTACAGAGAAAGTATAGAGCTGTTTTGTTTTGAAGGTTATTTGCTTCTGTCTTAGTTTTTTGTTTTGTTTTGTTTTGTTTTCTATTGCTGTGATAAAACAGCATGACCAAAACAACTTACAGAAGGAAAGGTTTATTTGGCTTTTGGCTCCAGTGGGATATGAGTCTATCCTGTCAGGGAAGCATGACAGTAAGCAGCAGGCCTGCAGACAGAAGCCGATTGCTGAGAGCTCACTTCTTGAACTGCAAGCAAGAAGTAGAGATAGCAAACTGGAAAAGCATCAGGCTTTGACTCCTTAAACACCTCCTCCAACAATATGCCCCCTCCAGGACAGACATACCTCGTAAACTTACACAAACAAGTGCTATCAACTTGAGACTAAGTGTTCAGATAGACTATGGTAGGGTGGGGGGAGGGGGGAGTTCAGTGAAACAACCACATTTGCTATGACATTTTGTTGGCTTTCTGATGAAACAGTGTAAGAATTCTCTGTGAAAAGTCCAGAAGAAGGATCTAGAAAAGTGACTATGCTATTTAGGACAGACTCAAAGTTACATTTGAGATTAACTTTTTCAGTTTAATTCACAGGGAATAAAGATCAAAGAATAAGTGCCATTCATTGAATAATTAAGTGTGTTCTTGTATTTCCTTTTCTTAGAGAAATTCTGGGGTGTGTATTTAGAAGGGTCTTTTACATAAGAGGAGCATTTGCCCTACAAAGGAAGACTGGCTTGGGGAAGAGTGATTTGTGTTGGCTATCAATGGAGAATAAAACCATTCCTTTCTTTTTTTCATGGCTTTAGAATCTGAAAACATTTAAATCTAGTGATGTTTATAAGTTTGTTTACTATATATGGAGAAGTCTTATAGGAATTGGTAGTAATAAGTTATTTCTCTAACAGTAAAATGAGCCAACTCAAGCTATATCTTTAAATATATGCAAGTTTATTGGGAAGCTATCCAAGGAGGGAAGCCAGAGAAGCTGCCTTGCAGGAGACAAAGGGAAGGGGAAGAAAAAAGAAAAAGTTCAGGCACAGAGAGGAGGAGGGGGGGAGGAAAAGAAATAGAAGAAAGCAGGAGAGAGAGAGAGAGAGAGAGAGAGAGAGAGAGAGAGAGAGAGAGAGAGAGAGAGAGAGAGAGAAAGCGCAAAATATATGGACTATATAGAGAAGACCCTCTGAGGGAAGGGAAGTCCAGCAGGGTTGGGGATGAGGTATGCCTGGTAGGGATTGAGGAATGCTAGGGCAACCTGGAGGCCAAGTCTGCTTTTATATGTAAAATATGCACCTCAGCTCCTTGTCTCAGGTCTGAAACCTGACAGGTAGTACATAAATAAAACAAAACCACCATCACATCAACAAAAATAAAATATATGTTCCCTTGTGGAATGAGAAAAATGATAAACCAGAAATTCAGAGCTCAATAAGTAAAAGCAGTAGTAACTGTGACAACAAGCTGCTGCTTTTGAGTCTGAGTCCAATGCATGGGGCTACACTGCCCACATGGGCTTTGCTGAGAAGGGAACCTCTGTATAAAGATCTGAATGAAGAAAAGAGAGTGATCCAGCAAATACTCATTCCGGGTACAGGCTAAGGTATTTCTCAAGGCTTCCTAAGGAAAAGAACAGGAAGAAAGGTCACTTATCCTAGGAGAAGGAAGGGGAAGACACATTCAGAATGGATGAGGATGACTGTCCCAAGGTGTTAAATATCTTGAATAAACAAAATCACAATATAGATTGGTGGTTTTTTAACAAGATTTTTTGGGGATGTACAGAGAAAGCTTGGTTAGAGTGGAATTAAGAATTGAAAGGTAGGAATTAAACAGACCAAGTAGATATGATTCAGGGGATTTGAGATAGTGGGGAACAAAAGAATGTTCAACAAAGAAAATAGATTCAAGAGAGGTTTTGATAGTACAAAAGCCAAATGCATATCCCTGTGATTTGGGAAAGAATTAAAGGTATACGTAATGGACAGGCTCTGATGTGGTGATACTGAGTATTCAGAAGGAATGAGATCACTCACACAATGTTGGGGGCCGACTTTTAGCAGAAAGCGGCTATCAGCTTTGCAGCCATCTTGAGCCATATACCCTGACATGAGATTTGAATTACAATAGCCTACAACAGCTGAGAACACTCTGATAATCTTGGTTTAGATACCTTGAGATTAAAGGTGTGTGAGATTATAGAGATCAGAGTTAGAGACAAGACCTAAGGGCATGATTAAAGGTGTAACTTAGAGGCATGGCTTAGAAGTCAGACTATAGAAGACAGAACCAGAGATCAGAGAATATATAGACGGAGATCAGAGAATACAGGGGATCATCAGAGACGAATCTCAGACATTAGGTAAAATCTGGCCTCACCCTCGCTCTTGCTGAACCACCGACCTGAAGACCGGAGCGGCAACTTGGGCCGGGATACAGTGGCCACCCAAACGTGGGTTGGCCCGGGCCTCAACATTTTGCTCAGGCCGAGACATTTTTTGGCCACCCCAACGTGGGACTAGTGTGGTCCCCAACATTATTTTGGTGCCCGAACATGGGGCAGCAAGAACGAGAGACCCAGTGACGGACCTTACTGGAAGAAGGATCTGTTGATTGTCGCAGGAATCTGCCGAGTTGAGAAAGGTAAGGAAATGGGACAAGAAATTAGTCAACCTGAATCCAACTCTCTGTTTTAGTTTGCTTCAAGAAAGGTAATGAAAATGGGACAAGAAATTAGTCAGCCTGAATTCAACTCTCTGTTTTGGTTTTGTTATTTGCTGCTCACATGTGTTAATTTTCTGCTTTTGTTCTTGAATGCTGTCTTTTTTGTTCAAAATAAAAGGAAGCGTGAGTTAGAATCCAAAATACAACCAAAGGTTGATGACAATTTGTCAGAGCCAGATTGTGCTGACCAAGAGAAAGGAAGTCAAATTTTATGACGCTGAAATGCCCCCTCCCTATGCACCTCCACCTCCAAGTGCTCCCCCAATGGAGATGATGGTTACAGATCAAATAAGGGAGTTACAGGAAAAAATATCTGTTCTTAAACAACAAATAGAGTTAGAAAAAGAGTATCAGGATTTAATTAATCAGCTACAAAAATTAAAGTCAGGAAAGATGTCTCAAGAGGTAAACTGTGAAAATCCCCTGGCTCCTTGGATTCCTCAACCAGGAATCCAAAGGCAGTCCCTATCACCTAGCTTAAGATTAGCCACAGATCAGCCAGAGGAGGGAAAGGCGGAGGCTTTCCCTGTATCTGAGACTAGAGACAATCAAGGAGTTGCTTGGAGACATCACACAGGATTTAATTTTCAAATTATTAAGGAATTAAAAAATGCAGTATCCCAATATGGTGCCACTGCTCCTTTTACTCTTGCAATTTTAGACTCTGCAGCAGAGGAGTGGCTAACTCCTAGTGATTGGAATACTCTAGCGAGAGCAGTTCTTACTGGTGGAGACTATTTAATTTGGAAATCAGAGTATCATGAGAATTGCAAAGAAACAGCTAGGAGAAATATTCAGGCAGGTAATGGTTGGTCCTTTGATGCCTTAGTAGGAGAAGGGCAATTTGCTTCTAGTGATAACCAGATGCAATATGACCCAGGTTTATTTGCTCAAATTCAAAATGCAGCCATGAAGGCTTGGCGTAAACTTCCGGTAAAGGGAGACCCTGGTTCATCTTTAACAACAGTCAGGCAAGGGCCTGATGAGCGATTTTCTGACTTTGTTCATTGATTAATGACGACAGCAGGAAGGATTTTTGGTAATGCCCAGGCAGGTGTAGATTATGTGAAACAACTTGCATATGAAAATGCTAATCCTGCCTGCCAAGCGGCTATTAGACCTTATAGGAAAAAGACAGACCTTACGGGGTACATCAGACTTTGTTCTGACATAGGTCCCTCTTACCAACAGGGCTTAGCTATGGCGGCTGCTATGCAAGGAAAATCAGTAAGAGATTTTTTGGCAAGTAAAGACAGAAAGGCATGTTTTAAATGTGGTAAGCCTGGACACTTTGCAAGAGATTGCAAAGTAGAAAATGAGTTAAGCCAGAGACAGCCCAGAAAACAGCCTGGGCTCTGCCCAATTTGCAAACGTGGAAGGCATTGGGCTAGTGATTGTAGGTCTAAACAAGACGCACAAGGTAATACCCTTTCCATAATCAGGGAAACGGGAACAGGGGAAAGCTCCAGGCCCCGAACCGACGCAAGCCAAAACAGGCTTATGGAGCAGTCAGTGTCCTACCAGCGAACACCAATCCCTTTCTGAACTTAGTGGAGCAACACCAGGAAGCGCAGGACTAGACCTCAGTTCTGCCACCCACACAGTATTAACCCCAGAAATGGGACCTCAGGCCTTACCCACTGGAGTGTTTGGATCGCTTTACCCAAATGTGTTTGGCCTGATAGTGGGAAGAAGCAGTGCTACTATGCAGGGACTACAAATTTTTCCTGGAGTTATAGATAATGATTATCAGGGTGAGATTAAGGTAATGGCACAGGCAATTCAGAATATAGTCACCATTCCTACAGGAAAGAGGATAGCTCAACTATTGTTACTTCCATTGTACCCTACTAATCACAAATATAAGAATCCTAAAAGAGGGGATCAAGGTTTTGGTTCCTCTGATGGATACTGGGTACAGTCTATAGTTAAACAAAAACCTATGATGACAATTTGGCTAGATGGAAAGGCATTTCAAGGCTTGGTTGACATGGGAGCTGATGTGACTATCCTAAAACAAAGTGATTGGCCTGCTACCTGGCCTCTGACCCCAACTTTAACCAATTTAAGGGGTATTGGCCAAAGTCAAAATCCACTACAAAGCTCTAAGGTGCTAACGTGGAAAGATAAAGAAGGAAATACAGGAAATATACAACCCTATGTCATCTCAGACCTTCCCATTAATCTCTGGGGCAGAGATCTGTTATCCCAGTTGGGATTGATTATGTGTAGCCCTAATGAAGTAATCACAGCTCAAATGATAAACTCTGGATTTTCTTCCAGGGAAAGGATTAGTAAAAAGTGAGAAGAGATTATCTAACTTGGATCAAGCCAGGTGGTGGTGGTGCACGCCTTTAATCCCAGCACTTGGGAGGCAGAGGCAGGCAGATTTCTGAGTTCAAGGCCAGCTTGGTCTACAGAGTGAGTTCCAGGTTAGCCAGGGCTACCAGGTCCTCTCTCTGAAGGAAATACCAAGGCAGACCTAGCTACTCGAATAGCTGCAGTTACTTTATCAGATTCGCAATCTAACTTGGATAAGGCCATAAAGGCTCATGAGTTACATCACCTTAATTCTAAAACTTTAAAAGGTATGTTTAAAATTACCAGAGAACAAGCTAGACAAATTGTCAAACAATGTCAATCATGTGCTAAACTTTTACCAGTTCCTCATTTGGGTGTAAATCCAAAGGGACTGATACCAAACAGTATCTGGCAAATGGATGTTACTCATTTTAATGAATTTGGCAAGAAAAAATACATACATGTATGTGTAGACACATACAGTGGTTTCATTTATGCAACATTACAAACTGGAGAAGCAAGCAAGCATGTGATCGCTCATATGCTTGCTACAATCGCTGTATTGGGTGTGCCTAAACAGATAAAAACTGACAATGGCCCAGGTTATACAAGCTCCAGTTTCCACCAATTTTGTGAAAGATTGGAAATACTACATAAAACGGGTATTCCATATAATCCACAGGGCCAAGGTATGGTAGAAAGGGCACACCAAACCATTAAATGTCAATTTGAAAAAATTAAAAAGGGGGAATGGTACCCTACCAAGGGATCCCCCAGAAATATCCTTCATCATGCACTCTTCATTTTAAATATTTTAAATTTGGATTCTGAAGGAAAATCTGCTGCAGATAGATTCTGGCATCCTGATACCAAAAAGAATTTTGCAACAGTCCTCTGGAAAGACCCATTAACTGGAACCTGGAATGGGCCAGATCCAGTGCTTATCTGGGGAAGAGGTTCTGTTTGCATATATTCCCAAACTGCAGATGCTGCACGTTGGCTGCCCAAGAGACTGATTAAACAAATAGATAACAATAACAAATCCAGGGAGGAGAAACCCCCTGAGAAGCGTATTTTTTCTTCACAGGAAACATGAAACATGAAGATGCTTCACAATTGCCTTCAAACTGGAACAGATCGACGAGTAAACCTGACTTGGGAAGTTATCAGTGCTGAAGGAGACATCACCACCCATATCTCCAGGGTGGCTCTATTGGACTCTTGATTCCCTGACTTATGATTTAGTGGCGAACTAGATTGTTTTAGATTTAGTGGGAATTTAAATTGTTTAGACCCAGGAGAAAACCCACTACCACAGTTACTATAGTTTTTTTTGGGTGGGGTTGAGATTGACTAGAGCAGGAACAGGGATTTCCTTAGTTTTCTTTAGATCAAAGCTATGATCAGTTTTGTATTTATATAGATTTAGATTCTGATATAAGACATTTATAAACAGAATAGAAGAGGCTTACACTTTTTACTCCTCTGATAGAGGGAGTTATATATTGCCCCTTTAAAAAGAGTGTTGCTGTCATACTAACTTCAGGCGTTGTTAAGTCTCTTGTCTTTTGGGTCCATGCGGTTCAACAAATTGATGGCTTTTGTATGAGATGCTATTCAAATGAAACCCACACAGGTCCATTATTACAGGCTGGAAGTAAGGGATTGTAAAACCTCTGTCATCAAGACTAATGAGGTATATCCCCTAACTTACGCGCTAAGCCGGATAGTCAGTGATGGGTAAGAGAGCATATCGAGACCCTTGCCCCTAAAAGAAGGGAGGCCTCACCATCCTAAGACAGGAGCTCAACCAATGGCTGTTGAGTATCCAAGGACGGGAAAGGGAGGCTGGGGTCCTTTGCTCCAACCTAGGACAGGCACGGTTTCCGTAAGTTTTCCCAGCCTTCCCTTTTGAAAAAAAAAAAAAAAATTTAAAAGGGGGACCTGTTGGGGGCCAACTTTTAGCAGAAAGCGGCTATCAGCTTTGCAGCCATCTTGAGCCATATACCCTGACATGAGATTTGAATTACAATAGCCTACAACAGCTGAGAACACTCCGATAATCTTGGTTTAGATACCTTGAGATTAAAGGTGTGTGAGATTATAGAGATCAGAGTTAGAGACAAGACCTAAGGGCATGATTAAAGGTGTAACTTAGAGGCATGGCTTAGAAGTCAGACTATAGAAGACAGAACCAGAGATCAGAGAATACAGGGGATCATCAGAGACGAATCTCAGACATTAGGTAAAATCTGGCCTCACCCTCGCTCTTGCTGAACCCCTGTCCTGAAGACCGGAGCGGCAACTTGGGCCGGGATACAGTGGCCACCCAAACGTGGGTTGGCCCGGGCCTCAACATTTTGCTCAGGCCGAGACATTTTTTGGCCACCCCAACATGGGACTAGTGTGGTCCCCAACATTTTGACAGGTTTACCCTAAAGAGAAATAAAGGTAACTGAGGGCACAGGGCTGGAAAGTAGCTCCATGTTAAAATGCAGGATGCAGGAGATGAATAGAAGAGTTGTGATTATTGCACTTCATTCTTATTTCACTTCTTATTAAAATAATTAAACAGTCACAGGAGAAAACAAAGGAGAGGAAGTGGAAGTGGGGATTATTCAAATGATTCACTGATGATGGGGGAGGCAATGCATGCTAAAGACCCCATGCCAGAACGCTTGGATGTATTCAGAGTAATTCCCTAATGTTCTGATATTATCTTATAAATAAAGCATCAGACAGTGTCCAAGACTGACAATCATGACTTATTTAACTGAATAAGGTGAATGTTATTAGGTTAGAGAAATATAATAAAAGTAATTTTGACTAAACAAGTGAATGATAACTTTATGTATTTGATGGTATTTTATAAAATAGAATTCGATAGAATGACTATGGAAGAATAAAATGGAAATGAAATTAGCTGCTGTATCATCTATATGCTGCAGTGGAACACTTTAAGAAAGTAAATTATCAGTAAAATGTGATAATATGTTACACAGTTATTATTAGTTGCTTTTTAATCACTAAATCATTAGTGGCATTTTCTTTTGATAATATTCCTTTTTCTTTTGAGTTTAAAAATGATTGAAACAGAGTCAGCACTGATACATGTGATTGCCACTGTTAGATCATTTCTTCTACCAGTTGGCAGCCTTTGGCAGTCATTCCTTCTTGACCCCAGCTCCATTTGCAGAAAATACGTTCTACTGCTTCTCTGCCCTTCTTTGCAGTCTGGTTTATAGACATGTCATTCTTTCCCTAAATATTCACATCAGAATCTACAGAGTCAGCTGTAGATCTTGCCTCATCTACATTGTCTTTTCTTTTTTTAAATTGATTTATCTCATCTCCTATAAATACCAACTTAGTTAGCATGTGTTCCATATGTTTTGACAAACATGAAGCAAAAACTTGGGACATTTTTTGTCCCAATATCTCAATATTTTTTCCCAAATATCCACTCTATTCTCTTTCTGTAAGTCTTTGCTCCTGTTGCCTTAGAAAACTGTTGCCTAGGCTTGAACGTCATGGAAATGGAGCTCTGCTGTCTGCCTACATTTCTGTCTAGCTGTATGTGCTTGTTTACTACGGTGTTTTTAAATAGCCGTCTCTTTTGGACTAGTAGTTTATTATTTTTGTTAGTTAGTAGTGTTTTATTTTTTGAGTATGCCACAATCTGTTTATCCATTCTTCTCTCGGTGAACATTTGAAATGCTTCCAGTTTGAATTATTGTGAGTTAGTAGCTAAACATATTTTTGCATAATTAGTTCATGGGCATGTATTTTGTTTCTCCTAAAGTGAAATAGTAGTCATAGGAATAGTTCTGTACTTCATTTTTAGAGCAATTGGATGTGCCATTTTATACTCTTATGATCACTACATGGGGGTCTAGCCCCTCTCCATTTTCACCTTGTAGTGATTTGAGTATATTTAGTCTTGTAGTAGTCATAGAGGTATATCTGTTACGATTCATGACACATGCCCATGGCCATCCATCATTCATGTGCCTTCTTTTATAAGACACATTTTCAAATTTTGTTTATTTTTAGTAGGATGCGGGGGTCTTCTGTTTATATCAAAATTTATTTTCTATTTTATTTCCCTAATTATTTTGAGAACAAGTTTCTTACTCTATGTTTGTATAATTACAAAGTTTGTTCTCACTTATGGCTTGAAGTTTTAGTTTCCAAATATTAGATTTAAAATTTTATGACATTTATCAGAATTACTTTCTTTATTTCCTTATTTTAGTTAAATAGCTTTTACCTACTCCATATGATATACAAGTTAGTTTCTAGAAGTTTGTAATTTTTAGCTTTATATGTATCTATGTTGCATCTTGAAGTAATTTGGTTTGACTTACTGATGGTTTGTTCCTGTTGTTTGGGTTTTGTTGTTGTTTTTATTTCAACAAATAGTATATCCAATGTTATTTCAGGTCAGAATTATATCTTATATTTAAATTTCTCAGCTCTTTGACCAAATGAAATTTATGCTGTGTCTATCTCTGTCTGTCCTTTATTCTGTATATTGTTCTAATTTTCCAACTAGTGTCAATATAATACTATCATAGATTTACAATAGGCCTGTCATCTAGTGGTATGAATCACCTGAAATTTCTCATCTTCTCTAAATCTATGATAGATCATATTTATTATTATTTTGATTAGATTTTGGTTATTTGGGATCATTATCATCAAATAACTATTAGTAATCTGGTATTAAGCTGAAACTGAACATGCATTCTGGAATAAGGGACAGCTTACCAATTTTGAGTCCAGGTTCTAGTGGGTTTATTTATTTATTTATTGGTTTGTTTTGCTTTGTTTTTGTTTGTTTTGTATTTTGTTTTTAATATTTTATTTATTTACATTCCAGTCATTGTCTCTATTCTCTCTGTCCCCATAACCATTCCATTTCTCTCTTCATTGCCTCCAAGAGTGTGCTTCCCCCATCAAATCTTCTTTGGGGCCTCAAGTCTCTCAAGGATTAAGTGCATCTTCTCCCACTGAGGCCTGACCAGGGAGACCTCTGGTATATTTGTGCCAGGGGCCTTGGACTGGCCTCTGTATGCTTCTAGTTGGTGGCTCAGTCTCTGGGAGCTCCCAGGGGTCTAGATTAGTTGAGACTGCTGATCGGCCTATGGGGTCTTTTTTCCCTTCAGCTTCTTCAAACCTTCTGTAATTCATTCATAGGGGTGCCTGACTTCAGTCCAGTGGTTGGATGTATCTGCTTCTGTCTCAGACAACTGTTGGTAGAGTTGCCATCTATAAGTACATCATATTATCAGTAATAGTAATAGTGTCAGGCCTTAGTATCCCGCCCCCCATGAGATGGATCCCAAATTGGGCTGGTCATTGGACCACCTTTCCTTCAGTCTTTTCTCTATTTTTGTCCTGCAGTTCATTCAGACAAGAACAATTCTGGGTCAGAAATTTTGACTGTTGGTTAGTACCCTCCACTTAAGGCCCTGTCTCTCCACTGGAGGTGGACTCTTTGAGTTCCCTCTAGTCAGTGTTGAGTACTTTGGCTAAGGTCACCCCCACTGAGTTCTTAAAGTCTCTCACCTCCTGGGTGTGGTACTTTTTTCCCTCCCCCTTACCTTCCACTCCTGAGGTTGCTTATTTCCATTTATTCTCTTGACCATATGGGCTTCTCTCCTGTTTCCCCCACCACCAACTTGATTCTGTTCCTTTTTTCTGTCCCCTCTCCTCTCTTCCACCTTGGTCTCACCCTCCTTCTGTCTCCAGTGATTACTTCCTTCCCTCTTCTAAGTGGGATTGAAGCATCTTCCACTTGGGCCTTTCTGAATGTTATACTTCTTACTGTCTGTGAGTTGTATCCTAGGTATTTTGTACTTTTTGGCTAATATCTATCAGTGAGTACATACCTTTCATGTTCTTTTTTGTCTGAGTTACCTCACTCAGGATGATATTTTCTAGTTCCATCCATTTGCCTGCAAAGTTCATGATGTTATTGTTTTTAATAGGTGAACATGGATTGCATTGTGTGAATGAACCATATTTTCTGTATCTATTCTTCTGTTGAGGGGCATCTTGGTTGTTTTCAGCTTCTGGCTATAATAAATAAGGCTGCTATAAAAACATGGTGGAACAGGTGTCCTTGTGGTATGGTGGGGCTTCTTTTGGGTATATGCTCAAGAGTGTTATAACTGAATCTTCAGGTAGAACTTTCCAATTTTTTGAGCAACTGATAGATTGATTTCCAGAGTGGTTGTAACAGTTTGCAGTGTCACCAGCAATAGAGGAGTGCTCCTCTTTGTCCATATCCTTGCCAGCATGTGCTGTCAATTGAGTTTTTGTTCTTAGCCATTCTGTTTGGTGTGAGGTGGAATCTCAACATTGTTTTGATTTGCATTTCTCTGATGACTAAGGACTTTGAACATTTCTTTAAATGCTTTGCAACTATTTGAGATTCTTCTGTTGTGAATTCTCTGTGTGGCTCTGTACTCCATTTTTAAATGGGTTATTTGGTTCTCTTGAGTTCCTTGCATATTTTGGATTTTGCCCTCTAGCCAGTGTAGAGTTGGTAAAGATCTTTTCCCTATGTGTGGATTGCCATTTGTCCTATTGACAGTGTTCTTTGCCTTACAGAAGCTTTTAAGTTTCATGAGGTCCCATTTATCAATTCTTGATCTTAGAGCCTAAGTCATTGGTGTTCTCTTTGGGAAATTTCCCTCTGTGCCAATATGTTCAAGGATCTTTTCCACTTTCTCTTCTATTGGATTAAGTGTATCTGGTTTTATGTTAAAGTCCTTGATCCACTTGGACTTGAGCTTTGTGAAAGGTGATATATATGGATCTATATTCATCCTCCTACCTACAGACTGCCAGTTAGACCAGCACCATTTAGTCAAGATGCTTTCTTTTCTCCAATGTATGGTTTTTTTTTTTTTTTTTTTTTTTTTGTCAAAGATCAAGTGTCCAAAAATTTACTTCTGGATTTTCTATTCTAATCCATTGATAGACCTGTCTGGCTCTGTACCAATACCAGACCACTCGTACAACTGACAACAACTTTAGCAAAGTGGCAGGATATAAAATTAACTCAAACAAATCAGTAGCCTTTCTCTATACAAATGATATACAGGTTGAGAAAGAAATTAGGTAAAAAACACCCTTCACAATAGGCACACATAGTATAAAATATCTTAGCATAACTCTTACCAAGCAAGTGAAAGATATGTAGGACAAGAACTTCAAATCCCTGAAAGAAGAAATCAAAGTAAACCTTAGAAAATGGAAAGATCTCCCATGCTCATGGAATGGGAGGATTAGCATGGTGAAATGGCCATTTTACCAAAAGCAATCTATAGATTGAATGCAATACTCATCAAAACTCCAATTTTTCACAGATATGGGAAGAGCAATTCTCAACTTCATATGGAAGAATAAAAACCCAGTAGAGCCAAAACAATTCTCAACAATAAAAGAACTTCCAGGGGAATTACCATCCATGACCTCAAGCTGTACTATAAAGCAATCATGATAAAAAAAAACAAAAAAAAAAAAACAAAAAAAACCCTCTTGGTATTGTTTCTAGTGTTTTTAAAGACATTTTAGGTTTTTCTATATAAACAGTGCTGTACTACATGAATAAAGAGAGTTTGTTCTTTCTTTTCTGTTTGCATAGTGTTTACTTTGTGGCTAAACTATTTGGAGCCTCCAGTGTGATTAGACTCCAAGAGAGCATATAACTGCACCTTGTTCCCAACCAAAGCAAATAAAGTTTTCCTGTTAATTATAATACTATTTTCTCAAAAGGAAATTCCTTCCATATTTCAGTCATATTCTGATACTCCCTGACTTTTGTCAAGTTGTTTATTCACATATGTTGTGTTGCTTTTAGGTGTTAAAGCAGCTTTTCATTTTCAGGTTAAACTTCCATCCTCATTATGGCAGTGTATCTCTAGGTTCTATGAGGTAATTCATAATTACATTTGGCATACATGTGAGCATAAAGTTTATTTGTCTCTACTGAGGCTAGAAAAGATAGTCCAGTTTGGGGAAAAGAATCTAAAGGCAGGCAACAAAGTTAGAGACAGTCCATGCTCCTGATGTTAGAGGTCTCCAAAATGAAGACCAAGCTGTATATATGTTACATATATAGGGGGCCTATATCCATCCCACATATGCTATCTGGTTGGTGGTTATGCTTCAGTTAGGCTCTATGGGTTAGTTGATTCTGTAAGTATTCTTGTGGTATCTTTGATCTCCTGGCTCCTCAAATCCGTCCGTCCTCTCACTCTCCCACAAGACTCCTGAGCTCCACCTAATGTTTGGTTGTGGATATTTGCATCTGTTTCCATCAGCTGCTGGGTGAAGCCTCTCAGATGACAGCTATGTTAGGTTCCTGTCTGCAAGTCAAGTAGAATAACATTAATAGTGCCAAGTGTGGCCAACCATTGATTGGTAATTCTCTCAATTTCTGCTTCCTCTTTAACTATATACATCTTATAATTAGGAAAAAAAATTGTAGGTGGAAGGTTTTGTGAATGGGTTGGTGTCCCCATCCCTCTATTGGAAGTCTTATCTGATTACAGGACGTGGCCATTCCAGGTTCCACATCTCCTACTGCTAAGAGTCTTAGCTAGGTTCATGCTCCTAGATTCCTGGGTGTTTCAATTCTCCTAAGCTTCCAGCTCATCAGAGAAATGCTGCCACCACACATACCAATTTGTGATTTCTCTCTGTCTCTGTCTTTGTCTCTCTTGGTCTCTCTCTTTATCTCTCTGTCTCTCTGTGTGTGTTTTTCTCTCTGTGTGTAAATGAAGATAGGGACTCACAGGGTTTAGTAGAGGGTGTTGGACTCCCTAGAACTGGATTTACAGCTAGCTGTGAGCCTCCCATTGTGGGTGCTGGAAACTGGATTTGTGTTATCAGCAACAGCAATGCATGCTCCTAACCACAGAGCCATCTCTTCAGTCCCCACAGAGAACAAGTTCTAAAATCCAGATGTGAAATTGTAATTGTTCTAATGGGAACATGTAATTGATCATAATTACCACATAAAAATAAATAGTCTTAATCACTGGTTCATAGTTTTTTTTTGTTGTTGTTATAGTTGCTGTTGTTGCTTTTTTGTGTGTGTTCAAATTGAAGATGATCTCTTAGAGTGCATAAGATGATTTAATGGGTAAAAGCAGTTGCTCCTTGCCTAAGGACCTGAGTTGTACCTTTAGAACCTATGGTAAAAGAAGAGAATTGATGCTAATTGATGTAAAAAAAAAACATTTCAGACTGGCTTTCACATGCATGCCATCCCACATGCATAACCTTGCACATGCCTGAAATTATACATACATACATACATACATACATACATACAATAACAAAAGTAAATAAAGTAAATACACTAAATACTGAATACTTGATGATAAGTTTCCCTCCTCTGAAGAAGGTACTGGAGTTATGAGTGGAAAGAACAACTGATTCTCTTAGATATTTTATTATTTGTCTAGGACACGCTTTTAGAAATTCTGCATATTTAAAACAACAAACCCAGGAAAGGAGGCAACCTAAATGGGAATTTAGGTCAAAAGAGCTGAAGAACTTCATCAAAAATAATCCAACAACACCGACCTACATGGCTTGTTCTGTTCCATGCCTCTTGGGTCCTACCAAGCTGGCAGTGCAGTTTTTCTCTGCTAGGCTTGACCCACTTGTGCACGGTGCTGATTATTTTGCATAGTGCTGTTCAAAATCATCATTACAAGAGGTACTTGTGTTAATATAAAGATTTTTTAATGGAAGTCAAATAATTTTATAAGAAAATGTATATTGTCTTAAGCCTGCAATTCCCATGTGGGGCATATGACAGTCAAAGTCTCTGGCTATTTACTTTCCTGGGAGTGAGAACTATAAATCCAGAGACATTATAGGCAAGATTAGCTCTGCTTACAAAAGCAGGATTTGTTTTTTCAGATATCTGATCATTTACTTTCAAATGAGGCAGAAGATTTCAAGGGGAAAAGTTCATTCTGAAAAACTAGTAAGTGAGAACTGAAGTAAATAATAACTTA
Organism: Arvicanthis niloticus; assembly: GCF_011762505.2. Lineage (NCBI taxonomy): Eukaryota > Metazoa > Chordata > Mammalia > Rodentia > Muridae > Arvicanthis > Arvicanthis niloticus. The sequence goes on from NC_047662.1 coordinate 59,781,759, forward strand.
ATAAGTAAAGAACTGAAACTTCCAGAAGCCCAGAGGCTAAGCTTCCTGATAATCTCTTCCTAGGAACCACACAGGCCACCTCAGAGCACAACAGAGCCTAAAACTTCAGAATTTCACTTAATTCAACAGATATCATGACTATTGAAAAGACTCGTTTTCTGTTATCCACTATGATTTTGTAAACAGATCAATGGTTGCAAGCATTATATAAGAGAATAATGCCAGGGATAAGATCAACAATAAGCACTTATTACAGAGTAAGATGACACAAGAGTTAAGGGATGTGAGTTTAGGTTGGTCATTGGTTATTAGAGACAAAAATTATTTTTATGAGTTTAATTTTACGTATATTTTGATCTTACATATATTTTGGTGTTTTAAGACAGAGTCTCAGTGTTTTGCTCAAGTTAGCCTTGAATTTTTGGCTATTAGACCTTAATTTCAAAATCTGAGATTTCAGTCATGTTCCACCATACTTCTGATAAGTAATGTTAAATATGCCAAAATAGGTCATATTAGACAAAATAATTTTAAAGGTTAATTCTTGTCATATTTCTTGAGGGAAAGAAATCTTATGAATAACAAAACATTTAAATTAAATCTATTAAACATGGAAATTAGATATATAAATAATTTTATAGTAAGAAGATTAATTAAGAAGAAACTAATGAAAGAAAAAAGCACATAGGCATAGCCTACAGTTCTGATCTTGGCACACAGTTAAAGTAACCAATTATTATCTATATTATAGATATATATATATATCTATATATATATATATATTATTATATATATTATATAATATATATAATATAATTATAGAAATTAATAAACTAGATTTTTAAATAAATTAATAAAGTAGGCTTATGGAGCCATAATATTTCATGCTTTAATATTCATTATTCCACTGATTTACCAATTTAGAACAAAATAATTTTAAACAGAATTACATATAAGTAGGATACATAAAATATAAGAGTTATCTCAAATTTAAAGTATATTCGAAGCAAAATTAAACTCTATGTTATAAAAGCTCCTTCTGATACTTTTAGATCTTGTTAATTATGTCAATAGTAGAAATACACACTCTGTATGACTTTGTTATTCTTTCAGACAGTAAAAAATGAATACTTTTTGTGAAGCTGCTTAAATGTATGTTCAATATTCTAAATTACATATTTATAGATTTTTGAAATGACTGATCTCATTTATTTCATAAACATAAATGTATGTAAAGGAAAGAAGTACCATTTTAAAGATACAAAAAATTATAACTGGCTAAGTTTTATAAACATCATAAGAAAATGACTTATTGATGAATATAATACAACTAATATCTGCAATTGAAAAGTAGGTTACAATTAGAATTTGCTCACAGGCTAAACAGATTTTTTGATGAACACAAGCAAACAAACAACAACTGCAACATTTATCAGCCCTTTTTTTTCATATGCCTTCCCTAACCCCTGACCCATGACCCCTGACCCTTGCCTACCAGTTATCTTAAGGGAAGATCAGGGAAGCAGTGTCTAGACTGATCTATGCTACTGCCACAAACTGTTGAGTATTTAGACCAAATAGATTAAAAACCACATTTATCCTGAGGAGAAGCCAGGATAGAGTCCATTAGCCAAAGAGCAGTATGCATAATATCAAGAATTTGTAACTGCTGGTCAGATTTTATTTGATTCCTGTAAATAAAATCTCTGCCAACTTGATAGAAATGAAGAGAAAAATTGAGATGAAAATACAACAGAAAAACATTATATTAAGGATAAAAAAAAGTAGCAGGAATTAAAAGAAGCAGGCCACACAAAGCCATCTATGTGCAATTTAAAAGGCCACATGTTTAAAATCAATTCACTGATTTTTGAGCTTTATGGTAATGGGAAAAGCATTGCCTTTAAATAGACGAGGGAATCATAGCATAGGTTACTTCTCAAGCATGTGTGAGAATGGAAGAGTATTAAGAACTGAGTAAGTAATGGAAGGTTGGATGCTTCCATAACTTCTCTCAATGGAACAACAAATTCAAGATCTGAAGATGATTTATTTTGGCTGCATCCAACATGTTTGGCATCCAACTTTGAAACCACAAGGAAAGGTACAAGGATTTTTGTAACAGTTGCTTACCTCCCATGAGAAAATCACTGAGATCCCACCAACAGTGGAGGAGTGTTCCTCTTTCTCCACATCCTTTCCAGCATCTGCTGTCACTTGAGTTTTTGATCTTGGCCATTCTGACTGGTGTGAGGTGGAATCTCAAGATTGTTTCAATTTGCATTTTCCTGATGACTAAGGATGTTGAACATTTCTTAAGGTGCTTCTTGGCCATTTGCATTTCCTCAGTTGAGAATTCATTGTTTAGCTCTGCATCCCATTTTAATGGGTTATTTAGTTGTCTGGAGTCTAATTTCTTGAGTTCTTTGTATATATTGGATATTAGCTCTCTTTCAGATGTAGGATTGTTAAAGATCTTTTCCCAATCTGTTGGTTGCCATTCTGTCCTATTGACAATATCCTTTGTCTTACAGAAGCTTTGCAATTTTATGAGGTCCCATTTGTCGATTCTTGATCTCAGAGCATTAGCCATTTGTGTTCTGTTCAGGAACTTTTCCCTTGCACCTATGTGTTTGAGACTTTTCTTGCAAGCTGGTACAACCCCTCTGAAAACTCAGTCTAGCGGACCCTCAGAAAATTGGACATAGTACTACCTGAGGACCCAGCTATACCACTCCTGGACATATACCCAGAAGATGCTCCAACATATAAGAAGGACACATGCTCTACTATGTTCATTGCAGCATTATTTATAATAGCCAGAAGCTGGAAAGAACCCAGATGCCCTTCAACAAAGGAATGGATACAGAAAATGTGGTACGTTTACACAATGGAGTACTAATCAGCTATTTACAACAATGAATTCATGAAATTCATAGGCAATTGGATTTAACTAGAAAATATCATCTCAAGTGAGGTAACCCAATCACAAAAAACACACTTGGTATGCACTCACTGATAAGTGAATATTAGCCCAATTGCTTAGAATACTCAGGATACAATTCAAAGTTCATATGAAGCTCAAGATTAAAGAAGACCAAAGTGTAGGTGCTTCACTCCTGGTTAGAGAGGGAAAGAACATACTCACAAAAGCAAATATGAAGACAAAGTGTAGCGCAGAGACTGAAAGAAAGGCCATCCAGAGACTGTCCCACCTGGGTATCCACCCCACATACAATCACCAAACCCAGACACTATTGTGGATGCCAAGAAGTGCATGCTGACAGGAAGCTAATATAGCTGTCTCCTGAGATACTCTGCCAGAGCCTGACAAATACAGAGGCAAATACACACAGCCAACAATTGGACTGAGCACTGGCTCCTCAATGGGTTCCCCAATGGAGGAGTTAGAGAAAGAACTAAAGGAGCTGAAGGGGTTTGCAACCCCATAGAAAGAACAATAATATCAACCAACCAGACCCCGCCCCGAGGGCTCCCAAGGACTAAACCATCAACCAAGAAGTACACTTGGAGGGAGGGACCCATGGGTCCAACTGCATATGTAGCAGAGACTAGCCTTGACAGGCATCAGTGGGTGGAAAGGTTCTTGGTCCTGTGAAGGTTAGATGCCCTAGTGTAGGGGAAGGCTGGGGAGGGTGGCCGGGTGGGGGAATACCCTCATACAAGCAGGGGAGGTATGATGGGATAGGGGGTTCCAGGGGCAACAGGGAAAGGGGATAAAATTTCAAATGTAAATAAAGAAAATATCCAATTAAAATAATTTTTAAAAAGAAAAGAGAAAAAAAATCACTGAAATCCACAATTCACTAGAGTTTAAGAAACATCTTCAGATTACCAATATTGACATTTATAGACCTTAACTTTAAACATGGTGTCATAGTTTCTTTTCCTGTTTCTCTGATTGAAAACAAACAGAATCTCAGACCTCAACAATTTACAGAACAAAGTGTTAATGTTGGCGCTCAGTGGAGGTTGTGATCTATTATGGCATAGAATTAATAGTGTCAGGAGCATGAGCAAGCTTGTCCCATCCTTCAACAGTCAAAAAATAGAGTAACTAATGTAACTGCTCAGTTCACTTTCTCAATCTTATGTAGGTCACGAATGCTGCCCAGAGACCAGTGCTGTCCATACTGCATTGGTTTTCCTATACCAGTTGACACTGTCAGGATAATCCCTACTGGATCCCTATGAGACTTTTAGATTCTGTAAACCATTAAATTGATCATCACACATGGAAACATGACAATTCACTGTTTTCATGGAAATTTCTTCATGGAAATCAGCACCAAAAAAGAAAAACAATAGAAAAAAAAAACAATGCAGAGAATTACAGTGTATGTCCAGGGAATAAACAAAACAAAACACTGATTAGTTATGATTAAGGTGCTTTTATATTCATAAAACAAATAGTTATATAGAAACAACACAATTAGTTTATTGGAAAATAAAATATGGCAGGTGGAAAAAGTAGTCAACACTGAAACTTTCATGGGCTAAAATTTGTCATAGGTAGATAGACCTGAAGATTGAGTCTTCGTTACATGGAGTCAATAAATTATACAACAATGCATGACACAAGAAAAAGACTGTGATCCAGTACTAATGATTTATATCTTAAATCTCAACACTTAGGAGGATGAGACAGGTAGCTATTTGTAACTTTGAGGCTAGTCTGGTCTATACAGAGAGTTCTAGTAGAGGCCCTGACTATATCTATATCTATATCTATATCTATATCTATATCTATATCTATATCTATATCTATATCTATATCTATATCTATATAGAGAGAGAAAGAGAAAGAGAGAGATGAGAGATAGAGAAATAGAAATAGAGATAGATAGATAGATAGATAGATAGATAGATAAAAAACTTAACTATATAATTTAAACAAAATGTCTATCAGGAATCATGGCAAAAGAAAATAAATAAAATGGAGAAAAGAAATTAAAAGTAAATACATTTCCTTTACTGAACAAAGACACAGGCTTGAATAGAAAAGATTAACCGAATTTTTAGGGGAATGGGAATATTAATGATCTTCTCAAGTTATAAAACACAGAGAATAGCAATGAACAAGGAAATCAGCAAAATTTATTCTTAAATAAATGTAAATGTTTGGACATGTGGTTGTTAACCCAAGACAATTGATAAAATTTATATTAATGTGAATAGAAGCATATTGAAAATATAATAAAAACAGAATTTAAGCTGCAGAAGATTTCAACAAAATATGAAATATTGGAAGAAAGAAGAAAGTGACAGCTTGCAAAAAAGTATTTTTATTTGGAAGAAGATGCTATAGTTGCAGACTAATTCTCCATGTTGATAGAAAAATGTGGTTAAATATTAAATGAATATTTGACATGTTACATAAACAATTGTGGAGTCATCATATTAGCACTAAATTACCCACTTATTGACTTTTCCTTTCCTCATGAAGAACTATCTATGCCTTGTGGAGTTACCCATTTCTCTCTGCGGCTGACACAGTTCTGCCTGTTGTACTTTATTTTTTCTTTGTTGGAAATATAGGTTCTTTGGTGTTTTCCATATTATTTGAACTTTTATATTGATTATCTAATACCAAATAGCCAGCCCTGAGATCATATACATACAGGCAATGGATTTTTTTTTTTTTTTTTTTTTTTTTAGAAAACACATCAATGCTTTCTTCTCATACTTCTCTAAGGTTTCTATATATTCCCTCCACAGAAGAATAAGTGTAGCTCCCATTTTATCTGTAAGTGTAAGAAGGTTTTCATTCACATCCTAGGACTGTGTATTACATATGGCATTCCACTATCTTTTCATATTCAATGTTAAGAAGTTTTTCTCTATTACTACAGTTACCTAATATTTTTGCTATAATTTGTCTAAAAATTTAAAACCCTAAAAAGCTATCTATCAGCTTTGAACCTAGGAATTTCTTTACATTCAAGTTTTATGCCTTTTCTTCAGTAGTATCCCTTTGGCTTGTTTATAGAATTGATGTTATGTGTTTGGAATAATGAACCTGCTTTGCATGTTTTGAATTTTTAGTTTCCATAATTGAATATGTATGTTAAAAATGTCTAATGCCTGTTTACAGGTGACCTTGACCTTAAAATAACTTTTAAGGTACTTTGGCAGCGACTGAGTCCTTGAGAGTGAAGGAAAATGATGGAAATATTTAAAGGCATTTTTAGTTTCAGGCTGATGCTTATTGCTTTAAGAGAAATACAAAATTGAATCAACACGGACAACATACTTGTGATTCTTAGTTCTCCTATCACCCACACAGTGCATTGGTCTGCTCCATTTAAAAGCAAAATCCTAAGTAAAAGGTATGAATTTAATCTGATGATTGTGTAGAAACCCTCCATTGTAAGTTTCTTAAAACTTATAGGGTTAACTTATAGGATCTTAAATAGCACAGAATTTTATTTTATTTAAACCGTTTAAGTCTATTGTATTTTGAATTCCAGCAGCCCACTTAAAGAGGTTGTATCCATTGATACTCATATACAGGAGTCTTCAGACTCAGAGAAGGTCAAAGCGCTTGGTTTCTAATAATTTAATATTGTGTGGTTTTGACTCATTTCTTCCACCAAGTTAGCCTAAGCCTAAGCAATGGAAAATAAGTGGCTCATCAAGCTAGCACACCTTGAAAGATTCAGGACCTCAAGAAAGTTACAAGTTGCACAAGGCCTATTCTCAGAGAAATACGCAGATAAGCAAGAGTAGTTGACTGGAGAGAAGAGATAGTCTGATTGAGCTCCCTACAAGTTGAGCAAGGAGTTCCAGAGATGCAGCTTCCATGAGTCTTTACCATCTTGGATGACGCAGGTGCTGGAGAGTCAGTACTCTTTAAGGAACCCTTTAATCATAGTTTTGTATTTAACTCCAGTAAATTCAGTTGTCCACCAAACTGGACTCTGATGAAATGTTATTTCTTTGACTAGTGTTGGTTTTCTATGTAGAGAAAAAAAAAAAACATTTGTATGTGTCTCCTCAGTAAAAGTTACAAAATACATAATAAAGGTTGTATTGGTCATTCTTATTGTGGCTCACTTATTGTTGCCAAGGTCCATGTAAAAGTAATGACCAAGTCATAGAACCTGTCCTACAACAATTCACTAAAGTAAGCATATGTCTCAAATGTTTTCTGTCAGGTTGCCTGTGATAGTGTTTCTCAAATCCAGTTCCCTCTATGTGTTCCATTTATATGTTGACTCTTCAGGTTTTTCATAATTTGTCTACAAGTAAGTCATTATCCAGGAATTAGAAAGCTAGGAAACATGAGTTGGGGGTTAAAATTACATATTATCCATAAGGAGATTGGAGACTTGTATGTAAAAATTACCATTGCAGTGACTCAGAGTATTACAGCAGAGCTAGAACAATGGTTTTGATGGTTGAGTTTACAAAATTACTCATCACAATGCATCTAAAATCAGATGATTCATTTTGGGGGAATTAGAAATAAACAGAAGGAGTTTGGAAAAGTCTGGATGGTTATAACTATAAAAAGTGTATTTAGCATCCTAACTATGAGACCAACTTTCATTAGTATTCCTTCCTCAAATGGCTTATCACTTCATAATAAGGAGAAAAGAATGACAAAATAATATACATAGATACATTTAGCAAAGAGACTACTGAACAAACTATTGGGCCAATCACAGGAAAATAATTTCAGTATACATAAAATTAAAATGGTAGAGTGCTAAAAGATAATTTAGATTGAGAAAAAAGACTAAGCAATCTGATGCAAACAAAATAGACAAAATTACCTGAAACAGAGATCAAATAAAAAATAAATGAACAAAAATGTAAAATAACAGAATAAAGTGCTCAAAAACAGCCTACAAAAACTGTTAATGAGTAAAACTAACAATGGACATAATACAAAAGTAGGAAAGAGCTCTTGGTGTTTATAAAATTATTTGTAAAATAGCAATTGTATAATTCTTTTTCAAACCTAATTGGCCATGATAGGTTTTTTTGAAAAAATATGACAAAAGACATAAACTTATTTACCTGTTTGTTTTTTTCTTTTAAAATCATCTAAAAAATAAATCAGGTTAGTCTTTCATACAAATATGAAATGTTTCAAATATCTCAAAAGTTACATTATATTATACATGCTTTTTGTCATATATATATATATATATATATATATATATATATATATATATATGCCTCAGATAGAATTTTAAAAAGATTTGAAACAGAATGAAGATGAAGGCTGGTTTTAGGACTCCCTTCAGACTCCTGTACACCTAAAAAACATCTGGTATCTGTAGGCTGACAGGCTATGTATAATTCTGTAAATTGCAGCACTAAATTTTAAAGTTTATTGGAAAGTTGCTTAAATATTTAAAATTATCAATTTAATTGACAGCTTCCATCCTGATAGATGAACATATTGTTAACAATTTTTCTAATATTGAATTGTTAAATTATTAAGAAAACTCACATAACAGGTAATAATCACACATGTACATTCATGTATGCATGTATAAAAACATGAATGTATATTAAAACATACATTTTTGTTTTTCTGTTTTGTGTCTCCTCTTGTTAAGATCTTGATGATGAGAATATTAGGAGGGACTCCTAAATGTGGACTAGTTGGATTATGAAGAATTAATTTTTTCTTGAATTATGTCACCAAACTGTTACAGAACATTATTGTCAATTCAAAATCCCTATTAATAATGTAAATGTCTCCACTTCTCTACACCTCCATTTGCATTTGATGTCAGTATCTTTTATATTTATGTCAGTCAGGTAGATAGGAAAAAGAAAAATAATGTTTGTAATCATCTTTCTCTAAATTTTAATGAAGTTAGCCTTTTTTTTCAGAAGCTTGTGATCATTTTGATTTCATTCTTTGTGATGTGGTATAGCCTTTTCCTAATTTTTAAAACTTTTTTTGCAATACTAATTTAAAAGTACTTTTAATACTATGTAAATATTTGTATTATTATATTATTATATATAACATGATATTAGTAGTAAATATATTATACCATTATCATAAATCATGTATTATTTATACAATTATATCATTATTAATATAAATAATTATATTAGTATAGTATATGTTATGTATAATTGCTATTAATTACATTATTAACATATTATGCTAATATACATTTTAATTATATCTATATTAATATAATATTAATATTATAATGATTAATATTATTTATCCATATTGTTGCATATATATTCAACCTATTATGTTTGCCTAGAATGTCTTTATGTGTTTCATCAATATTTATATAGAATGACTTTAATATTTTTAAAATGTAGTGTTATTTTATCTGACTATTATTGTTAATAAAAATTCTTTCATACCTTTAAATTTTATTATTTATATTTTTATATCAAATGAAATTGTTTCATGTCTATTCACATTTGAATATATATATATATATACATACATATTGAATAAATATAATGTGATATATATATATATTTGGAAAGAATAACTCAATTCTCACTACAAGTCTTTTTTATTCACGTATAGTTTAACATTATGAGGAGAGAGAGTTTAAATTGGAAGTCTTTATTTTGTCCCTCCTTTCAGAACTTGGGGGCGGGAGATGATTGTAGGAGTCAGAGGTGATGGAGGATACCAGAAGAACATGGTTCATAGAATCAGCTAAACAGGACTCACCTGTGCTCACAGGGACTGAAGCAGCAAACTGAGCAGCAAATGTGGGGACTAAGCAAGGTCCCCTGCACAGATCTTATAGTTGTTATTTTGGTGATTTTCTGAGACCCCCAACAATGGGGTGGGGGGATCTCTAACTCTTTGACAGTGCTTGTGACTTTTTTTGTCAAAAAAAAGACTTCTGCCTTTTTTTTTTTTTTTTTTTTTTTGAGACAGGGTTTCTTCTCTGTGTAGCTCTGGCTGTCCTGGAACTCACTCTGTAGACCAAGCTGGGCTCGAACTCAGAAATCTGCCTGCCTCTGCCTCCCAAGTGCTGGGATTAAAGGCGTGTGCCACCACTGCCAGGCACTGCCTTTTCTTACTAAATTTTGTTTTGTCCTGTTTGGTTGTCATCTCTTGGAGACCTGCTTGGATTGGGGTGGGGGTGGATCTGGGAAGAGAGGAGCTGGGTGGCTGTAGGACCTTGAAAGGCAGCCTGGTTTCTGGTTGAGGCTAGAAACCCTGGAGACTCCAGGTGATCCTGAGAGGCCCCAGGTGGGATCCCAGGTATTTCACCATGCCCCCCAGACTCTAGGCTCCTAACAGGAGGCCTCAGCCCTCTATAGATTTGTGTCCTTAAGTCACTAAGGCAACACCCCAGCCCCTCCACAGGTAGAGGGCATGACTACTGGACACAGGAGCCTCAAGACAGATTTTCATACTAATGAGGTTCCTAAATGACAGAAGGGCTTAGTCAATTAAGCTTTCCTTCCCAGACACTCCTCACTGCAAAGGTATTTAACCTCAGCCCTACCTTGAGAAACTAGGGTACGATTCTCATCTACTTTCTGCCATGACAATAAACATCTTAAAACCATGGACTGTTTGTTTTTCATCGTGCTCCACCATGGGGAGCAACGGAGAAGGCCTTCACCTACAGAGCCACTGTCTAATCTCCTGCAGAAGACCTCTCTGTATTTCCAGCCACACAACCACCAACCTAAGATGCCTGCAACCAAGCCAGCCTTTACAACAAGCCAAGGACTCCAACCATGCAGGGCACAGCTGGAGCACTCTGCTCTCCCAATCCCCCCTTCGGCCATGGGCCAATCCAACCCGTGGGCCCCCACTTCGTTCTCAGCTCTTCCGCAGCTTGGAATATTTCTATCTCAAGACTATAACAGCTATACCACTCCTGGGCACATACCCAAAAGATCTCCACCATCCCACAAAGACTTGCTCAACTATGTTCATAGCAGCTATATTCTTAATAGCCAGAGACTGGAAACAACTTAGATGTTGATCAACCGAAAAATGGATAAAGAAAATGAGGTACATCTACGCAATGCTATTTAGTTATTAAAAACCAAGACACCATGAATTTTGCAGCCAAATGGTTGGATCTTGAGCATATCATCCTGAGTGAGGTAAACCAGATGTAAAAGGATATGCATAATATGTACTCACTTATAAGTGGATATTATCCAAACCCCACAGGATTACTCATGCCATACCTCATAGACACAAAGAAGCTAAACAAGAAGGAAGGCACAAGAGAGGATGCTTGAATCTCACTTTGATGGAGTATTAAAATAGTGAGAAGAGGCAGATTGAGGGAGGAAACTAGGTGGGAGAGGAAATGGGGAGTAGAATAGGGGACTTCAGGATCAGGTATGGGGAGGTACAGGAGGGATAGCCAGATAGCCATGAGAATGAGTGTAAATCTGCAACTGACAGGGTTTCAGATATATGAAGCATCTCTAGAAAGAGACAGGATAAGGGAGGCGCCCAAGAATAAATGGAGGTGTCCTTAGCTGAGACTCACAACACTAGGGATATGGAATCTGAAGATGCCACCTCCTGTAGCCAGGCAGGAACCTCAGTGGAAAGATACCAACCCACCCAAAAAACTTTCCACCCAAAATTTATCCTGTCTACATTTTAGCTTTTTACCAAACAATCAATTATTTAACATGTATTTGGAAGTCTTTTGTAGAGTGAGAGTCAGGGTTGCGGGAAAGAATGTATATATGTACAGTACAGACATTTTCTCTCTCTCTCTCTCTTTCTCTCTCTCTCTCTGTCTCTCTCTCATACACACACACACACACACACACACATTTATAGATTAATGCTTGTTACTTAATAAGCTTGATCATATAAAGAAACAGATTAGGGTCAGAACACCTGAAACAAACCTGAGATACTATTTTTCTCACCAGCTTTCAGGAAGGACAGATGTTTACAATCCAAAAATATGATTTTAAAGCAAAAATATAGATAACTTTGCAGTTAGTAAGTTTCAAAAACAGTGAAAGATAAGACAATATAAACTGAAACTCATAATCAAATTTTCTTTTTAGTCCAAAACTAATTATGTCACAGAATACATAGCAAATAAGACCCTAATAGCAAGACAGGAAAGTCTTCTGTAATGAGACCATGAGTCTACAAGATTGACTCAAAACCGAATCTTCCCCTCAACATATTATTGCTAATTGTTGTATTAATCAAAGGACTAAGTTTTCATCAGAAAATGTTGCTTCTTTATGAAACCCTCTTAAGGTAATGATATAAATTTAGCCTTTCTGTAGGAGATTGAGCATTGATGTTCAAAAAGGGAATGACTCGAAACAATATGATTTCAGAATTCTGTGGATATGACTCTAGCTATGGTTTGCAGAACAAATGCAAAATTTCACAAAAATTCTACATGAACCAAGAAGGTTAGCAAATGAATTCAAGAAAGACTCATGAAAGTAACTATAACATTGACTTGTTAAGCATTTTCTTGTTGTTGTTGATTTGTAGATAACTCTGATCTCTTTTTTCAGCCTATTAAGTCAGCTATTCAACATTTGGTATACTTGAGTCCAGAAGACCAGTTAAGCCTGCTTGTAAGGAAAGCCACAGACTAATTAAAAATTGTCCACTCATATTTCCTACCACAGACATACATTTTGTTTAAATAATAGGCTGAGTGTGTATACATCTTTAGTAATCTCGTCAATCTGCAAAGCAGTTCTTGAACTTCACGAGTAGATTTAAATTTCACAAGTTTAGGTTGTATCAGTACATCAAGATTATTTACCACTCATCTTCTAATACCTGTTTTCAAGACACTAAGGCTGATAAAGTAGCATTTAGCTCTTGGTATGAACAAACAAAATGAGAAGTTATCAATTTCCCAGCTGCCCTTCCCTGATGGGGATATAAGATATGTACATTAATCCCAGGAAATTATTTTCCTCACTCAGAACAAATCCTAGACTACTAAAATGTTATTGTTCATGGCCAATTCCAAAAAAAAAGTTGGTTTAATGGTTAATATTGGTGTCAACTTGACTGCATCTGGATTCAATTAAAACACAAACAACCAAAGTGTTCATATGAGGGATTTTTCTTGATTAGATTATTTGAAGCAAGAAAACACCCCCCCCTACACACACACACACACACACACACACACACACACACACACACACAAACACACACTAAACATGAAGGCACATTTTGTTCCCAGCTGTTATTAGTGATATTTAAGAAGTACACTGTAGAGGAATTTTAATACAACAGTTTGGTTACTTTGGTTAAAATACAGACATACCCTTGGGATACACCCTTAATCTCAAACAATGAAGGTAAAAGTAGTTTGTAGAAGGAAGAACCCAAGTTTGAAAGTGATCTCTAATTGAATGGCAGACAAAGTGATGAATCAGAGAAAACTTTGACAGAATAGAATATGTTCTAATCTCACAAGGAAAGATAGGAAAGGGAAGCTACTTGAGGGAGCAGTGGAGAGAGAGAGATGGAAGGTAGTTTGATCAGAAGTTATAGAGAGACAATATGCAGGAAAAGAACAAGCTAGACACAGGTGAAGACAGAATGACCCAAAGAATTAGAAGAAGCCATAAGATTAGAATATATTGACAAAGTTAGTATTATGCCAAGCAGAGGAATTCAGTCTGAGGCTAAAAGAGAAAAGAGATTGAATAGATCAGCTTGGAGGGGTGTTTGAGTCAGAACAGCTGAATTGAACCAGCCAGTCATAGTTCAGAAAGAAAAAGAAAGGATGGGCTTGTTCAGCAGTTAAGCCTCAGAGGCTAAAAATATTCTAGTTTGAAAAAAGATTGTATAGATGCTAGAAGCTAAAAGGATTATGCCTAGGTTAGCAGACTGAGGCAGAAAACCTCAGAAGTAATAATTACTTCAGGTAAATAAAAGATACATTTACATTAGACAAACCTTTTTTTCCTTACTCACAATTTATAGTATTTACATATTAGCATATTTCAAAGAAATCAAAGAAATAACATAAAATTTAAATTTTAATAAAGATAAAACATTAAAGATTAATTTAAAGCTATAACATACAATGTGATTTGTGTAAAAACATAACAGAAATTATAAATTCAATAGAAAATAAATATTTCCTTTTATTTCACATATGCAGCAAACTTTTGAGGCCATTATCAATGAATTTTGTTAAGAAAATTATTTTTTCTAGACCTTCTAATAAAATACGTCACCACTCTTTAAGTTTGCTTATATATCCTTATCTTAAGAAAAATACAGGCATCTTCAAATATCAGTAATGGCATAAAATTATATCAATTGATGCAAAAATTTCTCTGAAAAATCCTGAAAGGTTGTCATAATAATTGCCAAAATTTTATAACAATGTTTGGGAATTCAAGGTGTTGAACACTTTTTTCTTTTATTAAAAATAGATTCATTTCTCACATAATATATCCTGATTATGGTTTCACTTTCTTCTATTTCTATCAGTTCTTCTGCATTTCCCCTCCCACTGAGATCTACACCCTTTCTATCTCTCATTAGAAAACAAACAGGCTTCCTACAGTATTATAATAATGTTGGGGTCCAAGAGTTGCCCACAAACCACAGGAACACTGATCTCAGTCAGACAGGGATGGTTTATTGAGTATACACCCTAAGACTGATCAGTCAGGACCATAGCTCACAATTTGGTACTGAGCCTATGAACCCAAACATGTCTCAGAAAAAAAAAAAAAAAAACAAAAAAAAAACATAATGAGCTAATGTGCAAATGAAGGAAGTGCTTCAAGGTGGTCAGCTCTGAATGAAGCTATTTTGGCTAGCTAGACAGAATAGTTTTAGCTGACCTTTATTTTGAGTGCTGCTAAATGGAGATTACAGTTGTTGAAATTCTGAGGTGGGAGTGTGTGGGTGGGGGAGCACCCTCTTAGAAGCCGAGGGGAGGGGAAGGGGGATGAAGGTTCATGGAAGGGAGACCTGGTAGTAGTATAACATTTGAAATGTAAACAAATAAAATGATTACAGAGAGAGAGAGAGAGAGAGAGAGAGAGAGAGAGAAGTTGCAGAACCCAGAGAACATAACAGAGTATATGGTCAGCACAACCCTGTTCTGAGTCAAGATATTTAGCTTCATCTGGGTTTGGCCCACTTTGATAGAACCAGTTGTAGGGTTATTGGTCCCCAGCTGCTTTGCCACAGGGCATAGCATCTTCAGGAGGCAGGATGTGGGGAGTTTGGCTGTGCTTACCCACGCCTACACCATGCAGATGCTGGGCTGTAGGGAAACACCAAAGACACTACTTTGGGGGGGTAAGAAAGTGCAGTCTGAGACATGGGATAGCTAGAGCTGGTTCTGGGGTCCCCAAGCTTGAGGCAAGGCCAGCACCATGGGCTTCTCAGGCTCTTGGACATCCATGTACTGGGGGGAAGATCAAGCTCTAGCTGGTCCCAAAGAGATTGTCCTTGGCTTGACAACAGCAGTCATGGTAGCAGTTGGTACTGGGAGGCTTTCTACAGGATACTAGGCTGAGGCTCTGTAGGTGAAGGCCTTTGCCATGGGGAGCCATGGCAGATCTTGATAAAAAGAGGCAGTCCATTGTTTAAACAGTTTATTATTGTCATGGAAGAAAATAGATTTGTAAAACCATACCCCACTTCTCAGGGTGGGCCTGAGATTAAATACCCTTTGCAGGGAGGGATGTCTGGGAAAGAAAGCTTATTGACAACACCCTCTGTGCCTATAGGTACCTCATTAGCATGGAGAACTCTGTTTTAAGCCTACATGACCACAGGTCACATCTCTTTTAGGTGAGAAGCATGGAACATGTTCCAAGTCAGGAGAATGGCAGAGAGCTGGGAGTCACCTAAGCCTCAAGTGTGTGCCAACGGAGTCACTGTGTCTTGACCTGCTCTACTTTACCAAACTTCCTGGCATGGTTTTATATGCCACATGGCAGGCCTCAACAAATAAAATATATCAAATAATACATAATAATATAAGACAAAAACTATCACAGTGTAATAGGATGAAATGTAACAAACAGAAGGTAAACAGTCCAGGAGAAGGCAAGACTTTAGTGAGACACTCATTCACACACTGGGAGACCCATGAAAACACTAAATTGAAAGCTATAATATATACATAGAGGACCTGGTATAGACTTGTCCAGGCTCTGTGCATTCTGCTTCAGTTTCTCTGAGTCTATTAGTCATTGTTCAGTTGATTTAAGGGCCTTGATTTTTTTGATGTCCTCAATCCTCTCTGGCTCTTAAATCCTTTCTACTTTCTCTTTGTCAAGTTTCCTGAGGCCCAAGGAGAAAGATTTGATGGATATTCCCATTTGCAGCTGTGTGTTCCAATCTCTCTCTCTCTCTCTCTCTCTCTCTCTCTCTCTCTCTCTCTCTCTCTTCCCTCCCGTGTGTGTGTGTGTGTGTGTGTGTGTGTGTATGTAAATATGTAATGTCTGCATGTCTCAAGGACCAGCCTCATCTTTTAGAAGGGCTCCTGAGGAAGGAATGTTTGGGAGCAGCAAAAGAACAACTAGAAATCACTCTAAGTCAATTGTGGGTATAAGCTGAAAGCTCTGTATTCTGCTAGAGCTGGCTCTTCAGACAGCTGTATAGCTAGCTCAGACCAAACCCTAGTCTCTTATTTCCATATGAATTCAAACCTCACTCCAAGTTCCCTTTTGATTATCCCACAAATCATCATTTTATGTCCTTAGTCTCTTGATTCTGAGAGACAGAAAGCACTATTTTTTTTAAACATATCAAATGAACTCAAGTAAGCTGCTTCTCTTTGTAAGTACAAACAATAAATTAAGCTGGGTAGGATTCAGTCCTGAGATTACTATTCTTTTCACCCCTGACCATAAACTTGCTCTGTCCCAGATTGTATCCTTATATAATGCATAGTTAAAAAATTATACATTTTTGAAGTCATGTTTTCAGAGTTCTTTCCCACAGCCTTAAGGGCTATCCTGAAGGTCTCAACATTTATCATTTTGCTTAGGAACACATTCTAGCCTCCCAGTCTCATGCTGTTTCTAATTGTTATGGGTTCATTAACCTTTTACATGGAGGGCATTCCCCAAAATAGAAACATGAAAATATGTACACTGTTATACAAATAAACCTTACACCTAGCAACCATCAATACTCTTGGAGGTACATACCCTACTGGCTCTGCTCCAGGGGCAGGAACTATATCATGCTGTCCCCTCCATAGTACAAGGCAGGACTCAGCATGGATGTGAGTTTCCATATTTGTTCCTAATTGCTATAGGAGGATGCTTCTCTAATGATGGCTGAGGAAGGTACTATTTATAAGTAGAGCAGAATGTCATTATGAATCATTTTGTCACTAATTTTTGTTTGTTAGTTTTTTTGGGAGTTATTTGTTTATTTGTTTGTTTGCTTATTTTAAAGACCAATTAGGTTTTACCCTAGCTTCCTGGGCTTTCAGAACCCATGGTCTTGATCACTAAAGCCATGTGTAATAGCATGTAAAAGAATAAATTAGAATTAAAGTTGTCCAAGAAATCAATAGACTTGGGAATTAAGAAAAATATACAGTAATATTGAAATAGAGGCCAAAATCCAGTGCATATAATTCCATATATTAGAAACTGAAAATTGAGTATTGTTAGACTATCAATACTGTTCAAAATTATACAGAATAATTAAGAATATAAATAAATAAACAAATAATATATGTTCTGAAGGAGCTATGTTTGGGGGAATTCAAGAGGGAATTGGCTGGGTACACGAGATACATTGTATATACTATAAGAAATCCTCAAAAATTAAAAATGGCATTATTAATGCCAATGACCTTATTGTAAACACAGAAAATAATATTCTAAAATTTATAGGCAAGTTTAGTGAATCAAAATTATATAAAACAGGTTTTGATTAAGGGAGCCAAAATTTGAGCCTATATATCTTCTGATTTACATTGCAAAGCTACAATAATAAAAAAAATCCCACTCCCAGAACTATATATACAATTTATCTGAGAACAAAAGAGCGAACAGAGCTAATTTTTAAAGATATGGTGAAATGGTATCACACAAGCTTTACAAGAGTTCTGATTGCTAAACAACAGTCTATAACAAATGGTACTAAGAAATCTGGGTATCAAAATGCAAAAGAACGAGGTTCTCAGATAGTAGAGAAAATTAACTGGAATACAGATATAAGTGTGCAATCTAAAACCAAAGCCATCTTGACAAAAATATACATAAATACTTCATATTATAGAAATTAGGTCAGATTTGGGGGATTTTATATGGAAAACATTCAAAAAACATGATCACACTTTAACCTACTCTAAAGAGAAATAATTATTGGAGTGAAAACATAGCATAGCGAACAGGAAACTATTCACATTTTTTTAAACTAAACGACAATCACCAATTATATAAAGCTTCTCCAAGTCAACAATAACAAAATATCAAATTAAAAATGGGCAAATGAAATAAATGCTACATAAAGAAAACCTGAAAGTGATCATTAGGTAAATGAAAATATTCACTAACTGCAAGGATATATGAAATCAAAGCCAGAGTAAGTGCCATACTGTCTAGGACCATGCAGGAGGAATGGCAAAACAGCTTTAGAACTTATGGAATTTGGCCCACTAGTTAGCACAATCATGATAGGTGTGCCGCGGAGAGTCAGAGTCCAGAGGACTATATGTTCTGAGAACTTCATGCTGTTGTGGAGTTTTACTCTGCTCTTTTCCTTCACATCTCTCTTAATCTAAGAACCCTAAGGGGGTTTCCAGCCCTTCATATGGCAGTATCATTGGCACTTACAATAATATTTTCAAGCATTGCTGCTAGAGCAGATTAATGATTCAACTACCCTTGGGGGGAAAAAAAAACCTATAGATGTAGATTGTTAGCAAGGACCAAAACCCTTAGGAAGAATTTGTAGAAGCATATTGTTAGTAAGATTTTGATAGCGAGTCTTGTAGGAGGTGGTTCTGATGTATGAATGTGTATGTATGTATTTATGTATGTGTGAAGCTGTTGAAGCTTGTCTTGCTTCATGCAACGTGTGTGTGTGTGTGTGTGTGTGTGTGTGTGTGTGTGTAATTCCAAACTCTTTCTTTTACCTTTTTACTGGGCCCCAAAAAGTTCAAAGAGTTTATTGATATCACAGTGAGTACTGGTCTCAGTTTGTTAAGCTTTATTTCCTAAGAAAAATTTTGCTATGTGACCAATCTCTGAGTCTATAGCCCCTAAGGAATTTTCTTTGTTGACCAAATCAAAGAGCATATGGCAGGCCCCCATCAATCGCCACTACTCCTGCTTCAGTTTACACTGGGGGCTCTGCATTGGATAATTAAGGTGAGACTGAAATACTTTTAAGATTTAAGAGATCTTTGTGTATTATTTTTATTTAATTTCTGAAATTAGCCAAAAGACTAGTTCTGACGATATATCAGCTTTTTCCCTTATGACTTTTCTCTGTTGGAAATAGATCAGTGACCTAATGAACTTAGTCACTGTCTCTTAGACAGTATCATGATACTGACAAGCATCTCTTGAGAGTTCTAAACCATGAATGTGAAAAGTTAGCACCCTTCTTACATTGGAACCATTTGTGAATTTTAATAGGGTAGAGACTCATTAAAATTACTTAAAACTCTAGTAATATCGAATTAATGGGCTTTTAATGCTCTGTTTAATCAAGACTAGAAAGATATGTCAGAAAATAAATGAACTCTACATTTATATGCTATGTGACATTTTTTTTTTGTCATTATTCTGTTTTTCTGAAAAGATTTTGTTTTTTTCGGCAACGAGCCTTAGAAATAGTATGACAAATGTCTATTTTTAATTTAGAATAATATAATTAATATTCCTTGCATATCAAAATATTTTTTAAATAATACGCTCACTTAAAATGATTAATCAGCATGTTTGCTTAATTTATTTGTTTTAGTTTGGCTTTTATGTGTGTTTGTGCAGACCTTGAACTTCTTAACGTTAGTTCTACTGTACAGCTTGCCAGGCTTATCTGATGTTCAGACTGTAACCTAACCACTTCAGCAAATGGGATATATTACCAACTATATTTGATGAAAAGTACATAGAACCATGACAAAATAGAGGCTGCTGCAATGGCTCTGTGTGAAAATCTGTCCTTGCAAGCTTCAAGGCCAGAGTTATAATCCCTAGTGCACAAGAGTGCCTAATTTATAATCTCAGCACTAAGGAAACAGATGTGGAATCATTAGAGCAAGCTGGGTAGCTAGACTCGCAGAACTGGGATACTCTAGGTACACAGAGAAACCACACCTCTCTGTATAAAATGGAGAATGATAAAGGAAGGCACCTGACAATAGTTCCTGGCCTCCAAACACATATGTGCTGTGCACACTTGCATGCATATTCATGCACCTAGAAGCATGAAAAGTGAAAAGGCTTACAAACATACATATTGTAAGTTCAAGAACAGCCTGGGAAGTATTAGTCATTGCTCCCAAGCCAAAACAAAACCTTGCATATTAAATTAAACATAATATTTACTAATCATGCAAGACATATGTTTTTTTCACATTCTGGGAAATAATTATAGAAGTTACAAATTTTAGAGAGATTAGGGGGATATGGGAGTGGGGTTGAAGAGTAGAAGGTACAGCTCTAAATAATGTAATATAGTATTCACACATAAAAACTAGAACACTTTAAATTTTAAAATATGTAATTATTAGAAATTTTTAATTCCTGCTCCCTTCTCCAAGTATAGAAGGGCTGTGGCGATTTTAATCTTGCCAAGGTGGGGATAGAGGCCTGACCTCCAGTAATTAAAGGGGACCTTGTAATGGCTTCAGTCCTCTTGTCGTTGTCCAGTGAGGCATGATGGCCATACCCATCCCGATGTCTTTTTCCTGGAGAGGGGATACTTTTGACATCAACCCCTATGCAGTCAGGCTTGTCCCTCAGGGAACCCAGAAACATATTTTTAACTTTTATTTATATTCCCTTGCAGTGCTTAGCCTCGCAGCCTAAGCAAGAATTCAGGTTGCCAGACAGAGGGGGTTCTGGGTGGCCCCTCTCTGCTTAGTCTAGGGGTGGAAGTCCCCTCTTTTAGGTTGGGTGGAGATGGGACTTAGGAACACCCTGGATAGAGTAACAACCTCATCGAGAGTCTCATGATCCTCCATAGCTAACTTATGATAATGTATCTGAATAGATTTTGCTATTAGATTATCTATCTGTTGTTTCACGAAGTTAGTCAGCCTATTTAAGGCCCAGGGACCTAAGGAAATAAGCAAAAATAACCCAATTAGTGGTCCCAAGATGGAAGGAAGTAGGGTTAACAATTCAGTGCTTATACACTGAAGGCCTAAAATCAGCCATAAGCCTAAAATCAGCAATAGGCCTGACATTCATGCCTGCTAACACAAAGTCTTGGGTCTCTATGGAAAAACACTGAAAAAGATGGCTATAAACTATTATAAACAGGCAGCTTTTGTGGAAATCTACCAGCCTGAGTAGTCATAGACCTTGTAAATAGGCAGCCTTGGTGGATAGTACCAAATTCGATAAGGACAAGTGAATCATAGGCAGAGACATAGTGACCTGACCCCTGAACCTTCATCCTGTTCTGAAAGATATCTGTACTCCCCCTGAATACCTATGCTCCTGTGTCATCCCCTTCCCCACATCCTGCATTTTCATGTTTATAACCCCTGTGTTAAAAAGTCAAAATTATGATTTGATAATAAAAAAAAGGAAAAAAGAGAAAGTTTTAATTTATGACAGAGAATGTTGAGACATATCCTCTATAGGGTTCTGTATCTTATGACAGGGATATTTATGCTCACTATTGTTGTATTCATAAAAGCAAGTCACGTTATTCTTCGAGACATGGCCTTTTGCCAAATCTAGAATCCTTTATTTCTTTGAGACTGGCTGGCTAGTGATTTACCTACCTCAACCCCAGCACCATTCCTAGAGTCAAATACACTCTGGCACACTTGACTCTAAACATGAAAGCTATGGATGAAACTCGGGTTCTCAGTCTTGTACAATGAGCACGTTACCCCTTGGCCACTAAGTCTAGTTCTAAACAGAACTAGTAGTTTATACAAATGTCAAATGGCTCTCAAAGATACTGGTTGGAAGTTTCTATAAAATACTTGTTCAATAATTCCACCACCTGTGTGATATTGGATTTGATATCTACTGATTTCTTTTCCATCTTTTTTTGGTAATGTTTCATGCTTATTTTGATTTTATAATTATGCTATAGAATCTGAATTCTGTGATACTATTCCAAAGACTATTAATGTTTTTGAATTAGTATAAGATTCAATGTGCTGGATTCAAATGGAGACCATTCTACCTGGCTCAGGATTTAATTCAAATCTCTAATGCTTAACTACAAGGTGTAATACTTTTATTTGCCATCTGAAGAAAACAGTAAAATTGTTCAAAACTGTAACACAGTTCCAAGACTATGTAGGATAGTTGAATGTAAATACCAAAATTGCCAGAGATGTCAATCCTTATTTCTATAATTAAATGTTTTCTGATATTTTCTAATACAGATTAATATATCTTGAGCATCTAAAAATGTATTTTATTGCAAAAATAGTTTTACTACATTTAAATTCTCTTTATGTGTGGATCTGTGAGTGTGCATAGAACATTTGTGGAAGTGAGAGGATGACTTGTGGTGTCAATTCACTCCTTCTGCAATGTGGACATGGGGATCAAACTCTGCTCATCATGCTTGGTCTAAGCACTGTTGACAGCTGAACACTGCACTCTATTCTCCATAAGTCAAAGCTGCCTCTGTTGCTTCTTGTCCTTTATCAGAAGCAGGAGACAAAGAAAAATGGTTCCTCTTCTTTACCTCTTGTGTTCCAGTGCTTTACTTCACACCCTTTTGCTCTGGTGCAATTTCTTTCATCCAAAAGAATTAGAGCTCACAGTCTAGGCTTGTTCCAGACAAGGTGGACAGCATTTAAAAAAATCTTCAATTTTTGCATAACAAAAATACCAAGATAATGACACATTATTTTAAGAAAATTTAATCAAATTAATAGTAAGTATAAATAAAGCAAAACAGAACATTATCAGTTTAATTACATTAATAAACACAAAACATTTTGTTCTGTATAAAATTTATCAGACACAATAAAACTTATGAAAGCAACTATGCATCAGTTAACGTGACATTTAAAAGTGTAAACTTTTTAACCATGTAAATATTTAATATTAGTTTCTCTGGCATTATTATTTTTTGTTATTATCACTTATACAGTCCTGGTATCATTTTTCCATTCCCATTTGTTTTCAATAATGCCCAAGTCCACACAGAACCAGGTTTCATTGTGAACATTTGCAGAGGGTGCATCTATACACAGTCATAGAATGATTTGGGGA
The DNA here is from genome assembly GCF_011762505.2 of Arvicanthis niloticus. NCBI lineage: Eukaryota > Metazoa > Chordata > Mammalia > Rodentia > Muridae > Arvicanthis > Arvicanthis niloticus. The sequence goes on from NC_047662.1 coordinate 59,805,138, forward strand.
CCATTTATAATGGTTCTTTAGTGATGGCATGGCATTTGGCTTTGTTTATATTTTTGTCAAGTGCTCTTAATGCCAAGTTTTTGGTGGTGAGACTAGATTTTTCAGCTATCATGTTTTGCTTCTTAGTACACAAAACTTTCTGTTCCTGTTTGACTAAGACACATTTTGACTTTAACTAAAATTGTTTGAATTCTTGCTTCCTTTTCTGCTTTTGATTCAAAGTGTTTTGTTTTTACAAGTTAAATATTTCCTAATTCAAATATACTTCCATAATTTTCCAAGAAACAAGCTAGATACTCACTGCTAATAAAATAGACTACACATAGTAAATGGCCTCTATGTGACCATCAGTAAAATAAAAGATAAACACATAGGGGAACCCTCAGGTTTGCCACCAGCTGCCAAGTAACAGATCACTGCTTCCCACAAGTTGTGTCTGGAAATAGGTCTCATTTTACTAGTTGCCAAGAATTTAAGATTTTATCTACTAACAAACCAGTTTTTCTTTACTATATCCTAGCGGTAATTGTCTTCAGCGTCAATCACTCCACCCTGAATCACTAAATACAAGGTATTGTTATTACTATAATTATTGCTATTATTGTCATTGCATGTCATTCTGAATACAGAGGGGAATTCTGAAGAAGGAATATTTTGAAAAGAATGGTACTGACACTTTCACTAAAAGGAAATGAATTATGCTAAATGTGAGTCAGAAATTTGAGTCACACAAAAAGGAACAAACGTGTGTACCTCGTTAGAATTTTTCATGGTGGTAATTATAGTATCATTCCCTTTGCCTAGGTGCTTCAGAATCAGAAGGTTTATGAGATGAGCTTGTACAATCCTTTAGACATAGCATCCTTTCCTTGTTAGTAGACTTACCCTTTCTGTGACAGGGTAAATAGAAGAGAATGGGATAAATGACAGGCAATCATGCAGGAGCCTGACTGCAGACCTTTCACTGCCCAGTAAGGAAGAGAAAGTGCTGAGGTTCTAACATTTTACCACTTAACAGGGTGCACTCTCCCCAGGAATGCCATGCTCCATGAAGACCTCATCCCAGTGCTAAGAGGAAGCAGGAGCACTGGGGTGAGGAAGTACTTGAGTGAAAATACCATATTAACTTCTAGGTGTTTTTAGGAACATTTTGTGGTTCACCCGATACTAATTATAATAAGATTTCAAATGTGTTAAGTTAACATTTCATGAAGTCCTTTTCATATGCCAGCCTCACCAGATCTTATTTTTGCTTCCTGCATATTTTCAGGCACTGAGATAAGTAGTTCATATTGCTTCTTTCCTTTTATAACTTTTTAAATATGTGTGCACTCAACATTACTTCTTAACTGGATCTGAGTCTTTTCTCTTCACTCGGATATTTTAATTGTACCATTTCCAATATATTTTAAATACAAATAACATATGAAATGTGTCAGTCTTCACATTGAGCTTATAAATAAGTCTGGTCACAGTCAAATAATTTCACACATTGCCCAGCATGAGCGTCAATTTAAAATATGAGGCTCATAAATAAAATGAAAACTGTTACCCAGCAGATTTGAAAACAGTTATTATGGTAGAGTTAATCTTTGCACCAACTCATGGTCTTTCAGTGCACTGCTTTGACTGGGAACCCCTAAATATCACAGGTCCTGCATAATAAATCTTACTATGCAACCTTATTTGAAAATTTAAATTGGAAAAGCATCACCATCTACTTGAATTGAATTTAACCTTGTGGAAAAGAGGATAATTGTATATTTGCAAAGGATGTCAAAATAGCATGAGATGGTGTGTTTTCATTGAAAAATAAGCAACACTGTTTCAAAGTCTTCTGAATACCCACAAATAGCACAAGCACATAATCACAGTATACTCAAAGGTCTAGAAGCAGTTCTGGCAGGTTACTGATGTTGAACTAGACTTCTGACACCTGATCATTCACTGCACAGGGCCTATGAAACATGAGTAGAAAGAAGATGTTCCAATAGATGGTTAGGTTACAAAGAGGTCTACAGGTTACATACAATCTTTTTTTCAAGAATAAAACATTTATGGGTCCTATTAAGGTAATGTGGAAAGTAGCTTTAATTACCATAGTGAGGTTTGAATGGCATTTGGGAGAATGAGTAACTATTTTTTTTTTTTAATGCCAGGAGAAATGACTTACTAGTCAATGCTTAGTCGTACAAGCAGAGTTATTTTATGTGCTATTATTATTTAATAAATCTTACATTTTCTAAGTTTTATATTTAACTCTGTAATAAAAGCTAGATTTAATAGAGTATAACAGTAACTAATTTCTCAATTGGGTTTTCATAATGTTCTCTACAGAATTCATATCTCATTATATGCACATATATGTTTATATGTGTATTGCTGGTTTTTAATTTAGCAGACAAAATAATGGATTTCATTGTGCTATCATCAAGGTTATTTTCTATTCTTATTCATTATCTGTACCCATCATTCCTCCTTTCCACTCTTGCAGGTCTTCTTCCTTCTTTCAGTCCTCTCCTTGCTGCTTCAAGTCATTTACATCACACTCTCTATTTCCTCATCTCTCTCCCTTTAGGATCTCCTTTTCTCTCATGGTCCTGTTTCTACTTCCATGCTCTAAAGACATAAACACACACACACACACACACACACACACACACACACACTTTTTGTTGTTTGGTAATATATGGTTGTTTCTCTTTCAGATTTACAAACAAATTATAGCTTCATTAGCAGCAATAGAAGTTTCTCTGATGTTGACAACAGTGACGGTGGTGGGCACTGGTGTTTTCTTTATTTTTGGTGATTACTGCATCCCTATCTTCTATTTAAATGTGTATATTTACTATTTTTCTAAATTATTGAATTTTATCTAATTTATTTCTCAAAAGTCATAAATTTTTAATGGTGCCTAAGTGTTTTAATTGATTTTCAATATATTCAATTGTGTTTCTTTTTCTAAGTTCTGCTTCCATGATTCACTTACTTGTTAGGCTTGTTGTAACAATTAAATAATTTAACACACACAAAGAATTTAGTATTGCAATTAAATATTATTACTTGTTAGTACAGTTTCCCTGTGCCTTTGATTTTTCTTTTAATCGTTTATTCTAAGTGTGTAGTGAATTCAACATCCCACCCTGTGTTTATCACCATCTGTCACACATTGAAGTTTCCATGTGCCAAATGAGGCAGTTTGCACAAGTTTTGTCAATTTCTCTCAATGTTGATGTCAAACATCTTGATCATTGTCAATTCTGAGGCATGGAAATATCAGATAGTTTGCCTGAGGTTGAGTGATTAGGAAGTAACATAGTTAAAACTCTGATCAAGGTCTGTTTTCCTCATAAGTTTTGACCTTGACTCTAAACTTGTACCTCACATGCATCTCAACTTTTCTCAGCCCATGTGTGTGCATGTGTATGGACAGTTCAAATTTATTTTATGCTTTACTGACCAAGATTTCTTCAGAGATATCTTTACTATGCAACAATGTTCACATTTATTCTACAAATGGATAGAATTTGTTAATTTCATGGGTTGAGCATTTTTTTTCTTTACACTTAATAGGTGAAAGTTCTCACAAAGATCTTTTCAGCACTAATCTTCCTTGTTCTTTTCATACTATTGAACTTCTTCATTAATGCTGGGTTTTGCTTCTCCTAGTTATTTGGGACACAGACACAGGGAGACAAGCTTCTACACTGTAGAAACTATGTACTCTTATTTGCTGTTGTACTTCAGACAATAACCATTTTTCATGGTAATGAAATACTTTTGAAAGTACAGATGACTAGAATTAGTGGATGAAGCTGAAGGCAGTATCAGAATCGTGATGACATAGCCTTCAACAATGAAAGTGGGGCCTCTGCCCCAGCAGGCAATTGAACAGTAGAAACATCTTACTTAGAGTCAATGTTGTGGTTATGAGAGAGTCCAGAACTTTTAGCTCTTTGTTTCTTCACTGCTTAATTTGCAATTTATGTTCATTTCCAGCATTGAGGACAGAGAAGAATGGTCTACTAAAATCCTCACGATTGACAGACATATGAATACTCACATGGTTAAGCCTGTTCTGTCAAATCTGCATGTGGCAGAGTTCTTAAAGGCAGTGTAGGTTTGAATATAGGTTTCAGTATAGGACTGAATTCTTGGTTTCAAAATTACACAAACAATCCAATAACTGTGAAAACAAGACATACATAGTAACCATAACAGAGGATATACCAACATGGATGGGGAAATCTCACAAGGTCACACCCCTAGATAAAGGGCTGTAGACAATGACTACTGGAAGAGGGAGCAATATTTTTCTCCAGAAATGAGCCTTAAGTGGTCAGCTTTAAACATATGTAAATATAAAAAAACACTAAATGGATTCAGTTGGTTGTGCATACCAATGTAGTAATAATTCAAGAATAGGTCATGAATTTGAAGGGAATCAGACAGGATATGGGAAGAGGAACACCAAGGAAGAGGAAAGAAAATGATGTAAATAGTGCTCATGTATGAAATTCTCAAAAATGTATTTAAGAAATAATGATGAGGTTAAGGATTTTTACACAGAAAAAAGTATCACTTAACAAATCAAAACTTTTTTGATAATTGTGCTATGTAATCCTGGCTAGCCTGAAACTTGTTATTAGGAGAGGTTGGCCTTGAACTCAGAGATCTGCTTTCCTCTGATATCAAAGTGCTGGAATTAAAAGCATGCACCACCACACCAGACAAGTTTTGGAACTTAACTTCAAGTGAATCTCCTACACCTGAAATAGAAATATTCTAAGGCATGATTATACCCAATTTTGTTTCTGGGGATAGTATTTCAAAAGTTTTTGAAATTCATGACAACTACACAAATTCACTTTATTCATTTAATTTCTAGTGAGTCTTAAATTTATTTATAATCAAACATTAGGGACAATGAGAACACAGAGTTTTATATCTAAACAGAAACCTTCCTGCCTGCTAATAACAATCACTTCGAAACACAGTAAAGGCTGACTTCATGCACAGGACTTCTTTTACTGTTATTTTTCAGTAACCCAGAAAAGAGAAAACAGAAAGAGCTGAAGGAGTTGTTAACCTTTGCGTCATATTCATTTATCACCTACACAATAGAAAGTAATTAAGACCTGCAGTCTAAAAGCAGGTGACCTATCAGAATATTAAGAGTGTCTTTGAGTAGGTGCTTCATTATGTGAACATGTAATTACATTGTGTCTTAAGACATTGTCTGAACATCTTGCCTGATAGGTTTTGGGAATATATAACTCTATTTTAGTGTGGCTTCCATGTTTTGAAACGGAGGTGTGCATTTCTGCTTTGTGTTCATTAATACTGTCACTGTAAATTGCACAACCTTTTTAAATTCTCCTGATTGTAGAAAATATACCTATTATATGTGTGCATGTGCTATTAATATATAAAATAGTGATTTTATTAAGAGAATAATTTAGTGACCCAATATAATGGAATGGAACCAAAATTCAATATTATGTTTTAAATTTATATTTTAATTAAAAAGAGTAAACAGTGATCTACTCATTAAAGATTAACTGCAGTGAAAGGTTGTGAGTTTTATATATCTTTACATAGTGATTAATTATATGATAAGATATATGCAAATATAATTTAACAATAATGATAAAACAAGAATGAAATAAAATTCTTATTTTAGTGCTTATATCAAAAAAATTAAAGGCAATATGCAGAGCTGTGTATGACTCTTAACACCTAAACATTTTAAAGTTGGGTTCATAACAACAACAACAAAAAAAGTTAGTCAACTGAATAAGAAGAGACCCATGCCAGAGTGCAGATAACATGACCATTCATTCAACCATTAATGCTAAGGAGTTTGGCAGTACAAAAAATAACAAATTGTGATTGATAACTTTTAAGACTCAGGAGATATGATATTGAGGAGCTTCACTCTAATGCACATTTCCCATCGTCAAGGCAAGGTGACTATTCCAGCATCATAAGAAAGACCACTTCCTATAACTACAAAAGCATGTACTAGGTATGTTCAAGGAAACCAAAATCAATCATACAGTATCCTATGAGGATCAATCAATTAAAACTTGATGCATTTTGGTGGCATCTTTTAACTACAATAGTTTGTAAATGTAATAACAAACTGAAAAAAACAAAGCAAAATCTTGCTGAGTTTGGTTTAAGTTAATCTACTGAACATTTATTATTACATAATATTGGAATGACTTTCTTTTGTATTCTCATTTGTAGTATATTACCAAGCATATATATGTAGAAGTTTTCAGCATTCAAGTGAAAGAATTATTATTATTCATTATTCATATTTCAAACATTATTCATATTTCACAAATAGTTTTACTATGTTTATTGGATTATAAGTTATTCACTTATTCAGCTCCTAATATGTCTCTGCCACTGAGCCAAAATAAGATGCAGACGTCAATGTATGCTAGCTGCCCTTAAGGATGCGTGCATTCATGTTATTGAGCACACTTTCATATTTGCTTAAGGTTACATCTAATTTTTCCTTCAAATAAAATTTTGTTTTTTAAATTTTTAATTCATTTACACCCAGTCACAGCTCCCTCTCTCCTTTCCTCCCAGTTCTGCCCTTACAAATCTCTCCTCTCACTATCCCCTCCCCTTTGTTTCAGAGAAGAGGAAGACTCCTTGAGTACTTCTCCACCCTGGCACATTTAGTCACAGCATGACTAAGCACATCCTTTCCCACTGAGCCTCAACCAGGCAGTCCAGGTAGGGAAAAGGCATCTAAAGGCAAGCAACAGAGTCAGAGACAGCCTCTGCTCCACTTGTTAGGGGACTCCCATGAAGACCAAGTTGCACATCTGTTAAGAATATGTAGGGGTTCTAGGTCTAGCCCCTGCATGTTCTTTGGTTGGTGATTCAGTCTCTGTGAGCTCTCATGGGCCCAGGTTAGTTGTTACTGTAGGTCTTCTTGTGGTGTCCTTGAACTCTCTGGTTTGCTCACTTCTATAACTGACTCTTCCACAAGACCCATAGGTTTGGCTGGTGGGTCTCTGCATCTGTTTCCATCAACTGCTGGATGAAGCCTCTCAATAGATAGTTTTGCTAGGTTCCTGTCTGTAAGCATAACAGAATATCATTAATTAAAAATTTTAGACAAAAATTTTAAAAATTAGTATATAGCATTTGATAATGTGTATTGACAAATATGCACACATCCTCAACTAGGAATGGTATATTAAGCTGGGATTGACCCAGTGGCATTCTTCACAGGCTTTCCCAGTCAATCCCTGTTTCTATTTTAAATGCAATAGCAAGTGCTGCTTTACATTTTTCTGTTCTAGAATTTAGTGAAGTCACATGACATATAATTTTGTTTAAGGAGTCACTCACTAAGCATGATGCTTTTAAATATTTCTCATTTGCTATGTGCATCAATATCTTATCCTCTTTTATTATTGGATTATATCATATATGAATAAACTCAATATATTTATTTATCTATTCTGTTTTTCAGGGATACCTGGACATTCCCATATAAAACCATTATGAATAAAATGAATATAGCAATTTTTACAAATCTTTCTTTGGGCATATGCTTTCATTATTCTAGACTAAATTTTTGAAAGAATTTTTGGTCATACAGTAATTTGCATGTTTCAATTTTAAATAAATCTCAGAACCTGTTCCCCAAAGGAATTACTCAATTTTATATTTATAGTGACAATATGTAAAAATATCATTTACCAAAGTCTTTGCCTATATTTGCTCATGTTAGTCTATTACTTTTGCCTTTCTGGGCAATGTATTTCTTGTTGTGATAACTATACTTCCTTCATAAACAGTAAAGTTGACTGTATGAATTTGATTCCAATCTCAATTTGGAAAATTCCTTCATATATTTTTCTCCTTTTTTATTTTATTGTATTTTCTTCACTTATTTTACTTTACTATTTTATTTTAATTTTTATTTTTTGAGATTATAATGTGATTACAATATTTCCCTTCCCCTTCCTTTCTCCAAGTCCTCCCATGTGGCCTTCCTTGCTCACTTCCTAATTCATGGCCTCTTTTTCAAGTAGTTGTTTTTGTATGCATAAATTTGTTATGTATATGCATATATATTCTTAAATAAGACCTATTCAGTCTCTCAAATATTACTTGTATGTATATTTTCAGGGATGACTATTCCCTCCTGGGTTGGTGTGCTATTCCCCAAGGAAAGCTATTTTCCCCATTCCTAGTATTTCTCGTTTGCCTGTAGTTCACTGTGTATGGTTGAGATCACATGGGTTTTCCAAGTCCACTATGGCGTGTCCATTGGTTTTGTCCTTGTTCATCTCACTTTTGGATAGGTATTTTGGTGAGAATTAAGGGTTTAGTTTCTGACATTCATAGGAGAACAATCTCATAGAAAACTCTCAGTTGATCTAGCTCTTACCATCTTCCCACCCCTTATTATGCAATGGTTTAGATGTAGAATTTTCTTGTAGATATATATCTACTGAGACTCAGTTCCATTCTGAAGATAAAAAGAAATACTGAAGTAATCTTCTTTAAAAAAAATTAAAAGAGGCATTGGTATGGGTGTTAGGCTCTGCAGTTTGATTGGCTGTATGTCTCCATAAGTCTGTCGGTCTCTCTCTCTCTCTCTCTCTCTCTCTCTCTCTCTTTACAAAAAAAATGTTTCCTTAATAAATAGGTGAAGACTATACTCATCTATAGAAATAAAAATAGCTATTTAGATTATTGTTATGGACTATGCTGGCTTACTAAAGAAGTGGTTATGGATTCTTGTCCAATATTCATGAATTCACTAGCACTGAACAGTTAGTTAGGTTTCCAGGACCAAGCATGGGTTTTCTCTTGTTGAACAGATATTATGTCCAAATAGAGAGCTGTTGGTTGCCACCATGGTATGAATACCACTACTGCACCCTTATGGTTATCTTGCCATGCTAGCCATTGACATGATTCATAGACATAATAACTAAGAAAGGCTGTTGGTTGCCTCATTACTTTGGAAGCTTGCATAGGGCTATTTGGTACCACAAAATCTAGTCCTTATAGAAGAAGCATTAATGTCAGTTCCACGTCAGGCACCTCTGGTACCTGTGTCTGAATTATGTATCTTCAGCTATATGGATTTATCTTCACCTCTGGGGACAACCAAAAGAATGTGGGCTGTATGTTTTTGGAGTGTCTTATATATTTCTGGCCAACTGAAATGATGGCTTTGCATGTGTATTTATCAGTGTTTTTGTTAGGGGGTCTTTGGCTCTTGGAGGGTTATCCAAAATAAGAAAAGTTCATTTTAATTCTATATGTATATTTATATCTCTTTCTTCTATATTTACCTCCCTCTTCTCTAAAAAGTGCCCCCTGTTCCATTTTCCCAATCAGGTAACTTGAATCTGGGTAGTTGCATTTAACATCCTCTTCCCTTACTCTGAATTTATCTCCAATCCTGCTTAAGAAAACCCCTTCCTATTTATCCTATGAGATCACTTGTACCATGCTATATTCCTTTATCCTCCTATCACCTTCATCTGTATTTACCTCCCTCCAAATTCCCCAAGAGCCTCATTTCCCTCAGAGATCACTGGTATTCATCTGTCTACTTTGCTCTCTTTTGCTCCCCAAACCTCCTATCCTGGCAATGGTTCTGTTTCATTTTCCTAATTTCTGCAGTTATTCCAGGCTTTGTACTCACATCTGAAGCCTTAGAACTAGGATACTCCAATGAGAGAGAATACGTGATATTTCCTCTATAGGTCTGACTTACCATACTCAACATGATCTCTTCTGTTTCCATCTATTTTCCTGCAAAATTTTAATTTCACTTTTTAAAATAGATGAATACTGTTCCATAATGTATATGCATTGCATTTAATTTTCCATTTGTTGGTCATATAATGTTTGGGTTGTCCCTGTTTTCTACAAGATATTATAGAGCAGCCATGAAAATTGCTGAGGAAGTATCTGAGGAGTAGATGTGAAGTCCTTTGGGTATGTGTTAATGAGAGTTATAGGTAGGTCATCTAATGGATATATTTTTAGCTGTTTGAGAATTCTCCACACTGATTTGCACAGTGGCTGAATTACCATTTGCCTTATTTCACACCAAGCATTTAATGTTTCTTGATCTTTGCCATATAACTAGGGTAAGATGGACTCTCAAAGCTGTTTTAGTTTGCATGTTTGTGATTACTGGGAATGGTGAACATTTTTGGAGCTATTTCCTAGTCATTTTTTTTTTCCTTCTTCTTTTGAGAACTCTCTCTCTCCTGGTCACTGGCCACTTTTTTTCCCCCAATGAATCATTTGGTTCCTTGTTCTCTAGTTTTGTCTTAATATTCTAAATATCAATCCTCTGTCAAATGTATAGCTGATAAAGATTTTTTCCCCACTCTATTGGCTTCCTCTTCACTCATTTTATTGTTCCTCTTACCGTTTAAAAGGGAATTCATCCCATATGCAGTTACCAAACTCAGACACCATTATAGATGCCAAGAAGTGATTGCTGTCAGGACCCTGATATAGCTGTTTCCTGAGAGCCTCTACCAGAGGCTGGCAAATAGAGGCAGATGCTCACATCCAGTCATTGGACTGAGCATGGAGTCCCCAATGGAGGAGTTAGAGAAAGGACTGAAGAAGATGAAGGGGTTTGCAATCTTATAGTAATAACAATAACAGCAACCAACCAGACAACCCAGAGCTCTCACGGACTAAAACCACCAACCAAAGAATACACATGGAGGGACCCATGGCTCCAGGGACATATGTAGCAGAGGCTGGCCTTGTCAGACATTAATGGAGGAAGAGGCCCTTGGTCCTGTGAAGGCTAGATACCCTAGTGTATGGGAATGCCAGGGTGGGAAAGCAGGAGTGGGTGAGTGAGTGAGTGGGTGGGTGGGTGAGTGGGTGGGTGGGGGAACACCCTCATAGAATCAGTGGGAGGGGTATAGTATAGGGGGTTTCCAGAGTGGATACTAAAAAAGGGGATAACATTTGAAATGTAAATAAAGAAAATATCCAATAAAAGAAATAAAGCATTTAAGTTTTATGAAATTCCACTTGCCATTTGTTGGCCTTAATTTTTGGGCAAATGGACCTAAGACTGAGAAACAACCCAAGTGTCTGACAGCAGAAAATTATGGCATATCTATGTAATTTAATATTATTTAATGACAAAAGAAAGAACTTGGCCATTGGGAGCATTCAAAGGCAGAAGCTGGGGAAAGAAAGCATCTTGATGCCTGCATTTATTTTATGTTTTTTTCAGTGCTTTTAATGTTTCAGGATTCACAAGTATGTCTTTGATCTATTTGGAGTTAGTTTTTGTGAAAGTGTTAGCTAATTTCAGTCTTTACAAGTCGAAATTCAGCTTTGCAAGCATCATTTGTAAAAGATGCTTTCTTTCCTCAGCTTTTGTCTTTGGATGTTCCCAACCTCCAAATTTCTTGTTTTATGATTTAAAAATGTTCACTTACATAGAAATGTCACAGTTGTGTGCCATCAGATACTTAGGTTGTTTCTAAACTTCAGCTATTTGGAATAATCCTACAACTAACATAAGAATGCAAATATTTCTTTGAGATTTTTATTTTACTTCCCTTAAAATTATGCAAAAGTAGGATGACAAAATCGCACAGAAAGTCTATTCTTAAGATCTAGGAGGTCTATACTACTTTTTTTTTTTTTTTTTACAAAAGTTACAGAATTTGATACCTCACCAACAATATATGGATTTCCTTTATTGCATAACTTTGCAATCACATATCTCTGTTTACGACAATTAGTCAAACAGTGTAGACAGTATGACATTGTGATTTTAATGTCCATTTCTCTAAATATATGCAAATACACAAAATGTTCAAGCACAAAATGTGTAAGTTTTCTATACAAGTTTATTCAGGCCATTTTCTCATTTACTGTGTGTTACGCGCACCTCTTCTGTGTCCCCTTCGCCCGCGAATAAGGACACGGAGGCAGTAATCGGGTATCACTACAGACGAGGCTTTACTTCTTGTAACAGCAAAAGCGGAAAAGACGGAAGAAACCGGAAGAGGCTCCCTTAAATACACCCTAGAGTGACGTATTCACTTCTGAATGGCTGCTCGCTCACCACCCAATATTACGCCTCGGGATAGGCCAGTGACCTGGCGCTCTTTCTGCCTGGCAGCTGCGCAGAATGAATGTTTACTGCTGGGGAAACATGCGGCCAGCGCCATCTTGGAAATGCAAATGTGTAGCCACTGAAACAGCGGCTCACTACAACTGTGTTTTAATTATTTTTGTCTATTGGGTTCTCTGAGTTCTCCTTACATTTTGAATAGTAAGTCTATTTTACATGTAAAATTTAAAGGTATGTTTCTCTCATCTATTTGGTTGCCATTTATTTCCATAATTTTTTCCACTGTGCAAAAGTTTTCTCATTTAATGTTGTCTCACTTGTTATTTTTCAACTTTTGCCTGTGTTTCCAAAGTAATATGTAAATCATTGTCAAAAACAATGTCAAGAAAGAATGTTCCCTGTGCTTTATTTAAAAAAAAAAAAAAAAACTGTCAACTAAATTTTATGCCCCAAAATCTGTCCTTCAGCTCTGAAGAGGATATAAAGACATTCTCAAGTATATAATAGGTGGAAGATCTCATTATCACTATACTTATCATGAAAGAACTGCAAAAAAGAGACATTTAAGGTGTAATAAAAGGATACAATAATGTGAAAATGTCAAAGTATGAAGATGTCAGGTGAAGACAGAATAGAAATAATTGTCTTTTCTTAAGTGTAAAAACAATGTTAGGACAAACTATCCTTAATGTTTAGAAAATGGATATGATTTAAATACATGAGAGCATGAATCAGTAACATGAGGAATATTTTAATACCCTAATCGTGAAAATGAAATAATGTGATTCTGAAGAAAACATGGGTCAAACACAAATCCAAAACCCATCTTCAAATTTGTGGTTAGGCTCAGTATGTTAGTGGGATTGACTGGAACTAGAAATTTTCTTAAGATGAAGAAAATATAGGAAACACTGTGAAACATAGTAAAGGGTTCAAAGAGGAACGCTGGTACCTTAGCCTTAAATGCTTATGTTCTATTTATTTTTCACATCTTTACAATTGTATCCTGGATAAAATGAACAGTAGTAGTGAGAAACACATATTTTTCTTGCACATGTTCTTAGATGTTATTTAGTATTTAATCATTAAACATAGTACTAGCTTTCAGTTACTGAAAAACTTTCTCCATATTTTAATATTATGGATAAACAAGATATATTTTACTCACAAAATGAATTGAAATATGGACATGATTTCACTGGCCTATATTGTGAGAATAATCTCTCATTCTTAGTTTTTCCATAATGTTACATACCTAGAAAGATGTAAATAGTCCCAAATTATTCCTTTAATGATGTATGAGAACTCAAGGAAAATTTATCTGGATTTCTATCTTCAGCCTATAAAAGTATTATAAAAGATTTGAGTAATTAATTATTTGGCATTAGAGGAAAAGCTTTATTTGGCTAAATTTGTTATTCCAGCATAAATGTTACATATATTAAAGAGATGAACAGGCTCAGAAAGCTGATTAACCATGGTTTGTAGCATGAGAATGAAACATTACTATATCCCTAACTAAATAAACAAGACCAACCAACTCTTCAAATCATAAAATCAACAGCACAGCTTTCAAATGTATCCTGTCAATGATAAGTTTTCTTCAGTAATTATCTCTTTCAATGTAGTCAAAGTTATCAGGTACACATTTCTGTAAAGCTGATAAGTTCTCACCATTTCTGTTTGGAAAGAAATTCCAGCCCTTGAATTCCATGCTTCCTAGAATTCTATAGACAAGTTGCTGTTTTCTTTGTTGATGGACAATACTCAACAAAAAATACGTTTTCTTGTTTGTTGTTTTCCTCTTGTGAGCAAATGTTCTGTTTCTTTATTAAGGAGTTTGGAGTAATATATATATATATATATATATATATATATATATATATATATATTAATGTTTTATTAACTCATGAAATACTTAGACATGTAAGGCTGTTTTATGGACTGTGGTTAACAATATAGTGAACTCTGCAGCTCCTTTATAACTACACTGTCTCCAACTGTATGTCTATTAACTTTGTAAAACACAAGTGCAATTTTCAATCTGTTCGCCAGTCTCATGTGATTCAAAAGACAATATATTGGAAGAGTTCACTAGAAGTATAAAGAGGACTAGGTAAAGAGAACTGGGAGTGTATATTAGTCAGTTATATAGAGAAAAAGGGATAGTAGACTGAACATATATCATGAGATGGGATTTATTAGATCACAAGATGTGGGCTGGGAAGTCTGACAATGGTAATCTGCATCCTGGATAGACGGAAAACTCCAGATGGCTTTTTTTTGGAACAGTTTCAATCTGGTGATAAAGACTTGAAAGTTTCCTGTTGATCCACTGGTCTTTCATACATATATAAAGGATAGAAAAGCTAGGTTATGATATTGACCAGTAGCAGTAACAGCCACCACAGAACAAATGCACTTACAGGCAAAATATGAAGGTCAGTAGGCAAAGAAGCATCACTGCTTTCCTTGAATGAATCACCCACTTTTAGAAATAGTCTTGTCTCTTAGCTAGTATTATGAGTATTTCCTTGAATTCTCCAAAGGTATATTCTTTAATTCCAGATCTAATCAAGTTGTCAATGGAAGTTAAACATCATTAGTCTAATACCTGTCAACTTGACACACAATCAGACCTCCTTTATTCTGGAATTACAAATCCAGACACTATGTGAAACAAACTGTAACTATTCCAATACAAGCAAGAACGTACTATTTCTTTCCAACAATAGGAGGTAAAATATCTAAAGGCAGGTTTAATCTTTTAATGTTTTCCAACTTAAATTTATCATTTAACTATACTTCATTACTCATTCTATTTCAGCTGACGTTATCTTGCAAAGTAAAGAAAAGAAGAAAATAAACACAAATATGTGCTCAGTATGTATATACATTTCCATAAATGTGTTATTAACAACTAAGAAGGAAACATCTGTGGTTAATTGGAATCCCCATTTCTATAACTAGTTATACAATCTTAGCTACTATTATGACTACCTCCTACAGTGAGCACATATTTCATTCACAACAAGGATCTCAACAGGTTTGTCTTTTTTACCTAGAAAAATTACCCATGTCTTCATCCAGAAGTATGTGGGTCATTTATTATCTAGACTAGGTTGAGATTTTATAATTTTCCCCCCTCTAATATGCATATCCTTCATCACCAGGTCTGCTGTGCAAGCTCCATTGTGTTTGCTGAGAATAGTCACCATAATACTATTAGTATAATGGCCAGTGTGATTTCTTAAAGAATAGACAGTAGATCAAGATCCCCAAGATTGACCTATTCCACAGGGCTGTAGAACCTATAGTCCCTTGAAGTAGAACACTAAAGACTTACTGCTAGGCTTGCCATCTGAAAGCAGATTGTTTCTGGCATTCCTGATGAACAAGTATGGAGAAAAACAATTTGTTATATCAATGGCTGTGAACTAGGTACAAAAAATGTAATTTACAGCATTTAATTTTAATTCACAATCTATCCATCCTCTTTTTAAACCCAAAAGAAGAGCTAAAGGCAGATATGATGAGAACTAACATATCGCAATTCCAAGTTCTTGAAGGTATCATTTAACAATGGGTTGCAAGATCAACCATTCAGTCTTCTAACTTGGGTGAATGAATACTAAATGTACAAATGGTATACATAATACATATATTCAGTCACAATAGTCATACATATAAAATTGTCTAAAAATAAAAAAGTAAGCAAATTATTTCACAAGGATAAAATAATCTAAGTAGATTTCAATGATTTAAAAATTAATTAAAATAAAACCTTTATTACTTTCAGATTTATGTAGGTGCATTGACAAGTAAACAATACTTGAAATTTTAATGTGTTGTTGGTAGAAGAGGCAAGAAAAGAAAAACTGTATATTTAATTTATTTTCTATTGCTACAATAAAATGCATAAGCAAGCTAAATTTGTGTGGACAAGAGACATTTTTAACTCAGTGCTATAGGTTCAGAGGCAGGGCAACATCAGTATGACTTCTATATGGGAAAGTCCACGTGGCAGATGGCATTCAAGATTGTAGGATCTCATTACCTAACATGAAGGAAGAAAGAAATCCTGGGGGTCAATCCTAATGAGCAAAATTCAGTTGTGAGAGGGCATTCTAATAATAAGCTCCTTCCACTAGTCCCCACCTTTTATAGGTGCCTATAACAATTCCACCTTAACAATACCTTTCACATAACACTCAGAACCAAGATACAAGAACACAAATGTTTGGAGTTTTAATTGTGACCAAATGATAGCGGTATGTTCATTGTATTCTACATTTTTTTTCTTGTTGTTGAAACCAAACACCTGCCACAGAGCAACTAAGGGAAGAAAAGCTTATTTTTCCATTTTTTTAAATTACTTATTTATTCACTTTACAACAAAATATCAGCCCTTCCTCTCCTTCTAGTACTCCCTCACCAAGTCCTCCCCACATTTCACCTTCCCCTCCCTCATCTGGGTATCATCTCCCCAAGAACCCATTCCCTCAGTCATTGCTCTTTCTTTGTCCATACACATTTTGTAGGCTGGACACATTTTGGGTCAAAGGTTGTGTTTGGGTTGCTGTCTTTATCCCTCCACTGGAAGTCTACCTTCGCTACAAGAGGTGGCCGCTTCAGTATACATGATTCACATTGCTATGGGTTTCGGGTAGAGTGGCCCCCATAGACACTCTTGGGCTTCTCCCCATCCCAGGACTCTGACATGTCCTAGAGATTGCCACCACCCCTCCACTGCTGATCTCCCTACTGTGTCCTCTCCTTCTACTATATATAATCTCCCTCTCTCCCACCCTGCTTCCCTCCCCATCCCTACTTCCATTCACTTCCCTCCTTCCATGGACCTCAAATCCCTATTTTGTTTCCCCTTCTGAGAAAGATTCAGCCATCCTCCTTTGGGCCCTTCTTATTATTTGACTCCATTGGATCTGTTGATTATAGCACAGTTATCCTATATTTTATGGCTAATTTCAACTTATAAGTGAGTACATCACCATCCATGTCTTTTTGGGTGTGGTAACCTCACTTGGTATGGTATTTACTAGTTCCATTTATTTGCCTGTGAAATTCACGATGTCCTTGTTTTTAATAGTATTCCATTGTGCTGATACATTTTTTTGTGTCCATTCTTCAGTTGAGAGACATCTAGGATGTTTCCAGTTTCAGGCTATTACAAATAAAGCCTGTATGAACATGTTAGAGCAAGTGTCCTTGTGGAATGGTGGAGCATCATTTGGATATATGTCCAGTAGTGGTATAGCTGGAACTTTTCCTAATCTGAAAAACCATCAAATTGATTTCCAGAGTGGTTGTACAAATTGGTGGACTTCCACCAACAGTGGAGGACTGTTTCCTTTGCTCCACAACCTCAATAGCATGTGCTGTTGTTTGAGATTTGATCTTAGCCTGTGAGATGAATGGAAAGTGGAATCTCAGAGTTGTTTTGATTTTCATTTTTCTAGTGACTACAAATGCTGAACATTTATTCAGGTGCTTCTCTGCCACTCAAGGTTCCTCTGTTGAGAATTCTGTTTAGCCTTTTACCTCATTATTTAACTGAGTTATTTGGATTGTTGATGTCCAACTTCTTGGATTCTTTATATATTTTGGAAATTAACCCTCTGTCAGATGTAGGGTTATTTAAGATCGTTTGCCAGTCTGTAGAATGCCATTTTGTCCTAATGAAAGTGTCCTTTAACTTACAAAAGCTATTTAGTTTCATTGTCTGTTTTAAGTTTTGCTATAAAAATATAGTAATAAAAAAACATGGTATTAGAATTAAAAGAAAAAACACTAGTTAATGGTATGAAAGTTAGTACCTTGATATAAGTTCACACACTTCGCAAACCTGACCCTTGACTGGTAGACTGAAAATGTACATCTAAGAAAACATAGTGTCTGGATAACTACATGGAGAATGTTACAGCTCCCAAACTATATGAAGTTAAAATTCCACTGCCTCTTCTAGGAGCCAAGGCAATCTTTTAACTTTTGTATAATCAGTAATGAGTTGCATTTCCAACATAAAATAACATGGACTAAGAATTTCTATTCTAAAGGAAAAAACAAGAGCATGGGAAGGAAAGTTCATACAAAGACTAAAACATAGCAGGGCAAACATTAAGTCCTAGAGCTCTGAACACTGTGATGGCATTATTTAGGCCAAGAGTGGGTCTGGGTAGTCTTATTGCTTGTACTCTGTTGATAATGAAACTCTAATACTCAAGTTTTGGTATTCACATATTCTCATATTATTTATGCAGACACAAGATGCAAGAGTGATAGAGGAAGGTATATCTATGCCAAGGTTTCAGAAATCTACTGAAGCTAAACAACATGTACGAGTTTCATATTTAAAACTCATTAAACGGCTGTTCATGGGGGGTTAAAGGTGAAGCCTAACTGACAATGGAGAATTCAGCACATTAACAATGATAAAAGCATTAACTAAGAAAAAAAATTATCCATCAAGTAAATCTGTTCTAGCGAGAAACTAATATGGCATTATCAACAGAGTATATGTAATAAGACTACAGTTATTTCCAGTTCAGGATCCCTCCTTTCAGGTAAATCAATATTTTATTATTTCAGTCCTTCAATATGTGGGATATTATCCTCAAATCATATTTCTTACTGACCAAAGGCAATGTTTACTATTTTTCCTTAAATATAACCTCTTTAACAAATGATATACTGTATGTACCCGTCTTGAGACTCCCTTGCATGACTTAACCACATTCACACCTTTCTTCACCAAATTGCATATTTTTACAGCTTTCTTCTCCATGTGATGTTTTGAATTTCACTATTTAGTTCACTAAATACAGTGAACAATGACTATGTTACAGCCAGAATATTATGTCATTATGATTAACAAATAAAGAAACTTAATTTATTGTATTTAAATTCATCTTTGTCCAACTTTTCATGGACATGGTCAGAATTGAATGGGGAAAAATAAGTGTTCATGACTGCTCCAAGTTTGAGAAGAAGGTTTATTGTAGATATGAGGAACAGCATCATCAGAGGCATCTGGAAGGGTACAGACTGAACTGGGCTGGCACTGAACCAGGCCATGAGAGAAGAGAGAGTAAGGGACAATGAGAGAGGAAGAGAGAGGAGGTGTGTAGATTGGAGGTTTAGTTGTAAGCCAGGAAACCAAGAGAGCATATAGTCAAAATGACTGGTTCATATGGGAGTCAGATAAGCTTGGGAAAGGGAAGGGAAGCTCAGGGGTTGGAGAAGTTTCATAAAGTGTGAGGGGTATGACAGCCAGAATGACTCTGTAACAGGTACTTATAAATAGGGACTGAGTGGGCCCAACAGACTGTCAGAGAGAGACCTTGATATGCTAATAGACATCACAAGCCTATTAGATAAGTTAGTGGAAGAGTCATATGTCCCTTTTGCCAGAGATAAGGAAAATTATTTCTTTTTAGAAAGTAGAAACTATTTTAAGTCCCCTAGAGAATGTCAGCTTTTGTCTAAATGCTAGACATTGAGGGAAAAATAATTCATGGGATCTAACACAAATGAAGCCACATTCTTCACTAGAATGGCCTTGACTCCATTTCCACAAGTTCTTTGCTCTTTCTTTTAAATTTCATGAGTCCAAGCTCTACTCTGCTTACCTATTGACATTTTGTCTTCTGTGGTTCATAAAGCTACATAACTCTAGAACATCTCTGTTCCTCAGCTCCAGGTTTCACATTCCTTCCACAAACCAATTACAAAGTTCTGTGAAGTGTATGGTCAGGTTTACTGAAACCACCTTCCAAATTCCAGGTTTTTTTGTATTAGCTATTCTTTTCATCACCGAAGCCAAATGCTTGACATGAAACAACTTAAAGAAAAAAGAAATGATCTTAACTCACATATTCATGGACAATTCATCATGGTTCTTGGGGCTTTGGCAGAAATACAAGGAGCTCATACAACAACTGGTTAAATCTCAGTCTATCAAAAATCAGATATCTTAAAACAAATGAGGATAGTTACAATCCTGTGGACTAGGTTCTACAGACTTGTATCTGATAGCTAGACCCCCTTGTACAAAAGGTTCTACGACCTTCTAAAAGCTACCAGTTGGTAAGAAATTATTCTAACCAAGGGCCCTGGAAGAAGGGACAATTTCATATATACCTGTAATATTCTTTTATACTCCATAAGTACTGTTTGTTGTTTTCTCCTTCACATTTGTGATTTCTAGCCGCAGATTGAACCAAACATGGTTTGAAACTATAAAATAATAAAGAAATTTAGCTAATTGACAATATTCATCCTTTATTTATTTAATCAATCACCTTGCACTCATACTAGTCCTGCTGCTTCTGCCTTCCTAGCACTAAGATTTCAAACAGAAGCCATTATGTCTGCCAATTACTCCCTAATAAATACAGTGCAATAACTATTTATATAGTTTTTAATATTGAATTAGATATTATAAGAATTCAGGAATGATTTGGCCCATACAGAAAGATGTGCATTTGTATAGGTATATGCAAATACTATGCTGTTTTATATGAGGGAATGGCATATCCAAAGATTCAGGTATCCATCCACAAGGGTTTCTAGAACTGATCTCCATGGATACTCAGGGAAGACTGTGCCTGTTAATCTATTTGTCTCTAAATTAAGCAGCTAATAACTACTGTGTCTGTTTGTTAGGGAATTGAGTGGTTGTTGAACATTTCTTTTTAATCTATATTTAGAGGAAATTATTGTTTAATTGTACACAGAAAATATGGGGTTGTACACTACAGAGATTCTTGAATGTGGATATCTATAATGAAGACAAGAAATAGAAGTGTTGAAGAAAAATACCAAACCAAACTTTGTATTTTCTAATTTATACAGGTGAGCAAAGATCAGTTGGTGATCAGAAAATGGAATACCTGTTTTCTGAGAGCTTGGGAAAACTCTTATCTCAGCCAGAGATCTTAAGTGCAGTCTACAAGGTATTTTGCAACATGTATAAATGTGAACAGAATTTATTACAGAATATTATACATTGACTAGACTCTTTACAAAAACTGAGACTTTTTTTCACAAAAGCCAGAGACTTACTGCTCAGAAACACTCAATCTGCTGGATACTATGATAACGATCAGATGTAATAGCATTGTCATTGACCATGGACACCACAGTTTAACACAGTGAATATTTGTATATCAATTTCATCTGAATTAAAACATTTCCTCCAAGAAATGGTAGATATGCCTGAGGAAACTGAAGGCTAAAATATTCATAGAGTGTAGCTGTCTGCAGCCAAGAGTAACCTGGTTCTCCTGAGAGGAAGCCTAGGAATGAACGGGAATGGAGGGCAAGAGAAACGTGGGGCCAAGACAAAGTATTCTGATCAAGGCCCAAAGTTTAATAATTTGCTTTCACATATAAAGGGGAAGCCACACCCCCCCAGAGTCTCTTCTTGGTTCAGCCCAGGGGCTGGGTAAGGAGATGGCAGTTCTGAAGGTGTCAAGGCTAGCTCAGCAGGCAGTCCATTCTTCTTAGCTCAGGTAGCAGGCTCCAAGGCACCAAGGCTGGTAATGCAATGCATCTCAGGTCCTACTGTTGCTTGGTCTATTGGGGTAAATGACTTTGCAGGCCTGCTCAGGCCTGGGGGAAGGGCACAATAGAGGTTCCTCCCTAAGTTTGCAGAAGCAACAAACAAATAGTATATATTACACACTGACCGGCCCATTTGCCATGAAGAAATTCTTAAACTTGTGGAGTTGCCTAAAAGTAGTGCAGAGAACTTCAGGGTTGTGTATTTTGCGATTTATCACTAATGTTAGGGTGGGTCATTTGGTGATGCAACAACTTTTTATTCACCCCTGCTCTTGTAGGTAACCCCTTACTCATACTCGAAGTGAAAGTTTTTGGTTGTGTCATGTGATGCAAACTCACGTGGTATCTTGTTGAGGCGATCTCATGAGGTTTTTTGCTGAGGCAAGGCCCATGGGAGGACACATGATGTTTGGACAGAGTATAAGTAGGACTCAATGGACAGTTACAGGGAACTTGAATACCTTGCAAAGCTATCCTGGTCTAACATCATTGCTGTTCTTATCACTGTTCTTCACTTCATTCAGAGAGACATGCAGAGAACTTCTTGCATTCAGGCTTGTCCTGGTCTCTCCCACTGACTTGAGACTTGGCTATTTCTGCTGGATCATGACACTACTGGACTGGACTGCTGGGATCCTGAAAAACTAAGATTGGAATCATCCT
The DNA here is from genome assembly GCF_011762505.2 of Arvicanthis niloticus. Taxonomy (NCBI): domain Eukaryota; kingdom Metazoa; phylum Chordata; class Mammalia; order Rodentia; family Muridae; genus Arvicanthis; species Arvicanthis niloticus. The sequence continues at coordinate 59,827,507 of NC_047662.1, forward strand.
AAAAAACTACTTCTAAACAGGTCCACATCCCCGTGTTCTATTAACAATCTTTCTCCCCTGCCTTTAGATGGTGGGCTAGAAAGGAGAGCAGAGCATTTGAGATATTTGTAAGAAATATCTGACTGCCATTGAGAATAGACCACTCCAGACCATACGGTTCCAAGGGGGAGGAGGTTTATTCAGGGGAAAGGGCAAAGGTGGGGAGAGAAGAGAAGGAGAGGCCGGTCATGACCACTGACCACGTGGAGAGAGAGGAAGGTGGGGGAGGGGACAGAGAGGCAAAAGGGTAAGAGAGAGGGTAAGAGGATAAGAGAGTAAGAGAGCAAGAGAGTGAGGAGGGGGCAAGTAGCCCCTTTTATAGTGGATCGGCCTACCTGGCGGTTGCCAGGTAACTGTTGGGAGGAGCATACCTGGCGGTTGCCAGGTAACTGTGGGGAGGAGCATACCTGGCTGTTGCCAGGTAACTGGGAGGTGGAGTTTAGACAGAATACTAACACTTACTAAAAGGTGGTTTTGAAAAATCTAATCCCACATATACTTCTGGTTATTAACCTCAATAAAAACTCTCTTGTTAACCAATTTGAACTCCAGTGCAACAGTTTTATCTGAACTTTTTATTTGAACTTCAGTGAACTTTTTATCTGCTATGGTTAGTATACATGTCTCAGGAAAAGCATCACAAACATTGAGCACACGGTCATAAATAGTATGGTTTACAGAACATCTACTTCAAGTTAAAAGTTTCCAGATGCCTTTTAAATATTGTTCATTTTTGTTGCTTTCAGTTAGAAAACCTAGGGCATGACATGTTATACTGAAACCAAGAGTTACTGACCTTGTAGATTGGGACAGTAGACCAAAAATTGGAAACTTGCTACCTGAGAAAAACTGTTTAAGATGAACGAGGAAAATATTCATCAATAATAAACAATAGTCAACATACATATTTCTAAAGTGAGGAAAGGACTCCTGTTTGTGTTCTGTCATCTGTGAATGGTATATGCCAGTGTCATTCTCTCTTTCTGCAGTCACAATTTTGATCACTGCCCACTTACCCAGATTCTTGCAAGCAACATGGGTGAGCTCACAAAATCCTGGGTTTGTCACATTTTTTTTCCCTTTGGAAGTTATATTTGATATGTACTTTGATTAGAATTACCAATACTATACTTCTTTTCTAGAATTATTTGTGAAATTACAGTGAACTGATGGGTTACAGTGTTTCTATACTTGTACTAGAATAAACGTGTTTAATTACCAGATTATTCCTTTATAAATTTATGGAGATTAGAATAAAGCTAATACCAAACCACCTTTTCTCTTTCATTTACTTCACTGTCCTTTGTTTTGTTTTATTCATTTTTTCAATGGAATTAGAGTTGATCTCATTGTTAGGACTATTGGGGAGATAAGCAAATATTTATTAGTGGCAGGAGACAAAATGGGCAGTTGAGTCTTTGGATTTGTTCATGAGGGTTTTTTTTGTTGTTTATTTATTTTTTTTTAATTTTTTTTGGATATTTTATTTACATTTTAGATGCCATCCCCTTTCCCCATTTCCCCTCCCTAGAAAAACCCTATCCCATCCCCCTTCTCATTTTTGCTTTTATACAATTTTTAAATGTTAATCATTGGCTTTATAAGTTTGCTAATGCTCAATGGATATCCATACAGTCAGAAGTGTAACCCAATACCCAACCTAGATATATCAGCTATCTTTGACTGGCGGAGATACATGAACATCCACCTTTATGTTTCCCCCACCTTCTCTTGTCACCTAGCTCTCCCTCTCCTTCTCTTCCTCCTTTCCTTACTCCTCCTCTTCCTCTCCTTACTACTCCTACCTTAGCTCCTCCTACATATCACCCTTCCTGTTAAAATAAAACTTTTCTCTTAAATACAATTAGAGCATAACAGTACCAATTTGTGTCAGTAAGGTACAAGATAGACCTAATACCCAGTCCATCATTTTGTTGACTAACCAGAACCTCTGTCATCCCTCCTAACTAAAGGACTTAGTTCTGAACCTGCCTTTTTTTCTTTGCTTTAAAATGAATGTCAGCTGAAAACCATCCTCTCAAACTTTTTCTCTCAAAGTAAATAGCCAGGATTGGCTATGAGACTATAAGTCTTCAACCCCATCAGAAATCCAGAGTGACTGAGTTAACTGAAATTATGGGAAGCACAAAGCATAGCTTCTAAAACTTAGCCAATTTATAGAGACCTCTAAACACCTGGACAGTCCTTATACTACAAAACGCTGGAGCATCCGATCTTCAGCCTTCTGGCCCAGGATCATCTGACAGACCTAGTGATGCAGAATGATTAAGGGCTGATTACTCTGTATTGGCAGATATAATCAGTCGACTATTCTGCAAGTGTGTCCTTTTCTGGACAGTGATATGTCTGTAGATGAAAAGAGGCAATTCTTGCCTAGTGGCTGTCCCACCACAACTGGAATAACTCCAAAGATGCTCAATTTTTTCTTAGAATCCAAGACAGGAAGCTGTCAGGAGCAGACAGATCTCTAATCAAAATAAACATTACTACAGAAATGTTGGTAACATAAATTCTGTGGACTTCTGATGTTTTGAAAACCAACTATTTATGTAAAGTAATCTAGACTGTTGTCTGTTAACTCCTCTCAGCTATTTCTAAATAATATATAGAAAACACCCTAACAATAAACTCAGAGCCATGGATTTGCTATAGGCCCTTAACTCACAGGCTAACCATCTCAAATCAGTTAGAAAAGTTAACGAAGGACTGGGTCTAGGCCTTGTATTCCTAAGTGTGTTATATAGGTACAGTGCCTATGAGAGTAACAATATTAATCTCACTTTTATATTAATAAGAAGCTGGTACCAATGAAAACCTTAAATTTGAAATCAAAGTAAACTTTGTACCATTTAAGAAATTATAACTTTAGCTTAATAACAATTGTACAGATTTTTACCAATAGGTTATCGCAGTGCAATAAATCCTAGCTATTCTTCCCTGTTCCAACAAAACCACTACTTTTCCCTAGAAAGACAGCCCAATATTAACCACCTCAGTCCCCAAGCTCAGGGCATAGGGGTGCCGACTCTTCATTAACATCTTCAAGCTGATTATGGGCGTCGAGATATTAGAAGAGTGGCAGGGGGAAGAGTAAATTGATAAGCCTCTGACACTGTGTCTTCACTGCATCCAGCTAGAATTCCAGGACATCAGAGATTCGAGCAGGTCTGCTCAGCTTGCTTGATGAGTAGATGCACCAAGGCTGAGTATTCTAAGATACTGCCCGGGTTAGGGCTCCTGGAAGGCCCGCTTCCTCTAGATTCTGTGAGAGTGAGGGTAGAGCCGCTGCCAGGGATCTGCTCAGTGCTCGGGCCCAGACCGGAAAAAAAACAGTCTTGGTTTTTTAAATAGTTGAAATAATCACACACATCTCAATAATGAAATTTATAGTTTCAAGGAAATGATACATGGAAAGGCTTATGTTTCAGTTTTACTCAGAAGTTAGGAATTAAAAGGATGACCAAAATGCTTCCATATAGGAAACAAGGGATTATCCTCATGGAAAATGTGAAAGCATCTTATTTTTATAAGAAAATGATGTAGTCATTGGATGAAAAAGGAGATTTATTTACTAGAGTTATGACTGTTTTTTAACAATAGGCCATGTTTGTAAAAGGCTCAGTATTTAATATATCATGATTAACTGAAGTATTACTCCAAATACATTACATATTATAGACATAAATAAGTATACTCGAGCTATAAAACTAAGAATCAAAGCTGATTAATCAACAGATTAGTTTAAAAAACATGTACTTAACTCATGAAGTCAATGGATACAAGATTGATTCATTTCCCTCTGGTTTATAGAATTTAAAAACGAAGAACAGAATAATAGTTATTAATCTCACTGCAAGTAAGTAGTTTAAATTTTATAAAAGAGGAGAAGTGATCAATTTACAAAGAAAACTATTAAAGGAATTTGTCGTACAGTCAAATGAATTCGCATGAAGTACTAGAATCATATTATTATTATCAATAAATTGACTTCTTTACACTTTTCATACATCTTACACAATGACTTTTGCTATGCTCCTCTGCTATAATTTTATTCACATTATTGCCTGGATTCCTTTTTCCATTTAAAGCTTTTTTCCCATATTCATAACATTTTTGGTTTGGTTTCACATAGAAGTTAAGTAGGATCAATTGTGGGTTTGGAATTATCCATTAACACCTGGTGAATTTACCAATGAGTGCACATGGACTCAGTTCTTCCACCTCATCCAGAAGCTATTTGTTGCCAGTATTTTCATAATAAGTGGTAGTAACTGTGAGTTTCTTACCTACGTACTCATAGCTAACTGCCAGACAGCTTGATCTGTGTAGGCTCAGTGCCAGTATCTGTCAGATGATAGGAGTTCACAACTGCTGTATCCTGAAGTCACAAAATTAAAATTTCTGCTTGAGAAAAATAAAGGTTTTTTATTTTTACCCAAATTCTTGATATGGAGAAGAAAATTAAACATTGATGTAGAGCAATACACTTTAAGAGATGTCTAAGGAGGTTTGATTCTCTATAAATACCTCTTAAAGAAACAAATGAATGTAATGTAATCATGAAGCATTTTAATCTATTCAAATTGTTATTGGGTTTGATAAATTATTGCTTTCATTAAAAACCAATGAACTCTTTACTTGCATATGTTGAATGAATATATATATATATATAAAATCTTCATATGTATTCATTTTTATGGATCAATGTTAAACCTATAATTAAGAGTAAATTTTAATTTGATCTATGCCTAGTGGGAAATGTTTGTTATTCTGTTACACTAAAATTACAGATTCTTTTTTGCCTTCTTATAAAAGCATTAAAATTACAGTTGATAATTTTATATAACCATTTTTATTAATTTAAAGATAACACACTTGAATAATAGCAAGCAAATTAATATGTGAACACGAAACCCAAAGTATATATGGATTTTTTATTTACTAGATTATAGACTCTTCTAAAAGGTCGGTATATCAATTTATTTGGACTTAGAACATAGTGACACATATGCTGGCCCTATTTTTAGTAAACTTGGCCCATTGACCCTTCATGTACTTAAAAGAAAACATATTTATCTGAGCAGTGGTCACTCAAGACATCTGACCTTCCTATGCCATCAAAGCTTCCCATGAAGACAGATAGTACACTTGGAAGAGCAACTCCTAATATCAAAATCCATAACTCAGCATTCTACAGTTGTCTGTCATTTCACCAATGCGTTTGCTATTTTCTGTTATGTAGGGCAAGAAAACATGCAGGGTATATGGTCTTTACTCAGGTAGGATTTTCAAGAGGGGCAAGCTAAACGAAAAATTCTCACATTGTCAGAAAGAAATGTTAACAATAATTATTTCCATTTGTTTTTAAAAGCGTTCCCAAGAGTGCTTTATACTGTAGACTTTTTGAAGCAGTACCCTGGTAAATACCTACTGTGTTTTTGTATTCTCCAGCGTAAATGCCACAGGTACACTGAGATACCATAATTCAACATTCTGAGTGGTTCTATTGATCCACTGAGATGTTCTGTGGTGTTAAGAACCATGGAGTAGCTTAGTGCCGATGGAAACTTACTGAATTTTGTGATTCTGAACAGATTCAGGCTCTAAGTTTGAAGTGAGACACCAAAATTCTTCCCTAACAAGTCATAAGGGAATATTAATACTCAACTTGATGTTACTAAAAGTATAATAGCTAAGTGAAATAAATTGATTGTAAATGCATTAGCTAAAATTCCTCTCGAGTTCTTCTGTTCTGGGGTAGGTCTTATTCACTTGACTATTGTGGTTAGGTTTTTTTTTTTTTTTTTGGAAATGTTCTATGTCCTACATAGGCTTCCTAATTTGTATACATGGTCCTTGTTGTTGGTGCTGTTGGGGAGTTTTATTTAGAAAGTACAGCCTTGATTAGAGGAAGTACATCACTGACAGGTATAAGGGGCGGGGCTTTGAACATTCATAACCTCACTGTACTAACAGAACTGGAAATTCTCTCTCTGTGACTCTTGCTTATGGTAAAAGTTGTGATCATTTGCCTTCCCACACTTGCCTCTCTTCACTCATTTGCTCGCTACCATGCTGTCCTGCCATGCTGGGCTCTTATTCATCTGGAACCATGCCAAGTAGACTTCTATAGGTCATTTATAACTTGGACTCTTGGTCCTTTTAATCTTAAATCCTCACAGAGTAAGCAGTCTGTTTAGGATATTAAAATATATTTTCCTGACAGAAGTTTAGTTTGAGTAACTGTAAGTCTTTAAGCATAATGATTTATTTACTTCAAGAAAACCACTAATTTATTTGAACATTTATTTAACATATGGTATATGCAAAATCTCTTCTAGAATCTAGAAGAGGACTGAAGAGATTGTTGAGTGGGTAACACTTGCTGTTACTGCAAAAAGCCTGGGTTCAGTTAGTAGTGCCTTCATTGGTAGCTCAGCACTATCTATCAATCCAGGAATCTGATTCACACTTCCAGCTTCCACCGGCACCAACATATATTTGGTTTACATAATACACATACAACAAAAATCAATAATAAAGCTTTAGAGTCTAGAAGATGCAAAATGAATAAAAAGATATAATTTTGTCTAATAGAGAAATTATGAGAAAATATTTGTAAAAACATATCCTACTTATGTTTTAGAGTTAGCAATTATATTCTTTCAAAATTTTGTACTTAGATTATATATTTAAAAAAACAAAATTTTCTTTTTTATTTTGCATCTTGAATTTTTACTATCATAATTTTCTTGGTAATTATAATAATAAAAAATTAAAAATTCTCCAAAATGTGATGAGAGTCTGTGGAAATCTATCCATACCTCCAGTTCCTGCTCTCTGGATCCATTTCATATCTGCATCTAAGTCAATGGTTTTCAACCCATGATTCAAAACCTCTTTGGAGGTCTAACAACTCTTTCATAGGTGTCTCTTAAGACTATCAGAAAACACAGATATTTACATTATAAGGGAAGCAAAATTACAATTATGAACTAGCAACAAAAAATAATTTTATGGTTAGGTGTCACCACAACATGACTAATTATTAAAGGGACACAGCATTGGGAAGCTTGAGAACCATTCTCTGTGGTGCTATCTGAACTTTGAAATGTACCTTATTTCTATTGCTTACTAGAGAGATTCAATATAGTGCTAGCTATTGTGAGTGGCCTTTATTCCTCTTTCTGTTTGACTGCTTCTGATATTTACTCATAAATTACACACACACACACACACACACACACACACACACACACATCTCCCAGATAGTCCTTGTAATACAACATAACTTGAACAGCATCTTTAGTGCCTAACTCTATGTTGGTTTTAACACAGAAAATATCAAAGCTCTTCTACTCCCTTTTAAATATAGTTAAAAATGCTGAGGTTGGTGAAGAAAATTCTGCCAATCTGAAAGTCACAGTGTGTTAGCATCATCCACGATCTCTGTGGAAAAGCTAGAGAATGACTCACTGAGAACAAAAAGGCAAAAGCCAAAAGCACAGATTGCTTTTTGACTCATGAGCTGGGATTATGAACAAGTCATGTTTCTTTAGAAGATCTGCTAGCAAAGTGAATCCATGGTTGTTTTGTGTCAAAATCCCTTTTGATAAACAGTTACTGAGTACATTTGTTTATTTGAAGAATATCTGTCAATATTTACAGAAGTAGATGTTGAAATTTAAAGTATCTACTTAATATTTAGTTAAACTATCAATAATAAATCCAATCCCTTATCTGTTGACATAAAAACTTTTCATAAAATTTATTTTCAAACAGAATAATAAATGTGCTATTGTGGAGACTGTCTCAGTATGCAACTCTGGCTGGCCTGGACCTTTCTCCAGACATCAGACTGGCTTTGAATTTGTAGCAATCCTCCTACCTCTACTTCCTATCCTCTTTTTTTCTGCTACCCAAGTGCTGAGACTGTAGACATATATCACCATGCTTAGTTCATTTTGCATTTTCTTAAGGCCTACAAAATAGTTCTGTTCATAAACTAAAGGATGACAAAGCTTGTTTTTCTATTTGTTTAAATGTGGTATCTATTTTAGCTAATATATATTAAGAAAGGTATGACTTCAATTGATATATGCAATGAGAAAAAACATTAAATATTCTGAGTGCTAGGATTAAAGGCATGTGCCACTACACCCAGCTCACATTAAATATTCTGATAAACTGTCAGGTAATGTCAGATAATTGTAACTTTTCTAGTTAATGCTTCTTCAATACCTAGCATTATTTTTTTTAATACTGGTAGTAATATATAATCTGAAGTAATGCCAATCAACTTTTGATTCTCTTAACATTAGTAGAAATTGAGAGTCTCTTGAATAAGCAAAATCACTTTTATTAGGAAAATAAACTTTACTTAATGATTTGTCTTAAAGGATTTTGTGAACCACCCTTGTGAGAAATAATAGTCAATGTATCTAGTCTTGAGAGAAATTCCTACTATATAACATGATCTCAAAATTCCTCGCTCCTCCATGTCAGTTCTGCAGAGCTTACAAAAGCTCCTTAACAGGTAATTCTTTTCTAGTCAGTGATGATAGCAACAATAGTATCAATTTCACAAGACCTCTATACTTAAATGAGAAATAATGAATCTGGAATGCTTGATATGGGCTTGGTCTATTGTTTATTTCAATAGATACCAATTATTATTGATATTTATAAATTCTTAGTATGTATCAGAAGTCAATTATCATGGAGCTCAATAGTTGGCTTGTCGCTTAGGAACACTGTTTGCTCTTGAGGAGGACCTGAGTCCAGTTTCCAACACCCACATGGAGGATCATAATTGTCTATAGCTCCAGCACAGGGGATCCAACACCTTATTCTGGCATCCATATGGGCATACAGAGACACACTTGTAGTACGCATACAAACATGCTGACAAATGTTCATATACCTGAAATAAAAAATAAATAAATCTTGAAAACAATCAGTATATAACTAAAAGTTGAATGATTATATAAATAAATACAAAAGGTTTTTAACTCTGTGGCTAGGAAGTCTTGAGCTCTAGGAGTCTTAGGAATCAGAAAATGTCCAGGAAAGCCTGGATTGCCACAATGAAAAGTCACAATAAGATAGCATGCTTGCAGGAAATATTTAACTTCAAATAGAAGCAAATGAAACAAAGTGTGTTTATACAGTCATAAGAAAAATGTAACCAAGAAAATGAATTTTTCAACTGAAGTGATTGCAGTAGAACTGAGTTGGACAGCATTTGTTTTGTTTGAGGGGGAAAAACATTTTTCCGTCTTTTCATTAGCACATGCACTGAATAGTCCCATGTGATTAGCAAAATCATCTTGAAACACTGGCATGTGTTGGCCACAGATGCAAATTTAAATGGCATCTCCAAATTCCCTTCCCTCATCTCATTTAAGAGGGAATATTGCTGTACTTGGACTCTGGTCCTTCTAATCAGGCAGCATGTTTCCTGTCACATACAACACCTGGCTGAATCCCATGTGCCAAGTGTGCCCAGCTCAGTGATATGTCTGTAAGTGATTATTTCTATTACCCACATAAGGGCAGGAGATATGAGATTCATCCCATGCTTACCTTTATACGGACTTCTCTTTTCACCGAAAATGTCTATATCAGTTGGCATAAGTGGTATCACCTGAGACCCTACAAGAACAATTCAAAGAATTAAGACTAAAAGTATCAGACAAAAAAGACACCTCACTGCTGTTATGGTTTACATTTTCCTATATTTAATGTGATGTTTTGTTTGATGAAAATTGTCTGCTGTTTTAGAAACTAATCATAAACACTGATTTGTATTAGACTTGATCTATTTTGTGAGCAAATGTGTGTGTGTGTGCACTCTCTCTCTCTCACACATATATTCTATAGGGAGATAATATAGAAGTGAAAACTAACATAGATACAATATTTTTGGAATCAGTATAATTTTATAAACTTAACCCCTCCCACATATTGGCATTATAATGCTCAAAGGCCTATTTTTGGCTCTATCTCTTGTGTTGTGGGTTCTGATGAAATCATCTCTTTTTTCAGAATCCCTGAGTATTCAGATTCCAAAGTCTTTAGAGCTTTTTGGCATTCAATCAGTGCATGGAAGGGAATGTGTTGTGTTGTATTTAGCAGACTTTGTTCTCAGAGGAAATGATTAGTTACTGAGTGTATAGTTACTCAGTGCATTTAAGCACAGATTTCCTCTGTAACATCTGTCTATTCTTTGAACATGTAACTGCAAAGCACAGATGCAGAAGAATGTGTGTCCTAAATAAAATGTTTTTATTGTAGTTTTGTTAATCTGATCTGCATATATTTTGAATTATTCAACCTTTCTTGTTTTTCACTCACATATTAGTTGAAGCTGTGTGTAATTTAAGTGAGATGGATACGATGATCAATTCAGGTATATATTCATGCCTGCCTGAGATCACTAAGGTTTTTCATGATAAAATACTTCAGAAAGAGCTTAGTGTCTCCCATTAAATTAACCTATTTAATTGAATATTAATACTATATAAGCAAATGCAATACATAATTTACAGTATGTAATATATTAAAACAATAAAAAGAATCACATTATATGAAATTAAAAAGTAGTACAATTTTGCATAGTAATAGTTGAAATTCTAGAAAAGCAAACATCAGTGTCATATAACCTAGGACAACATTTTATTTCTAACCTGGTGTCCTCTGAGTCCTTCAGCTGAAAAAACATTCATTCAAAAATTGCTTTTATCTTGATTCACTTTGAAGAAAGAAAGTACCCCTTTTGGTTTTGGGAACCTTGTAATAGAGGGAGTCTGCCATTAACTACACAGGGAGATGCCATTTTTTCCTACATTATCTACTGGCTTCTTTGACCATTACACTTCTATATTCAGAAATAGGAGAGGGAGTTCCATAATAATAAGTGGGGTCAGCAGATTTTTCTCTCAGGAACCATACCCTAGGATATCTACCAGCAAGACTATCATTCATTTAAAGTATCTGTCTTTCATGTATAACATAGAAATATATGTATAATGAAAACTCTTTTCTACTTATAAAATAATAGCATAAATGTAGAATTTTGTTGTTTTGCATTATTCTGAATTGTTTAACTTGGGTAGAACACTCAAATTCAATGTATTATAAATGTTCTAGAAATATGGCATGGTGGTTAAGAGTACTGAATGCTTTTCCAGATTACCATGACTTGATTCCCATTTTCCACATGGCAGTTTATAACCATCTCTAGTTCCAGTACTAAACTAGGGAATCCAACAAAGTCTACTAGCCTCTGTTGGTACCAAGCAGGCACAAGGTATACAGGCATATGTGCAAGCAAAATAGAAATACTCATTAAATAAAAATAAGTAAATCTCAAAACAATAAGTAAAATAAAATTAAAATGTACAGGTTATAGAAATAAAGACTATTTGTTCTAAGGTTCAATGAGTGAATATAGCTACAGAAAAGCCATGATGATGCTAGAAGTACTGTTGTCTTGATGAAGAAAATTAATATGCTAAACTGTACATATAAAAATTCACTAAACTAATTGCTCCTACACACAAATACAAATCAGTGCAAATAGATGATTAAAGGGTATGTTAGTGACAGTGTTTCACAAGGTGATATTATTGAAGGGAATCAGGGAAAGAGTACACAGATCATTCTTGAAATATGAATTACAATAGCGTGTGTATCTCCTCTGTTCTCAAAACAAAAATATTCATAAAAAATAGCACTACATTCATCTAGAAAGTGTATATAGAACTTGTAAAGTCTTAGTTACATATTTACAATCATTGATGAGCAGCACAAACTGAAACTCAAGAGTATTTGTTAGATCATATGAAAATCTAAGAGCTCAGAAAAAATCCTCAAACATTACATTGGGGCAGGTACAGGGAATCACAACACACTGTAGGAAGCTTTAGGATCAGGAGTTCTTGTTAAAGTCAGTATCAGCATAAGAAAATAAACCCAATAATTGATAACTTTTCTGGAGAGTTATGGTGAATGTTTGGAGATTCAAACATCTCAGGAAATACATAACAGGGAGACACTAAAAATTCCTGGTTTTGTCCAATGGTCCTATTGGCTTTTCTTAGTGGAGATCACTGAAGAATTCCTGTACTTTCAATAGAACAGAAAAATAACCTAGCTTTCAGAAATATCTCCAAAATATTCTTACAAAACTGTCTCAATGAAATGGTTTTATCAGGGTTCTAAACAGCACTTGTGTCAGGAGAATCTCACCATGCCACACAAAGAAGAAAAACTACACAAGGCTGAACTACTATAATTTTCCACAGGGAGACCAGATATCTATGTTCTACCTTGAAATAGGGAATTACTGTAGGGAAAGACCAACAAATTCCACTGAACTTTCACACTGTAGCTTTAAAATTGAAATGAAAGGCATAGTTTAATTATGGAGGCTGACATCTGAGGAAAAAAAAAACCCTTTGGTTGCTACTATAGATTTGCATGATGATGAGGAAGCTTTAATTGCCATGATTCTCATCCAGTCCCCATTGCTTTGAAAGTTATGAGAGCATCCAGGACAACAGAACTGACTTCTGGGTTTGTAGAAAAGAGCATATCTTCCGTATTGATTTAATGATCCACTTAAATAATGAGCATCATCATTTGTGTGTATGTGTGTTAAGCGTCATCTTTTGCTTTGATTTTAAACTTGTTCTCCAAAATAACCTGTCAAGTTATGTACATTGGTATTTATTCATTTTAATTAATTAATTAGTTAATTAATTAATTTAAAGACTGTGGTTTGGGCCAATTGCAAATTGTCACAATCTTGTAAAACTACTTGAAAAATAAAATAAGACATACGAATAGAGCATAAACAGGATTACATAAAATGTCTAATTCAAGCCCGATGATGCAGAAAAGGAAAAAAATGAAAGAGAGAGAGAGAGAATGATAAAATGGGTAAAAAATACCCACAAATATAGTAGATGTTAATGTGACCAAACTAAATTGCCTATAAATTATAAAAATTATGTACAGTTTGCAGATATGGATAATAAAAGGGTATGAGAAGACTGGGTTTGCCAGAGACCTTGGTTAACTCTCTTATAGGCTGCAAACTTGCAGTCTGAGAGACTAGGCCTAAGTTTCTGTTTCCTAGAAATGAGAAACTGGATCCAGGAACCGTGGTCACTCAACCACAGCCTAGGAAAGTCCATCCAAAGACAGCTTGTCATCTAGCCTGAAGTAAGAATAGGTAGCAAGAATGAGAAAGCAACCCCCACTCCCGGAAGTCTCCAGAGCCTTACCAGTTTTAGAATCAGTCAGATTCCTAGAGGTAGAGCTAACCAATCAAAGTAAAAGGGCACATAACCATCCCTGGAATTTCCCTAACTGACAATAAAAGTTGGTTATGCAAGTCCACCAGGGCTCTTTATTTGAAAATGGGGAGACCCCTGCATGCAAAATTTCAACTGAATCAATGCTCTTTGCTCTTACATACTATTTAAGTCTGAGATATTATTCTTCAGTGATTCTTTGGCCATAACAGGTAAAACAGTGTAAATTAACACCTATCAAAAGAAACCAGGGTATATCAGTTAACTTCAGCAAGTACAGTCCTTAAAGAAAAATTGTCAGCTATAAAAGGAATCATCATACAATGACCTTAACAACAATTCAATTTATGAGAGCTCACCATTCCTCAAATTACACTTAAAACCAACTATCAAAATATACGAGGCAAAACTGGTACAATGCAGGGAGATAAAGAGAATTCATCTATTTGTGGCTAGCAGCTTTAGCACACTTTAACTCCTAATTGACAAAGCAAATATAAACTTAGCAAGAAAACACTTCAATTGGCTAGAACCATCAGTCAACTGCATTTAATTGATATTAGTAGACTACCTCATTTTAAAACAACATATTGTACATTCATCAAGCTCATGTGGAACATTTACCAAGTAGAGTATAATCAGTGTCATTAACACAAACTACCAGATATAAAATAATAGAAATCACACAAAACATGCTATCAATCAGATTATTATAGAATTAAACTAGAAGTTACTATCATAAAGGGGTCTACCCAACAATGCAACATTTTGAAGTTAAGTAACACTTTTAAACACATGATTCTTTAATTGTATTGTTTGATTTTTTTCATATTTAGATACTTTCAGTTGTTTGTATATTCTCAATACCAATCTTCTGTTAGACATGTATGCCTATTTACTCGATTGACAGTTTTCTTGTTGTAGTAGTATAGAAGCTTTTTAATTCCATGACATTTTATTATTCAATTATTGGTCTTATTGCACTTGCAGAGACTTATCCAGGAAGTCTGTAGGCATACCCATAAGTTATATTTTATTCTATATGTCTTCTGCTAGCAGTTAAAGGGTATTCAGTCTTAGATTCTTAGATTGAGTTCTTTGATCTATTTGGAATTGAGTTTTGTACAATAGTTGAAATATGGGTCTAGGAATTTATTTACTTATTTATTTTTGCATTTCAAAAACAGAGTTTTCTAATACTATTTGTTAAAATACTGTCTCTCTGCTATGTATATTTTTGGTGTCATTGTCAAAAATGAGGTTGCTATAATTGTGTAGACTTAGATCTCTCTGTATGTGCCAGTATCATGATGATCTTACTACTGGCCTATGGTATAATTTGAAATCAAATATGTTGGTATCCTTATAGTACACTTTTTGTTTAACTTTGCTCATGATGTATTTAGTATTTTTGTGATACCATATAATTTGAAATTGTTTTTTCTATGTCTAATAATGAGTTTGGAATTTTGACTGGATTGCCATGAATCAACAGAATACAACCATGTCCCTTTATCTATCTTTGTCTGTTTTACTTTTTAAACCTATCTTCTACCTATCCATCCATCAATCCAAATCTTTACCATTTCTGTATTAAATTCATATAATTATAATTTTAATCTATGCATATTTTACCTTATTTTCTACAATGTGACTTTCTTCCTAGACTTGTATCAACAGAGTTCATCACTAATTCAGGTAATTTACATGGGAATACAAAAAGGTGACAAGAGACTACATGAAAATTATTACTTCAGAAGTATTCCGTTTATCCAGTGTGCTGGCTAGTTGTATGTCAACTTGACACAAACTAACGTTATCTGAAAGGAGGGAAACTCAATTTAGAAATACCTCCATTTTATCCAGCTGTAAGGCATTTTCTTTACCAATGATTGATGGGACCGGGGCCAGCCAACTGTGGGTAGTGACATCCTGGGATGATGGTTCTGGATTATATAAGAAAGTAGCTGAAAAGCCACAGGGAGCAAACCAGTAAGCACCACCCTTCCATAGGCTTTGCATCAGTTCCTGCCCCTGTCTGAGTTTCCTGCCCTGTTTGAGTCCCTATCCTAATTTCCTTCAGTGACAAATAGCAATGTGGAAGTGTAAGTCAAGTAAGACCTTCCTTCTGCAACTTACCTTTTGGTCTTGGTCATGGTCATGGTCATAGAAACCCTCACTAAGACATCCTGATTCAATTAAACAAATTTATAGTAAAGTTACTATTGGCGATTTTCAAGGACTGTTCCTATATTTCAGTAAGTTGTTATATTTGGAAATAAGTAGGTAGAGTATACCTTATTTTTACTGTGACATCAGATTTTGAATAAAATCTACATACTTTATGTTGTAGATCTTTGATTGGACAGCTGGTCCCAGTAGGTAGGTAGTAACGGAATGAGTCCCTGGGATCTATAAAGTTAAATCACACACATACAAAAAAATTGTTGTCAGAATAACATGGCTCCTGCACAGTCAAATACGTCTTCAACCATCTGGAATGTAGCTTAATCAAACCTAAACTCAGGATTTTACTTCTTCCATTTTTGTTCTAAGAAGCTTAAAAAATAAATTCTCAACAAAGAAGTGTTTTGATATATTACATATTCTTCTTTTCGACAAATTATGTGATACCACCACAGATGTCATAGTCCATAAAAGTCTATAAAACAAGAAGAATTTAAATAATACTTGTAATGGCTTTCAGAAAATAGGACATATTTTATCTTTTAGGACTATTCTAGGTACACGAACCTGTTGCGGGAGGTATTAGAAATGAGCATGTCCACTGGCTCCCAACTTAGTTGCTAAGTTCCCACACTAAGCCCATTTAAAGCGACAGGCGTTCTGGTGGGCCTGGAGCTCCTGAGCTGGTGTCCTCCAGGCTACTCTCGCTAGCTAGCCCCGTTTGCAACCAATCACTGTGCTTTCAGCTCCGGTTTGCATGCCCCTGGAGCTGCTAGTTCCTTCACAGCCATAACCACCCTGTTGCCGGTGGACCTACGTTCTAATAAACCAGTAAATCAAAACTCTAAAGCTTAAGATTAACCAAACAAATTTATATAGCAGGAACTGCTCAAATTGCAAGATGTCCACACAATTTAGAAGGTTATCCCAATATTCCTAACGTTTAGATTTCATATCTACCAGTTTACTTGATGCCACACGGGTCCACGTCCGCAGCCATTTCACCTCCCTTGCCCTCTCCTGCGACTCTCTACCTCTCTATCTCTCTGCCACCCTAGGTCTACCTACCTTTCCCTGTCCAATCATAGGCCTCCTACTGCAAATACATTGGGCACGGAAATTTCTGCTGCATAAACCTATTTTTCATTATTCTACAATTTTAAGTATCATGAAACGTGTCCAGCTATACTACAGTTGACTTTGTGACTACTTAAGAAAATGACTGTCAATAGTGTATATGTTGACTATTGATAGTCATTACACTGAATGACAATTCCTTTTCAGAATGTTGGATGCTTATAAAGACAAAAAGATATGATATACCTAAATATTTTAGTGTGATAACATTTGTTATTATTCTTTTATTAATTAAATACCCCATTAAAATAACCAACACTAATTTGCAAATAAATCCTAAGATAGTCTTGCTATATGTCTAGTGCAGAACATTCCATGTTATCTTCAAAGATGACATTTTGAGAGTGGTGAAGAGGGTACTTTGCTATTAATTTAGAAAATAGAAAAGGTAAAAGATCAAGTTAGTTTACAAGTAATGTCACTTCAAAAGAGAAAACCTTTTAAATTACCTAACCATATCCTGTATTTTATCATATAAAATCTTAGTCAAAAAAAAAAAAAAAAAAAAAAACCTTCAAGATTACCTGTTTGACTTGTTAACAGAAACTTTAAAAGTATGTTAACAGAAACTTTGGACGGCTCAAAGGGAATGAAGTGGTAGCGAAGGCCCCTGAAAATCAAGGTGATATTTTTATGGGATGAATGATATTCTTCAGAGAAATTAGAATTGATGCTTATCAATATCATCATTTCCTAATCAATTACCAACAAATGGCAGTGACTCGATCTGTAGGGGCTAAGTTACTAATATCTAGAGTGAACACATACAAGTAATGAAATCTGTATGGCCAAGGAAAAGCGCATTAGACCACATCTACTCTAATATTTGTTTATTCTTGGCGATGCTGTAACGTGGGATTTGAAAGATCTACAAATCACTTCTACTCCTTTTCATTTTACCTCAAGAAATCTTCATATTGTACCTGACATTAGAATCCCCTTTTTTTCCCTCATAGTCAAAATGTTCTATATTTTTTTTGTCATTTCATACATTTTTCTGCTTTGTGAGTTATTTTACTCTCATTTTATGAGAAATTTGAAATCTAATGAAACTTTAGGGAAGGATAGTACTAATAATTAAAATTTAACCAGAAGTACCTCTAACATTAACATTTGAATGTATAAATTCTTCATATAAAATGTGAAAGAAAGAGAAATATGCTATAAAATGAATAATACTTTGACAGCAAATATACAATCTACTGAACACATATGTATATACATCTTAATTGCGTCTTCTATAGCATAAAAACACATGGCAAAATAAAGCAGAGATGGACATGAACTATTATGCAGCGCAGCTGCTATTTTTCATGTTAGCAGAAGTCTTGTCAGCCTTGTCCAGCAAAACCTGTGTTGTATAAACCAACATTGGAAATGGATCTGCCCCCCTCTGTTCTTCCTTTGTGCTTTGCACATACTGCTCATAAGTAGCTTGAGGCCTGCTTATTCCTTTATTTCTTCATGACACCCACAACCACTCTACTCATTGGGAGCATCCGCACCTTACTGTGAGCATTACATTGTCCATCTCAGCTGATAGGTAAAACTTTCCTAAATCCCACATAACTGATAAAGATTTGAGGAATGCTCCACGAGACAGAAGAGGTTCTCTGTTTTAGAGAAATGTCACTGAAAGAGAAATCAATCACATGAATTAAGAGCTGTTTATGTATAAATAATTTATAGAAAGTAAATTAATTAACCAAATTCCCAGAAAAGCTTAGTGTAACATTTTAGACCCAGCCAGCATTGTATCAATTTAAGTGCAATGATTTGGCTTGTCTTCTTATGATTTTCATGTAGGAAATGACTATGCACATTGAAGGTTACAATTTAAGAGAATATAACCTGGACTGGGTGTTTGAGCCCTTTCTTCCCAAAGACTTAAACTACTATTTCTTCGTAAACACTCTGACCATTGTATTTAATTGTGTTGACATTTACATGAATGGATTGCATTGTAGTTGTTGAACATGCACTGGGATGATTCCATAATCCTGTTTTAATTAGATGGATGTTTCGAGCATACAAAAATCACAAGCTGCACTCCCTGTGGTGATGCCATACTGGCAAAGAATCAATCACCACGGCTCTGGTTGCCATAGTAACTGATAGCTCCTGCACCACCATCTAAGTGGCAAATGATTGGTAGTGTACTCATAACACAGGGAGAGCAATGAGTTTTTCTATCCTGTCCAGCAGCTGTGCCAGAGAGTTAATTAAAAGCAGAGAACATGAAATAAATCTAAATCTGTGAAGAAATGAAATGTACAGTACAAATTGAATTCCCGTGTCAGATAGAAATTAATATGCAGCGCAAACCACAGAGCTGCCTGAACAAGCAGCAGCAGGGAATCATGGGAAATATTGCCTTTGAGGAGGTTAGAGCTCAGAAGTGGAGAGGGTACCTCCTTATCTTATTACCTAAACAAGCACTTTGTTCAGCATTTGTGTTGACTGATGCATGCAAATTGCAGCCTCAAATGTTAAGAGTTCCTATTTCTAAGCAGGAAGGACAAAGCTTAAATAAGATTTAATTAACAAACTGTTAGCAACTGCAGTTTATCAGCTGTGAGCACAATGTAAGTCAATGTTGCTACTCCTCCTATACTAAAATTCACCAGACAACCTCCATGAAAGTCAATGTGTTTTTATTGATAAGCCAAGAATTCAGAATTTATATTTCAAATATCACAAGCCAAGAAGCAAATACCTGAAATGCTTTCTCAGGAAATAGGAGAGGCTCTGCATAGAAATAAATATACATATGTTTTCTCTTTCCATAGAATGTAGTGCAACAGATCAGGCATGAAGTATTTAACTAGAAATAACCAAGTTTCAGTCCACTTCCATTCCATAATTCAGTTTTATCAATTGGAAAGGTGTTCGGGCAACTTGTTCTCTGTGTGAAGTCAACCACTTCCATAGGGCACAAATGCACCTACCAGACATTCATGAGTTTTAGGAATTGAACAAGAAAACATCTTAAATCATGTAATTCACACCCCCACTGAACCAGCCCAAACAAGGCAAAATTTGGTCTTTAGAGAGTGAGTTTGGCTAACACAGTACTGAATATTATGGTAGAACTTTACTCTTTATATCACAGGCAATTAATGTCCTTGAAATAAGCCATTAAAACTTTCTTAGCAATGAACATTTACATATGATTAATGCTCTACTTCTTACTCCAAATGGTAGCTCCCCTAGGAAAAATTTATATAATGCTTCCAATCATCTACTTTTAGTATATTCTCCAACATCACAAAACAAAAACAAAAAAACCCATATCTTGTGTAGACTTATTTATGATAATTTATGTGAATGGATCCAGTTTTCAGATGCAGTTAATGTCTGCATGATTTTAAAATGTCATGTAGGTGCTGGAGAGTTACCTCAGGCATTAAGAGCACTTAGTGCTATGGATAAGAACTGAAGTTTGGATTCCAGTACTTATATCAGGTGTCTCACAATTGCTTGTAATTACAATTCCAAGGGACCACATATCCTTTCTGTCCTATGCAAGAATAAACACTCATTTTGTCCTACATAAGAATATGCATGCACAAGTACAAAAAGAAAAAAATAAATCATTTTTTATATAAAGGAAAATATCACATAAATATCCATGACTTAAAGAATATAATCCGAAAGCGTCTACTTCACAGGGAGTCCTGTATGTGTTTCAAGCTATGTGTTTAGGCTTCTAATAGCTAGTACAGTTAGGCTGAGTAAAACTGTTACTGAATCAAGGGAGGTGGCTCTCTTGATTCTCAATCTTATTGTTATATTACAATTAATTTTGTTCTGGCTATTGTTGTCTATAAGCAGAAACATTACTAGGAAAACGTTCCGCTAAGTTCACCTAAATAAATATCTGGATGTATGAAATGTTGGGAAATTATATTTATAAATGGTAAAATGTGATGTGATATATACATAAAATAATAAAGTTTTGTATAGTTGTTATATAAGGGTTGGAATTAACTGCAAAATATATTTAAACATTTTCAAAAAGGAAAAGTTTAGAATTTCACAATGAAAGCTTTTCAAAAATGTTTAAATTTGCAAATGTATTAGCTTCCAGGGTGTACATTGTATGTGGCTAGATTATTTCTGGTGGTATAATCACATGTAGAATCTCAACGTCCATGAGATATCAGTATCCAAGATCAATAATACTGTGGATAATATCTTGAAAGTGTTTTATTTATTTTTCTTTTTATTTCTTTACACTCCCATACTCTTCATTTTGGACTTTAGCCAATTATTTTGGAGTATCTCTGCATTCTTGTGTGAAGCAAAAGGGGACTAAATATGTACAGTTCTCTGATACTCTGGGTTTGAAATGATGAACTGCTTTTTATTTGCCAAGTGCATATTATTGAAGACTAAGTTTCTAAAATGTGGTTCTGAAACATATATTTTTAGTAAGCCAATTAGAAAAAAACACACATATGAGAGACAGTAATAGGGAAACAGAGAGAAAAGAAGGAGGTTGTTGTTCTAGGACTCTGCTTAGTATTTAAACAGTAGACATCACAATCATTTTCAAAAGTGGATAAATGTCATAGACTCACTGTAGCATATGTAGACCATATCCAGAGACAATGATTATGAGAATTGGAGCAGGCCAAGAATATAATTGAGAGATCATAAAAAGTAGATTATCCATTTCTCAAATGAAATAGTGTGTATATTCCTTTTAATGTGTTTGTCATAGCCATATAAGAGTTCTGAGGTTCACAAAATGCCCAATGGAAATTAATCATGTTAAACAGTTGTAAGCTTCATAGAACTTGAGACAAAAATTTCACTTTCGGTTAAGTAAGAAATTGCTTCTCTTTCTTCAGCATGGTGATTTTCAACCTGTGGGTCCAGACACCTTTGGAGGTTGAACTACCATTTCATGGAGATCACCTAAGACCATTGGCAAACAAACACATGTACATTATAATTCATAACAGAAACAAAATTATACTTACAGAGTATCACCAAAAATAATTTTATAGTTGAAGGTCACTACAATATGAAGAAATATATTAAAGAGTCTCTGCATTACGAAAGTTGAGAACTACAACTCTAGCATCATTTTCTGTTGATCTTGAAGCCAGCTCCAACTATAATATGTAAAAGAGCCGGGCAATACAACAGTAACAGCAACAGCAGCAGCAACAACAATAATAATAGTAACAGTAATAATACCATAATAACCTGAGGATAGACAGACAGACAGACAGACAGACAGGCAAACAGATAGATAGTTTTATCTATGGAATAAAGCAGTAATACTTAAAGATTCTGAATTATATTATTTAATATGGTAAGTGAAAGGTCAGAATTAAATTTAGAATTATTGAAATTTCTTTAATACAAAGCTGAAAATGACATCACTGAGAATAATGGACTCCTGCACCCTTGATAGTCTGATTCTCTTCTCTTCCAACCTCAGCTTCTTTGGATAGTTGAAAAAAATCTCAGATACATGTTACTAAACCAAACACTTACATTTCAGACACATTGACATGATAAGCTAGTCCTTAGCCAGTCTGAATCCAAAAGATGTTCACAGAAGCAAAGTATCTAGCTCTCAGAAAGGTAAACTTCAGGAAAGTTACTGTATAGACCATGAAATCAGGAATGGCATAATGTTGAGCAAAGAATGGCCTTGTCTTAAAGATTTCAGCAGTTGAGCTGGAGGACAGTGAGTTTAGAAAATGTTTTATCTTTCCAAGAAAGTTTCTTTCTCATATAAGAGAGAAAAAGAGAGAGAGAGAGAGAGAGAGAGAGAGAGAGAGAGAGAGAGAGAGAGAGAGAGAGAACGAACCAGAGAACCAGCTGGGGTTCTCTAAAGCAGGGGAAAAAAGCAAAAGCTACCATGCATAGCACATGAATGATATTTGACTCGGGATGAATCTCACTTTTGAGGTAGAACTTCATACAGCTACCATCTCCCAAGAGCCTTTTCTTAAAATCTAGCTTCCCAATCTTTTAATAATGATGATATAATTATAAAAAGATTGGGAAAGACTGCAGAAATAGGATAAAGTTGAAAATATCTGCTACAAATTTACTGTGTAAGTCATTTGAAGTAGTTTTGTGCATATATATATATATATATATATATATATATATATATATATATAGTGCTTTTATTGATAGGATGAACAACAATAGCACATGGTAGAGAAAGCAAGCTGAAGCCAAATGTGCCCTCTTTCTTCAATACAAGGTTGAATTTTGGCTTAAACAAATTTATGAAAATCTCTGCCGTAACTTGAGTAAGTTTGTCATCTTGTTTATGTTAGGTATTTCCCAATATTAGACATTGACTAAGAGGACCCTCCATTGACTGGAAGACCTTTCACATCCTAGCAGTGCTTCAAAATGAATGAAACTAATCCCAAATTCTATTTATTGTCAGAGAAAAAAACACATCCACAGTAAAACAAAGTAAACACAACAAAATAACATGTTGCCTATAAGCAATTTACTGTTCCATTTATTCAATGTTTATTCCTCATTTGTTATTTTGTTACTAATTGTAATATTTGATATGTTGTAGCTCATCATGTCCATGCCTCATCTTTTTCTTTCATTCCCTTCCTCCCTATCTGTTTTAAATGTCAGGTTAAACATGTGTACTAGTTTTTTTTTTTCTATAAGCAGTTTTAATGGTTTCATTTTACCTTGTAGGGATTGCTAAGTCCTGCCATGGAGAAGGGATAGCTTGACACAGTTCCTGTCCCTGGAGTAGAAATAGCAGGACATGAGCCTCCATGAGTGCTGATGGTTGTTTTGTATAAAGGTTGTTTCAATAATAATGTACATAATTTACTTTATGCTCCTCTTTGGGATATATTCTCTCTGCCAAGGTTATGGGTGAATGTGCTACTTGCCAAGGTTAATGACTCCATGAAAATTAGAATTAGCACAAGTCTGAGAGTTGAGACTGTGTCTAATGTCCAAAGCAAAATGGTAAATTCTGTGGCTTTCAGGACAGGACAGCATTTAAGGCTGTGGGAAAGAACTTTGAAAACCTGACTTCAAGAAAGTATATAATTTCTCAACTATGTAAAATATAAGGATACAATATTAACTATATGAGGGGGATTCATGTACCTAAAAGAACAGAAGCAGCTGCACTATGAGCATTTACAAAGGCAAGCAGATCTCTAAACTCATTACTATGCTTAAACAAATATACTTTCTGTCTTTACTAAAAATCTAGGGGCTAAGTTTATAAAATTCTGATTCATGGGATAACCAAAAAGGAACCTGGGGTGGACAAATGCATTGATATACTAATAAAAGATTAGGCTTTTGTCTGCAGCAACTGAGCTGCAAGATCTCTGGAGAATGGTCTTGAGCAGAACACAAGACTGTCAGCTTGTACTCATGATTGATCTTGAGTCATTTTTTCAGCTATCTCCAAACACCCTTTCTCAGAACCCCTCTCTAAGCTGAGGCTGGTGCTTGGCAGGGGATCAGATGAAGTCCTCAATGTGTGTGCATATTTGACAGAAGCATAGCTATGTCAAGAGCCCCAAAGCCTCAGACCCATGAGAATGAGAAGACCTAGCCTTGGTCAGGCTCACACGAATGGCAAGTCTTCATCTGGTGTAAGTATAGATGCTGACAAGGTATGTGGAAAGTGTCAAGCATACATTTTTCCTATTGGATAATTGAAGCATGAGACTACTCCCCTACAGAGAGTTCATACTGAAAATAAGCTATATATAATAAACACATATGTTCATCCAAGTGTACATAATAAAGCTATTTCTTTGTTCTTTTGTGTACAATGAATTCTCTGAATTTCTAGGCAGATGATAAGCCTACATAAGCTTATGAAATTTAGATTTTCCTTATTTGTGCCTGTGGTTTCTTCTTTTCCTATTAACCTGATTCAGGTCAATCTGAAGCCATGCAGGATGCAACACTACTTATTCCCCATTTCTCAGTTATTTCCATCCATAGGATCCTAGTCCTGAGTTTGATAAAGGTTGTATAATATGTTAGTATATGTGTTTTTATAAGCTAAGCAAAATCTTAATGAATAACCCTGCATAAATCACAGATATGTGAAACTGTGTGATACATGTTAATTAAAATGGATAAAACAAGTAAGTTTATATGTAACCCGCACTAGAAAAGTTTTGAAGCCACTAGTAATCTAAAGAATCCAGGCACTATTCTGCTTATGGTGCCATCTAAGAAGACCCTATATTTCTTGTATATATCACTTGAAATATATGCTGTAAACATTATGTCAATATACATTTTCATTTAACGAGCGATTATTGAGTGTTTCTTGTGTTTTTGTCACTGTGTGAATGAGGCTGATGTGGTTGCCAAAACTGAGAAAGAAGGATGACAATACTTTCACTTCCCAGCTTGTGATGTGTGTGTTACATAAAATGACTCCAGTGTGGGTTTTGTGATTTCGTTTGGCCATCTTGAAATTCATAGCCATTCTTGTACAAGGAGATCCTACAATTTTCATTTTGTATTTTAACCCATGATTTATTCAGTAGACTGTCGATTTGAAATCTTTTTGTATCTACAGATTTTCCCTAAACACACTTCAAGTTTCATCTGGATCTTGCATTTAGATATTTTTGAGACTGTGAATGGATTTAGGCTTCTTTGTTAAGACACAATGTAGGTCCATTATATCGCCTCTTTCAGAAATATAAAAGAACAGTTTGAAAATGTACACAAACCCTCTCCTGTGTCAGCAAGACTGCAGTGTAACTTATTTAAATGATTAGTCTATAATGTGCTTCTGTTTGAAGAGAACAAGTTCTATGTGAGAAAGAATTGTGTAAATTGAAGAAATTGTGAAGTTTGTTTTAGCAATATGCGAGATGGGACTGTGCATTGTTCTTGCTATCCCTTTCTGACTTCTGGTGGGTAGTGCTTTCTAGCTGGTTCTCTGAGCACTGAAAATTGAAACCACAGGGGACATGAACTTCTCCTTTTCATTTTGCAATCATTCATTTTTGACTCATGCGTACTGGGGACACATAAGACTTTTAGCCTTGTTACCTATATACGTAATTGCTCTTTCTGAGTCCTAAAACTTACCTTTATATCCTCAGTAGATTGACTTAATGTAGAGATTGTGACCTGAAAATTATTTGTAAGACATCAAATGATAGTTCATGTTCAGGCACTCAAATTAGTACTTTATATATGATTTCCTATGGCATTGGGAGTTATTATTCCATCTTACTCTGTAAACATGTCTGAATTCAGATGGTTTTATCCCCTTTGATGTTTTTTTCAATGAGAATGTTCTTAGAGATGCATTTCTAAGGTATTAATGCCTTTCAGGCACTTTAGGAACTACATTCTCTAAAATAGAGTTTCAAATTCATCTTCTTTTTAACCAGCCTTACATAACCCCACCTTAAATATTCCCGGCATGAGTTCTCTGAAAGCATAGATGAGGTGGTGTTTGGAGGCAAATAGTAAAAAAGGCATTAACATATACAAAGGGCATAAGGTAGAAATAGGGTTAGTGAAGGAGTCAGTCTGTAAAATAAGTTTCATGAAGTCTCAGTCAACTAGCAGATCTTGGAAGAATGTCTTCATCTGATTGAAATACTGTACTTTGCTCTTGCTGTCCTTTCCTGACTTCTGTTGGTGATGCAGAAGTTATTGACAGCAGGCTGCTTTAGGAAAGACTTTACTTAATCAAAGTAGACGTTTGTAGTGAAAGTATATCAAACAGGGGAAGTCAAAGGCTACATCCCAATGCCCTTCTCACAGCTGGATAGCTCCTTGTTTTAGCTGAAGTCCAGACATGTCATCTCCAAATTCATTCTAGAAGATTTTCATCTGAATGCCTCCAAAATAAGTTTTTAGATTAAATAGCTAGAATAATTACATTCTTAGACAGATAAAATTTCACTCATATGATAATAGGTCTTCTAAATAGGAGTTTCTTATGAAGGAGTCACAGCATAATTAAATTCTGTAAAACTTTGTGAGCATATTTTGACATTATATTTTATGTTGTGGTTATGAAACTATTAAACATTATGTTGCTTATATTTGAGCACTGTGTTAACTTAATGTGTCTGCCATTTACCCTATCGTTATTCTTATAATTTTGGTTCTGAGTAATTCCTTCTTGAACTAATAGGTTTGGGTCAATTTATTTTGTTTTGTTTTGTTTGTTTGTTTGTTTGTTTTGGATTTTGCAACTCTTAGTTTCAAATAGAATTATTTGTTAGGTATAAGGAGGCAAACTTTTTAATTGTCAGGTTTATTGTTTCTATTATTCTATAATTTTATGTTATTCTCTACTTTTCTTTTGACATTTTTATTGGTTATTTTATTTATTTACATTTTAAATATTATCCCCCTTTCTGATTTTCCCTCAGAAAACCCCCATTTCATTCCCCTCCCCTCTGCTTCTGAGGGAGCTCTCCCACCCACTCCCTCCTTACTGCCCTAGCATTTCCCTACACTAGGGCATTGAGCCTCCACAGGACCAAAGGCCTCCCCTCCCTTTGATGCTAGATGAGGCACCCTCTGCTACATATACATCTGGCAAGCCAAAATTGGGTAAGATTCTGCACAGAGCCTTACCAATCTAAGACAGAAGTTCATTGCCTTTGATAATGCATATTCCATGATGGGTAAGGAAGAGATTCTTGTCAGAATGACCTAAGACAGGCTCAGTCTTGTTAACAAAATAAAATAGGGGTAGAGGTGGAGAGCCTTTGGGGCTGCTGGGCAAGAAGCTGACATGGGCCAAAGATAAGGAAAGGGGCTGCTTGACAGGAATATTACATTGGCCAAGGACAAGCAAGTAGGCTTCAAGCAGGAATCTGATATTAGACTAGAACAAAAGAGTAATTTCATGTAGAAGTCTAAATCGTAGGCTACAACAAAGAAGTAATATCAGGCAGGAATTTAAATACTAGGCCAGAATAAAGGAGTAATTTCAGACAGGATTCTAAATTTTAGACTTAGAGCAAGGAAGTAGGCTTCAGACATGAAAATGACCTTGGGCTCGGATAGGGAAGGAGGCTCAGATACTTTGGTCATCCTCATAAGCCTTTAGAAACAATGATCATGGAAGTCTTCATGTAACTGGATTTAATGCCCTGCTTTTTCTTTGACTATTTGTGTTTATTGTATTGCTTGTTCCTTGACTATTTGCATCTATTGTATTGCTAGACCCTCAACATAGAATTGACCTACTTACATGCATGTAATCAAAATGGTATAAAAGCATAAAGGAATAGGGGGTATAGGATAGGGGGTTCTAGGGAGGGGAAATGGGGAAAGGGGATGATATCTGTACTGTAAATAAATAAAATATCCAATAAAAAAAAGAAAAAAGATGACAAAAAAAAGAAGAGACAAGAAGTATAAGAGACAGGGTAGAATGAGGATGCTAAGAAAACAAGGCCTTCTAAACACAACAGGATTGATGCACATGAATTCATGAAGACTCAGATAGCATTCATATGGTCTGCATAAACCAGGTGGGTTTCTAGAGCTAAAAGGACAAGTGGACTTATACTCCAACCCCTAACCCAGAAGCTATGTCCAATTGGTAACCACTCATAAATGAAAAATGAAAGTTTTCTCCCAAGGAATCTCAGTGAGGAAACAGACTATTCTCAAGTGTAGACTTCACGCCCACATGTAGATGTTGTGTGCTGTTATATTCCCCTTTTGGGTCTCTAATTTTATTACTTTGGATTTCTAATTTTTCACTTTACCTTTAGTTATTTTCAATAAGGGTGTATTAATCTTATTGAGGTTTCTCAAAGAACCAACTCTCCATTTCAATGATTGTTTATATTTTTGTTTTTATTTGTTTGTATTTTATTGATTTCGGCTCTGAGTTTTATTACATCTTACCACCTAATACGCTCTTCAGCTACCAGTTTTTCTGTTTGTTCTAGCACTTGCAGGTATACTACTAAGTAGATAAATTTTACAAATGTTTAACAACCAAGTAGATGAAAATAGTAATTAAAAATATCTCCCAACTGAAAAAGCCCAGAGGTAGATAGATTCAATGAAAATTTTAACCGCCCTTCAAAGAACTAACACAAATATTTCATAAAATATGAAAGGAACACTAACAATGTATTAATGAGGCCAGTATTACACTGATACTAAAACCAGACAAAAATCCAAGTGAAAAGGAAAGTAACAAGTCAATTTAATGCAGATAGAACTAAGAGCTTTCAGTGAAGTATTTGCAACCATATTTAAGAACATATCAAAATGATTGAAAGAAACTATGAAATCCACTTCATCTCAGAGCAGGAATGCTTTAACAGACATAAAACTTACACATACACACACACACACACACACACACACACACACACACACACAATTTCTACCATGTAAACAGAAAAAAGGACAAAAACATGATCATCTCTTAGCTATAGAGAAGCTTTTGAAAACAATCAATATCCTTCATGATAAACATCCTGGACTAAGAATATAGGACAAACATTAAAATAATAAAGGGAATATACAACAAAACCATAGACAACATCATGGTAAAAGGCTAAAATCTCAAAGAATTTCTACTAAAATCAGGAAGACAAGGATGTCTACTATCTCTGTAGACATCAAACATAGTGTTTGAAGAATTAGCTAAAGCAATTCAACAATTAAAAGAGATATAGGGAAGACAATAACTTCTAAAATGTAAATAAAATATCCAATAAAGAAGAAAAAAGAAAAGTGTCAAAGGATTCATATTTACCAATAAAACGCACACACACACACACACACACACACACACACACAAAGAGAAACACAACTGAAAACTCCACCAGAAAATGCCAAGAGCAAATAAAAACAAAGATACTAAGAAAGAAATTGGGGGAAATGTTCATTAAAAATAGCTTCAAAATTTGGAAGAAGCCTAACATCCTAATTAAGAAAACAAAAACTTATATAGTAAAAACCTTAAGGTACTAAAGAAAATACAAAACGTTGAAAAGCCCTACTATGATCATGAATTGGTAGGAATCATATTGTGGAAATGGCCATCTGACTCAAAGCTACAGATAAATCAAAACCTACAGATTAAAACAAATTTAAACCTACAAATTAAACAAAATTCTCACCGAAATCAAATACAATTCTCCACAGAAACTGAAAAACAAATCTTCCATTTTATACACACACACACACACACACACACACACACACACACACACACACACACAGAGATAGTTAAAACATTCCTGAATGATAAAATCATTGCTTTTAAAATTATTGCTGATTTTAAGTTTTGTTGTGAAAATATTGTAATAAAAAAGACATGGTATTAGCATTAAAAGAAAAATACATTAGTTAATAACATAAAATTCAGGCCAGCACACCTCTCAAATCTGATCAATGACAGGGATGCTGAAAATGTATAACTGAGAAAAGACAGTATCTAGATAGCTACATGGAAAAGTATGAAACTAGATCCTTTTCTCTCCTTACAAAACTCAACTCCAAATAGATCAGGGACCTCAGTATAAGAACTGATAATCTGAATTTGGTAGAAGTGAAAATGGTGAACACACTTGAAACTCATAGGAATAAGAAAGGTTTTCTGAACAGGACCCTGGTAGCATAGATATCAATAACTGATAACTGAAACTTCATAAGCCAAACATGGAGATCATGAGTCATTTGAAGGAGCAATCTATAGAGTAGGAAAAATCTTTCCCAGATATTGTTCTAATTTCATGCCAACTTGACACATGCTAGAGTAATTTAGAAAGAAGACCCTTCAGGTGAGAAAATGTTCCCAACAAATGCACAATACCATGGTGTATTTTCTTTAGTGATAATGGATATGGGAGTTCCCAGCTCACTCTGGATTATGCTGTTCTTGGATTTGTGGTGCTGGACAGTAAAAGTTGGCTGCACAATTCTTGAGCTGGCCACTTCATCTTTTCCTGTCTCTAAATTTCTGCCTTGACTTTTCTTCCTGACTTCCTTTCTTTACCAGATATATTGTAAACCTGTAACCAAAATAAACCCTTTCACCAAGGTACTTTTTTTTGTCATAGTGTTTATCATGGCAATAGAAACACTAAGACAACTATACATTCACTGATAGTTTAACTGTAGAGAATAAAAAGAACTCAAAAAAGCTGAACAGCCATAGACCTATTCATTTATACTAAAAAGCAACCAAACAACCACACAAAAACTGAACAGCAAGAAAACAACCACCACAATTATAAATTTTGAAATAATAAACAAGGTTCTCAAGAGAATAAATACAAATGGCTGAGCAGTATTTTTATTGATTGATTGATTAATTAATTTTACATCCTTACTTCAACTTCTATTCCCAGTCCCCTCTTCACACTTACCCTCCCCTCTGTCCCCACTGCTCCTTTACTCCTCAGAGAAGGGGAGGCCTCCCATGGATATCAATCAGATTTGGCATATCAAACTGAAATATGACTAGGTTGCATCTTCTATTGAGGCTAGACAAGACAGCACAGGTAGGGGAAAATTCTAAGAGCATGGAACAGAATCAGAGATAGCCCCTGTTGCTGCTTTAGTTGTACCACATGAATACCAAGCTGCCAAATATCATTAACAGTGTCAGGAGTGGGCTCTCTCTCAAGGCAAGGGTATCAAGTTGGCACAATCATTAATTGGACATTTCTTTAATTTCTGCTCCATCTTTTCCTCTGCACATAGTTTAAGCAAGATAAACTGTGGCTCTAAGACTTTTGTGGCTGGGTTGGTGTTTTAATCCCTTCATTTGAAGTCTTGTCTGGTTACAGGAGACAGCCAGTTCACCCTCCATATTCTTCATGACCAGGAGCCTTAGCTAGGGTCAACTTCATAGATTTCTGGGGATTTCCATTGTTCTAGATTTCTAGCTCTTCCCAGAGATGCACCTCAATCACCAATTCCAGGTCTCTTTCCCAGTAAGTACTATCTCCCTCTATTATCCCTCACTTGGTTTCTCTGGTTTCCCTCTCCACACTCTACAGCAACCAGTCCTGTTCCTCCAATCACCCCCAATGCCTATTCTATTTCTGCTTTTCAATTATGCTCAGGCATTCTCCCTTCATCCCTCCTTTTTACTTAGCTTCTTTGTGTCTGTGGATCACAGCATGGTTATCATGTATTTTATGAATTATAATTGAGTACATACCACCTTTGTCATTCTGAGTCTGGATTAACTCACTTAGGATGGCCTTTTCTAGTTCCATCCATTTGTATGCAAATTTCATGATGCCATTGCTTTTAAAAAGCTGAGTAATATTCCATTGTGTAACTGTAGCAAATTTTCTTTATCCATTTTTTGGTTGAGGAACCCAAAAGGACATGCAGGATATGTACTCACTAATAAATAGATATTAGCCAAAGAAATACAGAACACCTAGGATACAATACACAGAACTCAAGAAGGCTAACATGAAGAAGGGCCCAAGTGAGAATTCTTCAATCCTACTTTGGAGGGAGAAGAAAACAATCATGGGAGGCAGAGAGAAGGTGGGACCTGGGTGAGAGAGGGGAGAAGGAGGGAAAAGGGGGACCGACCGTGATCAGGTATAGCAGGAAAGGAAACAGAAGAGAATCCCTGAGGGCCAGCAGAATGAATGGATCCTGGTTGGGGAGGGGGTCTAGAAAGTACCAGAGATCTGGGAGGCTATAAGACTATCAGGATCCAAAGAGAAGGACATTAGATGAAATGCCCAACAGTGAAGAGAGTAAACTGGTAGAGTCCACCTCCAGTAGAAGACAGGGCATCAAGTCAAGGGATGGAGTTGCCATCCCACAGTCAAAAACTCTGAGAATTGTTCCTGTCTAAAAGAACTGCAGAGACAAAAATGGAGAGGAGATTGAGGGAAAGGGAGTCCAGTGACTGGCCCAACTTGGGATCTATCTCAAGGAGAGGATCCA
The DNA here is from genome assembly GCF_011762505.2 of Arvicanthis niloticus. Classification (NCBI taxonomy): domain Eukaryota; kingdom Metazoa; phylum Chordata; class Mammalia; order Rodentia; family Muridae; genus Arvicanthis; species Arvicanthis niloticus. The sequence goes on from NC_047662.1 coordinate 59,860,140, forward strand.
AGGCCTGACACTATTTACTTATTCTATTGTGTGCTTAGAGAGAGGAGTCTAGCCTGGCTGTTCTTTGAGAGGCCCAACAAGCAGCTGACTGAGACAAATGCAGATACTTAACACTCAACCATTGGGCTGAAGTTAGGCAAAGGTTGAAAGAAGCTGAGGAGGAAGGCCATCCCATAGGAAGACCAGCAGTCTCAATTAACCCAGATATCTGAGATCTCTCAGACACCGAGGAACCAAACAGGCAGCATACATGAGCTGGTCTGAGGTCTTGGACACACATACAGCAGAGGAGTGCGGGGACTGGCCTCTGTGTGAGAAGAGGCAGGTAATCCTCAGGAGACTTCAGGTTCTAGAGAGTGGGGAGACCTGGTGGGGAGAGGGACACATCCTCTTGGAGACAGAGCAGAGGAGGAATGGAATGAGGAATTGTGGTTGAGCAGACTGGGAAAGGGTCAATGACTGGACTTTAAAAATTAAAAGTTAGAAAAAATATCTAGAAGAGAAACTATAATATTATTCTTATAAATGAATCCGACTCCTAATGATATGGCATTAAACTCATAGTTTAGTCAAGCTTTCAGTCCTCATCACAGAAGCTTCTTTTTGCAGTAGATGGAGAGTAAGAAAGAGATCTAAAATTGGTCAACAGGCGAAAATAGGAGATTGGATATATACCCAAACTCCTATATTATATAATATATCTTCTTCATAGATCTTCATGGAATAGAGGTAGATTCCAATAGAGCCTGTGTATGACTTCATCAAAAAGTGTTTTCTGGACACAAGGCAGTGTTGCATATGAAATACCTGTGGTTTTGAGAGCATATTAAAAAATGCTCACAATCACAGACGAAATTTCAGACAGTGGAGAAAGCGGTCCGTGAAGTCCTTCCTCTTGATAAAGAGCTATTGGCAACTAATGGCTTCTGGGAGGAGAGTGGTTTTTCTTTGAGAACATGACTACTAAGAGGCTACCCATGATCCAGTATTTATATCCCTACACCCATGCACAGGCTGGCAGCTCTAATTAAATTCAATAGATGTTACAAAAACAAAAGAAAGAAGAGAGAGAGAGAGAGAGAGAGAGAGAGAGAGAGAGAGAGAGAGAGAGAGAGAGAGAGAGAGAATAACATGTGAAATTGTGAAATTGAAAAACAATAGCTGTAGATGAAAAGGGGAGAATTTGGAGAGGGAAGAATTGTGGATGGACTCAAAAAGATAGTATATGTTTGCAGTACAAAATTCTCAAAAAGAGGGCACTTACACAATCTATGCATCTAACAAAGTGCCATACATTTGGAAGACATTAACATTATGCTTAATATGACTCATAAATATACTGCTGTAAGATTTCTTTTTGTCAATATCTAGAAATATTCTAATGAAGGCATAGAATTCCAAATAGTAAGAGTGATAATAATAATAGTAATAATAATGTGAAGATAATATAAACTCTCCCTTCAGGAGTTCAATCATATCAGGGATAGTAGATTTAATGACTTGATAAAAGAAGAAAACATTTTCAGGACCTAAAGTGTCAATGAGAAAAAAAATATGCAAGTTATCCACTTCAGTAGTAAAAATTGATTCAACCAAAATTGAAGTAGGAAATTATACTTATAAGCAACTTTCATTAAAATGATATAATTTTACCCATTCTGAAGGTAGATATAAAGTGTTAAATGAGCTATGATGAGATACATGTATACATTAAACAGTAATATAGAGTTTTATTATAAAATTCAAGAAAAGCTATAATTTTACATAAGTGTAAGTTCAATGTTCAATGTATACATACATTTTGCTCCATATGACCAGAAGGAAATACACCAGAAATATTACCAATGTTATTAAATTTTTTTGTCTTTTTTTTTTTCTAGACAGGGTTTCTCTGTGTAGTCCTGGCTGTCTTGTAACTCACTCTGTAGACCAGGCTAGCCTCGAACTCAGAAATCTGCTTATCTCTTCCTCCCAGTTAAAGGCATGCGCCACCACTGCCCAGCTTCCAATGATATTAATTTGTTGCCATTTTATATTTTTCATATTAATTATATTTATTAATAATTTTCTTGTTTCTGTTAATAACTTGGAAGAGGGTGTTTTCTGTAAGCAAATTGCTTACATATTGTTATCTCCTACCTAGAGGCAAAACTAACATTCATAATTTAGGAAAACAGAAATTCTGCTTGGGAGTTAAATACTATGTACCACTTTTCTTTCTTTCTTTTTCTATATCCTAAATAATATTATCGATTCAGACCTTTCTGCTTTAAAAAAAAAATACATGCTTCAGCTATATAAATAAATTACAAATACTGGTGAGGATGAAAAAAGAGGAATATTTATTGTTAGCTAGTGAGTATGAAAACTGGTCCAATAACTGTGGAAATCATTATAGAAGTTCTTTAGAAGACAAAAATTAATCTACTTCAAGATCCAGCTATACTGCACTAAGGCATAAACCCCCAAACTCCAATTTACTACAGAGATACTTGCTTATGCCTTTTTGTTGCTGGTCAATCCATAATAGACAGACATTGGAAACAGCACAGAGATCCATACACTAATATATGGACAATGAAAACATATCACATTTGAACAACAGAATATTGTTCAGCTGCTAAGAAAATTGTAAGTAAATGAAGTTAGAGAAAAAATCAGTCTGAGTAAGATGATGCAAACACAAAAAGACAACTATTGTATGTTCTTTCTAATATGTAGATGTTTGCTTTAAGCTTTTGTAATATGTGCTATAATCCAAATAATCAAAGAGGCTATGTACCTAGTAAGAGACCAAGGGGAAAGTAAAGTTGTCCCAAGACAGGGGAAATACAATACCCATAATTAACAGATAAAGGGCAAACTAGTATAGTAGAATTAGTTAGGGGAATTTGAGAGAAGGATAAGGAGGGAATGTGGGGAGGGCCAACTAATATTAAAGGGCTTTTGAAAAAACAAGAAAACGTTCTGCTATAGAAGTTTCCATATATACAACATATATTAAGGATTCCATAGCAAATGTATGAAAGGAATCTAAATGAAGTCACCATGTAATGGGGGAGACAATGCTCCAAATAGACACCTTGTACCACTAAATAAATTTTCTAGTACCAGGGATGGTTTATATCTTGTTGAGTCACTGGCTAAAACTATGCTATGAAATTCTGAAATATCATAAGCTATGGCCAAACTATTAGTCACTCTCCACACCCTGATGTTAAGGTCTTATTTTTATAAACAACACTATTGTGTCATTTAACATGGAGGTAAGTTTATGCCCAGTTAGAAGATTCACCCTACTGACTATCATTGATGGTACTGAGAGGTAGTCTGCACTGTATAGTAACGAGGTATATATCATTATCATCCAGCTACTAACCCTGTGACATACAGTGGTGACCTACTTTCAAGATATGCTAATATAATAATAACATAAACATTATAGGAGTAACCAACCAATTTTTGATTGGATTTGAGGCTTGCTGCATGAGAAAGAACCCATGCTTGACACTGGTAATGGGGACAATAGCCTGCATCACCCTGGAAAGCTTGTAGACTTAGGTAAAAACAATTACTATACTAAGAGAATTAATCAATAAAATAACCCTTAATAATACACATTGATCAGTCTCTTACTCAACCATAACCCAAGAACCTTCTGGCAGTAGATGGAAATTAGCACAGAGGGATGTGCAGGGAGTGAGTCTTTAGAACACACAATCCTAAATGGGATGGTTTATCAAAAACCTTCACTGAAGGATCAGGGATCTATACAGAAGAGGAGGCAGAAAGATTTTAAGGGCCAGAGGTAATATATGACTCCAAGGAAACAGTGTCTTCCAGACTCAACAGGACATATGCACATATGAACGTACAGAGTCTATGACAACATGCATAGGACCTTTACAGATTCAAGCTAGGAAGGATCACAAAACTTAGAGGAGAAAGTAGATACAGGGTCCTACGCTTAAGCAAGAAGCTATTGGTAGTTGATAACTACTGGCAAAAAGAAAGTTAGTTTTATCCACTCTCATTTCACTGTGTATATCAATCACACTTCAGGGCAAGACAGTTCCCAAGAGTATTTGGCTAACACGAAACAGACTCCATTTTTGTCTTTTCCTATTTTAACTTTATGTTTGTCTCAGGGGTTTGACATTTTAAAAATATTATTTGTTTATTTTTGTTTTGGTTTTGTTTATATCTTTTGTTTGGTTAGTGTTAACTTATTGGTTCTTCATGAATATTAAATTATGCACCTCAATCCCACCCATTTCTCCCTCCCCTCATACTCATCTTTCACCCTTGCAACCTTCCACCCCCAACAGATGGAAAAACAATGTCCTTGTGAATATTGTAGTATGTCCCACAGGATATACTTTTGTTCTCATGTTTCTGCTTGCAAATGTCCATTGCAATGAGCCACTGGGCTAGTATGAAGTTATTTTTTTCATTAATTGTTGCTATGTACACATGTATGTATGCGTGTGTGTTTATGTATGTATGTTTTACATATGTATGTGTGCATAGACATATATAATTCCTAAATATATCTAGCTCAGTCTGTATAACATTACTTATACGTATGCTTTTCCTCAGGGAAGAACATTTCTACTGCTCTCAGTGTTCATTGGTTTCATATATGTCTTTGTGTAGGATTGAGTCCTTGTAGTCTTCCTTCATTTACTTTGGCATATCTGTTCCTCTTGTTGTTCATGTAAAAGTTCTCAATAAAACACTGGACACATGAGTTCAGCTCATGTATAGGCAGTCATATAGGTGATAATTTTACGTGTGCCTTTGACATCTGTCAAAGGCAAGATCTCACAGCAAACTCTTTGATCCCATGAAACTTTAAATCTTCCTCCTCTTCTACAATGATCTCTGAGCCTTACGTACAAGAGTTGTAATGTGGATCTATCCATCAAGACTGGGTTCCACAAGGCTGCATTTTGATTGGCTATGATTTTTATATAACATACTCTGTCTATTGAAGAATAAAGTCTTCTTAAAGAGGGATGAAGACTACACTTATATCTGAAGAGTCAAATTTAAGAGCCTCTGGTGAGAACAAATATGCAACATTTGTCTTCTGGATCAGGGTTAACTGAGGCAACACAACCTTTTCCAATTCTATCCATTTACCTGTAAAGTTGATGGTTTCATTTTTCTTTACAGATGAATAGTATTCCATAGTGTATATGCATCACATTTTCATCATCCATTTGCTGTTGTTGTTGTAGGACTTTTAGGTTGTTTCCACTCCCTAGATATTGTAAATGGAGTAGAAATAAACATGGCTGAGCCAGGACCTCTGTAAGTGTGGCCTGTCCTTTGAACATATGCTAAGAAATGGCATAGCTAGGTTACAAGCTATATTTATTTATTTTTTTTAGTGCTGTGAAATTTTCCACACTGATTTTCATAGTCGTTATGCCAGTTTATAAATATACAAACAGTACATTAAGGTTTCTTTATCCATACCACCTTGTAAGGTTTCCAGTAATTTATTGAGAACTTTTACATCAATGTTGATCAGTGTAACCAGTCTGAAATTTTATTTTGCTATATGATTATGATGTTTTGTTATTGTGGTACTACTGACTTTATAAGATGATAAAATCCATAGAAAATTTCTTACTTTTCTATTTTATAGAATAGCTTAATAAATATTGCTGTAAGTTCTTTGAAGTTCTGGTAGATTTATGTAGTGAATCAATCCTGTCCTGGCCATTTGTAAATGAACAGGACTTTTGCTCCTGCTTCAATCTCATTATTGGATCTTTAAGAAACATCTTGGTTTAGTTTTGAGATGCTGCATGCATCTAGAAACTTGTCCGTGTAATTTAGACTTTTTCCAATTTAATGAAATGGAAGGTTTTAAAATACATACTTGTGATTTTCGGAATTTCATTGATACTTGTTATATATCTCTTTTCATTTCTAATGCTATTAATTATTATCTTCTCTCTGTTTCTTTTGACTAATTTTGCATAAGAAGTTGTCAATCTATGTTGCCTAAGACTTGGGTCCTCAATTTATTGAGTTGCTTGTTTGCTTGTTTGCTTTGTTTTAGTTTTTGCTCCCTTTTTCTTTTTTCTTTTTCTTTTATATCAATCTCAGCCTTAGTTTTTATTACTCATTTCATCTTCTGTGTATGAAATTGGCTTGTTATCATTTCACCCAGGTGCATCATTAAGGTATTAGTTTGAGAACTCTCAAATTTTTGATGTGGTCACTTCTTCCTGTAAACTTTCCTCTTAGAAGTTTATTCATAGAGCTGCATAGGATTTGCTTTGCTTTTATTTTCATTCATTTTATAAAATTTAAATTCCATTCTAGTTTTTTTTTTCCTTTGACTAAATTATCACTAGGTAGCATGTGGTTTTGTCAGCATGAATTTGTGTGCTTTTCTATAGTTTCAGTTCTTGCTGCTATTTAGATTTAGTACATAAGATAGAAGTCAAGACTGTGCTGGTTACTTTTTAATGTCAACTTGATAGAAGCTAGGATCATCTGGAATAAAGATCTTATTCAAGAAAATGCCTTAATAGGGCTAGACTATAGGTAAGTAAATAAGGAATTTTATTCATTGACAATTGATGTGAAAGCATGCTGTTGGTGGTACAACACCTGGTTAAGAAGTCCTGGAATATATATATATATATATATATATATATATATATATATATATATATATATATATATGACAAAGCAATCCATGAGCCAATAAGTCAGCAACACCCCTTTATGGCTTTTACCTCCAAGTTCCTAACTTCAGTCCTATGCTGAATTCTTTTGATGATGGACTGCAATTTACAAGGTAAAATAAACCATTTCCTCACAAAATTTCTTTTGGTAAAAGTATTTCTCAAAACAATAAAAATATTAACTAAGTTAAAACATATAATTTTAGTTCTCATATACTTATGGAAACTTTCCTTGTGTCCTAATATGTGGTCAATTTTGGAGAAAGTTCTAAGGGCTGCTGTAAAATATGTATATATTTTAGTGTTTGGGTGAAATATTTTGTTCATGTTTTTAGGTTCCTGATTTGGTTTTGCATGGAAAAATGATGCTTATTGGTTTGCTTTCCTGTTATTTGTTCAGACTGGTTTCTTATACAACCCAGGACAAGTAGTTGAAAAGCCCAGTGATGGCACTACCCATAATGGGCTAGGCCATCTCTCATTAATAATAAATTAAGAAAGTGTTGCACAGACATGCTCCCAAGACAATCTCAGTTAATGTTTCCTCTTTTCTGTGATACCAGTTTGTGTAAAATCTAAACAGAACAAGGCATACTAGCGGGCTTTCTCTATCACTCTCCACCTTACTCCTTCAAAGCAGAGTCTATCCCTGAAACTGGAGCTTATAGATTTTTGTTCTGTTCTGTTTTGTTGGTTTTGTTTTGTTTATTTGTTTTCCTTTTTGGATAGACTAATAAACAAGAAGCCCAATGATGTTCTTGTTTCCGAACTGTCTCCCCCAACACTGAGGTTAAAGGCACATATGCCTACATCTATCTATCTATCTATCTATCTATCTATCTATCTATCTATCTATCTATCTATGGCTTAGATGTTGAATATTTCTTGGTTCTCTTCCATTGAGATTTCTCTTTTTAGAATTATGTTTAGATATGTATACCATTTTAATTGGGTTATTTGTTTCTTTAATACCTATATTTTTGAGTTCTTTATATATTATGCAAGTTAGCTTCTACTGATGTGTAGTTGGAAAAAATAACTCTCCCATTGTGTAGTTTGCCTATTTGTTCAAATGACAGTGCCAAAGCTTTTTAATTTCATGTTCTCCATTTATAAATTAATAATCTTAGTGCCTGTGCTAATGTTGTTTTATTCAGAAAGTATTTTCCTAAGTACTAAGGAGTTCAAGACTATTCTCCAGTCTCTTCTATCAGGTTCAGTGTATGTGATTTTCTGTTAAGGCCTTTGATACATTTAGGGTTGAGTTTTATGCAGAAAGGTACATTTATGTCTATTTGGATTCTTCAAAGTGCAGCTGTCTAGTTTGACCAGCACCATTTTTCGAAGATGTTGTGTTTTTGCCAGTGTGAATTTCTGGCTTCTTTACCAATTATCTACAGGTATGTGGATGTATGTCCATGTCTTCAGTTTATTTTATGGTATCATTAAACTCCAATACTTTTATTTTATTGTTTCTTGTATTATGCCACCACAACCAATATTCTTTCAAATTCATCATATATATATATGAATATATATATTCATTGAATATATATGACATATATATGTATAATAAAATAACAGAAATAAACATTAATATACTCATTTCACAATAAAAAACAAAGACTATATGTTTGAATTGGAACACTGGATCTATGTTTTTTTCTTTATCCAAGAAATATATTTTACCATCAATGGTAGGCACAAATTTATGCTAAAATTGTATTCTAATAAAACTGATCTGAGAAACACTCATGAGTAGCTAAACTAATACCTGACAAACTAGACTTAAAATTAAACCTAATCAGAATAGATCATTAAAGTTATCCCATACTTGATTAAAGGACCAATAAAATAAGATGCTATTCCAGTTCTAGATATTTATCCACAACACACAAAAGTAAACTTTATCATTTAAAAATTTTCTAGATAAAAAACCACCGGTTTACCCATCACAGTGATGATGAGTAATTTAAATATCCCTTTCTCACCAATACATAGACCATGAGGCCACAAAATAAATAGAGAAACATTGTATTTAAATGACATCATAAAACAAATTGAAGACTGAGACATGAGTCCAAACAAAAGCATAAGAATCGCATATAGAATCAGAAACACACTTCCAGGCTCATACAGAAATTCCACCAAAACATAAGCTGGAAGCCACTGAATATATGCAAAGGACTTAAAGGTTAAAATTAAACAAGTTCTTAACACAACGTCATGAAACAAAGAAGAACCTCCAAAGCTGCCACTGAATTTATTTTGTGTTTGCTATATTCTGTTGAGCATAGAGCCTACTCTTAAGAGTGGTTTGCTTCACCAGGGAGGCTCTGTTGGAGAAAACTAATTTTCATTTGTAAATGGTTATGAAGTGGAGTTAGCTGTGAGGTTAGGGTTGGAGGGTGTGTCCACCTCTGTCCTCTCTAGGTCCTCATATCTTGCAGACTCCTGCAGGTCCCGTGTATGCTACCATAGATTTTGTGAGTTCATATGTCCATGAGTTGTACTCTATTTGGAAGGCCTTGTTTTCCTGCTGTCTTCCATCTCCACCAGCTCTTATGGTCATTAAACTTCCTCTTCTACAGAGCTCCCTGAGCCCTGAGAGGAGAATTTGTAATAAACATCACATTTGGGATAAGTTTCCCAAAATATCTAACTCTCTACACATTTTCTTGTTGTGGGTCTCTATTTCTATCTGCTGTAACAAAAACCCTCTCTAAAGATGGCTGAATGAGGCATTGATCTATGAGTATAACAGAATGTCATTAGGAGTCATTTATTGCTTTGTCCTTTAGAAGGACATTAGTATTTAATTTTCCTCTAGGTCTCTAACCCATATATTCTCAGGTTCTTGGCCACCCAAGCAGCTGAAAGTATGAGTTTCATATCATACAATGTATCTTAAATCAAATCAGATATTTATTGGTTAATCCCACAGGTTTTGTGTCACTATTGCACCAGCATATCTTAAAGACAGAATATCATTGTAGGTAGAAAAGTTTATTGCTATTTGTTGTTTACTTTTTCCTTTGGTAACATGCAGAGTACTTTTGACTAATACCATGAACATTAGCTTATAGGAATAAAGGCTCTAGGTAGGCACTATCAGGAATACTTTATTGTCAATTTTTCTCTCTTTATTCATGAGTTGTGTAAATGTTGTCTTCAGCATTATCAATTTTGGGAGAAGCAAACAATATCCTTGGCAGTAGTAATCTTGCTTGTTGAACAACTCGATTAGATTTAACCCATTCTCAGCACTGGAAGCTTTATTGGATGACCAGAGATATCTAATTAGGGTTTTGTTTTCACTGCTATTTAGTAATTTCATTTAGATTCCATTCATATATGTTTGTATTTTAAAAAGCTCCTACTGAATTCAGTTTTCATATGATCTTTAGTTTTAGATTTCTACTTTCTTGCATTCCTCTTCCTGTTTGATACTCCCATTTCAACTCCTTCTATCATTTATAACTATCTATTCTCTTTCCCTTTCACACTAAGATCTCAATATCTATCCCTCTTAGTGCCTTACTGTGAGCATAAGCAACTGTGTTTATATGATTGCAACTGGCTTATAAAAGATGTAACAGCTAACAAACATATAAAATTGATGCATACTCTGTCTTTCTGGGTTTGTGATCCCTCTCCAGAGGATTTTTTTTTCTAGCTCTGTCTAGTTATCTGTGAATTTTATAATTTCATTTTCTTTAACAGCAAGGTAATATTCTATTGTCTAAATGTATCACATTTTCTTCATTCACTCTTATGTTGAGGAATATCTAGGTTGTTTCCAAATTCAGGCTATCATGAGAAGAGCAGCAATTAACATAGTTAACTAAGTGTCTCTTGTAGTAAGATTAGGTATCCTCTAGATATATGCCCAATAATGTTATAACTGGATCATGAAATAGATCTATTTCCATCTTCTTATAGAACCAAAACACTTGTTTCTACAGTGGCTATACAAGTTTGCAATCCCACCATCAATGGATGAGTATTGCTTTCACATTCTTGCTAGCATGAGCTCTCATTTGTTTTATTAGACTTGTCTATTCTGACTGGTACAAGACAAGATCTCAAAGTGGTTTTGTTTTGCATTTTTTTGATGGCCAAGGATGTTGAACATTTCTTTAAGAGCTTCTCAGTTTCACCAGTATGTCTAGTATCATCATCTATCAATTTTGTCTCATGAAAATATAGCAAATTTTGCTCAACTTTAATTGCATAAGAGATATTTGACAATTGATTACAGATTTTTAGAGAAGTAGTTGACTTGTCACAATAAACAGTTAAATGGACAGCCATTCCTTCAAGAAAAAAATTTCAATGTCTTTTTGCTGAAGTGTTTGAAGTTGAGAAAGGCACTCTCTGTTTTTTGCCTTGATTTTCCATCATTATGGTAGCAAATATCTTTCTCTCAGCTTATTACATAATACTAATAATACATTATTTTATACAAGTAGGCAATATAAATTTGAAAATTATTCTAGGAAATTTTTTAAAGAGTTCAACATCTGTAACTAAGTAACAAATCAAGAGAATTGTATATGTGCCCAGACCTCATGCATATAATACCCAATTTAGGAAAGATATCACATTGAAGATTTAAATAACTTTCAGTGAACGAAGAGACACACAATAGTTTGAAATGGTTTTAGTATTCTTATCAATTTTAAAGAATCAAAGTTAAGAGTTTAGGGACGTGTGAGGGATAGTTGAAAAGTGTTCTATGAGCAGATGGCTCAATTTCCTGGGGTGAGAGTTACGCTCCTTTGCAGGTTGCAACAACAAATATATTCTTACCTATTTAAGATAAAAAAGAGTGTCTCATCATTCTTACAAAATAAGTCTTTACTGCTTACACAGCCTTGAAAGGAAGATGTTTCCAATCTGTTAAGAGTTTAGAGGGCAAATCCTCGCAGGCTCTGCCTACCAAAGTGTGAAGAAACCATCTATCACTAGAAACCTGATATGCTGATGCTGCCTTTTTTGTTTAATATGTCATTATTCTTCAGAATTTCATACAAGTCTACAATGACATATGATCTTATGATCTTATTTTCCTTCTCTAACACCCTTTACATTCTTTTACCCAAATGTTTTCTGTGGTTTTTTTTTTTTGTTGTTGTTCTTTTAAATACATAATCCACTTAATCTATTTTGTTTTCTCCATATGTTTGTGGGTTTGGAATTTTTCACTGGACCATGAAAACACACTCAATACTTGCTTTCACCAAAACAAATGATCCTCCTTCTTCCAGAACCAATCAACTGCCAATAAGTTATCATTAAAAAGAGGTCTAGGTTATATCTAACCCATCTGTGCTGCTAGTGTTTTAGTTAGTTTGATATTATGTATGTCTTGTTTTATTCTTCTCCCATAGTTTGAGTTCATTAGTACAATAGCTGTGTCATATCAAGAAGATAAGAGTTTCACAGACTTTTCTCAAACCACAAGCACTTATGTTCTTTATGCCTCCTGCTCTGTGATATCTCCTGAGTCTTGGTTGTATTAACATATGCACATCATTTATAGCTGAACACTCAATCTATTATTTTTATCATTATGTTCAGATAAGCATCTTTTCAGTGACCTCTACTTACTAATACACAAATAAGTTTCTCTAACAAAGATTGAGAGAAACCCCATTCTGTGATCATAAATAAAAATATTTAGAAGGTATGTTAACAGCATGAATATTCTGTAGTATAACAGAATTTTCAATATATATGCAATTTTCTTCTATTTACTATCATTATGAAGAAATTGAATTAATAACTATGAATTATAGATTATCAAAATGAATAGCAAGATAGAATAAAGCTGTGTAACTGAGGGGTTATAAGCACAGAGATAACATGACACTTGCAGGTGGGTATCAGATATTATGTAAATAAGTAAGACTATTTCTTAATTAGAATTTTTGGCATACTGTTGAAGATGGATAAATAATTTGGCATGTTAAGAAACTATTTCACTAATTAGTTGATTCCTGACCCCTCTTCTTTAGGATCAATATCTTCTCCAATTACAATAAAGAATATTAAAGTAAACAGAAACTTAAAACTTAAAGAAAATAGATGGTGGTTATTTGTCTCAGGATAATCATGTCTCTTTTCTTAAGCAACAGATCAATGTAGTTCTTCTTTTAGTTACGTGTAGAGCAATCTTATGTTAATAGCAAAATCTTCTCTGTGTAGAACTTGAGGTTCATGGAAGGTCACATCTGTGACTTCAAAACGCTTTTCTAACATTTTCATCACTTTGCATTTTTATCAGTTCTTCCTCAGAGTGGCTGAAATCATCTTACCAAATGATCTTGCCAGATGAGGTGAGTCAATCATCTTTGAAAAATTCATTAAATTGGAGGCCACCAGGGTACCATTTGCTCACTGAAGTAATATTCACACAGGCTCAAGGGGTTAATGTGCTTACTAAAGTGATCACAAAATAGTTTATTCGCTCAGAAAAAGTCTTTATCCCTAACTCATTAATTCTTTTAACATGCTTGCAAAGCAAGTATGATAAAAAGATTTGAATACTGATCCAGTAGATAAAATTACAGATTATTCAATGTGACATTTTATTATATTAAAGTCTATGTCTGAAAAGATACTGATTATAAGGAGAAAGTAGAAAGATAGTGAAATGAAGGGAGATAGATTGAAGTTTGACCGAGGTCAGCTTCAGTCTATATTATGACTATTAGTTGTTAGCACAAGGATATAAAGTAACGAAGGCCTTGACATAATTCATAGAAAGTATGAGAATTACTTTATGTATAGATGAGCAGAGCAGGTCATTTTTTTTTCTTGAAATGGGGAAAATATTATATGCCTCAGATTTTACTTTAGTAAAATAATAAAAAATGAAGGTACTGGTAAGAATTGGAGAGTATTCAGTTGGATACTGATTCTACAGAAATGATTCTTTGAGATTTATTACTTTGTGTATATAATTAGATATAGCACTGTTTCCTTGAAATATTTATTGTATGAAGTTAATGTGCTAATACAGAAAATATACTACTGCACCTCTCATATACAGAAAAGCTATGAAATCATGAACAGAAAAATACTCACCAGAATATACTGATTTTGCCATGCATTACTAAATTTATGTACACATGTCATTTTAAATTTGTACATCTTGTTAAACTACTGTTATGCTTTTCCTTGACAAGCTATCACTGGAGTCAAATGTGCTCACTCACAATAAAACTGAAGGATAAAGTGATTATATAAAACACTCACAATATGGACAAAAGAGCTATTAATCAAAGGACATCAGTTCATTCAATAATGTTCTTTAGTTAGGAAGCCTTAGGAACTGAGATAAAATTAAAAACAATCTGCCACATCTCCATTGAGTTTTCACATAAGCTTCTATCTCTTATACAACAATTACAGTTATAATAGTTTATGAGAAAACAAAATATTTATTAATCACTCAATAACGAGCGCTATTCTTTCAAACAAATAGAACAGAAGTACTTTTTATGGTCAGTGAGCTCTGTGAGCTTCCCAATAAATCTCAATTTCTAGCTTTGTGTGTCCTCTCTTCCCTTATATGTGACTAGGAACTGTAACTGCTTCTAGCCAATGAATGACAATGAATAAAGGATTTTGGAGATAGTGTAAAAGTCTATAATTGAATGATTTTTGAATTAATCAACAGGAAGATGATCTTGGGTCTGTATTGATTAACTAGATTGAAGGCTCTCAAATTGGGAATATATACTCCCAAAGTGATCATAAACTGCATTACTGGGATTGAAGAAGCACTATTGTATTATATATTGTGAAAGAAAACCTACAGTGAAGAGCAGAAAATTTATAGATAGTATCTTCATTAGGGATGGAATTCCCTGTCCACTTCTTTATCTTGGTACTGGGAGATTGGCTGGTTGAACATGTGTAGGCATTTTTCTGCTACCACACTCTCTGTGACTTCTGATGTTCGTTAGTCCTGTTTTGTCTGAACTCACCACATTCTGGCTATTACTACATTCCTGTCTTCTGCAGAGCACTAGAGAGGAGTTGATGAAGACATCCTATTTAGGATGGAGTCCTGACTGGTTGTGGATCTCTGTATTAATTTCATTTTATACAATAAGAAGCATTTCTGATGAAGGATGAGGCCCTCATCTATGCATAGAGCAGTATGTCTTTAGCAGTCCTTTTAATTCTAGGCTCTTTGGGAATAATATTGACAGTGGCTTTTTCTCTAGACCCATAAATTATCTAGTCTTGGCATCTTATTCTCTTTAGCAGTCTCAGGCATGGGTTCCATCTCATGAAGTGGGCATTAAATCAATTTTTTTCATAGGTATATAAACTATTTATTAACAGCAAAGGCTCATTTCTTCTTGGATACACCCACAGTACGGCCCCTGCGGCCACTGGTCTTGGTGTGCTGACCGCGGACATGAAAGCCCCAGAAGTGGCGCAGCCCCCTACGGGCTCGGATTTTCTTCAGCCGCTCAAGGTCCCCACGAAGCTTTTTGTCTAGACCGTTGGCCAGAACCTAGCTGTATTTTACATCCTTTCTTTACATCCTTCTGTCTGTTCAAGAACCAGTCTGGGATCTTGTACTGTCGTGGGTTCTGCATGATGGTGATCACCCACTCCACCTCATCCTCCGTGAGTTCTCCAGCCCTCTTGGTGAGGTCGATGTCCAGTTTCCTCAACACCACGTGGGCATATCTCCACCCCACGCCCTTAATGGCAGTGATGGCGAAGGCTATTTTCTGCCGCCCATCGATGATGGTGTTGAATACTCGCAGAATGTGCTGGAACTTCTTGGGGATCACTAGAGACATGGCAGCGGCACAGACGGCAGTGTGTAGGCCTCCTGTGGAAGAAGGCTAAATCAAAATTTTTAAAGAGGTTGGTTACAACCACAATGTTTGTGCTACTCTTACGCAAATTGTGTACATCTTGCAGGAAGTTCACTATTGTAAGTTACAGTGTTTGAAGTTGGATGATGTTGTCAATTATCTTTTTACTCTAGGGGAATGCAAAGTACCTTCAAGTACCATGAAAGCTAGTCAGAAGTCACCAGCTTGATTTCTCTATAAGTTACATAAGTGTTGTATTCTATAACAGGGACTTATCATCACATTATAGAGAGCTAGGCAACAATATGTAATATCTGAATGTTTCCATAGGACGTTTTTAGCTAATGGCTCAATAGATGTAACCAGTTTTTGAAACTGGAGGTTTAATTTGGTACCACACGGTATCTTCATCTTCTCAGCAATTATATCATTATATTATTTAGATTCATTATATATATATATTATATATTATATATTATATATATATATTATATATATAATATATATATATATTCTATAAAAGTAGGTTTTAATATAGATTTCCAAAAGCCATTTAGTGTTAGTTGACTCCCTCTGTATTCACTATTTTATCTTATATCCACACTCGTTTAATCTTTTATTCTACTTTTCCCTGTATCTCTCCATAAGACTGTATAATATTTTCCCTTACTTAGGAGAGCCTCAGTATCCCTTTTGTGGCTTTCCATAGTGGCTGTGCAAGTATATACTTGTACCATAAATGACTTAGTATTTCCTCTTTCCCATAGTCTCACAAATATGTGCTGTCTTTTTTTAAAACTTTAATTATTGCTTTTGGGCATTCTGATTAGTATAAAATAAAATGTCAAGGTATTTTTTAAATTATATTTCCTTAATAGCTAAGAATATTGGCCTACACTTTGTTGTTGTTGTATCTGTGTAATTTTGGTATCATAATAATGGTCTTTATAGAAAGAATTAGGAATTCCATGAAAATAAGGGAAGGATTGTAGGAGTCAGAGGGGTCAAGGACACCAGGAAAACATCAAAAACCTACAGAATCTACTAAGCTGGTCTTATACAGGATCTGAGACTGAAATAGCAGTCATGGAGCCTGCATAGGACTGTAATAGGCCATCTACATAGATATTGTAGTTGTTTAGCTTGAGGTTTTAGAGGGACTACTAACAATGGGACTGGAAATGTTTCTGACACTTTTGTTCACTCTTGCTACCCTTGTCCTCCTAATGTTTTGTCTCACCCAGCCTTCATATGAGCATTCTCTGCCTAGTCTTTTGCATCATGGTATGCTGTATTAAACTGATAGCCCTGGGATGCCCATTCTTTACTGACCAAAACCAAAAGATCAGTGAATCTGAGAACATGCAGAGCTGTGCAAGGGACTGGGAAGAGTGGAAAGAGGGGCAGCAGTAGTTGGGAAATACTGTATGAGAGAATAATAATAAAAAGAAAAACAAAAGAAATTAGAAAACATATATTCAGTTTCTATTTGTGGACTGATTTGAGGATTGTTTTATATTTTCACCTTATATCCCACTATTAGTCCCCTTCCTCCCAGTTCCCCACTAACAGAGGGGAAAAGGAGGGGGAAATGGAAGAGGAGCTGTGTGATTTGAGGATTAATTGACATTGATCTTTTGAAAGTCTGGTAAAATTCTGTGATGAATACATCTGGTCCTGGGCATTCTTTGGATGGGAGGTTTTCAATTACTGTTTCTATTTCATTAGGAATTATAGGTCTTTTTAAATTATTCATTTGACCTTTACTTAACTTTGGCACATCATATATATATATTTTTTTTATATAAGTTTTTCATATATAATATATATATATATATTTTATATATAAGTTTTTCAGTTGTGTGGAAGAGAATTTTATCCATGTTCTCATGGTTCTCTGAAAGTTCTTAGTAAGTGATGTAACTTGCATATTTTTGTCTCTTAAGTTTAAAATTTTTTGTCTATATATTTTAGTTAATTTGCTAAGAGCTTGTCAATTTTATCAGTTTTCTCAAAGAATACAGTCTTCATAAAATTTTTATTGTTTTTGTTTGTTTCCGTTATATTATTTTGGGCCTCAGATTATTCTTTCCTGTCTTTCTTTTGGAGTATGTTTTTCTTCTCATTCTATAGCTTTCAGGTATGTTATTATATTACTAAGATTTACCTTTTTGTGTCCAATAGCTTTGGGTATGCTGTGTTTTTATTTTCATTAATTCTAAAATAGTTTTGATTTCTTACTTGATAAATTTTTATTGATGAGCTCAGTTTTTATGTGTTTGTATACTTTTGGTTGTTTTGTTGTAGTTGATACCAGCCTTACTCTATGGTTGTCAGATAGGATATAGGGAATTATCTCAATATTATTGTATTGGCTGACACTTGCTATATGTCCTAATTTGTGGTCAATTTCAGAGAAAGTTTCACAAACCAATAAAAAAAAGTTTTGGTTTGTATTTGGATGAAATATTCTATAGATGTCTGCTAGATCCATTTGATTTGTGGTGTTCTCTAACTTCACTCTTTCTCTGGCTATCCCTTGTCTGAATGACCTCTCCATTGTTCAGCGTACTGAAATCACTCACTATCACTGTGGTTAATGTGTGATTTAACTAGAGTGGTGTTT
The DNA here is from genome assembly GCF_011762505.2 of Arvicanthis niloticus. Taxonomy (NCBI): domain Eukaryota; kingdom Metazoa; phylum Chordata; class Mammalia; order Rodentia; family Muridae; genus Arvicanthis; species Arvicanthis niloticus. The sequence goes on from NC_047662.1 coordinate 59,878,325, forward strand.
CTTTGTAATTGATAAATAAATGTTTAGAATTGGAGTATTGTCTTGGTAGATTTTTTTTCTTTAATGTGTATTTATTATCGTTCTTTATTTCTTCTGATTAGCTTTGGTTTAAAGTTTATTGTTTCATATATTAAAATAAATATACCTGCTTGTTTCTTGAATCCATTTCTTGGAATATTTTTCCCTGAGGTGTTTTCTTATCCTCCTCCATGAAGAAGTGTAGTTTTGGGTGCAGCAATAATATATATCATGTTTTATAACCTAATTTGTATCTTTCTGTTGGGAGATTTTAGGCCATTAATATTGATAATTATTAATAAACATTGTTTCTCAATTCCTGTTATTTTGTTCTTGTGGTGTGGGTATTGTGCTTCTTTTTTGATGTGCTGTTCTGGGAATATTTATTCCTTGTATCCTCTTGGGTGTAAGTAACTGCTTCCAACTGGTGTTTTTCACCTACTGCCTTTTGTAGAACAGCACAGGCAATAAGAAATTGCTTAAATTTTTATTCTGATAGAATGTTTTTATTTCTTTGTTGATTGTGATTGATATTTTTGCCGAGTATAGTAGTCTGGGCTTGCATCTGTGGTCTCTCAGAGTTAGTAAAACATCCATTCAGGTACTTCTGTCTTTTAGACTATCCATTGAAAAGTCAATTGTAACTGGTATACATTTATTTTGACTTTGTCTTTATCCCATGAACCTTTAAATGCCACTTGTTTATTTTGTATAGTTAATATTTTGATTGTTATGGATTCTTATGTGTAATTTCTTTTCTAGTCCTGTTTATCGTGTGTTCTGTATGTTTCTTGTTTCTTGATGGTTACCTTTCTTTAGATTACAAAATTTCTCTATGATTTTGGCAACATTATTGTCTCAGTTAAAACTCTAGTTTTATTGCAACATTATTGTCTCAGTTAAAACTCTAGTTTTATTGCTGTAGACAGGAACCATGACCATGGCAATTCTTATAAGGGCAACATTTAACTGAGACTGACTTACAAGTTCAGAGGTTTAGTCTATTATCATCAAGGTGAGAGCATGGCAACAGCTAGGCAGGCATGGTGCTGGCAGAGCAGGGAGTTCTACATATTCATCTGAAGGTTGCTAGTGGAAGACTGGCTTCCAGGCAGCTAGGACAAAGGTATTAAAGCACACACTTGCAGTGACACACCTACTCCAACAAGGCCATACATCCTCCAACTGGGCCACATCTTCTAATAGTGCCACTCCTGGGCCAAACATATACAAACCATAACAATTAGTTTCTGTGACTTTGATCTGCAATTCTTCTCCTTGCACTATATTTATTAAATATAAGACTAGTCTTTTCATAGTGCCCCAAATTTCCTGAAGTTTTGTGCATGAATTAAATATTGTATCCATTTCTTCTTTGTAGTCTTCAAGGCCAGAAATTTCAAATTTCACTTTACTAATTCTATTACTGAAGTTTACCTCTGAGGTTTTTGCTTGACTTGCTGAATTTTCTTTTTTCTTTTTTTTCTTTTTTTTCTTTTTTTTTTTTTTTTTTGTCTTTTTTTTAACAAATCGTAATTTTTACTTTTTCACACAGGGCTTATAAACACAAAAAGGTAGGATGTGGGGAAGGGGATGACACAGGAGCGTAGGTGTTTAGGGGTAGTACAGATATCTTCCAGAACAGAACAGGGTATCGCCTGGATGAAGGTTCAGGGGACTAATTTTTTATTCCAGTTTTATTTCAATTTTGTGTTTCTCTACTGATTCAAATTGTTTGTTAATTTCTAATTTTATGTCTTTAAATGTTTTCATCATTTCATCCATCTCTTTGATTTGTTTTCATTTGTCAGGAGTTTTCATTTGTCAGGAGCCACCTCGGAAATGCTAAAGGCAAACAATTACTTTTTCTGGAGATGGAGCACCGTTTTTGCATGGCCTATGATGGGTGAGCTATGAGAGGCAAGATTCCAAGAGACCTCATACCAGGACTGGTTCAACTTCTGATATGTCTTTTTCCTGTCACTATTACATAGCTTAATGATTCTTGGGCATCAGCTTACCCTATTGAGCAAATTTCTTGAAGATCAACATGCAGATGTACTTTTATGAATTAATGCTATTAAATGAATAAATGACATTATCAAATTTCTGATTTGATAATTTTAGAAAGTCTTTGGCAGATAGTTTTAGCTGTTTTTACCAAAATAAAAAAAAAAAAAAAGATGTAATAAAGTCAGAGTCAAGAATAGAATGGGCCTGCTTCTCATAAAGGTTGCATAATGAGGAAGACTTAACCTTTCATAATTACACTAAAAAGAAAAATAGGCTTAGGTCAAATTTATAATCAGAGGAAAACATTCATTCTAAGTCAGATACAAGGACAAAGCCACAAGTGTTCACTATGATAAGTAGAAATGCATATGAAACTGTTGCTTTGAACTTATAATGAACTTATAGAATAAAACAATGCTTTGAACTTAACTATCAACACCCTTCTGTAACTCCTCTTTTATATAACGTTTTATTTATGATGTAATTTTATAAAGACCTTTTTGTCTAAGAAAATATAAAAAGGCTAGAATAAAGGAATAAGGTGATAGCATTTGGGCTCTGCTTCATAAACCCAACAAATGTATGTGTGTGGCTTGGGGGGACTCTGACCCATACATCCAAATGTATGCATGCATGTATGTTTGCTTATACATAAGTATGTAGGTATTTGTGTATGTATTTAAGTATGCATGAACACTTATGGAGCTGATATGACCAGAATATATGGGTTATGAATGTATATATGTCTGTGTAAAATGTATATATGTCTGTGTAAAAGATTTTCTTTATGTGTGTGTGGCTTTCTTTTTCTTTTTCTTCTTCTTTTTCTTTTTCTTTTTTGTTTGTTTGCTGGCTCTCAGAGTTAATGAAACTATGACCCTCTTGCTGATCAGTGAGTGACTCGTGAGTACAAGAAGAAAGACCCCCAAATAAGCTAAATTCTTTACTGTCTCCTCTGCTTTTAAACAGCAGGTGTTGATCACCAGAAGACAGTGGTTTCTGACTCCAAAATAGCAAAGAGTTGGGAAAAAAATTACCAAAAGTTATTTTTGCCCTAGCAATTTCAGCTTTGCCACTGCAATCACCTACATCACCATTGCTGCTTTCCTCAGCAACCCTGTGATGCTGGGGAGGTCCCTGGCATTCATTAAGTTATTTATTCACGTGCACTACAAAGTCCTTAAATATACTCATAATGGCTATTTTGAAATCCTTGTCCTGTGCTTCAGATAAAGTGCATGTCTCATGTCTTATTGCATTGATGTTCCTGGCTTCTGGAAGAAGCATATTATTTTGTTTGTGCTTTTGTTTCTGTACTGGAATATAGGCATCTAAAGTTACGGTATTTGAGATGTTTCCTGGCATTAATATCTCATTTAATCTTTTCTCAGTCGGTTCTTTGTTTGCTGCTGCTCAGTCTGGATCTTATGCAAGTATGCCTGTGGAGTTCCTGATGAGAGTGGGGGCTCAGGGAGGTGGGCCATTGGGAGTTGGACTTCGCTCACCCCATGCTGGCGCTGGGCGGGTGTCCGGCTATGAGAAGCCTCTGTGGTGACACCACTCTGGGGGTGAGGGAGCACAGTTTGAGGTTCCAAGGGGATCAGAATTAGCAGGGATGGGGGTGGTATCCCGGGCCTGCAGAGCAGCCAGAGACCATATGGTTCTCAGTCGCTTGGGCACCCAGGTGCCTCTGGAAGCTACAGAAGAACTGAGAACAAAGTGAGCGCCCTTTGGCAGGAGAGGCCCATGGCAGAAGATGAGACGGGGAGAGAAGCTCTGGCTGCACCCGTGGGTAGTGTCCTTAGCTTGTCGTGGCTTGGCTTGGCTTGGTCATGGGCGGCTTGCTTGGGTTGGTGGTCACTGTGGCTGGGAATGCAGAGAGGTCTTCTGCGGGAGATTAGACAGCAGCTCTTTAGGCGAAGGCCTTTTCCATTGTTCCTCATGGCATATCCTGATGAAAAGAAACAGTCTATAGTTTTAGGATGTTTATTGTCATGGCGGAAAGTAGATAAGAAATCATAACCCTTTTCTCAGGATGGACCTGAGGTTAAATACCTTTTGCAGGGAGGAGGGTCTGGAAAAGAAAGTTTAATTGGCTAAGCCCTTCTGGCCTTTAGGTACCTCATTAATATGGATAGCTGTCTTGAGGCTAAGTGACTGAAAGACACAAATCTATGGAGGGCTGCAGCCTCTTGTCAGGAGCCTGGAGTCTGGGGGCATGGTGAAGTGCCTGTTGTCCCTCAGGGTTACCTTGGGTCAATGGGGCTTCCAGCCTGTGCAGGCTGCCTTTCATGGTCCTGCATAGTCTAGCAAAGAAAATCCCATAGCGCATGTTCAAACTGTGTTTGTGATCTCTGAAATATTTTAAATAATATTTTTATTTACCTTAGCAAACCAGAGGCTGAGCAAATGTGACCAGCATTATGTGGTTCTTTGAAAACTCAGCTTAATCCTCACCTCTCTTTCTGCTTCTTACCACCCCGACTCAGCTCTCATGTTCAACACTTCAAAGGTGTGGCTGGCTTCATTTATGTGCTTGGATTCTGTTTAAAGAAGAAGCTAAATTGGAATAAGTTTATCATCCTTAGCTAGAATTTGTTATAAAATTTAAATCTGAAGAAGATTCCTCCCAACCCCCAAGCACTTCTAATATATGCAGAGTCTGTCAGCTGGGTTCTTGGTCATCAAAGTCAGCTTGCATAAAGTCTGCTGTCTCTGCAAGCATTGTTATCATGAGCAATTAGACTCACAGCTTCATGAGTACCCAGGTTGCTTTTGATGCTTTTGTTCTGGTATTCCTTAAAAAGGAAGGTATTGATGAGGTTTTGTTTTATACATTTTTATTAACCTGATAACAATTATGATTAAATCCAATAGAAAAAAAATAAGTGACAGAAGGCACATGAATCTGAAATTGTTCTAAAATTAGTGTACTCTTATGTGTTGAAAACTGGGTTATCAAAGCATAAAAATTACCCACCAAATAACCTTAAGGAGCAAAAGTAGAAAGTAACACAGAGCTCCTTTAATAAATTGACTGTAAAGTAGAATTATGATCTGTTGAAAGAGCCAGTGTCTTGAAAACATGGAAGTACTTTCCACTTATTCTTATTTCTATCTGTACTTCCAAGACCTTGGTGATAGACATCTTACATTTAACACAGTCTTTATATGATTTGAATATACTATATTTTCTTCTGGATGGGCCATGGTAAGTTTTAAAATAATTTTTACTTGGGGTGGATGAGTGAGACACAAGTATTTTTTACAGTGCAGAAGTGAAAACTACTGTCTAAGATGGTGAAGAATGATATGGAGTAAAATCTCAGTATATTTGTGAAGTTATATCTATTTCAGAATAGGTAATATATCGAATGAAGACTAAGGTAACTCACCAAGGGATAGGGAAAGGGAACAAGGACAATGATACTGTTACATAGTTACACAATTTAATTTGGCTTATTAAATATGGATGTTGATGAAAAGAGTAGTATATGGAAATCATAATTCCAAGTCCAAAGGGAATAACATGATATTGAGACAGACCAGAAAGAAAGAAGCTCTGAAAGCAATGGATATCGACCTAGGAATGAGCTGTGAGGGAATCAAAGGGTACAATAATACAAAGGAACACTGATAATAGTGTTCAAAGTGAAGTTTTGAATAGGTAAAGTCTTCTATTTTAGGATATTAAATTAGAAACAGAAATGAAACTAGGCCATGCTTTTGGATCCTAACACAGGGACTTTGAAGATGTTCCTCAAATACTCATTTGATAGGCTACATTGTTCTGTACAGTTCATGACTTTTGAATCCTGAAGGCATCATCGATAGCTCGTCTGTTTCTGTTCTGTTTATAGAACTATGATCTAAATAACCTCTCGAATACCATATATTCTTTACAGTATTTTAAATTCTAACTAAATTTATGTAAAATATCTGACAGTTCATGGCAAAAATTAAATATGTAATAAATATTAATTTTCCTCTATGGAGCAAATTTACTTTACATGTTTGCCTCTTAAAGAATATTTTCAAAAGACTTGTCCCGAAGAAAATTAACAAGACTATCAGAGAGTTATAAGTTATCACAGAAAATAAAAAAAGCTGGAAATTGAGCTGTAGGGAAAGCCACTTATGTGAAGTATGAGGTAATTTAGCAGCATTAGACCTGTGAGAAGGACATGAGCAGAGTGGCAGTTTCCTTGATAAGTAATTTTGTCCCTTAGTGTCTAAAACTGTTCATATTAGTTTATTCTCTTATCTTCATGTTATAGTTCAATTAGTTCAAAATACTTTGCTTACTCAAGTCATGGACAATTTAAGCAACAATTCTGAACACAATTATACTACACTGAAAGGTTTTAGAACATATTTTGTAGAGTTTAGTCTATAAATTAGTCAGATAAACAACTTTATTTCAGTCATTTAATTAAATCTATATGTATTAACTTGTATTTCTACAAGGTATAATATGAGGTGTTACAACTGAAGAATGATTCTCTCAAAAATCTCACATCTAATTCATATGTTCGTAACAGTGTTTTTAACAGTGAACTCGAGATACAGTACTTTTACACAAACCTGTAAGATTACGTTCCATCATTTATCAAAATCATTATGCTTTATACCAATATTTTATATCATCTTGAACTATATCTAACAGTCAAAAATAAAGTACATTCTTGATTTCCAGAATCAATTACTTACCGTTCTTGTAATAAATCATTTTAGTAAGGACCCAAAAGCCTAGTGTCAAAAAAACCTTCTCCCAGCCATACAAAGTAACCTTCTGTGATAGGCATCACTGCTTGCTCTTAAGGCTCTCTAGGATGGTGTGACATTTGTTGAGTAGTCCATCTTTAAATCTATTGGGTTGAATGAAAAACTTTGCTCCCCTTTAGATATGTACTTTACCTCTTGGCAAAATTCTTGACTTATTTCAATCTCTCATTTCCCATATCCAGATCAATGTCTGATAAGACTAATTTTGAAATGTTTCTTGAATATATAAGCCTTATCCCTGTACTATGACTTTACCTCCTCTATCACAATTTATTGGCCACATGAGGACTCAAACTAGGAGTCATGACATGATCTTACTAAATGGTTTCTTTTACCTAAAAGATGAAATCTAGGAGTTTTATTTTATTTTATTGTTTGTTTGTTTGTTTATTATTCTTAGAATATTGTAACATCTTCTCTACATTGAAACTGCTCTAATTCTGTCCTTTCTCCGTGGCCACATCCTATGTTAGACTTTATTGCAACTATGAAAACCTTTATGGCCTCTGCCATTTTACTTCTTTTATCTGTGCTGTGAAAGTTTTACTTGCCATATCCTAATCTTCTAGTTGTACATGTGACTATCTACTACAAATATGTCAAGGGTAAATTCATGTGACATTTCTTCCAGGAAGAATTCTCTGATAACCTTCCTTTAGATAGAGTCAAATCCCACTCCTCTGTGTTTGAAACACTACGTTTCCTTTTATAGAGATACTTATTCTTGAGGTTATCTCTATAAGCTCTGAGCTCCTCAAGTAAAAATATACACATGCTATCAATCTTCATGTCCATTATCTTCAATTGTGGCTGAAATACGCTTACCAGTAAAGAATTCATGAAACATACCAAGTTTTCTTGCATGCATGCACTATACCTACTCTGATTGGCATTTGCCAATGATAGGTTTCCCTTCTCTGTTCCATCTTGCTAGATAACTTTCTGAGCTCTAACTGCTGTACACATGATGATTGAGACTGGGATGCTGCCTTAGATGCTCTTAATGGTAATTTAAAGACAGAGTATGCTTTCTGGTCCTTACTTACATGCTTTATTAGAGAACTTAATTCTAGAACTATCTTGATTATTTGGTCGCCTATGGAGAAATATGAGCTAAACCCATTCAGAATCAAAGGTAACTATTATCTCTATCAAGGATTATAAATACTCTATGCATTTAAAAGACTCATTCAAATTATCTTCACCATATGAAGAAGGCAAAACTTGGTTTGTAATAAGTATGCTAATGTAATTTGTGAAATATATCCTCCTACTCTGGCTTCAAATGCCCAAAATCTTTGTTTCAAAATCACCAGAAATTGCTACATACAAGTAGATATGTTGCTCTTGAGTTGCCCCTCTTGAAACTGTCTAAATGAGAAATTAATAGCAAAACCTCATGATCTGATTCAAAATATAATATCTTTATGAATTTCAACTATATTAGCTTTCCATACTTAAACTATGTCAAAATATGCAAAAAGACAGGGATAATTAATAAATATTGGCTGATTGCCTTTATGTTTTGTACACAATGTAACTATATGAATATAAAATCAGCTTCACTTCAAATACAATAGTCTGATTTTTCTAACAAGATGGTGAAATGAAGTTAAGATTACTGGCAGTTTTTGTTAGATCTCAAAGGAAACTGCATGGATGTGAGAATAAATACATGGTCCTCTTTCAAGAGTGAATAGATACTTGCAGAAGAGTCGTACAGAAAAAAAATTATAATGTAAGCATATTCAAATAATTTATGTTTTATAAAAAGCTGTTCTAAGAAAATGTGTAAAATATTGTATTTTGTCTCCTTCAACATAAGTAGTTTTCATTGTTTATTTATATTGCACTGTTTATAAGTTGGCTCTTTCGTTGCCATCATTAACAATTGAGGGGGTAGTCATGCCTCAACTTTTCTTGCAATGTTATTTTAACCTAAAGTTTACCAATATTGCCTTTGATTTTGATATTCGACCTCCCATTGGGACAAATAGCTAAGGACTACTTCAGTAAGCAGTTTGCCATTTTGCATGTAATCCTTCTCTTAAAGAAAGCAACTATTTAACCAAAGCAGATAGGTCCTTGTTAGATGCTCAAAAGGGAAGGGAGTGACTTAAAAAAAAAAACTATTATGAAGGTGAAAACTTGACTAATAATTAAAATCACGTGAAAACAATGATTTTAGCCCTAACCTGGTAGCTTTATTTTCAGATCTAATTATAATTACTGGAAAAAAATGTTTTCCTGGCTTTTTAACAATGCTCAGTTGAGAAATGATTTCAGGAAAGAGGTAGCAACATTAAGAATCATTCGAGTGAGTTTATAAGAGTCTCAAAAAAATGGAACTATGAGAGAAAATAAAAATACAACACAGCCTTTGAAGCACTGAAAAAATGTTCTTAAGTAGCCATATAATTAATATAGAATTCTAACAGATGGAAAATATTGAATAAATAACCCCTGCTGCTACCAGTGACAGTTACTGAATGGTTGACTTGGCTGAAGCTCTGTGAATTGGGCTTTGGTATGCCATGTGTTAGTGCAGCACAGTGGTGGGACACTAATGTCTTTTTGGGTAGTGTTGACAGCAAGCTGCTAACCTCAGAAGGCAGGAGATTCCTCATTGTATTATTTATTATAACTCACCACACATTTCAGTTTAATAGGCTACTGCATCTGGAGACAAAAAAAAAGTTAAAATCTCCAAAGAAAATCTAAAACCGAAGAGATAAATACAATTTAGAATGTGAATTAAGTTTGCTTTTAAATATATTGGCACATATTAGTGGATGAGATTTTTGCTAGTGTACATTTTTAAGGCCATATGTTTGATATTTTAACATTGTTGGTAATCTTTGGTGTGTGTCACAGAAATTTTGTTTTACGTAAAATATTAGAAAATTGAAATCCCTTATAATAACATTATTCAGTAGTAAAAACTGCCAATACCATTTAAAAATACTTAAAATATAGGATATTAGTGGAAATAATTATGAAACAGAGTCAAATGTCCTATGCTTAATTGACTGAAAAATAAAAATCTAGTCTTAGCTTAAAAGGAAAAATGTAATATGCTAATACCAACTTGAAGATATTTGGATAGTGTGTAAATTTTACCAGTATTTTTCTGACATCCAAACCAGATAGACACAACAAAAAACAAATTATAGATGTATATCTTTGAACAACAAAGATGTAAAAAATACAGGTTAAATGCTACCATATTAAATTCAAAATCACTTCAAAAGGTCATTAATTATAACGATGGTTTCACTCCAGTAACTCGGTGGTGGCTTAGTACACATAAATTAATAAAGGTTATTCATCAAATAAAACTTTGGAAAAAGCACATGGACATCTCCACAGATAAATAAAAGGCTTTTGACAAAACCCAATATCTCTTCAGGAGGAAGGAGGGAAGAGACATATTGCAATGGCATTTTGTGTAGATTTACAAAACAATCTACAGATTTAATGCAATCTCAATCACAGTTAAAGGTCCATTCTTCTCAAACATTGAAAGAACAATTCAAAATATAAACACACACACACACACACACACACACACACACACACACACACACAGAGCAAAAGCCACGACGACAAGATGACAGCCAAAGCAATCCTGAACAAAAAGAATATTGTGAGAGGTAATATCATACCTGATTTCCAATTATACTATGGAGCCAGCACATTAACACAAACATTCTGTTTGCGCTAAAACAGAATCTTGAAACAACATATTAGCATGGTGGATCCAGGTATTAGTTCACATAAAAACAATTACCTAATTTATAAAAAACAAACAATCAAACAAAATACAGGATCTGTAACATATAATACTGAGAAACTTGGATTTCAAATACAGAAAAATAAAGCTAAATTCTTATTTCCCTCCCAGCAAAGAACTCAACACAATACCACAGCATAAAGCCTAATACTCTAAAACTGCCTGAAGATAAAGTAGGAAATATATTTCAACTTTAGACACAGGTTTGAACTTTCTGAATGACTCTTAACATTGCAAGAAATCAGACCGGCTTTTGAAAAATGGGGCCTAAAGAAATTAAAAGCTTCTAAAAATTGGTTCATACAATGAAGAGGCTTCTCATAAAACAGGAGAAAATTTTTCCAAGCCATACATCTATGCCAGCTAGTTTTATGTCACTTGACATAAGATAAAGTCATTGGGAAAATGAAATCTCAATTGATAAAATATCCCTACCGTATTGTCCCATGATCAAGACGATGGTGCATTTTCTTAATTGATCATTAATGTGGGAGGGTTGAGTACTTTGTGGGTGGATCCACACCTAAGTTGCTTGTCCAGGTACTCTAAAAAGGCAGGCTGGAAAAATGCATGGGAAGAAATCCAATAATCACCATTTTCCCTGCATCAGTTTCTTTCTTTTTTAAAATTTTTTATTGGATATTTTATTTACATTTCAGATGTGATCACCTTTCCTCATTCCCTCCCACCCAGAATCCCTATCCCATTTCCCCTCCTCCTGCTTCTATGAGGATGTGCCCCCACCTACACCCCCACCTTCCCACCCTCGAATTCCCCCACACTGTGGCATCCAGCCTTCACTGGACCAAGGACCTGCTCTCTCACCTATGCTCTAGAAGGCCTCCTGTCCCCTACATATAAAGTTGGAGCCATGGGTGCTCCATGCTGGTGGTTTAGACCCTGGGTGCTCTGGTTGGTTGGTATTGTTTTTCTTCCCACAGGGCTGCAAACCCTTTCAACTCCTTCAGTCTTCTCTCTCACTCCTTTATTGGGAACACCATTATCAGTTCAATGGTTAGCTGTGAGCATCCACCTCTGTATATGTCAGACTCTGGCAGACCTCTAAGGAGACAGCTATATCAGGGTCCTGTCAGCACGCACTTCCTGGCATCCACATCAGCATCTACCTTTGGTGACTGCACATGAGATGGATACCCAGGTAGAAAAGTCTCCAGATAAACCTTCCTTCAGTTTCTATCCCACGCTTTGTCTCCATAATTACTCCCATGAGTATTTTGTTACTCCTTCTAAGAAGGAACAAAGCACCCACACTTTGGTCTTCCTTCTTCATGAGCTTCCTGTGGTCTGTGAGTTGTATCTTGGGTATTGCAAGCTTTTGGGCTAATATCCAATAATCAATGAGTGCATACCATGTGTGTTCTTTTGTGACTAGGTTACCTTACTCAGGATATTTTCTAATGCCATCCATTTGCCTAAAAATTTCTCTAATTCATTGTTTTTAATAGCTGAGTAATACTCCATTGTGTAAATGTACCACATTTTCTGTATCCATTCCTCTGTGGAAGGGCATCTGGATTTTTTCCAGCTTCTGGCTATTATAAATAAGGCTGCTATGAACAGAGTGGAGCATGTGTCCTTGTTATATGTTGAAGCATCTTCTGGGTATATGCCCAGTAGTAGTATAGCTGGGGTCTTCAGGTAATGCTATGTCCAATTTTCTGAGGAATTGCCAGACTGACTTCCAGAGTGGTTGTACCAGCTTAAAATCCCACCAACAATGGAGGAATGTTCCTCTTTCTCCACATCCTCAACAGCATTTGCTATCACCTGAGTTTTTAATTTTAGCCATTCTGACTGGGGTGAAATGGAATCTCAGGGTTGTTTTGATTTGCATTTCTCTGATGACTAAGGATGTTGAACGTTTCTTTAGGTACTTCTTGGTCATTCGAGTTTCCTCAGTTGAGAATTTTTTGCTTGGCTCTGTACCCCATTTGTAATAGGGTTATTTTGTTGTCTGGAGTCTAATTTCTTGAGTTCTTTGTGTATATTGGATATTAGCCCTCTATCAGATGTAGGTTTGGTAAAGATCTTTTCCCACTCTGTTGGCTGTCATTTTGCCTTACTGACAGTGTCCTTTGCCTTACAGAAGTTTTGCAATTTTATGAGGTCCTATTTGTCAATTTTTGGTCTTAGAGCATAAGCCATTGGTGTTCTGTTCAGAAACTTCCCCTGTGCCCAGGTATTCGAGGGTCTTCCCCACCTTCTCTTCTATTAGTTTCTGTGTATCTGGTTTTGTGTAAATGTCCTTTACCACTTGGACTTGAGCTTTGTACCAGGAGATAAGAATGGATCAATTTGCATTCTTCTACAGAGTGACCTCCAGTTGAACCAGCACCATTTGTTGAAAATTCTGTCCTTTTTCCACAGGACAGTTTTAGCTCCTTTGTCAAGTGACCATTAATTAATTTATAATTAATTAATTATAAATTAATCTTCTTCCCTGCCTCTGTACCAATACCATGCAGTTTTTATCACTATTGCTTTGTAGTACAGCTTGAGGTCAAGGATGGTGATTCCCCAAAAGTTCTATTGTTGAGAATAGTTCTTGGTGTCCTGGGTTTTTTGTTATTCCAAATGAATTTGAGAATTGCTCTTTCTAACTCTGTGAAGAATTGAGTTGGGATTTTAATAAGGATTGCATTGAATCTGTAGATTGCTTTTGGCAAGAAAGCCATTTTTACTATATTAATCCTTCCAATCCATGAGCATGGGAGATCTTTCCATCTTCTGAGATCTTCTTTGACTTCTTTATTCAGAGACTTAAAGTTCTTGTCATACAGATCTTTTGCTTGCTTGGTTAGATTCACACCAAGGTATTTTATATTATTTGTGACTATAGTGAAGGGTGTCATTTCCCTAATTTGTTTCTCAGCCTGTTTATCCTTTGAGTAGAGGAAGGCTACTGATTTGTTTGAGTTGATTTGATATTTAGCCTCTTTGCTGAAGATGTTTATCAGGTTTAGGAGTTCTCTGGTGGAAGTTTTGTGGTCACTTAAGTATACTATCATATCATCTGCAAATAGTGAAATTTTGACTTCTTCCTTTCCTGTTTTTATCTCTTTGACTTCCTTTTGTTGCCTAATTGTTCTGGCTAGGACTTCCAGTACTACATTGAATAGGTAGGGAGAGACTGAGCAGCCTTGTCTAGTCCCTGATTTTAGTGAGATTGCTTTAAGTTTCTCTCCATTTAGTGTGATGTTGGCTACTAGCTTACTGTATATTGCTTTTACTATGTTAAGTATGGGCCTTGAATTCCTGATCTTTCTACCTCTATGCTCCTATCTTGAGTTTTTACCCTGGCTTAACTAAATGAAGCACTACCATCTGTAGGACCAAATAAATCCTTTCCTTCTCACTATGGTTTTGTTTTATTACAGCAATGGAAATCCTATAGAAAACAACATCTGATATGGAATTTGTGTCTGAAATTTACAAAGGATGTGTGTGTGTGTGTGTGTGTATGCATGTGCACACATTTATATGAGTGTAAGAGCTTGATGTTGAAAGGAAATGGACATGGGAGCAGTTAGATATGAAGAGGTGAGGAATATGTAATTATATGTTCTTATTAAATAAAAAAATATGTGACACTTAAAATGTTTTCGACATCCTTTGCTTCTTGGGAAATACACTGATAGTACTTTAAGACGCCATTTCATCCAAGTCCTAAAATTGCAAATGTTGATATGGATGTATAAAAAGAGACATCCTTATAAGTAACTGGTGGGAATGTAAAATGATACAACTTGTTTGGTAATCAATTTTGAGGTTTCTTCAAAAAGTAAAAATAAAACACTAGAAATTGAATTACTATACGACCTAGATATACCATCTCTGTAACTGTACTCAGAGGACTATGGATCTTATTGAAGATATTTTATTTTCATTAATGCTGTAGTCATGATTGCTAGGAAATGGAATCAATCTAGATGTCTATCTACTCATTTATGCTGAAGAAACATGAATTGTATACACAAAAATAGAATATCATTCCTCTGGAAAGAAAAGCAAAATTTTAAAATTAATTATGACTGAAACTAGAATAACTCCCATTTCAGAAAGATAAATGGGAAGTGAGATAGTAAAATATAGGCAAAATGAAACTAAAAAGAGAAAATAAGAATATAAACATTCAAACATGGAAGGGTAGTAGGGATGGAGAAATTTGGGTACTTAGAAAAACTTGACCAAGATAAAGGTTGTTTGAAAAAGCTATGTGGCAAGCTACTCTTTACACCCAAGTAAACATTACAAAAGAGGAGTTAATAGAAAACAATTATCATGAAATTAAATAGGGGAATTCCTTGTGTTAAAGATTTAAATGGGCATGGAACAAGGGGATAAGGGAGAACATGAAGTGGGGGAATAGTTCAACAAAACAAATTTTGTATTAATTAATCTTACATACATCTACTTTGTAAGCTAATTAAAAATGTACTATACAAGGAGTTTGATTGCACATGTCCTGTTTGGGTAGACAATATTTCTCCAGAGAGCATCAGTTATTTATTAGAAATCTATGTGCTAATCTGTGCAACTGATTACTTCACTATGGATTCATACAGATCAGAAAGGGCTGAGAGGCATGTAAAACAACACAGGTGATTGCTGTTCTTGCCAACCATAAGTATATGGCTAAACTCTCTTGCTGAAGTGGGACATCAAAAAAAAAAAAAATGAGTCGCAACTAACCAGAGAAATTGTTCCTTCTTTTCGGTTATGCAAGCAAGGTGCTACATAGGCTGCAGTGGGTGGAGGAATGTGGGCATCAGTAGTCTTAGCCAGTGCTTGACCCTAAATATTACAACAGTGGTCTGACTGATAAGTTGTGCCCGTTGGTGCCATAGAGGCTATGGAAACAATCAACCACATTGTTGTATTTGAGACCTGGCACACAGAACAGATTTTATGTCTGTTACCGTAACCTGCTCAAAGCCCCAAATGTAGGGAAATCACAGGTCTAGAGGAAAACGTTCTGGTATTTTTTCCACTAAATTTCCATGTTGCTAACTATTATGTTTAGTCCCATATCTGCTCTCAACCTTGGTAACAGAAGTTTCTTTTTGCTATGGGTAGTGGTGAATAAAGATTCATAACTAGTAAGAGTTTTGAAAGAGTGACTATGAGTGCTTAGCCATAGATGGCATATATATCCATGTCTGCACATGGAAGACCTAGGGAACATCCAGAAAAAATTAAGTAGAAAAAATCTAATTGTTTGCTAGATAAGGACAAACGCTGTTAATTTCTAAGTTTGGTCATGATGTGGCTGTGCTTACATCAACTTACATAAACTGTGGTGACCTACACAAGACCTGACATGTAGCATTCTGTCAAAATTCCCAAATGAATGGATGTGAAACTCAGGACACACCAGCCCAGCTGAAGAGCTTTTGAAGGAGGGAGAGTCACTTTACTTTGGAGACTAGGACATTTTCCATGAACCAGTAGATGATTCTACAGTTATATTCATAGCCGTTTCTAATGTACTCAAAGTGATGATGATGATGATGATGACGACAATGATGATGATGGTGATAAGATGGGTTATTGAGCAACATGTATGATGAAGTTAATAAAATCAAAGTACATTATACATAAGTGTGAAATATTCAAAGAATCCATAAAAGAATTAGTGAAAAAGTACATAAAATATCTTGATTTCTTTTTTTTATATTTATCTAACACATTACAACTGAATAAAGAATATTTTAAAGTATTCTAATATTGAAAAGTGAACAAAAGGAACACAAAAATATTCCTTTCTCATTAAATTCAAGAATTTAAGTGTTGAAATAATGTTGACAATAAAAAATAACTATTTTTAAAGTGTCCATAGCTACCTGGGCTTACAAAAATATTTCTAAACTTAATAAATACAAAGAATAAAGAAACAATACTAATGTTAAATATCAAAACTGTTTCAAACAAAATTAGAAATACCTATTATTTCTAACAGTTCATCAAATACAGCTTTCAATACCATGTCGCAAGGACATAATATAAAATGCAAGTTTTAAAATTAGTAACATTTTTAATATTTTTAAGGAAAATGATTTCCTCCTTAGTGAGTTCAATGACAAAGTGTTAAAACCAGCAAGGAAAGTGACCAGTAATCAACACCTATATAATCACTATTTTTCAGAGTACAAAAACATTTACATAAGAATATATATAATTTTTATATATTCACATATCTTATGATAAAAATATAAAAATATATAATATAAAAATAAATTACATATAAGAATATATGTAAAAATAATCAAATTATAAAACACATCAGTTTTTCCAAGTTGTTTAAAATGTTCCTCAATGCTTATAAACATACTAAGAATATTTCTCGTGACTCTTAGAAATTAAACTTTAAAATTCTAAACAAAACTGACTGAATATTATAAAAAATATTCTGAAAACAAGTCAGCCTTGACTTGATAAATATTGTTACATCTTAAAATGATAGTGTATTTCTGAATTATGGTATTGACTTCTGCTTTATTTCCTACATAATAGTTGTTCTGTAGCAGTAGATTTAGCAAAATAGTGAACGTAATCAATAGGCATTCATGTAGACGATTAAATATTTTCAAACCTGTTCTTGGTGTCCCTTGATCACATCTACTGTCTAATTCATTATCAAAATGCATCATTTTTGCCTATGAGAAATTCATCAACTTTTTAAAAATTTTATCTTTTATTTATTCATTCACTTTACTTTCCACTCACTGCCCTGCTCCTGGTTACCCCCTCCCACAATCCTTCTTTTATCTCCTGTCCCCTTCTTTTCTGAGCAGCCCCCACACTGGGTATCTGTTCAACCTGACACTTCAAGTCTCTGCAAGGCTAGGTGCGTCCTTTCCCACTGGGCCAGACAAGGCAGCCCAGGTAAAACATATTCCATGGACAGTCAACAGCTTCATGGATAGTCCCCACTCCAGATTTTCTGGACCCACATGAAGAGCAAGCTGAATATCAGCTAGATGTGTTCGGGAGGCCTAGGCCTAGCCTGTGTATGTTCTTTGCTTGGTGGTTCAGACTCTGAGAGCCCCAAGGGTCCAGGTTAGTTGACAGTTTATGCTGTTGGTCTTCCTGTGGAGCTCCTATCCCTTTCAGGTCATGCAATCCTTCCTCCTATTCTTCCATAAGTGAAGATGTATGTTATAATTTTTATACTTGTACCATAGTCTAACCAGTACTTATTTTCATATAAACTGCCTAGTTTGACAGGATTAACAAACTTTTAGTTGATTTTCACATTTCTTGTCTCTTTACAGCTGTCTCAGCCTTATTTGTATATCATGTCATATCGTTGTCCACTAAGGATGCTTTAATCACATCTCATGACATTTACAAAATTACGAAGACCTTATCATGACCAGGAACTAGTATATAATCTGATTTTGTGCTCCCTTTCCAATGTCATTTGCTTTATTTCTTGATCACTTAGCTCCAATCATTCTGTCCTTCTTTCTCTGACCAGTCCTGCTTAGGGCCTTTGCGCTGGCCTCCTCTTTCCAGAATGCTTTTTCAGAATGTTCTCTTCACACTGTTTGAATATATTCTACAGAGAAGTCTTTCCTTAACACTATACATGAAACTGAACATCTCTTACCATGCAATTGATTTTTCTGTTCTGTACAATTTACCACAAGCTCTCAATCAATAACTATGTGAGTTTGTATATAAATTTCAAAGCTTCTTTTCTCATTTTTATGGGAATAAGAGACTCAGTGAAATGAGGTTTACAGCATTTCTTAGGAGAACCAAGCATTCTCACTTACAGCTGAGCAAGATATGCTTCGTCTTTCATGTCTCTCCTTTTCTATTACTGATCCCTTCATCTTCTGCATTCACTAATGCCACCTGAAGATCTTTACAGGACAAGAGTAATCTAAATCTAAGAGAAATTAATGTAGTTATTTTTCTAACTTACCACAATTTGAAAATGTTATGAAGTAGGGCATGATGAGAGAGAGAGACAGAGAGACAGAGAGAGAGACAAAGAGACAGAGAGAGAAAGACAGAGAGACAGAGTCAGAGAGACAGACGGGGACAGACAGAGAGAGGCAGAGAGAGAGATAGCAAGCAAAAGAGATTCTAATTTGACTTAAGAATTATTCAACAACAGGGTTACTATGCTTGGTACTAGAAACCTAGCTAATTACTCAGTGCTAGTGAGGTTATGGTTATTAGAGAAGAATCTACAACCACAAGACTGACAATTCTTAAAAATAGTCTATAAACATTTGCCCTTAGACTCACAGATAAATGTAGTCTTTGCCCCTCATTAAGCAAACTTCTTTTTGCAGTAGACAGAGAGTATTATAGAAAACCACAGACAATCAAAATGCAGACATTTGGAACCCAGACCCACATACAAAACCATTCAGAACTCTGAATGGTTTTGTATATGTTAAAGCGATGGAGTATGTGATTTTAAAAACTGACATAAATAGCTTTTCCCCAAAGGAATGTCAACTATGAATGGTTTTAACAATAATTTTACATATAGTTGTTTTTAAAATATTTTCAGAAATTTTAAAAAGTACTTTTTAAAAGCATTTTCTTTTTTTTCTCTCTTACACACACACACACAACATATGAGCAAAACCAACAATGAAAATCCCAACTGCTTGAGCATAACTAAAAAGAAAATTCATGGGTGAATTGCTCTCAAAATCAAATGTAAAATATTTTATGCAAAACACTAATTTTTGCTATGCATTGAATATTTTAATTTTATATATTATTAAAATTAGAGCTTTCTCCAGTAATGCAAAGCTAGTATAATTGAACAAACAGCCATCATAAATCAGCACACTAAGAACATAAGGGGCATGGGGAGATACCTCTGTTAGTACAGTGTTTGGTCTGTCAGCATGAAGACCTAAATTTGATTCAAAAAACTGCATAAGATATTCAAGTATTGCAGAACATGCCACTGACCCCAGCCTAGGAGGAATGGGGAATTAGATGGAGATAGGCCTATCCTAATGCTCATTAATTAGCCTTAGTCAAATTGAGGAGCTTCCAGTTCAGTGAGAGATGTGCCTTGAAATATAATAATAATAATAATAATAATAATAATAATAATAATAATAATAATAATAATGGAGAGCAACCGAGGAGAGATGCAATATCCACCATTGACCTCTTGAACAGATATCCATACGTATCCATAGTACAAACACAAAAATAAATACTATTGCAAAGAATATAAAAGAAAAAAGAACTATTTTGGTGTTGGGGGAAGAGCAGTTGTTTAATTCTAGGGCAAGGCTTAATCACATAAATTGTATTTTAGAGAAATAATAGGTACAGTTTATTTATTTATTTATTTATTTATTTATTTATTTATTTGAGACAGGGTTTCTCTTTATTAACATCCTTGGCTGTCCTGGAACCCAGTTTGTAGAACACAGTAGCCTCAAACTCACAGAGCTCTCCCTGTCTCTGCATCCTGAGTAAAGGAATGAATCTGCATGTGCAGCTCTATTTTTTAAGATGTATTTACTTTTGTATTTTAGAGTTTTGTCTACATGCACATCAGAAGATAGCATCAAATCCCACTATATTTCATTAAACATGTAACTGAGCCACCAAGTGAGTGTTGGGAATTGAACTCAGAAGCTGTGGAAAAGGACCATTGCCCTTAACCTTAACCACATCTCTCTAGTCCCATATTTGCATTCCTAGTTCTTCACACTATATAATTGCAACCTATACAACTTGGCCTGATTTATTAGATTTGCAGTACAATATCATAGTAAGTATGTTGATTTTATTGAAACAGCTAGACTTTTTAAAGTTAACTTAGCTAGGTTTCTAGGGCTATGATCAAACTCCATGACCTGAAGACACTTATGGAGAAAAATCCCTTATATTTTGTAGATTCTAAAGAAGTCTAGTGTTTTTAGTGTTGTTGGTTGTTTATTACTATGTTTTAATGTTGCATATTTTAAACTATTTTTTTTAACCTAGTGGTTCTATAGAAGGAAAGGGCAAAGACAATGTTTGATAGTGCTCTGGCCTTTAGAAGTGCTTCACAGGATATTACTATGAGTTTTCAACTCTCTAGTAGTCTACCCTTGAGATAACTTTTCAAGGTGCCTTTTCTTCTGAACTCTACATATCATCTTATTTCCTGCCTCCCCATGTTCTAGGCTAAGCATCTTCAGCTCTTGATACAGCTGTAAATCATAATCAAACAAAAGAGTGCGCACATTTGTAGCTTACTGCCCTTTTACAATTCAAGAATAACAACAACAATGACCCTCATCCATGACTGTTAAAAAGCCTTTAACACTCCTCCAATGTGCCTTTTACAAAACCCATTGACAAAACCTTACCGAAGAAAAATCTTTACTGCCTGTTTGAGACCTTTGTCTGGTGCTGTTTACCTAGTTCCCTGATGTTTTCTAGTTTCCATGACCAATGAATAACTACAACATAATTTATTTTGTGCTAGAAAGACCATTCCTGAGCATCAGTATTTGTTCTTACTTTGGTGGGTTTTCCATTACTTGTTGCAATTTAAGAGTGATTACTTCTGTAAGTGATATTTTTCACCAAAAGTCTCTTGAATTTTAGCTATTTCTGTTGATGTTTTCTCACTAGGCAAGTCTTCACAAGGGTTCCTGTGCAACTTTGTCCCACTTTCCCATAATTCAAAATTTAAGTTTGTCTCATCTCTACAATCTTTTGTGTTCCCGTAGTTGTAGTGTATTTTAATAGCATATCTGGACTTGTGTGTGTGTGTGTGTGTGTGTGTGTGTGTGCGCGCGCGCGCGCTCGCGCGTGTGTGTATATATGTGTGTGTGATTAAGAAGCAACTGCTGAGCTGGGTATGGTAACCACAGCTTTCATACTAGCACTCAGGAGGTAGAAGCAGGTGGATCTCTGTAAATTCAAGGCCAGCCTGGTTTACAAAGCTGTTTCCAGGACAGCCAGGGCTACACAGAAAAAAAATCTGTCTAGTCACCACCCCCAAAAAATATGGAAGAGAGGAAGAAAGAAAAAAAGAAAGAAAGAAAAACAGAAGGAAAGAAAGAAAGAAAGAAAGAAAGAAAGAAAGCTGCTTATATAAATATACCTTGTAGGATACAGAAATAGCTGACTCTTACTTCTATGTTCTGTATTTTGAATCTCCATTCCCTTCCCTTAGATTATACACCACTCTTAGGGAGCACAATGTGAATCTTCTTTTGTATTTTGGGTACCTAGAGAATAATAGCCATTTTCAGCAAGGGTTTGTTGAGCCCATGAATAAATACTATTAAATATTTTCTCCATTTTTGTGTGGGCTTTATAACCACCCAACCTGAAGACAAGTAGTTGGATCAGATAAGCTTTGCAGATTTCTTTTTCTGGGTGTCTGGTTCCATGACTCTATGCATATCTTAGTTACCAATATGCATACAAATATTCTGCTCAATATTGAGCTCAGCATTTTGCATACTGATTCAAGTGATTCTGTCCTTCAGAATCACAAAGGTTGTTATTTTCCCTTCTGGATGACCTTTCTGGAAATAGTACACAGAATTTTGGATGTAGTCTTATATACTTCTGGTTAATCATGAGCAAATTTATTTTTAATCATAATTCTATTATTGGCTACATAATCAATAATGGGCAGAATTTCTAGTTAGATTATATATTTTTTAATTTAATGGACTCTTAAATATCCAAGGTTGGCCAGTATATTATTTATAGTTTGAGGCATTTATCAGGGTGACAAATACTGCTTTCTGAAAAGATAAACATCATTTGTGGTTCAGCAGGAAGTACACCCAAATAGAACCTGAGCCACAGTGATTAGATGATCATTGATTATGCTTTGAATGTTTTCAAGGTCGAGGAAAATTCTAGCTAGGATTACACAACAAATAGCAAACTATGTCATTAGCAGAAACTTGTGTGTGTGTGTGTGTGTGTGTGTGTGTGTGTGTGCCTATTCTTGCTGTGGCATTGATGGACTGTGTGCTGTGGGCTCACAATGGCTCTTTAGCAGGACATATATTCTCTTTTATGCTCAGCTGAGTGGCACTAAAATAAATTTTTAAACTATATTGCCATATTATCCATCTCAACCATTTGATGCTAGGTGGATAATTGTTTGCTATTTTTTAAAAGACTTTAAGTTATATTATATGGGAGGAAAGGAAAATACAATATGCTTAATCCCCTTGATACGTTAAGTTATGTAGTAAATCAAATCACATACCAAAAAAAAAAAAAACCAAAAAAACAAAAACAAAAAAAAACCCTCCATATCCTGGGTGATGATATTTATATTTGGTCAAAACAATAAAATGAAAACAGACAAACCAATAAAAAAGTATAGCAACAAGGAATAATTAAGGAGACTTTATCTCTAGAAATACAACCAGATCTCTCATTTTGAAAATCAAAACACTAAAATAAATAGTATAATTTAATTTGAGACATATAATTCAGAAAATATGAGAATGCATTTGTTATTATTATACTTGCTATTCTAATTACATTTTTTTTCCTGATTTGTAAGCATCTTTTGTGGTAAGGCTGTGATCTGGATGTGGTTTGTCCCTTATTGATCCATATGTTAATGTCTTAGCCAAGAGAGGGTCAGTACTCAGAGGTGGTAGAATTTCTAAGAGTCCACCTTATGGACTTATAAAAGACCAAGCCTAATGCCTAACTCTCTATGGTTGCCTCTCTCATTATTTAATCATTCCCCTTTACATATAGCCAGCTCTTTTTCTATTCCTCTATCACATCGTTATGTAGTCAAGGGAACCTCACCAAAAGCCAAACAGACAGAGCCACATGGTCTCAGATTTTAAGCCTTCAAAACTACAATTAACTAAATATTTCTTTGTGATGTTTCCAGACATAGGTAGTGCTTAAATAATAGCAATAGTGTATAAGGCATATTATATCCTGTGGAGGAGCAGAGGAGTAGCATGGAAAACCTTTTCATACTATTTTTACAATTGAAAATGAATTGATTTTCTTCCAAATAATCACATTTATAAATATCAAAAGATAAATGTGATATTGAGTATTTTGTGGATCTTTCTCATTAAGATTATCTTTTCAGTGTTCTACAAGGTGTTATGCTTTATACTTGTCTTTGTTTGCAAGTGGTATGATAAAACACAGACGAAAAACGAGTTGGGTAGGAAAGGGTTTATTTGGCTTATATATTGCAATCAGAGTCCACCATTAAAAGAAGCCAAAGCAGGAAATCAAAGAGAAGTAGACTCTAGAGGAAGAGGTCATGATCAGAGGTCATCAAGGAACTCACTGGCTTGCTCTTCAGTTTTTAGTTCAGGTTCCTTTCTTGTATGTTGTAGGGCCACTTGTCCAAAAGTAACACTGCCACACTGAACTGGGCTCTCCTAAATCAATCATTAATGAAGAAAAATTCTCTATAGGTCATCCTACTGAAAGCATTTTCTCAACTGAGTTTACCTATTCTCAGATAAATATAGCCTGTGTCAGTCGGCAAAACAACACCAACACCACCCTGAAACAACCACAAAACTTAAAAGCTAACTAGTACAACACCTTTTTGTTGAGTGAAGCCAAAACTTATAAAATCAAATGAAAACAGAGTAAAGCTTCAACATTCAAAGTGATAATTTTTAAAAAGTAAAGTTATACTTTCCTTAACAACTCTGGAAAAGGCTCTAACATTGGGGTTCTGTTTTGAAGAAACTTGTTTAGTAAACTGTATGATTCTTAAAACAATGAGGAAAATAATCTAAACAAAGAACTCATATATATTCGTTTAAAAAAGAGTAGTAATGGGAAAGAGTTCTTAGAAAAGTAAATGTAGTGTACAACAATGGCCAACTGGATGTTGGAGCAATAATTTGCTTTTGAAGTGGTTAAAATGAGCATGTTTAGAAAACCTCTTTAAATATGCTTTGTAATATGTACTCATTAATAAATGGATATTAGCCAAAAAGGTACAGAGTACCTAGGATGCAATCCACACAACTCAAGAAGGTTAACAAGCTGAAGGCCCCAAGTGAGGAGGCCTCAATCCCACTTAGGAGGAAGAATAAAGCAAGCAAGGATGAGGGAGAGGAAGGAGGGACCTGGGTGGGAAAGGAGATAGGGAGGGGAAGAGGGGAACATGAGGCACTGGGAGCAGGAAACAGGGCTGAAGCCCTCAGAGCCAGCAGAAAGAATGGCAACAGGCAACGTCAGGATGTAGGAGGTGTGGAGATCCTCTAAAATTTACCAGAGACCAGGGAGGTGACAGACTCTTAGGACTCAAAGGGAGGGACCTTAGATGAAATACACAACAGTGGGGAGAGGGAACATGTAGAGTCCACCTAGAAACACAGGGCATCAAGTGAGGGATGGGGTTGCCATCCCACAGTCAAAAACACTGACCTAGAATTGTTCCTGACTGAAACAACTACAGGGTCAAAAATGGAGAAGCACCTGAGAGAAATGAGGTTCAATGACAGGCCCAAATTGTGTCCATCTCAACGGAAGGCCCCAAGGCCTAAAACTGTTACTGATACTATGGTGTGCTTACAAACAGGAGCTTTGATTGACTGGCCTCCAAAAGTCCCAACAAGCAGCTAAAAGAGTCAGATGCAGATATTTACACCCAATCGATAGACAGAAGCTGGTGACCCCTGTGGTTGAATTAGAGAAAAGCTGAAAGAAGCTGAGGAGGAGGGCAACCAGCAGTCTCAACTAACCTAGACCCCCAAGATCTCTCAGACACTGAGCTACCAACCAGGCAGCATACACCAGCTGATATGAGGCCCCCAACACATATATAGCAGAGGACTGCAAGGTCTTGACTCAGTGAGAGAAGATGCACTTAACCCTCGAGAGACTGGAGGCCCCAGGGAGTGGGGTGGGCATGGGGGGTTAGGGACATCCTCTTGAAGATGGGAGGAAGAGGTATGGGATGTGTCAGAGTCAGAGGGCAGACTGGGAGGGGGATGAAGACTGAACTGTAAAAAAAAAAAAAAGAATAGAAAGAAAAAAATTGATTCCATAGTGATCAATTTTGGCATAATTTAGCATCACTTGGGAGATGGGCCTCTGAGAATATCTTGTTTTCTTTGTTAATTGAATGGGGAAGATCAACCAACTGTGGTTGGAACCATTTCCTAGGCAGGAGATGTTGGGGTGTTTAAAAGTGGAAAATTCAAGGTGAGCACTAAGGTGGACGAATGCGTTGTTTTCTCATCTTTGAATTTTAGGTAGAATATGACCAGCCACCTTGAACTCCTGGCATTGTGATTTCCTTGCCATGTAAGACTGTTCATATGAATCTATGAACTATAAGTCTTTCTACCCTAAGTTTCTTTTCCCAAAGGATTTTATCATAACAGGAAAAGAAACTACAAGCCATTGCCTTAACACTTAAGGTATCAAACAAGGAGAAATTAGGTCCTGAATTAAAAGATAGACAATTATGACAAAATAAGCCCAAGAAAGCATAAAGACATAAACGTATGAAGTAAATAAAATAAATCTGAGTATAAGAACAGAGTGTAATAGATCAGTGTGTCCTAGAACTTGTACATAGGTGTGTGTGAGCGCATGCACATGTGTGCGTTCAAATTGCCTGGCAAGTCATTATTGTAATAAGCAGGATCCATAGTGGGGTAAAACCATTGATGTCCTATCTATCCCAGCATCCTTCAGAATGCCATCAATGACTTATAAATAAGCATCAAATACTTCTGTGCAGCAAAGTATTCAAGAACAAAGCAGAAGAGAATGAATGAAAATTGCTTTTAAAGCATTTTATAGATAAATAATTCCTATGCTGAAAAAAAATCATTTGTGGTATAAGACAGAACTTCCTGCCAGAATTAGTTTTCTTAAATTATTCCTTTTTATTTTTAAGGTTATAACTACAACATTATTTGTCCCTTTCTTTTTCTCCCTCCAAGAGCCCCCATATTCCCCTCCTTACACTTTTTCAAATTCATGGCTTCTTTCTTCATTAATTGTTGTTACATGCATATTTATACATTCCTAAATACATAAGCCCACATTTCCATGTCTGTATAATTTAACATGGTTATATGTTTTTACAAATGACCATTTGGTATAGCATAATCAACTTGTGCCCTACTCCCTCAGGAAGACTATTTCTTCCTCTTTCGAATTCCATAGTTGCCTGTTATCCACTGTAAGGAGCTGAGTCCTCCTGGGCACTTCTCACTCCCCTACAACTCCTGCTTTGTTCATCTCCATTCCTGTCCACCCCTACCTGCATCCATAGTAGTATGGGATAAATGAGAAAAATTAGGCTTGGGCTTTAATTAGGGAGTGGGGAAATAAATACAGAAATAGGAGAAGAGGTAAATTAACAGTCAGGATTGCGAAAATGTTATAAGGAATCATGTTGTTAACTACCTATACATATCTCTAACACACATAAGTCATGTATAAAAATACCTAATATGATTAAAAACAAATTCCTATTTATGTCTACAATGCTTCCTCCAAGAGCCAAAGACACCAGACATGAAAATCCTTCCCTTGAGTTGTTTGGTGGTGGTTGTACAAGAGACTCCCGAATCATTACTGGCTGTTGCTAATGACCTTGGTTATCTCATAGAACTGGAAGGTAAATTCCTATAGCTGAAGACACCATGTACTTCAGACATATGGTCTAGAGGCTCATTAGCTGGAACTGACCTGCAATCCTCCAACCTGAGGACTAGTGTTCCTGATCCAAAAAAGAAACCTTGCAAGTTTTCTTTGCTTTAATTGGTTACTTTATTTATTTACATTACAAATGTTGTTTTCCTTCCTGGTTTCTCCTCCACAACCCACCCACCCCCATCTCTATCCCATCCTCCTTCTCTCTGCTTCTACGAGGGTGCTCACCCACACACCCACCCATGCACTTGCATCTCACTGCCCTAGCTTCCCCCTATGATGGGACATTGAGCCTTCGTAGGACCAAAGGGCTTCCCTCCCAAGATGCCTGCTAAGACAATTCTCTGCTACATATGCAGCTGGAGCCATGGGTGCCTCCATGTGTACTCTTTGGTTGGAGGTTTACTCCCTGGTACTAAATGCTCTGAGAGGGTGGGGGATGTCTGGTTAGTTGATATTGTTGTTCTTCCTATGGGGTTGCAATCCCCTTCAGCTCCTTCAGTCCTTCCCCTAACTCTTCCATTGGTATCCCTTGGCTCAGTCCAGTGGTTGGCTGTGAGTATCTGCATTTGTCTTAGTCAGATGCTGGTGAAGCCTTTCAGTACAGCCATACTAGTCTCCTGTCTGTGAGCACTTCATGGCATCAGCAACAGTGTTTACGGATGGATTGGATCCCAAGCTGGGGCAGTCTCTGAATGGCCTTTCTGTCAGTCTCTACCCCACTCTTTGTCCCTATATTTCTTTTAGACAGGAACAATTCTGGGTTAAAAATTTTTAAGATAGGTGGGTGGCCACACCCTTCACCCGGGAGCCATGCCTATCCACTGGATTTGGTCTCTACGGGTTTCTATCTCCCCTTTGTTGAGTATTTTGGCTAATGTCATCACTGTTCGGTCCCTGGTATCTGGGCTTGCTGTGGTGGGAGTACTGGGTTCCGATGTTGCAAGTACCGTTGATTTTTATTGATTATGTTCTTGTGATTGCCTCTTGTCATCTGGTTATTTCTGGTGTTAGCTGGCCTTGCTGTCTCTGACTGGAGCCTGTCCCTCCTGTGAGCCTGTGAGCCTGGGTGTGTCAGAACTTCTGGAGGTAAACTGTCTCTGGGTGTGATTGGGGTGGAGAGGGCTATATCCCAGAGGCCATTCCTGGGAGCAGATACGAACCGGAAGGATTGTGTCCCCAGCTGGGGGAAGGTTCCTGATCCCTGTGCCCTAGGTGGATCCCATTTAGGCCAGGCATTGGGGCTATAGTGGTAGACTCACCTGGGAGCCTGGATGAGTCAGAATTCCTGAAAGTCAAGCTGTCTATGAGTGTGATTGGGGTGGAGAGGGCTGTTGCTCAGGGCCTGCTCCTGGAAGCAGATGAGAACCAGGAGTCCTACCCAGATATGAGAGCTATGAGCCAAAACAACTAGCATAATATGATACCCTTAAGTGGGCAGTGGTGGCATGCCTATCATCGGGCTAGCCAGTAGATCTCAGGGAACTTAAGGACTGCCTCAAGAAGAGAGAATTCGTGTACTGAAAATCTAGCCACATTCTAGAGCTAGCAAAATCATGGATATTAAAGGAGAACCTGCAATTGTCACTTTACTAAAACACTATAACACATAACTGCATTCATTTTTTAATCATTTCATCTGTTTACATTTCAAATGATATCCCCCTTCCTCATTTACCCTCCATAAACTCCCTATCCCATCTCCCCTCTCCCCCTTCCCCCTACCTCAAAGAGGGTGTTTCCCCCACCCTCTAGCTCTTTCACCTCTCTAGCTTCCCCACAAGCTGGGGCACCAAGCCTCCACGGGACCAAAGGCTCCCCTCCCATTGATGCCAGATAAGGCCATCCTCTGCTACATATGTATCTGAAGCCATGGATACGTTCATGTATACTCTTTGGTTGGTGGTTTAGTCCCAGGGGTGTGGGGGTCTGGACAGTTGATATGGTTCTTTCTATGGGGTTGCAATCCTTTAAACTCCTTCAGACTTTTTCCCTAGCTCTTCCATTGAGGTCCTGGGCTCAGTATGATGGTTGTCTGTGAGTTTCTGCATCTGTATTTGTCAAGTTCTGAAAGAACCTCTCAGGGAACAGACATACCAGCAAGCACTTCTTTACATCAGCAATAGTGTCAGGGTTTGGGGTCTGCAGATGGGTTGGATCTCTAGGTAGGGCAGTCTCTAGATTGCTTTCCTTCTGTCTCTGTTCCAGTTTTTGTCACTGTCTTTCCTTTGGACAGGAACAATTCTGGGTTAAAAAATTTGAGATGGGTGGGTGGCCCCATCTCTCAAATGGGAACAGTACCTATCTACTAGAAGTGGTCTCTACAGGTTCTATCTACCCTTTGTTGGATATTTTGGCTAAAGTCATCCCTGTTGGGTCCTGGGAGCCTCCCCCTTTCCTGAAGTCTGAACTTTCTAGTGGCATTCTCCTGTTCCCATCCCCTACTGTTACATATTTCTATTCAGTTTCCTGACTGACCCTCTGCATTTCTCTCTTGTCTTGTCCCATACCTGATACTGCCCCTCCTTTTTTCTACCCCTCCTCTCTACCTCCCAAGTTGCTCCCTCTCTCTACTTCTTGGTATTATTTTGTTCCCAATTCTATGTAGGCTTGAACCATCAACACTTTGTTCTTCCTTCTTCTTAAGTTCCATATGGTTTGTGGGTTGTATATTAGGTATGCTGAAGTTTGGGGCTAATATCCACTTATCAGTGAGTATGTACCATGTGTGTTCTTTTGTTTCTTAATTACTTCACTCAGGATGACAAATGGGACCTCACAAAATTGAAAAGCTTCTGAAAGGCAAAGGACACTGTCAATAGACCAAATGGCAATCTATAGATTGGGAAAAGATCTTTTCCAACCATACATCCTATAGAGGGCTAATATACAAAATATGCAAAGAACTTAAGAAGTTAGACTCCATAGAACCAAATAAGAATTCTCAACTGAGGAAACACCTAAAGAAATGTTCAACATCCTTAGTCATCAGGGAGATTCAAATCCAAATGACCCTGAGATTCCACCTCACACCAATCGGAATGGTTAAATCAAAAACTTAGGTGACATCAGATGCTGGCAAGAATTTAAACAAATAGGAACACTCCTCCTTTGCTAGTTGGATTGCAAGCTGGTAAAACCACTTTGAAAAACAATCTGGCAGTTTCTCAGAAAATTGGAAATAGTTCTACCTGAGGGCTCAGCTACACCACTCCTGGGCATATACCCAAAAGATGCTCCAACATATAACTTAACTGCATTCTAAATATTTGGCCTTAAACACACATTTAAGTGTAGTCTTCACCCTGCATCAATGACATTTCTTTTTGCAAGGGACAAAGACCATTTTAGAAAACCACAACCTATTAAAATACAGAGTTGTAGAGACCATCTCAATGGATATATCTATAAAACAACTACTACATGTAAGCTCACAGATCATTTCAGAAGAGGGAACAGAAAAAGTGTAAGAATCAGAGGAACAAGGAGTTTTCTATGTGATTACATCTCATAAAAATCTCAGAACATGATTACCCTGAGTATGAGCTGAATAAGGCCAGCATTAATTTTTTATTACTTGTGTGCCTCCTTTTTCCTCTCTTCTTATAGTCCCTGTTATCCCCAAACATTCTAGATACCCTTCCTTCTTATAGCATCCAGATATGGCTGCTTAAAGTAGAACAGGCTTCTTCCATATATACACACAATGCGGCCTCACATCTATGTTTTTCTGCTCTCCAGTTTGTTCAACAGTTTCACTACTGATCAGAATTGCTACATTAGCACCCTTGTCACTCTGTTCCCATCTGTGTTTGTTGCTTCTATTGCACTATTACTACCTCTTGTGGTGTTATTTACCCTATATTCATCTATTGTAAATTTTATTGAGCCTATTGGAGTGTTTGTCAATAGGAGTAACATGTTTCTGTTTATTATAATAAAATGATTGAGTTTTGATACAGAAGTGAAAAAAATCTAAAGTTTCTTAGATAATGATACTTAGAGCCCCTAATTCAATCTCAATCTTTTGCCTCGAAGCAAGGAAGTTACAAATCTAAGATTCATTCAACTAATATATTCACACTTATGCAAAAATATATGTGAATTTTAGAACTGTTAGTAACTGGTATAAAAATAAAAACAACCAAAATATATACTTAAGGGTGAAACTGTACAAATAACTGAGCATCAAATAATAGTATATCAAATTTTATTTATTTATAAAGAGTAAAGTACATTCATAATTTTGTTATGAAATGTGACCAAGTGAAGAGAGAAAAATAGTTTAAAATATAGTATGTCTATTCTTCTGCAGTTTATGGAAATCACAAATAGGTAGTTATTTTATTACAGGTATTTTATTATCAATACCAATTTTATTACAAATAGGTATTATTTTATAATGTGAGGATTGGGTTAGATTTCAATGCTCTCTCCTCCCTATCTGCTCAGTGCTAGGGAAAGAGGGAGCAAGAGGGAGGAAGCCTAGATGGTCATTATGGACCTTGGCCAGGCTGAGGAGGGCACAGAAATTTGACTACATTAACCTCAGAGAGGGTGTACAGTGTCAGCCTACAGAGAATAATGAAAGAAGGGAAATTCAAATCAAGTCTCATATGACAAGTTTTGTATAAATCAGATTAGTTTGAAATCAGTTGGGTAACTCTTCTCAACCATAACTGGTATTGTCTAACAGAACTGATATGTTCTCCAATATGGTTGGAGATCTTTGGTAATGAAATTAAGTTATAGATATTTTATAGAAACACTAAGTTAATATCACACAGTGGTATCAACTCACACTAGAGAATGGATTTTGTAAGAGGCAAAGTGGTTTTTAAGTTTAAATTTACAAAACAAATATTCTACATATAAATTACATGTATCTACACAAATGAATATGTTTGATATTAGACCCTTTCACATAGGAAGCCATGTTTGTACTTCTCTAATCACCTAAACAGTGAATATTTATACAACATATTATTTTTTTAATTTGGTTTTCTTTTTATTATTTTATTTATTTCAAATGTTTATCTCCCTTCTTAATTTTCCCTCCACAAACCCCCTATTCTATCCCCCTTCCCCTTCTTCTATGAGGATGCTCCCCCACCCACCCAGCTACTCCCACCTCAGTGCCTGAGCATTCCCCTAAACTGGGTCATCCAGCCTCCATAGTACCAAGGGACTCCCTTCCCACTGACGCCAGATAAGGTAATTCTCTGCTACATATGCAGCTGGAGCCATGGGTCCCTCCATGTGTATTCTTTGGTTGGTGGTTTAGTCTCTGGGAGCTTTGGGGAATCTGGTTGGTTGATATTGTTGTTCTTCCTATGGGGTTACAATTCCCTTCAGCTCCTTCAGTCCTTTCTCTAACTTCTTCATTGGGATCACCAGGCTCAGTCCTATGGTTTGCTGCAAGCATCCACATCTGTATTGGTCATGCTCTAGCAGAGCCTCTCAGGAGACAGCTATATCAGGCTCTTGTCAGCAAGTACTTCTTGGCATCAGCAATAGTGTCTAGGTTTAGTGTCTGCATATTGGATAGATCCCTAGATGGGGCAGTCTCTGGATGGCCCTTCCTTTAGTCTCTGCTCCACTCTTTGCTCCTGTATTTCCTTTAGACAAGAGCAATTCTGGGTTAATATTTTTGAGATGTGTGGGTGACCCAATCCCTAATTTGATATACTAGGAATTTGGGCTAAGATCGGTTGTCATATATATTTATGTAGCTAATTTACAATCTTTCATTTTTTTCCATGAAATCTATAAATGTTATAACTACAAATTGAAAGATGTATACTGTTAGAAGAAGACTGTAAAACACAACAAATCTGTGAAACACTTTATTATAACAAGTGATTTTAATATTTTACTTTGGGTAAATTCTGAATGTTTTCTTTAATCAAATTAAAAAAGAAATAGATAAGGCTTTAACAAAAGCCACTGTATTCCTTATTTGGAAATAATTTTATTCTATTACTACATTTTATTATGCCATACAATTTGTATTGTGTAAAGGGATGCTAGAAGCTTTTTTTTTTTCAAAAATTATTATACTTCAAAGATAATTTAAAATTCCTTTGATGTTTCTAATGTTTTCATTTGTAGTTGTTATCCTCCTGAAGTTACACTTGGAATTTTTAAAGCAGCTTTCCAACCACAATTTTACCTCTACTCCGTTCAGTTAATCTGAGTTTGTTAATACTCCCCCATTCCTATACTAACGTGCCTTAAATGATTCTTCAATGCTCAATGGAGAGTATCAAATTTGTCTCTGAAATCCTTTAAGATCATATAATAAAATAAACACATTTCTCTACACACAGATAATCAGAAGAGAAGCATTCCAATGTGTAACACCTACAGCCTAGAAGTCTATCTATTGGTTTGGAAGTGGGCCAAAATCTAGAACTGGATTAGAAGCAGGTGTGTCTGGAATTCAGATCACAATGGTAGGTCAGGATTCCCTTTGCCCATAAAACATCAATTGACAGGAAGAAAAAGGAGACATGGAAGAACAGGCTAGAAATCCATATAAATGTTTATTCCACATCTGCAGTCAGGAGAGAAGAAACTTTGGCTCATGACAGGAGTGTTCTGTAGATGCCTAGAGATTGTCAGCAGCAAATTTAGAAATCTTAGCAGCTTCACAGAGGAAAAGTCATTTTCTAAAGAAATATTATTTGTGACTAGAACATCCAAATTTATATTTTGTTTTTCCTCCATCTTTATAGATAAAATAATACACATAATTTAAATAAAAGTAATTACTGTGTATTAGATAAGACTTCATTTGCATTATCTCATTTCAATTCTGAAAACAATGTTAAAAAGGTGTGATGTATTGTTACCAGCAGTTTATAGATTACACAGCAAAAAGGTAAATGGCATTTCCAAGTTGACCTATTTAGTATATAACAATGTTAGCAGTCAAAGCCACGTTTTCCTGACACAAGATCTATGTCCTGGAATATGTTATGTATCTTCTGCTATTATTTCTGCCCATCCCCAGCTGCACCAAAGTACAAAAGCAGAAACAACTGGAATTACTCATCTATAGAGGAAACAATTGCTTTTCAGAACTGGAACAATGTTTACAATGTAACTTCATTCTCTG
This sequence comes from Arvicanthis niloticus, assembly GCF_011762505.2. Classification (NCBI taxonomy): domain Eukaryota; kingdom Metazoa; phylum Chordata; class Mammalia; order Rodentia; family Muridae; genus Arvicanthis; species Arvicanthis niloticus. The sequence continues at coordinate 59,912,710 of NC_047662.1, forward strand.
GATCATTCAGCAAAGTAATATGAATTAATTTTACTTCCAGTTTATTATAGGAAAGCACATATAAGAAAGAAAGGTGGCTTAGTAATATTCATTTTATTCACTCTTATTTCATAATTCAATGGGATAGGAGGTGTTTTTCTTTTTACTATTGAGAACTCTGTGTTTTAAAATTGTTTTCAATGTTTACTTCATACATGGGGGAATATTTCACCTATGATTCAACTCCTACCAATTATTATCTGTTAAGAGAATCTGACCTAACCATTTCCTTACAGTGGATGGTTTTCTTTTAGTCTGCTGAGCATTAATACTGCTTTGAATGCCATTGGTTTTTATATCCTTATAATGAGCTCGTTTGTTTCCTATATAAAACCATCCTTTTGCTGATGTGATGAGGTGATATCTGTAATAGAAAAACATAAAATAAAATGAGGTTTTTGTGAGAGGACCTCATATTTAGATTCCTTTTGTGATATTGTTATCTCAATCTCTGGCTGCAGGTGGCTTTGTAGATAAACAATTTGATTAATTCCGGCACTATAGACCTCTATACCTACCTATTGCAGAGTCACAAGTAAAACCATCAGTGAGGTACATTGTGAGGACAGCCAATTACAGAGGAAAAATCTGATGGTATAAGGACTAAATTTAAGGAAGAAATTATGTTTCACAAAATTAAAAAGAAAACCAAATGAGGAAGCATTTGGGAACAGAGAAATCGAAGAGGAGCAGGAGCGCAAACAAGTTGACAAGTTGAAACCCATCGAAAGGGCATTGAGAGTCATTAGAAGAAGAAAACTAGATTACTGAGAGGGATAAAAGGGTGGAAGGAATACATTTCCCATCCTCTTCCTATCAATAACAACAGAAATGGGCTCTTATCTGTGCTGATAGGTTCTCTCTGCTGCATCATCACACACTGCTAAGCATTTGCAGCTTTGGAAACTGGAATCATTCTCTAAAATGAACACTTTCTTTCTAATCAGTTAGTTGACTGAACTCATGGTTTGTATTTTCCTCTGAGAAAATAATAGAAAAGTGCTCAAATGTACAACAAAATGGATATTCAGAAAAGCAGCATGAAGAGAACATTAACAACAGTGTGGTTAGATGAAGATGTGGTCAATGAAAAACAAAGATTATTTTGCTTTATACAGAATCTCACTGGAGTCTCCAAGATCACCTATGTGCTGACACCAGAATCTAGTTTTGGGTTTCTGATGCTGTAATCAGGAATAGTGAAGATGAAAAAGCAGAAGAGTGAAAATATATGATTGTTGTTGTTATTAACTGCAATAGGTCCATAACATGAAACAATAGCTTAAGATTAAAATAACACCTACAGATCAAATGCAGGGAGGAGTTATGGAGAAAGGGAGAGGCAATCAAATATTTGAGAAAAAACATGGAGTCAAAATAGGAACTCCAAATTTTCCTCTACAAAGCATTGAAGCAACTTGATCAGCCTGTGGAACACAATGAGATCTTATTGAAAAACTAAAGTTTAAAACTTTTAAAATGGAAAATAAGTAAACAAGTAAACAATTTAAAATGCAAAATAACTAAACAGGAGTAAACAAAACAAATTAAAACACAAGACTAATTGGGTCTCACCTATAATCCTATGATGAGGCAAGAATTTTCAGAATTTGAGTTGAGCCTGACTAAAGGGAGAGATCATGTATCCAAAACAAACAACCATTGGAGTTCTGTTTAGAAAACTTTCTCCCCAATGAATCTGAGGCTCTTTCCCACTTTTTCTTCTAAATAGATTCAGTGTGTCTGGCTGAACATTGAGGTCCTCAATTCACTTGGACTTGCGGTTTGCACAAAGTGACAAATCTGGATCTATTTTAATTTTTTTACTTACAGACTGCCAATTAGACCAGCACCATTTATTGAAGATTCTTTTGTCCATTATTTATTTTTGGCTTCTTTGTCAAAGATCAAGTGTTCATAAGTGTGTGGTTTTACTTCTGGATCTTCAGTTCTATTCCACTGATCAACTTGTCTGTCTCTGTACCAAAACCATGCAGGTTTTATCAATATTGATCTGTAACTATAGCTTGAGGTCAGGGATGGTGATTACCCCAGAAGTTCTTTTACTGTTAAGAATTGTTTTCACTATCCTGAATTTTTTGTTTTTCTATATGAAATTGAGAATTGCTCTTTCCATGTCTTTGAAGAATTGTGTTGGAATTTTGATGGGGATTGCATTGAATCTGTAGACTGCTTTTGTTAGGATAGTCATTTTTACTATGTTAATTCTACCAATCCTTGAGCATGAGACATCTTTCTATTTTCTGAGGTCTTCTTCAATTTATTTCTTGAGAGATTTGAAGTTATTGTCATACAGATCTTTTACTTGTTGGTTAGAGTTACCGCAAGATATTTTATATTATTAGTAACTATTATGAGGGATGTTGTTTCCCTAATTTATTTCTCAGCCTGTTTATCATTTATAAAGGGAGGTTATTGTTTTATTTGAGTTAATTTTGTATCCAGCCACTTTGCTGAAGTTCTTATCAGCTGAAGAATTCCTCTAGTAAAATTTTTGAGGGCACTTATGTATACTGTCATATCATCTGAAAATAGTGATACCTTTACTTCTTTGCCCATTTGTATCCCCAGGATCTCCTTTTGTCTTATTGCTCTCTGGCCTCAGTGAGAGAAGAAGCACCTAACCCTCTAGAGACTTGGGGCCCCAGAGAGTGGAGAAGTCTGGTGAGGTGCGGGAGGGGAGGTGGAGACATCCTCTTAGAGATGGAGGGGCAAGGAGGAATGGAATGGGGATCAGTCCGAGGGCAGAGACAAGAAGGGGGACAACAACTAGACTGTAAAAACAAGATTAAAGAATAAAACAAAACACAAGAACAACCAGCAGTTAACTCAGACAGATGCTCACAAGCTAAACAATGGAGGGAGATTGGGGACTTCTATGAAAGAATAGGAGGAAGAATTGCCAGCCCTGAAAGGAGATAGGAACTCCACAGGAAGACCAGCAGAGTCAACTAACCTGGACCCTTAGGGACTCTCAGAATCTGAACCACAAAGCAAAGCACATATAAGGGCTGGACCCAGGCCACCCTGCACATATGTAGCAGTTATGCAGCTTGATCTTCATGTGGGTCTGAAACAACTGGAAAGGGACCTATCATAAAAGCTGTTGTCTCTCCATGAGATATGTTCTTTTAGCTGGGCTGCCTTGTCTAGCCTCAATGGGAGAGGAAACACTTAGCCTTGCAGAGCCTTGACGTGCCAGAGAGGAAGGAAAAAAGAGGGTTAGGAGAAAGGGGATAGGGGAAAGCTTGTGGAAGGGGGTGACAAGAAGGGGGATAGGGGAAAGAGAAGGAGAAAGGGGATAGGGGAAAGCTTGTGGAAGGAGGTGACAAGAAGGGGGTAGTGAGTGGGATGTAAATTGAATAAGTAAAAAATGAAAATTAAATTAAAACAAAATAAACAAAAATATCAGGTGAGAAGTAAAAATAGTATTATTAATGCAAAAGTAATCCTTTTGAATCCTGATAATTTGATTAAATTAAATCTGTCAAAGATATGAAATCTCTATATTTAAATTATTCTTTCAACTAGAAATCAAGTGTTGTTTGTTAACATTATTATTCAGCTCACAAGAGCAAAACATTTAGGGATAAAATCTGCAACAGCTGCTAACTCCATAGACCCAGCTGACTTCAGTTTCTGCAGCCTCAACTCTCACATGCAGGTCAAGCACAGGAAACCCAGCACTATGAATCATGGTATGGATGGAATGTCCAATGTAGTGTTTCCCCTCACTAAGCATTACAGAAAATGGTTTAACTGAACTCCTGCAGCCTTGGCTTGGAGACACAAACTCCCTCAGCTTTTTAAGGGTCTGGGAAGAAAAGATTAAGTAAATAATCTAGATAATAAGCACTCCCCCCCCCCCATAAGAGGTTAGATTATAACTGTAAAGGAGATGAATCTCCATAACCAAGCAGCTGATAAGTTATAGAAATTCACATCCTGGGTGTTTAGATAAGGACTTGGTTCCAGAGAACAAATTTTATTGCCTTACAGCCTGGGTCTATAGTGAATTTATTTGGCCCAACTGTGCTGTTTCAGCACCTGAACTTCCTCATCAAGGAAGATATGACAAAACCCCTCAAATTACTACTGTGAAATGGATGGAATGATACAAAGTTTCCTACTGAAACTTAATGAAATCAAGAAATTCCTGGCTACTTTGTAGGAAAATTCAACCAACTTCAAGATTTTAAGGGCATGGAAGGAGAAGCATAGCATGAGTGAGAACTATGAATTTTAGTGCCAAAGAAAGGAGACAACTAAAGCCTATTACTCTGAACGCATACATACTTCCAGGGAAAATGTAGGCTCTAGAGCTCCAGCTGAGAGAATTTTTCTTGTTCCACCCTCATCACAATATCTGAAGTTCCACATGAGTAGGAAACATACTGTGAACAGTCCTAGGTGTGCAATGCTCCTTGATGCCCATGAAAATTCTCCTGCTCAATGGATTTCTACAGATAGAAAAGAAAGCAGTGGGGAGAGTTCCTATCCCTGTACCAAGTGCAACAAACCTTTACCAGATTGTATTACCTCAAACAGCATGAGAGAGGCCATAATCAATCATCACTCTCCACTGGAACCTGACTGTCCACAAACAACATCCTCCCTAATAAAGTTTTATTGTTTCTTATCCACAACTCTATCAATATCAAATAGATGTTGATATTGTTTGTAGATGACAAAACAAACAAACAAATTAATATATTTGGATTAAAAACTAGACCTTCTGGTCTACAGACTTCTTATTTTGCATGGGGAAATCTACTTAATTGACCCTTTCTTAATGAGAGTATAGCCACATTTCTGTGACAAAAGTTGGCTTTATTGTTATTATTTCTAACTAAGGTACTGAAGAATTACAAATATTAAGACATTTCTCAAAGTACCACTGCACAGTGGAACAAGATCAATATTTCTCCCAAAATTTATCTTTATCCTTGAATTTTGTCAACATTTTTAGTTATAAATGAGTTGGCATTGCTTTAAAGAGACTCTATGACCATAACAACTCTTACATTGGAGAACATTTAATTTAAACTTTCATAAAGATAGGATATAATTCCATAAACATTAAGGGGAGCATGGGGCAATGAGCCAGACATGAACTCTGGTAGCCAACAGTTCTACATCTGGACAACCAGGGAGAAGGAAGAGATTGTGATCCTGTCCACCTGATAGATTTCTGAATTTAAAATGTAATATACTGGGTTGTAGTTTACTTTTAAGGTTTCTAGGGAGCTAAAACTACATTTTTTTTGTTGTTGCTGAGACCAAGCTTTTGATGTGTACACTTGGTTGTTCAATTGAAAATACCTGGAAAGAACAAAGATCTATAAAAAGAGGACACACCTGTGTGGGACTGATTGGATTGTGTTAATCCACTTCTAGCCAGGATCGTTGAGGACTGAAGACACACACTTTTACTCTGGATCCTGAGCCAGGAAGATACACCTTTAATCTTGGACACAACTTTTGCTGGAGGTATAAGCAGAAAGTTTTTCCTGTTCATTAGCTTGTCCTCAGCTTTTTCACACGTCCATTCCTACACTGGCACTGGAACTGATTGTTTCCAGTTTCCAGACTATAGAGAAGACCAGCTGAGATGATCTGTCCTGTGACTGAGAAGCTAAAAGAATACTGAGCTTCTAATTTTTAGTTAACTATTGTTGAATTAGCAGGACTGCAGCCTGTAAGTACTTACAAAATTTCCCCTTTTGACAATGTAAATAGAGAAAGATTCATTGCATAATTTCTATGAATCCAGAAAACCACGATTATGATAGGGGTATGTTGCCTTCAACAAATTTGTGTCAATTTTGAATGTTGATTCTATAAATTTATTTAAAAATCACAAATTTAACTTATGCTACAGGAGTGGAGTGAAATGTTCATGAAAAAGCCATGTTATACAATTTGTATGTAACTTTTCTTTAATTATTTGGACACAGCATTCTAAACCACATGATTTATCTTTTCTCTGTATTTCGGTGGGCATATAGGAGCTTGATATAGGAATTGTAGTGCTGGGAAAAGTTAACGGCCCCCCCAACACCCCCCAAAGAAAAACCAAACAGGAGCCAATCTGATGCAATTCACAGTAGGCTTTTATTCTATTCAAGCAGGCTCAGGCCCCTCCAAAGCATCATCATCATGCAGGAGGAATTTGGTGATAGGGGAGCCCCAGATAACTATCAGGGCAAGACTTTATAGTAAGCAGCAAGTGGGGGGGGTGAGTGCACAAGCATCTAATTGGAAAGCTTGTAACCTGGGGGTGCAGGTTTGTTGGAATAACCTGGAGACACTGCTCTTCTTGAGGATTAGCCTAGAGACTGGAGCTAGGCTCAGGTTTTGTTAGGGGAAAACTTGGAAACTAATGCTAGGTACAAGCCTGTTAGTTTACCTGAATTCAAACATAGGTCAGGTTCTCTAAAATTGAGTCTGAACTTAAAGGATTTGGCCCATCTCATGTCCTTGGTAAGCTTAAAAAAAAAACATAATCCTAAAGGGCCCAGCACTCCCTGGGAAGGGGGAAAGGAGCTGCACAACTCCAAGTCATCAACAATTACCACCATGCCTGGGTCCTATAGGAAGAAACATTTGGAGAAGTTTTGGTGAAAACATTAGGAAAACAGGTGTCCATACAGCATTTTAAAATAGTTCCTTGTGGAGTTGATGGACATCATCTGTGGGCAACACATAGGGAGTTAGAGCTGTCGCACTGGGGTCAGAGGACATACTTTTGAATCCAAAAGAGCCATTCCCTAGTGGAGTCAAGTAGTCTGGCCAAGGAAGGTAGGGATTTCAAATATATGCCACTATTTACTCAGAATAGAGGTGAATGGTTGGAACATGTAGCAAAGAACCCAGGTGCTGATAAAAATCTAGAAATCCTGCCTTAAATGATTACACTGGGACTCAGCTCCTGAATGCAAACCCCTTAGTCTTTTTTTTTTTTCTTTTTCTTTACTTTTTGTGTGTGTGTGTGTGTGTGGTTTTTTGAGACAGGGTTTCTCTGTGTAGCCTTGGAACTCACTCTGTAGACCGGGCTGGCCTTGAACTCAGAAATCCGCCTACCTCTGCTTCCCAAGTGCTGGGATTAAAGGCATGGGCCACCACCGTCCAGCTAAACCCCTTACTTGGATTCCCAGTGAATTCTTGGGCCACAAAATTGTTTTGGTTCTGCACCTTCAACTTTTATCTTTCAGAAAGATCATGGTAAATCCCACCAGCTACTATGGTGATACTTAAGAAACACACACACAAAGATCAGTTTTCACCTGTTTGGACTTACAGAAAAGACTTCAAGGAATCCCTGGTTTCTTTGCCAGGTGATTCAATTAATTTATGGATGAATTTATTGTCTTTCCATTGATATTTTTTATTGTTTGTTAACAATTTTAAACATCAAAATATAAAGTTGTTAAAAACTGAGGAAAGTAGGATGGTATCAATTAGAAAGCAGCCTACAGCTGTGCTGTATGATAATACTAAGAAATGGAGACCTTGTCGGACATTAATTAGAGGAGAGGTCCTGGGTTCTGTGAAGGCTTGATGCCCTGATGTAAGGGAAAGCCAGGGCAGGGAGGCAGGAGTGGATGGCTGGGTGGGTGGGGAAACACCTTCATAGAAGCAAGGGGAGGGGATAGGAGGTAGTGGGATTCTTGGTGGGGAAACCAGGAAAGGAGATAACATTTGAAATATAAAGAAAATATCTAATAAAAAAGCTTTAAAAAATAGAGACCTTGGGCAGTTTTCAAGCAAGTGTTTTTAACCTTTGCACTCAGGAGTTAGGGGCAAAAACATAGGGCTTTGAGACCAGATTGAAGTAGTAAAAGTCTTTTGTAAAAATGAGTTGTCCTATAATATCTGGACAATCTTCAGTGTGGGAGGAGGTTCCAGGGAGAAGAGACAAGCTGAATGTTGAACCAAAATTGATGCCTATGCAATAATACCTTCACAAAAACACCAGAGGATACTTTTTGGAGAATTTTCTAATTGGTGAAAAAGTGGAAGCTATTACTGGTGTAAGGCCCCCAGGAAGGGAGGACCTCACCCAAGCCTTAGGAATTCATGGCCATCCAATAACTCACAAGACATTGAACCTGATGCAATCAGTAAGAGGTGTATTTTGATCAACATGCTGAGGTCAAGACCCATGGAGACAGAGAGAATTTAAAGCCAAAAACCACAACTCAGAGGGAAAAACACAACCCAGGGGGAGTAAAGGAGGGTTATTGGAGAGTACCTGTGGAAAGTACCAGCCCATTATTCAGTTTGTGACAGGGTCCAAGGAACAGTCATGGGGAACATTTTGTATAGGTTATTCTCAAAGAGCCTATTTGTAATCAACCATCTATCTAGTGGTCAGCCAAGTTCCTAAAACACAGAGCTCACGACCAAGCTGACCTGTACTCTTGGTTCTGCTCAGCCTGTTAGGAGTTTTTGAAAAATTTTAACCCTTTCACTGGCACTTGCCAAGTTTTAATCTCCTCTATTACATGTTTCTGAATTACTTTCCAGAGCATATATTTCCATCAAAACTTCCCCCTTTTTCCCCCCAGATATACATGTTGTGCAAAATGATGGTAATGATGATGATATGAGTTTTTAAATTTTTTTCTTTCTCTTTTTCTTTCTTTCAATCCTTCTTTCTTTCTTAAATACTTGCTTTCACCATTCCCATTTTTTACATTTAAAATTAAATTTTTCTCTCATTTAGTCCATCCTTAGCACCAGCTGGATCTCTCCAGGTTTCATGCGCTCTGTGGATATAGTCCTAGACAATGGGGTCCTATTGTCAGTAAGCTGAGAGTGAACCTCTCTATTAACATTAGTCTGTTATTTGAGAAACTTGATGTGACCCCATAGCACAGGACACAACAGGATGCAGCAGAATACTTCCCCAGGGAGACGTGCCTGGCTACAAAAATGGCCACACCAGATTCTGTATCCACCAGTACTAAAGATTACCCTCATGTAATCTCTAAGTCTCCAGTGCAAGAGGTTTCAACAACACAATACAATTGTCTCTTCATTCACTCTCTCCATCCAACACTAGCCCACCTGAACTCTACTATTCCTGTCCAAATCCTGTTCCACAATCTCTTTCAATATGGATGAATGCAACCTTGTAAGTGTATGTTATCGATTAAGTAAATCATAGGCAAGCTAACACCTAAAGCACCTAAGAGGTTAGGTAAACAGGAGCACCTTCTAAATTCTAAGATCCAGAAATAAGATATTTAAGAAAATCCTCATGGTATGGGGCTCTACCCACTAACATGTATGTCCTCCCAAATCATCAACTCAGAAGCTCTTACCACATCAGGCTGAGCTTTGTAAAAGGAGACCTCAGAGCTATGGAGCTAAGTTTTTCCTGCCCATTCCACCTTCATCAGAGCCAATAAAGGTGTGAAGCCCTGGTCTCCAGCACACATTCTCTGCCTGCTCCTGTCTACCACCTAACTTCTTCTGTCTCCTGAATGTGAGTATTCTTAAGTAATTTAAGCTCTCACAACTGAACAGTTTAGCCAGTTGTTCTCCATTCTCTCAACAGTTGGAGGAACTTAAAGAGTTCCCAGGCTTTCTGTGAATCCTATATGGACGTGTCAGAAATCACTCAGCCTTCCTCTGTGGAGTCCAGGCAGGTTATTTCAGATAAGAGCTCAGAAATGCCTACCTTTGAATACACAGAGATGGCATCTACATCCTGTAGCACACATGAAACAGCCTGTACTCAGAACTCAACAGGAAACCCAGCAAAAGCCATTGATTTCCATTTTGGAGAGCCATGTGAAACTGCCTCTGTAAACCAGCAAGATGTGTCTGCTGAGCAGAAAAAAATCTCCTGCAGGCTCTCAGCTTATGGATCTCAACAGCACCCCAGAGACTTGCCTCTCTCATCCCCAGAAAACAGCTGTAATCGACACCACCACTGAGACTCTCTACAACGAAGACTACTGGATGAGGACACTGAGCCCTGACAAGACTCGATTGACCCAAAATACAGCCATGTGTAAAAGTCAGAGGATTGCCTGTGGTAATCATCAAATTGCTCTCTCTGGAAGCCATGCAGACCAGGACTCAAATGTGGATCAATTCATTGCTTCTGTATGTAACCAGACTTTCAAAGAATACCTTGAGAAGGCTTTCAATGGTGACCAGACCTCCAACTAGAGTCAGACAAGAACCAGGAATGGAGGGCATCTGACTCTCTATGAGAGTCAGATGACAGCACCCAGTTGTAGCCAGGCCCTTCATCCCAATCAAATCATAACCTCCTTTTCTGAATGGAATCCTTTGGGGGATTCACAGAGGAACCTAGTAGCTGATAACGAATCCTATCAGATGACATTCTTAAGGGGTCAGAATGTCTGCAAAGGTCAGGAGAATCTCCTCAGTGATGAGCACTCCCTCTCTGGGTATCAGATATCAGACTACAGATGTGACCAGGATTTGATTAGGAATCACCAGGTGATAAGTCCAATTGATTGCTAGCCTCTCTATGACTTTCAGATACCAACCTCCAGTTTTGACACAACTCTTCATGAGACTAACAGGACAATATCCAGTGCAGAAGACAACTTGGATTGGCATTCAGAGATAAGTTCCAGTTCCAAAGAGATATTCTACTTGGGTCAGATGAAGACCTCTGTTGATCAGAATGTCTACCCATGTCAAAGTGGAACACCCAATATTGAAGAAAACCTTGATTCTCGGGTGACATTACTTAGTAACCAAGCCCCATATGTGGGTGAATCCTCATGTCATTCAAGTTCCCCTTTGATCCAAAGACAAGCTCAGGAAAACTCTTTAGCTTCAACTTTGGTCCAGAAACAGCTTCCAGAAATGAACTTAGACCTCAAGACACAGAGCCCTGTATCCCTGAAGATCCCTTATCCTTTGAAGTGTTACTCCTGTACCTACCAGGATTGTCAGAAATCTTGCAAAAAGGCTCAAGACCTCAAAAACCACATGAAGAGACACACTGGTGAGAAGCCTTATGCATGCAATAAGCCTGGATGCAAATGGAAATTCTTCACCTCAGGAGAACTCAAGAGACACAAACAAAAGCACAGTGGTGTGAGGCACTACCCATGTCCCATGTGCAACAAAAGCTTTTCCAGATTGGAGTACCTCAAACAGCATGTGAAGTGCCATGTTTCATCATCACTTACCACTGCAACCTAACTGTCCACGAATCATATCTTCCCTAATACAACTTCATTGTGTCCTACCTGTTATCATCAGAGGAGTTTTACAGATAGCCTCTGAATCCAGGGATAATGTTATCCCTAGGGAACAAGGACCATCTTATGTCTGTTGCCATGGAAACTGCCACACAGTCCTAAAGTATTCCTCACCTGTTTGCAGTGGTTCCTCTTATTCATTACCTGACATCTATGTCACAGCCCAAATAAATGACAGAGACCCTGACCCTTCACCCCATTTTTCTTTTCTTCTCTTCCTCGATTTCCCTCCCCTCCCCCCCACCCAAAAAAAAACTCTTCCCAAGGTATTGTGCTGTCATTGTGTGATCTGTCTGGAAAATGGCCATCTTCCAACTAACACTACCTACAACTCTGTCAACAGCAAATAGATTTTAATATTGTTTGTAAATGACAAAAACAAAAACAAAACAAAACAAAACCCCAAACAATTAGAGTAAGAAACTGTACCATGTCTAGAGCAGCAGAATTTCAGGATCCCAAAGGCAGCCGGATTCCCAGGAGCTCTTCCACCTAGGATCTCAGGATCACAAAATCAAAGAGACAGCTGGAGTCTGAGGAGGTCTGACACAAGAAAGATAACTGGAAAGACAGACAGAGACAGTGAGTGCAGGTAGCACTAGGCAAGTAGATGGTGAAAGGCAAGCTCAAGAACATAAGCAACAGAAACAAATGTTACCTGGCATAATCAGAACCCAGTTCTCCCACCATAGCAAGTACTGGACACTCCATCACAATGAAAAAGTAGGATTCAGAATTAAAGTCACTTCTCAGGATGATGATAGAGGACTTTAAGAAGGACATAAACAACTCCCGTAAAGAAGTGAAGGAGAACACAGGTAAACAGGTAAAAGCCCTTAAAGAGGAAACACAAAAATCTCTTAAAGAATTGCAAGAAAACAGGTGAAAGAATTAAACAAAACCATCCAGGACCTAAAATTGGAAGTAAAAACAATACAAAAATTTCAAAGGGAGACTATCCTGGAGATAGAAAACCCAGAAAAGAAATCAGGAGTCATAGACACAAACATCACCAACAGAATACAAGAGATAGAAGAGAGAATCTCATGTGCAAAAGATACCATGGAAAACATTGACACAACTGTCAAAGAAAATGCAAAATGCAAAACGCTCCTAACCCAAAACATCCAGGAAATCCAGGACACAATGAGAAGACCAAACCTAAGAAGAATAGGTATAGATGAAAGTGAAGATTCCCAACTTAAAGGGCCAGAAAATGTCTTCAACAAAATTATAGAGGAAAACTTTCCCAACCTGAAGAAAGAGATACCCATAAGCATACAAGAAGCTTATAAAACTCCAAATAGACTACCAGAAAAGAAATTTCTCCAATCACTTAATAATCAAAACATCAAATGCACAAAACAAAGAAAAAATACTAAAAGCAGGGTAAAATGTCAAGTAACATATAAAGACAGACCTATAAGAATTATACCAGACATCTCACTAGAGACTATAAAGCCAGAAGATCCTAGACTGATATCAAACAGACCCTACAAGAACACAAATGCCATCCCAGAATACTATACCCAGCAAAACTCTCGATCACTATAGATGGAGAAAACAAGATATTCCATGACAAACGCAAATTTATACAATATCTTCCTACAAACCCAGCCCTACAAAGGATAATAGATGGAGAACTCCAACACAAGGAGGGAAACTACAACATAGGAAAAGCAAGAAAGTAATATTCCAACAAACCCAAAAGAAGATAGCTACACAAACATAATTTCACCTCTAATAACAAAAATAACAGGAAGCAATAATCACTTTTTCTTAATATCTGTCAACATCAATGGACTCAATTTCTCAATAGAGACATAAATTAAGACACTGAATTAGTAAACAGGACCCAGAATTTTTCTGCATACAGGAAACGTACCTCAGCAACAAAGACAGACACTACCTCAGAGTAAAGAATAGAAAACAATTTTTAAAGTGAATGGTCCCAAGAAACAAGCTGGAGTAGCCATTCTAATATCAAATCAAATCAACTTTCAAGGAAAAGTTATCAAAAAAGATAAGGAAGAACACTTCATACTCATCAAAAGAAAAATCTACCAAGTTGAACTCTCAAAACTGAATATCTATGCTCCAAATGCAAGGGCACACAAATTCATAAAAAAAAAAAAGAAAAAAAACTGTACTAAAGTTTAAAGCACACATTGTACCTCACACAAAAATAGTGGGGGATTTCAACACCCCATTCTCAGCAATGAACAGATCATGAAAACAGAAAATAAACAGAGACACACTGAAATTAACAAACGTTATGAACCAAATTGATTTAACTGACATCTATAGAACATTTCATCCTAAAACAAAAGAATATAACTTTTTCTCAACACCTCATGGTACCTTCTCCAAAGTAGACCATGTAATTGGTCACAAAGCAGGCCTCAACAGTTACAAAAATATTGAAATGATCCCTTCCCTCCCATCAGATCACCACAAATGAAGCCTGGTCTTTGATAATAAAAAACAAAAATTAAAAGCCCACATACATGTGGAAACTGAACAATGCTCTATTCAGTGATGACTTGGTCAAGAAAGAAATAAAGAAAGAAATCAAAGTCTTTTTAGTATTTAATTAAATGAAGGCATGTCATACCAAAACTTATAGGACACAATGAAAGCATTGCTAAGAGGAAAACTCATAGCTCTAAGTGCCTACAAAAAGAAACTGGAGAGAGCATACACTAGCAACTTGACAGCATACCTAACAGCTCTAGCACAAAAAGAAGCAAATACACCTAAGAGGACAGGAAATAATCAAACTCAAGGCTGAAATCAACCAAGTAGAAACTAAAAGAACTATATAAAGTATCAACAAAACCAGGAGCTGGTTCTTTGAGAAAATCAACAAGGTAGATAAACCCTTAGCCAGACTAACTAGATGGCACAGATACTGTACCCAAATTAAGAAAATTAGAACTAAAAAGGGAGACATAACAACAGAAAATGAGGAAATTTTTAAAAAATCATCAGAACCTCCTACAAAAGCCTATACTCAACAAAACTGGAAAATATGGATGCAATGGACAATTTTCTAGACAAATACAAGGTACCAAAGTTAAATCAGGAGCAGATAACCATCTAAACCATCTCATAACTCCTAAAGCAGTCATTAAAATTCTCCCCACCAAAAAAGCCCAAGATCAAATGATTGTAGTGCAGAATTCTATTAGACCTTCAGGGAAGTCCTAATACCAATACTTTTCAAACTATTCCACAAAATAGAAACAGAAGAAACACTACCCAATTCATTCTATGAAGCCACCATTACACTCATACCTAAACCACACAAAGACCCAACAAAGAATGAAAACTTCAGACCAAGCTCCCTTATGAATATCAATACAAAAATACTCAATAAAATTCTCACAAACCAAATCCAAGAACACATCAAAACAAAAATCCAACATGATCAAGTAGGCTTTATCCCAGGAATGGAGGAATGGTTCAATATTTGGAAATCCATCAAAATCCATCCAAAAATATAATCGAAATCAAAGAAAAAAACCACATGACCATCTCACTAGATGCTAACAAAGCATTTGACAAAAATTCAACATCCATTCATGGTAAAAGTCTTGGAAAGATCAGAAACTCAAGACCTATATCTACACATAGTAAAAGCAATATACAGCAAGCTAGTAGCCAACATCAAAATAAATGGAGAGAAACGTGAAGCAAACCCACTAAAATCAAGGACTAGACAAGGCTGCCCACTCTCTTCATACCTATTCAATATAGTACTTGACATCCTAGCCAGAGCAATTAGACAACAAAAGGAAGTCAAAGGGATACAAATAGGAAAGGAAGAAGTCAAATTTTAATATTTGCAGATGATATGATAGTATACTTAAGTGACCACAAAACTTCCACCAGAGAACTCCTAAACCTGATAAACAACTTCAGCAAAGAGGCTAGATATAAAATCAACTCAAACAAATCAGTAGCCTTCCTCTACTCAAAGGATAAACAGGCTGAGAAAGAAACAAGGGAAATGACACCCTTCACAATAGTCACAAATACTATAAAATATCTTGGTGTGAATCTAACCAAGCAAGGGAAAGATCTGTATGACAAGAACTTCAAGTCTCTGAAGAAAGAAATTAAAAGATCTCAGAAGATGGAAAGATCTCCCATGCTCCTGGATTGGCAGGATTAACTTAGTAAAAACGGCTATCCTGCCAAAAGCAATCTACAGATTCAATGAAATGCCCATCAAAATTCCCAATCAATTCTTCATAGAAATACAAAGAGCAATTTGCAAATTCTTTTGGAATACATTAAAAAAAAACAAAAAAACAAAAAAAAAAAAACAAACAGGATATCGAAAACTATCTCAAAACCAGAGAAACGTCTGGGGGAATCACCATCCCTGACCTCCAAATGTACTACAGAGCAATAGTGATAAAAACTGCACAGTATTTGTACAGAGACAGGCAGGAAGATCAATGCAATGGAACTGAATACACAGAAATGAACCCACACAACTATGGTCACTTGACCTTTGACAAAGGAGCTAAAGCCATCCAGTGGAAAAAGGACAGGAATTTCAACAAATGGTGCTGGTTCAACTGGAGGTCACTATGTGGAAGAATGTAAATCAATTCATTCTCATCTCCTTTTAGAAAGCTCAAGTCCAAGTGGATAAAGGACCTCCTCATAAAACCAGACACACTAAAACTAATAGAACAGGAGGTGGGGAAGAACCTTGAATACTTGGGCATAGGGGAAATGTTTCTGAACAGAACACCAATAGCTTGTGCTCTAATATCAAGAATTGACAAATGGGACCTCATAAAATTGCAAAGCTTCTGTAAGGCAAAGGACATTTTCAATAAGACAAAAAGGGCAACCAACAGATTGGGAAAAGTTCTTTACCAATTCTACATCTGATAGAGGGCTAATATCCAATATATACAAAGAACTCAAGAAACTAGACTCCAGACAACAAAATAACCCTATTAAAATATGGAGTACAAAGCTAAACAAAGAATTTTCAACTGAGGAAACTCAAATGGCCAAGAAGCACCTAAAGAAATGTTCAATATCCTTAGTCATAAGAGAAATGAAAATCAAAACAACCCTGAGATTCCACCTCACACCAGTCAGAATGGCTAAGTTCATAATCTCAGGTGATAGCAAATGCTGGTGAGGATGTGGAGAAAGAGGAACACTCCTCCATTGTTGCTGGGATTGCAAGCTTGCACAACCACTCTGAAAACCAGTTAGGCGGTTCCTCAGAAAATTAGACATAGCATTACCTGAGGACCCAGGTATACCAATCCTGGGAATATACTCAGAAGATGCTCCAACATATAACAAGGACACATGCTCCACTCTGTTCATAGCAGCCTTCTTTACAATAGCCAGAAGCTTGGAAGAACCCAGATGTTCCTCAACAGAGGAATGGATACAAAAATATGTGGTACATTTACACAATCAAGTACTACTCAGCTATTAATAAATTCTTGAAATTTGTAGGCAAATGGATGGAACTAGAAAATATCATTCTATGTATCCATCCCATGTGCAGTCTTTAAAGGTAAATGCTGATGTAGATGCCAGGAAGTGCATACTGACAGGATCCTGATATATCTGTCTCCTTAGAAGTTTCCTGGAACCTGAAATATACAGAGGTAGATGCTCACAGCTAATTGAACTGATCATGGGTTTCTCAATGGAGGATTTAGAGAGAAGACTGAAGGAGCTGAAGGGGTTTGTGTTGGGAGCCGACTTTTAGCAGAAAGTGGCTAGATCAACTTTGCAGCCATCTGGAACCATATACCCTGATGAAAGACTTGATTTTCAATAGCCTACAACAGCTGAAGCACACTCTGTTATCCCACATATTTTGTATTGCTGTTTACTGCCCCCAGCTGCAAGGCGCATGTGGTAGTCACGCCTGCAAGGTATTGCAGTTCACGTGCTGACCACGTGCTATCTACGCCATACATGCTTATAAGATGCACGTGCTATCCACGCTATACACGCCTGTAAGGCTTACGTCATATCAACACCTGCAAGGCACATGGTATCCACGCGCCTACAAGGCACGTGACAAAAGCATATAAATACCTCAGAATTCCTTTCAAAAAAAGAAACTCAATAAACGAGACTTGAGACTTGATCAGAGACTTGACAAGAGACTTGAGACTTGGTAAGAGACTTGATCAGAATCTCTGTCTTGTCTCCATTCTTCGTGTCTCTTCCCCTTTATCCTCTCTCTCTCTCTCTCTCTCTCTCCCCTGACCCTCGGATCTGAGCGGCAGCTTGGGCCAGGACACAGTGGCTGCCAAGCGTGGAGCAGAGCAGGCCACAACATTTTGGCCCACAAAGCCAGGCAGTACAGGCTGTGACAGGTTTGCAGCCCCACGGGGAGAGCAACAATACCAACCAACCAGAGCTCCTGGGGTCTAAACCACCAGCCTGAGAGCACATAGGGAGGCAGCCATGGCCCAGCTGTGTATATAGGAGAGGATGGCCTTGTCCTTTTCAGACATAAATGGGAGAGGAGATCCTTAGTCCAGTAAAAGCTGGATGTCCAGTATGGGAGAATTTGAGGGTGGGGAGGTGGTAGTGGGTAGGTGTGTGGGAGCACATCCTCATAGAAGCAGGAGGAGGGGTGATGGGATGGGGGTTCCTGGGTTGGGGGAAATGGGGTAAGGGAATACCATCTGAAATGTAAATAAAATATCCAATAATAAAATAAAAATTAAAAAAATAAAAAGAAACTATACCATGTGATCCTCAGACCTCTTATTTTGCATGGAGAAATCTTCTTAACTCTCTCTTTTTAAATGAGAGTTTAACCACATTTCTTTTACAAATTTGGCTTACTGTAGTTTGGACTAGGGTGGTATAGAAATATAAATATTGAGACATTGCTGTAAGTATCATTGTACGCTGAATCGGGATCAGTATTTCTCCCATCACTATCTTTACTCTAGAACCTTTTTAACATTTTTAGTTATGTGTGCCATTTATGGCTATATGACCATTGCATAGATGAAGATTATTATTGGCATCACTGATACTGTTATATTTGATTGAGAATGGGTTTGTAAGTACACTTGTGTTTTCCTCTTAATTTCTGTATGTGATATCAAGGAAGAGACTGATAATGTTTTTTGTCTTAATCAGGGTTTCTTTTGCTGTAAAGTGACTCCATAATCATTGCATCTCTAATATAGAAGAACATTTTATTTATGCTAGTTTAAAGATAGGAGCTAAGTCCATTAATTTCAGGGTGGGAAGCATGGGGGCAAGCAAGAATACATGGTGCTGGAGAGCTAGCCAGGATTTCTTCATCTGGATCAGCAGATGTCCCTGGGCCTGGCTTAGGCACCAGAACCTCAAAGCTCACCACCAGTAACACAGTTCTACCAACAATGCCATATCTATGCCCACAAGGTTACAACTCCTCATAATTGAATGGCAATGGGAGGGCAATTTAATACAAACCACAGTTATCATATTGAGATACAAAAACATGTACTTCAATGAACAATGATGATTGTTATAAACCTATAATGCCTTTTGAAAGAGTAGAGGGGATAGTTATATCTTGCTTAGGGATTACTATTACCATGTTATTGTTGCACTTAAAATTAAGAACAATATAATGAGATAGGATTGTGTATATGTAGTTGATATAGGGTATACTTCTGATGGCTATTTTACTTGTAAATATGACAATTTCTGGAAGAAAGGAAAGCTAACAGATGTCTGTGTGCAATGATGGGAAATTTTGCTTGATTAAAAAATTTGAAGAAGGAAGAACCATGCCTAATCAGAATTTTTGAGTTGGGAACACACACACCTTCACACCATATCTTTTGAGGTGGGAACACCAACTTGTAATCAGGGACACACTTTCTCCTTGCAACCAATATGTACCACATGGCTAAGAGAAGCACTCTGTCTCTGTCTGTTTCTGTCTGTCCCTCTCTGTCCCTCTCTGTCCCTCTCTGTCCCTCTCTGTCCCTCTCTGTCCCTCTCTGTCCCTCTCTGCACCTCTCTCCTCTCCTCTCCTCTCCTCTCCTCTCCTCTCCTCTCCTCTCCTCTCCTCTCCTCTCCTCTCCTCTCCTCTCCTCCTCTCCTCTCCTCTCCTCTCCTCCCCTCCCCTCCCCTCCTCCTCCTCCCTCCTCCCTCCTCCTCCTCCTCCTTCCTCCTCCTCTTCTCTCTCTCTCTCTCTCTCTCTCTCTCTCTCTCTCTCTCTCTCTCTCTCTCTCTCTCCTAATTTGTTTCTGCTCAAGCTGGCAAGATTTGGCCTCTCTGGCTTTACAGCCATCCAAGGTTTTTTTTTTTTTTAATCATTAAATTATTTTATTTCTTTACATTCCAAATATTGCCTCACCTCACAGTCCCCTCCTTCCAGAGTTCCTTACCCCATTCTACCTCCCATTTGCTTCTGAGATAATTTTCCCCTCTCCCACCCACACCATGTAACCTCCCTCACCAAAATCCCTGTTTCCTGGTGCATCAAGTCTCTACAGGATAAGGCACATCCTCTCTAACTGAGGCCAGACAAGGGAGTCCTCTGCTACTTATGTGCCAGGGGTCATAGACCAAACAATGTATGGTTGGTGCCTTAGACTCTGGGAGCTCTGACAGGTCTGGCTTAGTTTATTCTGTTGTTCTTCCTATGGAGTTGCCATCCTCTTCTGCTCCTTTAGTCCTTCCCCTAACTCTTCCATTGGAATCTCAGAACTAAGTTCAATAATTTGCTTTAAGTATCTGCATTTGTCTTGTAGAGTAAAAAATTATAAAAATCATTTCATAAAATGTATATAGGCTTTTCTTTAGGCCTCACTTTAAAGGACATGGAAAATTTTCTCTGAAGCAAGCTAAAAATGTAGACTGGCCACAAAGGGAAGAAAGGAATGCAAGTCATCTAGGTGGTGCTGAGATGCTAGTAACTATAATGACAGGGCAGGGCCTTGTCTGGAGCAACTGAGAAATAGTTGAGCAAATGACAGGGCAGGGCCACAATGACAGGGCAAGGCCACAGTAACATGGCAAGACTACATTTTTGAGAAGAATGAGTATACAGAGTGTTTTCCACATGACTCACTTAGGTTGGGTTCCTCTGGAATTCTCCACTATTTTTATGTTATATATATTTTTTTAGCAACCCCTCACCCCCTCTTCACTCCCCTGGTTTGTGGTTTTCCCCTTTAAAAAGCCCCTCAGCCAGCCTGTCTTTGTCAATTCAGCTCCTGCATTGGCAAACGAATTGACCGTTAGCTGGCTAACTCTCCAGAATAAAGCCTCTGCTGTTTGCATCCAGATTCGGTGTCTTGCAAGTCTTGGGTGGCCGTGACTTCCAGAGACTTGAGTGAGGGTCTCCCCAGAGAGGGGTCGTCAATCTCAGTCAGTTTCTGGTAGATCCTTTCAGAGCACAGCCATACTAGGCTCCTGTCTTCGAGGACAACATGGCATAACTAGTAGTGTCAGCTTTTTGTGTGACCTCCTCCCCCATGGTATAGATCCCAAGATGGCCTTTGCTTTAGTCTCTGCTCTATTTTTGTCCCTGTATTTCTTTAAGTCAGGAAAAATCTGGGTCAAAAATTTGAAGATATGTTGGTGGTCTCATCCCTCCAACTGTGGACTCTTGTTTATCTATTAGAGGTAGTGTCTTCAGGTTCTATCTCTGCACTGTTGGGCATTTCTACTAAGTTCATTCTCACTGAGTCCTGGAAGCCTCTTATATCCCAGGTCTCTGGGACTTCCTAGAAGTTCCCTCTGCCCCAACTGCCCACAACTGAATATTCCCATCTGGGCTTTTCTCCTGTCTACCCCAATACCAGATCCTGCCTCTTACCTTTCCCATCTTTCACCCAGGTCCCTTCCTTCCTCTGCCTCATGTGACTATTTTCTTCCCTCTTGTAATTGGGATTGAAAAATCCTCACCTGGGCCTTCCTAGTTAAATTTCATATAGTCTATGAGTTGTATCATGTGGGAAATGCAGGAGATTCCTCATGCCACGCTGTGTGTAGTTGGCTGGGAATGCCCTGGGTTCCTCCAGCTGGAAATCAGGCCCGGCTGCTCACTAAAGGCCTCTCCATGACTCCTCATGGTGTGGCCCCAACATGAGAAAGTCCTTGGGTTTCCAAAACTGGTTTATTGGCATGGTGGATGGTGGATAGATCTGGATGCATTCACAAAACCCAGGGCAGACCTGAGTTAAATAGGGAAAGAGAGAGGGGGGAGGGACTGGGGAGGAATGCTTAATTGATTCCACCCTCTGGCCTTCAGGTACCTCATTAGTATATAAATCTCTCTAGAACCTGGAGCTTGTTTGTCACACCCTCCACCTGTGTATGTGACTGAAGGGTGCAGGTTGTGCTGGGTTCTGGGGGCGTGGCCAAACCCACAACCCAAGAACCAGAATACCCTTCCATGGCCCGACAGTATCATGGGTATTTTATACTTTTTGGCTAATATCTACTTATCAATGAGTACATACTATTGAGGTAGAAATTTAATGATTTTTTTTAAAGTTGGTTGGATGGTGTTTTGTCAAACATGTAAAAGAATGTGTGTCAAACATGTAAAAGAATGTTGAGCTGAAGTGGAAAGAGGTGAAAGAGTAAGGTAGACTCCTGAAGGAAAGTTTTGCTGAAGCAGATCCAGTCTGATAAAGGATGTGAAAGGACACATAATGAAGGATTCTTTGCTAACTATACAAATGTATTGGTCCACCTACATTGCATAGTTGAGCTGCATTTGTCAGGACTCCATAAAGGGAATCATGCCAAAAACTTCTGGTGCTATGCTGAATTTCTTGCTGCTTCAGAGAACATGGGCTTATTGGAAAAGTGATATCAGTTGAAACAGACTAACTTGAAGTTTTGCTAAGTCAGACATACAGGCTGAAGCAAGACATGTAGTGGTGAGGCAAGACCTGTTGAGGACATGTGATATTTGGAGTGTATTACTAGAACTTGACTGAGATCACCAGCTTGCCTGCTTCTCTGAAGACACTGCATTCTGAAGGCCTCCCAGGAGTTTTGCTGCATGCAGGGCAACAGGTAAGCAACCCTGCCAAACAACCAAAGCAGCTAGGAACCCAAAGGAGTCCAGCAGACTTAGGACCCATCACCCCCAATTCTGCCGCCCCTGAATTCCACTCCCCTTCTGGCTTGTACCTTGCATTGGAACAGATCACCAGCTTGTGTGACCCTCTGAAGACCCCACAGTCTGAAGGCCTTACAGGAAGTCTGCTAAAGCCAGGGCCACAGGCCTCCCAGGAGACCTGCAGCAACACAGAGATACAGGAGACAGGCTCTAGACAGAGACACCCAGACCAGCTAACACCAGAGATAACCAGAGAGGTAAGCACAAGACCATAAGCAACAGAAGCCAAAATACTTTGGCATCATTAGAACCCAGTTCTTTGACCACAGCAAGCCCTGGATATATCAACATACCTGAAAATCAGGAAGCTGACCCAAAATCCTATCTCATGAAGATAATAGAATCCTTTAAGGAGGATATAAATAACTCACTGAAAGAAATATAGGAAGACACAGGTATATAGGTAGAATCCCTGAAAGAGGAAACAAATAAATCCCTTGAAGAAATACAGGAAAACACACTCAAACAGGTGAAGGAATTGAACAAAGTGGTCCAAGACCTAAAATTGGAAGAAACAATAAAGAAAACACAAATGGAGGCAAGCCTGGAAATGGAAAACCTAAGAAAGAGGCCAGGAGTTTCAGATGTAAGCATTACCAACAGAATATAAGAGATAGGGCTGGAGAAATGGCTCAGCAGTTAAGAGCACTGACTGCTCTTCCAGAGGACCTGAGTTCAATTCCCAGCAATCACAGAGTGGCTTACAACCATCTCTAATGGAATCTGATGCCCTCTACTGGTGTGTCTGAAGATGGGTACAGTGTACTTATATGCATAAAATAAATAAATCTTTAAAAAAAGAATATAAGAGATAGAAAAGATAGTCTCAGGTGTCAAAAATACCTTAGAAGATACTGACACAACTGTCAAAGACAATTTAAAACATAAAAAACTCCTAACCCAAACATTCAGGAAATCCAGGACACAATAAAACGGCCAAATCTAAGAATAATTGGAATAGAGGTACGTGAAGATTCCCAGCGCAAAGGACCCAAAAAAAGTCTTCAACAAAATCACAGAAGAAAACTTCCTCAACCTAAAGAAAGAGATAGCCATAAATGCACAAGAAGCCTATAGAACACCAAATAGATAAATAGAAAATCCTCTCATTATATAATAATCAAAACAGTAAATGCACAGAACAAAGAAAGAATATTAAAAGCTGAAAGGTAAAAAGGCCAAGTAACATATAAAGGCAGCCCTATCAGAATTACACCAGACTTCTCAACAGAGACACTAAAACCCAGAAGAGCTGGACAGAGGTCATGCAAACCCTAAGAGAACACAAATGCCAGCCCAGGCTACTATACCCAGCAAAACTCTCAATCAACATACATGGAAAAACCAAACTATTCCAAAGCAACCCCAAATTTAAACAATATCTATCTACTAATTCAGCCCACCAGAGGAGTCTAGAAGGAAAACTCCAACACAGGAGTTAAACAGCTGGAAGAAATTATGACCCTGGGCCTGGATTGGGAATCTGAAACCACAAAGTTCACCGTCAGTTAAGTGCTTCCTCCAAAAATTCCATACCTATGCCAACAATGCCACAATTCCTAATATTGCCAACCCACTGTGAGTTTAAGGCAGAGGGTATTTTCATGCATACCCTCACACTCATCATATTTAAATTTAAGATAGTAAAATCATGTCTCTTAATGAACATTGCTTCCCATCATAAACTTATGGGCAGCATAATTTCCACGGGCAAACTTCGTGTAGTATTTCATTTGGAAATTAAGCAGGATATAAGGAGTAAAGATCTGTTTATGTAACTGCCAAGCAGTAGACTTGCAGTACCTATTTTCGTATAAACAAGAATACATATGGAGTTAACAAAACCCAGCAAATCACTGGGTACAATGGTGAGAAATTTTTTGCTTAAATATTTGAATTGGGAAAATACATGCCTAAGTATAATTTGAGTTGGGAAACTACTTCTTTAAACGAGATCAATTGAGCAGGGAATACCTACTTTTAATCTCAGACACACCTGCTTATGGCCTATATGAACCACATGGAAGTGTGTGCTTGCTCTTTCTTCTTTCTCTCTCTCTCTCTCTCTCTCTCTCTCTCTCTCTCTCTCTCTCTCTCTCTCGGCTTATTCCTATTCTCACTATCAAGTGTCTGGTTTTTCTGCATTACAGCTAACTTGTTGTTGTTGTTGTTGTTGTTATTGTTGTTTTTATTCCAGTCCATACTCAAGATGAGCTGACCTGACCCGTTCAGCTTCATGTAATGAGTAAGTACTGGGATCTCAATCTGATCAACCATGAATACCAGCTGTGACTGATATTCTTATTTTAAGTGAAATATATCTTGAATGAACTACAATCAAAGTTATAGATGGCGTGCCTGTGAGCAATAGTCTGCCTGGTTTGAAGTGGGAGAGTATGCCTTTAATCCATATTTTGAGATAGGAGGACTCAAGTCTGTAACATGGGCCACACCTTCTGCTGGAAGGCTATATAAGAACATGGAATAACAAAGGTTTTTCTCTTTCCACACTTGCCCATTTTTGTCAGAAGCCAGGACCCTCGCCCCTTACCCTCACTCCCTACCTCTCCCCACCTGCACAACGTCCCCTGCAGCTTCTTCCTGCCTGGCAACCACAAGATCCTGTTTGGCAGCTGCAGATAGACTCAAGGCAGTGTACTGTGTCTTCTGAGAAAAGCAGGTAGACCATAAAATACTCCAGGGCACAGGTCAAGAAGATTCTGTACTTCCCTACCACCTGGCCACTCTTACCCCCTCCCCTTGTAAAACGTATTATAAAAAGGCGCTTTGTGCTCAAATACACGGCTCTTGACAAGCAATTGCTTCCTTGAGTCCTTTCCCTCTCTCGCCCGTTCTTTTTCGGGTTGTGGTCCTCCTCGCCCCAAGGAATTACTAGGACCCTCGGGTCAGGTCACATTTTCACTGGCATTGAAGCCTACTTTTGAGATTTCAGCTTATTCAGAAGACCAACTGAGATACCCAGGTTTGTGGGATTAAGCAAAAAACTAGATTCTTGGACTTTCTTTTCATAACTAGCCATTGTTTAATTAGTTGGAACTGAAGCCTGTAACTAATTTCAATAAATTCCAAATAAATTCCAATAAGTCATTCCAAATAAATAGATAGAAAGAAAGATAGATAGAGAGAGAGAGAGAGAGAGAGAGAGAGAGAGAGAGATTCATTCTGTAAGTTCTGTGCCTCTAAAGAACTGTGACTAACACACCAGCTAAAGCCATTTTATCAGTAGCATAAGCAAGGCTTAATATTAACAAAATTATTTGGTTATATTTTGTTACAAATGTGTTTCTTTTCTTCAAATTCTTTATGTGAGATCAATTAAGATTCTATCATGGTTATCATATTTAACTTTGAGAAAGAAAAAGAATGTTCCTCAATGGGCATTGCTGCCTCTTCTGAATTTATATTATGCCTTTTTGGTAGTAAAAGTGATAGTTAGTTGTATCATGTTTAGGCATAACTGTGACCTGGTTAGGAATTAACCATGACTTAAGAAGACATGATTGGCTGTCAAGTTGACAAAGGATGATTTTGTAGTTGTTATTTTGGTTGTCAACATAACTACATCTAGAATTAACTAAAACTCCCTGTGCACACATGTGAGAGTTTTTGTTTAATTAAATAGTTTGAAGTTGGAAATCCACTTCTAATCTGGATATTTGAGTGGGGAAGGCATACCTTTGATCGTGATGTTTGATGTGGAAAGATCCAATTTTAATCTGGGCCTCCCATTCTGCTGTGTTCAAAGAACATTAGAGAAAAAAATCTGCTTTTTCTGCTTATTCTTTCTAAGCCTTTCTTTCTTTTCATTTTTTTTTTTCTTAAATTCCTGCTGCCATCAGCAGGGATCAAATTACTAGAAGCCAGCAGTTTTTGACCACAAAATAATAAAGAGTTAAAAACAGAAGAATTCAGTCTCTGCTCCTGCATTTCTTTTAGACAAGAACAATTCCAACAGTATCAACTAATTCGGACCCTGGGAGCTTCCAGAGACTAAGCCACCAACCAAAGAGCATATATAGTCTTATCCTAGGCCCCTGCACATATGTAGTAGAGGACTGCCTTGTCTGGCCTCAGTGGGAGATTTGCTTAATGCTGTAGAGGATTGATACCCAAGGGAACACAGATGCCCTAGGGAAGGGGAGGAGGACGAAGACCCTCTTAGATACAAAGCTGTGGGGGATGGGGTGAAAAACTCTGGGAGTGGGCACCCTGGGAGAGGGACAACATTTGCCATGTAAATAAATAAAATAATTAATTAAAAATAAAACAGAAAACTTGTCAAAGATAAGGCAGTTTTGGCCCCTGATCACCACCAAGGCCACCCTCTGCTGCCTTCCTCAGTAACTGGATGCTATGGTTGGCCCGTGGCATTTCAATAAAGAAAAACACTTTACATCAAGTTTAATTTGTGTATACCATATACTCATTTGATCATGGTCAAACTCCAAGTGAAGAGGCCCTTGTAGATAACAGCACCAGCCCGACTCCCCCAAGCCAACAACTGTAAAGAGCTAAACTTCAGTATCTTTGCCACAATTTTAAATGACTTTATAGCTTCCTGTCTGGACGGTTTCTTTGTGTGTGTGTGTGTGGGGGGGGATGTGCATGTTGTCACAGAAGCCTTCAATGTCTCCCATTTTTAATTATGATTCTACATTGATATCACTTCAAAAGAACCTTCCTTGTCCATAATGGCTGGGTAATGGCTAGGGGCAGCATGGACCACAGATATCACCATGGTCTTCTATGAAAGGCCCCTAACCATGGATATCAGTGTAGTTTTGGTGGTAGCATGAATTATAGACATCAACATGGCCTCAGGCATCAATATAGACAATGGACACTGACACAGCTTTATTAAAATCCCAGCTGGGGCTTCTACCCTGCCTTGTTCATTAAACTCCCAGATGAAGGACACACTTGCAGCCCTTATATTTACAATAAGCCGTAAGTGTCACATTAGCTGGGCAGCTGCCTACTCTCCATGCAGTTAGAATCTACTTTCCTATCAAAAACTTTAAGTTATTACTTACTATTTACTATGTTCCATCTAGACTGTTCTTAACTCCAATTGGCCAGTCCACATGGTCATGTTTTTATGGCTCAGCTAACCCATGGTGGCTTCTCCTTCTCTCTCCTGCATGTTCTTCTTGTTCTTGTTCTTGTTTTCTTGCTTTTGTTCTTCTTGTTGTTGTTCTTGTTGTTGTTCTTGTTGTTCTTGTTCTTGTTGTTCTTGTTTTTGTTGTTGTTGTTGTTGTTGTTGTTGTTGTTGTTCTTCTTCTTCTTCTTCTTCTTCTTCTTCTTCTTCTTCTTCTTCTTCTTCTTCTTCTTCTTCTTCCTCTCCTCCTCCTCTTTATCTTCCTCCATCTTCCCCTACTCCTCCTCTTACCCCAAGCTCATGAAATGTAAATCCTACCTATGTTTCTTCTGCCCAGCTATTGGGTGTTGCCATCTTTATTTACCCATCGAAATTTAACTGAGGGCAGGGTGACTTAGCTAACATCTAAGTTGTGGACTCCTCTGTAACAACAAGTTTTTGAGGCCCAAATTAGCATTTGAATTCAGGCAGCATCAGGCCAACCCACTACAATAATAGCCTCTGGATGAAGCTTGGATCACGGATACCAATGGAAGGTCTACTAAAATGTCTTAATCCAGAAAATGAACTGTTCTTCATCTCAGATATGTTGTTGCTCAGAACAGGAGTGACCATGTCTGCTGTAACTGTGCTCCCATAGTCATCATAGCTGTTGCCTCTCTAGGTCCTCCTCCCTCTATGAGCTGCTCCCTTCTGCCTTCTATTGCACATTAAATGACATTGCAAACTGCTATGTGTAACAGGCTTTTTAATTTTTGTTTTTGTGTTTTGTTTTTTGTTTTGCCCACATGCAAATAATTCTTATAATGTGTCATGTAAGAATAACCTTGGTTTGTTTCAAGGCTCTGGTAAATAGTGTACTATCCCTGAGATATCTGAAATATCCTGTTGTGTGAGTCTAAGAGAGCTAGCATCTGGGAGAGTCAAATAGTTTTAGGGGGGTAGATATCAATAAAAATGGTAGTGTTTGCTTAAAATAGAACCATATGGCCAAAACACTGTGGGAAATCAGAAAATTGAGGCAGAAAGGCTGGAGGCCAGCTTGGTCTACAGAGAATGACTGCCTCAAAACCAACAGCAAACTGCCTTTTATTCATGTAACCTGGGTTACATGTCAAAAGAAAAATCAAACAAATAACCACACACACACCAAAAAAATCCCAAAACAAACAAACAAACAAAAAACAAAAACAAACAAACAAACAAACAAACAAAAAAAAAACTCCAGGCCTGCTGACCCTCCACTATACTTCTAGACTAAGGCAAGAGGGGCCAGAATTTGCTTTGAGCCTGGTCTAAAAGTTAGAGCACATATAAAAACCAAAATAGGTAATAATAATTCTATCAATGTTAAAATGACCTAACTGAATTTTCAGTACTTTATATCTGTCTTACGTCTCTAGCCCAGAATAGATTCTCAGAAAATATATAACCAACCAGTAAAAGTATTACAGAAGCTTCCACAAACTCTTTTTACAGGAATGAAAGCTTGGATTAACCATAAACTGATGGTGCTTTTGTTTAGTAAGAGTTCATGTCCAAGACTTAACCTTCTCAGAACTTTATACCAGAACTCAGTACTTTATACCAGAAGTTATTTTTATTCAACCATAGCTGTCATGAAGCTAAAATATGCATAGCCCAGAAACTTGATAAATCTAGAAGTTGCATCCTGGTTGTTTAATGAGAGCTAAATATTTTGGCTTATAACCTCAAAGTTACATAGAATCTGAAGCCAATTCCTTTGGTCCAGCATTGCTCTATTTCTGCACTTTCAATTCGCTCAAGGAAAATTACAGCATATCCCACCAAGACTAGGACAGTATTAATGGAATGATCCAAAGTAAAGTGTGCTCCTGCTGAGACTTATAGAAATGGCTTCAAGGAATTTCAGCTCCTTTGCTAGATGATTCAATCACCCACTGAATTCTAAGACCCTGGGAGGAGAAACTTAAGCAATTTCTCTAGCTGTAAGACTTTAATACCTGTCCCCCCACACACCCCTAACCAAAATGGGAACTTTGAAGGCCTGCTCACTTCCAGCCAAGGCTTATAAAAGTAGATTCTAGAGCTCTGGGGCTGAGTTCATTTCTCCCACTTCACTTTCATCAGTTTCAGAAGATCAGAGGCTTTGGCCTTCAGCTAGCATTCTTAGTCTGCTTCAGGCAATTATCTCCTACATTTGACTATTATCAAGAGAGTTGAGCTCTCATAACTAAATACACAGCCAAGAAAAAGACCCTATTCTTCCTTGAAAGGGTTGAGAATATTGATGAGTTTCTCTAGGGCTTTTCTAGTCCATGTGACCAACAGGAAAAAAACCTGAGTCTGATCCTCAGCTCTGTACTCTGATTGCCTCAGTGGAGAGCATCCAGTTCCTAACAGTTCAGCAACATATGATGTCTACCTCAAATCAAACAGTGAGGACATCTGGATATTGTAGTGCCCTTGGGACATTATTCACCCAGAACTCAACAGCACCTCTCCTGACCCTGAAAAAGCTATACATTTCCATTTTGGAGAGCAGAGAGCCAAGTGAGCCTTTTGCTATAAAAGAACAAGTTGTATCTACTGACCAGACAAATGCAACAGCATAATCTCAGTTGTTGAAGCTCAAGAAGACTCCCAAGACATCCCTCCCTGATTGCTAAAAGACCTCAGTGCCTGACACTACAATGAAAGCATGAAAGCAACAAAGACACTCAGTGCTAACAAGACTCTTATGCTCCATAATCCAACGATTCCAAACCTTCAGAATTAATGATGGCTTGTCAGTATTCTTTTGAGAAAACAGCCCAATGTTGAGATTGCTGCAGGGTTTTGAAGCATATTTTCATTTTTCTTTTCTTATCACTGGATGGCTAGTTCCATACTTAAAAAAAAATGTCAGAGCCACAGTTTTAATGAAAGAATACAACTGGCCAGGTACAGTAGAGTGGAAGAAGCCAGGGCTTCCTTAGTGATACATGACCAATCTTCTTGATTGCGTGAGATTCCCTGGAAGACACATCCACACTGATAGGACTGAACACTCTTCTCAAATGAACCTTCCTACTCCAGTAAGGGGTAAGAACTTTTCTAATAAAAGAGTGCAAGTAGCTATAAAAATAGCTATAAAAAAGATGCAGTGATTAACAGTTCTCTTAAACATCAGAATAAGCAAAAACACAAAGTGAAAATTTTTAGTTACATTTTCAAGGGGCTTAGAAATTTTTTACTGGGATTTTAGAAAGTCTCAACACAAGAAACATGCACAGCCGAGGGTTTCTCTTCGGAAAAGACAAAAGGGTCAAATTCTCATTTCAGTTAAAGCTTCTGGCTCCCCACAATCAGGAAATGAATGCTAAAGCAGGCTGAGTATTTAACTTATATCCCAGTCCAAAACAGCCTATTTACAAATACAGAATGCATTTTAAAATGCCAATTGTTATAAACAGTGAAGGTCTCCTATTATCAAGAGAGTTGAGCTCTCATAACTAAATACATAGCCAAGAAAAAGACTCTATTCTTCCTTGAAAGAGTTGAGAATATTGATGAGTTTCTCTAGGGCTTTTCTAGTCCATGTGACCAACAGGAAAAAACCTGAGTCTGATCCTCAGCTCTGTACTCTGATTGCCTCAGTGCATCACAAACATTAACAAATACACACATTGCAGGTGTTCATGTATGAGCTTTGGAGGCTGACAGGACTGAAGGAAGAATTATGGTTTGTATGCAGCAATTCTTTCTAGATCCCTAGTCTTCTCCCCTGACTTTCACAGAAGCTTCCATTTACATCATGCAAAGGGTTAGATCCCTATCAGTGACACAGTTTAGAGAGTTGTAAAGAGAAAGAAAACACTGCCTTTAACACAACACTTACATATGTCCTATCAGCCACGGTTTAAATTCCTTTGGATTAGAATTATTAGAATTATTAATTTAGAATATGGCATAATTCTCCCTTGATTTATTTTAGATACAAAAATCTATAAATCTTTGTTTCTTTTTAAAAGTTTATTTATGTATTTATACCCCAAATGCTGCTTCCCCTCCCCCATTCTCCTTCCTTCTTTTCTCTCCCACCATGGCCCATCAAGTCTCTACCAGATTAGGTGTGTCCTCTCCCACTGAGGCCAGAGAAGACAGCCATGGAGACTAAGTTGCATGTCTGCTACATTTATTTTAAATCAGGAACCCAGGTATGATTAGTGGCATAGCAACTTTCTTTTGTGCAATAAATCTGGTGTAGTGCAGAGAGGATATAGCATCTTTAAACCAGTATTAAAATAAATAAATACTCTTATATATGCACCATTTTTCATCTGTCTTGAACTCTCAGATCTCTTGATCCCACCTGCTCCTCTGCTATATTTTATGTGGCCCTCTGCTGAGGTGATGTGTGTTACAGACAACTCTCATCTATTTAATTTTCTTTCAGTTGCATAAAAGCTTCCTAGTAAAAAGAAGGAATCCCTTGCTTGATTACACAGTCCTTAATGCACACAGTGCTCTGGCCCAATTACTAACACATTTGGGGACATGTAACAATGGCGTGGTCACTATCACATGAGCACATGTAGTCTGCTTTATCTCAAATTTTTCCCTAGAAACAAAGACATTTTTCTCTAAGCATCTTTTATGAAAATATCTACTGAAACAGAATTGCTCCTACTTAATTAACTTTCTACTTCCAAGCCTCAGACACAAGAAAAAATAATGAAAAAGCACCACAAAACAGTTGGTAACCAGCTACTAATTTCTGTTTGCTATTTCTCAATGCTTTGTTTCTATGTAAAAGCACTATTCTTTCCCTAGCACCTTAGTTTCTTTCAGAAATTCAATTTTTATAAAGATAAAGGAAAATAGTAGAAAAATATCATATAACTTTTTATTAAGTTGCTTGTTAATATTTGTTTTTATGCTTTCCATTGCTCCAATTGTATTTTCCTTACTTTCTCTTATAAAAACACTAAATTCCTTTCAGTCCTGTGTCCAGAGTGTGTGGTGTCTTCAGCAATAAAGACTTACCTTTAGCTTCTGGTTGGTAAACAAGGGAGAGCCCAATAGACTAGATTGTTTGGAAATCTGTTGGATCCCTGTGTCCAAGAACTCAAAGGAAGATTTTTCTATGTCTGGTACCACCAGGCTTTTGTTAAATAGTCTTTGACTCATGGGAAGAGCATTGTCACTCTCTGTGAAATAATTTCATTGAAATTATAGCTATCAATACATGTATTGATTAGATTATTGAAAGGTGGATGATAAATACATAGATAGATAGATAGATAGATAGATAGATAGATATTTCTATCCCTCTGCCCTTCTTCTCCCTCAATGTTTTTCTTCCCAGAGACTCCCAATCTTTTTCTATTTTCTCTGTCAGAGTACTTATGTTTTTATTTTCCTCAAAGAATTAAGGTGAAACTGACCTGGGCACTTACTTTCTGAGAACTGGCTCTCATAGTATCACTAGGTGCGATGCTGATGCAACTTGGGATAAACAATTAATAGCCTTGCCCATATATAAATCCTTTGAACCATACAATGACTAGTCCATCAAGATATCCACAGTGGTGCAAGAGTAGCATTTTTATATTGCAGGCATGTAAACTACTACTGTCATTATGCTGATCTTGTTCAGGCAACCAAGTTGTTGAGAGTCTATAGATGTGGCTTTCTTGTCATAAGTAGAAGACACTATTTTGTAGCACATGCCCTGGTATTCTTTGTCTTACAATTAAGTTTCCACCTATTCCATGATTTTCCTTGAGCCTTAGGTGTACTGCTGGCTTTACAGATGTATCAGATGGATGTTCTTGAGATCACAACTCTACCTTTGTTTATCTTGTATTTTCCTTGCCAACTATAATTTATTCAAATATAATTTGATCATTTTAAGACATTTGTTCTTGTGCTAGTTAAGAACTTCTTAACCAAATATAAATATCTTTGCAGTTCATTTAATGTCAGCAAAACTACTGACTTCATGTGAAGAGTAACCAAAGGTTTTACAATAACTTGAGAAACTAGACAATCCCTGTTTTAAAAAAATAGCATAAGTTCTAAAAAGAAGTCAAAATATATGTCAATAATTTTACCTTGACAGACTCACCTTCATAAATAAATAAAATTTTAAAAAGCTATAGTTTCAAATATTCACTAACATACTTTTAATAGTAAAATTGTAAATAAACCAAAATTCAGCAACAGGATTGATTGATCAATATTTCCCATTAGCTCAATGAGCTATTCATTAAACTAAAATAGTAGTTACAAAGAGGTTATACACACATAGAAAACTTACTATGAAATTTGAAAGAAAAAATATAAATATCTAATAATAACTGCTATATCAGTGCAGTTGTGTTAAATATATTTAGCTAAAGAAAGGAATAAAATACATTATAGAAATGATTTATTATGTTAAGATAGGGCTGCTTTGATCTTTTAAATTGTGGTATTTAAAGTAGAGAGAGCAAGCATGAAACGAGTTGTTTTGATGTTGAGCACATACAAAAAATAAAAAGAGAAAAATAGTTCTCCTCAAATGATCTCACAAGTCATCTATTCTACATACTGTAAATATTTTCTCATACTAAATCCTTGTTGAGAGCCAACTCCTAACAGAAAGTGACTATCATCTTTACAGCCATCTCAAGCCATATACCCTGACAAGAGACTTGTTTTTTAATAGCCTACAACAGCTAAGCACACTCTAATAAACATCTTGTTTATTCCACATATCTTGTTTTGCTGTTTAGTGCCCCTGCTACAAGGTACACATGGTATCCACACCTACAAGGCATCTGACAAAGCGTATAAATACCCAGGACTTCCTTTTAGTAAACGAGACTAGAGATTTGATCAGACCCTCTGTCTTGTCTCCATTCTTCGAATCTCTTTCCCCTCCATCCCCAATCTCTCTTGCTAGACCCTGACCCACAGACTGGAGCAACAGCTCGGGCCAGGACACAGTGGCCCCCAAGCTGGGCAGTGTGGGCCTCAACAAATCCTTTGAGTATTTGTTTTTTTTTTTTCCCATGATCCATAACCTGTCATAAACCTATTTTGCAATTCTGCTTCTCAACAGTTAATTCATGACTCAATGAGCTATTGTCAGAGTTTTGGTACTTTCTTTGGGTTCCAGACAAAAAATTGTTTTCTTGAATTTTTCAGTTTCAAGAAGATATCTATAATCCATCTAGAAAGACAGTAGTGTTTCCAAAACCTTGGCTCTTCTTTCATGATCACATGTCTTTCTGAATGTATCCAAAAAGAAATCTTTATTTTTAACGACTCATGAAATTGGATTAGACCCACCTAGATGATCTTATATGAACCTATTAAGCAGGGCCTTTTACTTTAATCATATCTGAAAAGTCCATTTTGTCAGGTAAGGCAACATATATGCAGTTTAGGGAATCATGATGTGAATACATTTGGGAGGAGAGGCATCATTTTGCCTGTATCTACAGGCTTACATATGACTAAGGAAGTCATTATGTCATTTTCTAAAATAATCATTGTAACAGCTATTCCTGGGTGTCCACTTGACTATAACTGTAATGAACTACAATACAGAATTGGAGGGCTCACCTGTGATCCAGATCTTGAGGCTGGAAGACTCAAGTTTCTGACCTGGATCATAGCATGGAGATCTT
Organism: Arvicanthis niloticus; assembly: GCF_011762505.2. NCBI lineage: Eukaryota > Metazoa > Chordata > Mammalia > Rodentia > Muridae > Arvicanthis > Arvicanthis niloticus. The sequence continues at coordinate 59,947,948 of NC_047662.1, forward strand.
GAGGCATAGTGGCTATGAAAAGCTTAATCCCAGTATACTAAGGCAAGGAAGGAGATTTCTGAGTTCAAGGTCAGCTTGGGGCAAAATAAGTCTCAGCTCTAGACATTGTGGCACAGTTTTAATCTGGGCCACACCTTCTGCTGGAGACCTACATAAGGTCATTGGAAGAAGGAAGATTCACTCTTCTTTACCTGCTTGCATTTACTTGCCCCACATCTGTTGGAACTTACTTCTTCAGGATTCTAGCTCATACAGAATACCAGTTGAAACAACTAGCCTTATGGGACTGAATAACTACTAAATTCTTGCATTTCCCATCCACAGCTGTCCATTGTTGGGTTAGTTGGACTATAAGTCATAAAAACAAATTCCCTTAATATACAGAGTCTATCCATAAGTTTTGTGACTCTAGAGAACCCTGACTAACACAATCATAAACCATAGTTTGCTAAGCTGCTAAATTATATGGAAGATTATTTTTCCATATTATGGAAAACAACTGTTTTTGAAAAACTTAATTGTGGGTATTGAAAAACAATGAATAACTTTCTTGTCTCTTCTTTCTTTCCTTCCTGAGTATTTAGCCTAAAGAGATTAGGTAGAATGTGTTCTAGATAGGAGTGCATACTGAAAGATAAATGTGGTGGTGATGAGATAGGCTAAAGAGGATTCAATAATGGCAACCCTGTAGTATAGAATGAAGAGAAGTATTGGAAAGCCACTTATGGTCTGATATAGTGTATAAAATCCTGAAGATGAGAGGACCACTTTTGTGGACAATCTCTGAGTTATCATCTCAAGTAGTTGGTGATGGACACCATCTATATATGGCTTATCACAGTAGAAGCAACTTGATGTGATGTATCAGAAACCTAAATAGGTAAAGAGGATGCATGAATGTATAGTAATTATGAATTCTCCATCATAGTTTTTACAGCCAAAACATGACTTGAGAGAAAAGAACATTTGTAAGTTAAGAACTAGCAGACTTCATCTTATTCAAATGTATTAAAAAGTTACAAAATAAAATGAAGCAAAGCATTTTTCACCTGATAAGATATAAGATATAATCATACAATATAACCTCAGTGATATTCCTGCCAAAGCTATTTAATTGGAGAAGACATCAGATAAGCCTAAGTTTAAAGCCATATTCTAAATAGCTGGCTTCAAGTCAAAAAAAATGAAAGGAAGGAAAGAAGGAAGGAAGGAAGGAAGGAAGGAAGGAAGAAAGAAAGAAAGAGACAGTAAGAAGGTTAAAAGAAAGACACAGAGCATCTAAATGTGCTGTGTTGCTGGAGGCCTGCTTGAGAAGTTCTGATTCTCTCTTGAAGATAGCTGAGGGGAAAGAGCATAGGTAGGGCAATACTTGGTCTTGGGATATATTTAAAGTTGCCTTTAAATAATAAAATGTGTACCTGCCTTAAGTTTAAGTTACTTTGCAATGGTAACTGACTGCTTGTCTGAATTCCTCTAAGGCCAGAAACTGCAGTCTCTGGCACTTAGCACCTTATAGTAAAAAGGTGAGATTAAGTAAAGGATTAATTGATAGGGCTTTTTAAATTCCTGCCCAGAAGCCTCCTCTCTTGCTTTGAAGGAATAAACTTTTATTGGACCAAAAGAAGAGAGTCATGCTTGCAGAAGGGAAACTTTTACACAGGCAAATATGCATAAACCTACATATATTCATATACAACTTCTTGCATAAATATATACCTCCATGCAAATCAGTTGGTTCCAGCTACATAGTTATATCATAATTACATAGTTCTCGTTCTCTCTCTCTCTCTCTCTCTCTCTCTCTCTCTCTCTCTCTCTAACACACACACACACACACACACACACACACACACACACACACACACACACACACACATCCATACTTGCATATGCATATGAAGCAAAACAAAGTGCCAGTGCAGAAAGAACTCATTCTGGATGAAAAATGAGCTGTAATCTTTATTGCATCGAGAAAGAAAAAGCTTTTACCTTTCTATTGCTAAATTAATTAAACCCAAGTCTGTAAGAAAAAAAAAGCTTCATCCTCTTTAGTAAGAATAAGCATTCCTTGCTGTTAAGAAAGGACCTGTTCTGTCCCATCATATGAAAAAGCCTGCCTGTTCTTTCTCCTTTCTCTGGATTTTCCTTGTCCCTCTTCTCTCTGCATTCTGCATTTTGCTCTCTTAATTTCTATGTTCCTTTTGCATTCCTAAAATAGTCTACTCTGCAGTCCTCTTTCTAATCTTGCTCTCTCCTCCTGCTCTGATGTGATAATGGCCTTGCAGCATAATCATTCCTAGATTTTTGTATCTCTTCTAGGGTAGTAGATCACATGGTTTTTTCAAGCATCCTCATTTTTTAAACAAAAGTTCACTAGAAATTCAAACACAAATTCAAATCATGAATTCAATAAGAAGTTTACAACAGAGAATGTTTACATATACATTCGTTAAGTCTAGACATTATCTGTCATGAGCTTTACAGGTTCATGGAAAATTAAAGACCATAACTAAGTTATCATTGCAGTTTTGTATAGATAAACATTTTATCAATATTTCATCTTCTGTCTTTGTACCTACAATAAATCATTAGTTCCATTTTTATGACCTTTGGTCATGAACTTGTTTTACAACTTCTCAGAATGTGGTCTAACTTATAAATGCCTCCTTTATATCTCAGAAGCAATTAACTCATGACACTTGAAGACTGGCTGAGTTCTCTTTGCTATTTTGATACCAGAGAGGACTTAGTGGCAGTTCTTATTATAAAGAGCTTAATAGTTATTAGTATAATTTTAGAAATTATTATAAAATCATCATTAAGAGATAATCTATTTGTCTATATATCACTACTATATATCTTGTAGTATCACTACAAGACAGAACATCTTCATTGTTCTGCAGTTGTCTACTCAAAAGATAACTTAATACCTAGTGATTATATATATATATATATATATATATATATATATATATATATATATTCATATTAATAGCAGGAACCTTTCCTCAAATGTACTTTATTTGGCCTTGCCCGGAAGAGCACATTCATCATAGCTTCACAGTCTACAGTGGAACCACCTTAGGGCAATCACCTGCTGGTTTTTAGCTTCTTCTAGATGGTTCCTGGCACTTTGTGACCTTCAGATTGGAGATGGTCTTTGGACACTAACTTTGTACAGTGGTACTGGCCCTGTTCTCAAAAAAGATCACCCTATTGAATCTAATATGTTCTTATTTTCTTATCTTTTTAGATAAACCTATATTAATTTAAATTGTTCCTCAGGCATTGTAACTCTTCTTGTTCAGACTAAATATGTTTTTTAAAGGACATTATTACATAATTAATGAAATTTGGATGTGATTTTCAACTTAGCAAACATTAATGTAATTTCCTAGTTTTGATAGCTATAATATCTCATATTATATAGTATTTATGTGGGTTATAGACCTCAAAGTACTTTCATATTAGGCAAAGAAGGGATAACTTTCAATGGATTTAGCGAAATTCTGTTTGAAGTTATTTTAAACTGAAAAGAAAAGAGCAAAGCAATTTAATAAGGCTTTTATAAAGTTGAGAAATGATGGATTAAGACAATTATGTGAATAAATTTCAAGGGCACGATGCTGAATTTGTAAAGGTTATATACAATACACAGCACTTATAGAACCTTCTTCAAGAATTAAAATCAGATCATTGGTTGCTACAGGCAAACATTGAGAGAGAATAAGGCTGTTGGGGAGTATTAATAAAAACCTGCCTTGACATGTCAATTATGGATGATGTAAAATTTCAATGTAGGAGGGGTGTAACTCTTAAATAAGCCTGGAAACTTTATAGGAAAAAAGAAGTGAGAAGGAGGCTAATATAAATGACAAAAGCTACTTAGTTCTACCCTTTACTGGGAAGGGCAATATAAAGGGAGAGATGAAGCCTTTTTCATAAAATCTAAATTGATTTTAAATAAATCAAAGTTGCTTAAAAATCAGCCAATGTTCCTTCAAGGAAAATATTTATTTTGTGGTCTAAGATAGGTAAGATTCACTGTAATTATAAAATCTATTTTGCAAAATAATTCTAAAGATCCCTTTCCTGTCTGGTCAGCTAATATAGGAAAGCATATTTCGATGCTTTAACCTCAAAAGTATAGATGTTGACAAAGGCAGCCCAAGTTTTCATCACCCACTATATGTCTTAGATCTTCTTCCGACTCTATATTGTTGACCCTCCTGAGATATTTACTTTAGAAAACATGACATAATAAATCTTTGTTCTGCTCCCTTGAGATAATCATCAAGAAAAAGAAAGTGCTTCAGTTTCAGTAGGAAAGTGAGAGCTCAATTTTGTCTGGAAGTACCCCAAGCTATAAAGTTACTTCCTGCCATCCAGAAACTGAAAGTTTACTTTATCTTGAGTGTTAGCAATTAGCAAGCTCAAATGTGCCTTCATCATTACCACCTTGGCTCTCCAGAACTCTCTAGCTTGGAAAAACTGTTGGCAAGAAGAAAAGATTTAGAGCAGTGGTTCTCTTTCTTTCTTTCTTTTTTTTTTTTTTTAAATTTTTATTAATCATTCCATTCGTTTACATCTCAAATGATATCCCACTTCCGGATTACCCCCTCTACCCAACTCCCATTCCATGATATCCCACTTCCTGGTTACCCCTCCCACACCTCCTTCCCACATCTGCCCTCCTCCCTCCCTTTTGCTTGTATGAGAGTGTTCCCCCACTCACTCACCCATACTCTCCTGCCCCACTGTTCCAGCATCCCACTACTCTGGGGCATCAAACCTCCCTGGGAACAAGTGCCTCCCCTCTCATTGCTGTCAGGCAAGGCCATCCTCTACTCCAAATGTATCTGCAGCCAAAGATCCCTTTCAGTACATTCCTTGGTTGGTGATCTAGTCTCTGGGAGAACTGAGTATGGAGTCACAATCTCCCTCTGATCCTCTAGTCCTTCTGCCAGCTCCCCCACCAGGTTCCCTGAGTTCAGCCTGATAGTTGGCTGTTTCGGTAAATCTCCAACCCATTGAAGTCCAATCAAGGAAGACACAACTCAATTAATTACAAATGTATGCTGCACGCCTAGATTGGGCAGATTTAGCATTGAACTACTCTATTCCCCAACTATGAGATCTCTTACAACTTGCAGTTTCCTCAGTCATGATCTTCTTCATCTTCTGTACTTCCCCCAACTTCAACAGCCCCAACGGCTCTTCTTGCTCCTCCCCTACCTCTGGCTCCTCCCATTCCTCCTCTACTGCCCAATCACTGGCTCTAGCCTTTATTTAATAATTCGATTGGACAGAAGGTTCACAAGATTCACTCCTCCTTCGCAGCCCCTCCCAGGAGTGGAATTACCATGACAACAAGAGGCTAGGGTTATCCACATCAATTCCCCCCTTTTGTCCAATTAAAAAACTCTTTTCTCTCACACTTCCCTCTTTTTGTCCAATTAAAAGACAGTTGGCTCTAAGCATTCACCTCTGCATTGGTCAGTTGCTGGCTGAACCTCCCCAGGAACTGCCACACTTGGTCCCTGTCTGCAAGTGCCTCTTTACCATGACCTGTGTTGGGTTTGGTGTCTGGAAACATGATGTATCCTCAGGTGGGACAGTTTCCCTGTTGGCCCTTCTTTCAGTCTCTGTTCCATTTTTTTTTTTTTATTTATTTATTTTTTGTCCCTGTTCTTCCTTTGGACAGAAACGTTTCTGGATTAAAAGAACATTGAGATGGGTGGGTAGCTCCATCCCTCAAACAGGGGCCATGCTTATCTACTGGAGGTGGGCTCCACAGGTTCTATCTCTTCTTTCTCTGTGCATTACAGCTAAAGTCAATCCCCTTGAATCCTTAGAGCCTCAAGTTTCTCTGGTTACTGGGACCCACCAGTGGCAATCTCCAGTTCTTCATCCCACCTGATACCTATTTTTACTTGATTTCCTGACCCTCTGTATCTCTTTAATTTTCCTTCAGATTCTGACACTGCCACCCTTATTTCTTCCTCTTCCTTTCTCCCTCCCTTGTCTCCCTCTTCTTTAGGATGTGGAGGAAGAGGAATACTCAGTGGAATTGCAATCTAGTACAACCACTCTGGAAATAACTCTGACAGTTCCTCAGAAAATTGGACATAGTATTACCTGTGGACCCAGCTATACCACTACTGGGCATACCTAAATGATGCTACAACATATAATAAGGACTCATGCTCCACTATGTTCATAGCAACCTTATTTATAATAGCCAGAAGCTGTAAACAACCCAGATGTCCCTCAATGGAAGAATGGATACAGAAAATGTGGTGCATATACACAATGGAGTACTATGCAGTGATTAAAAACAATGACTTCATGAAATTTGCAGGCAAATAGATGGAACTAGAAAATATCATCCTGAGTGAGGTAACCCAGACACAAAAGTACTCACATGGTATGTACTCACTAATAAGTGAATACTAACCCAAAAGATCACAATGCATAAGATACAACCATATGGAGTGTAGAAGAAAGGAAGATCATGGGGTGGATGCTTCAGATTGTGAGAGCAGTGGTTCTCAATCTGGGGTCTAATGATGTGGGAAGCGGCTCTTCTCTCACCATTACAAGGTGGCGCTTGGCATAGGCATTGCTTGAGAGAAAAGACAACTCCATGTATGGAGTTGTATGCGCTGAGAGGTGTGGTTACCTGATCACCCCACCTCGTATCATTGAGAATGGCCAATCACCAGTGACTTCGTGGCAGCTGCTGATAGGATTAAGGCAATGCTTATAAGGGGCTGCGGGAGCTGGGCACGGGAGGGAGAAGAGAGAGAGAAGAAGCTCGCTGTACAGGGATAGCTGAATAAACCGCTTGAAAAAGAACACAGTTGCCGTTGCTTTATTCTGCTGGTCGGACGTGGGTAGCAATAAGTGGTGCCAAAACCCGGGATCCACCGAAACCTCTCGGGAAGTGTTCAGAACTTCTTGTGGCTTCAGGACAGTCGACTGGGTAAGTTCCCAGGTAAGTGGGACAAGTTAGGTTCTCAGGTAGGAGACAAGATAGGTTCCTGGTATTGGGACGAGTTGAAAGTGAGAGTTGAAAGTGAGAGTTGAAAGTGAGAGTTGAAAGCAAGAGTTGAAAGTGACAGTTGAAAGCGACAGTTGAAAGTGACAGTTGAAAGTGACAGTTGAAAGTGACAATTGAAAGTGAAAGTAGGTTCCCCATTAGTGGGACAAGTCAGGCTCTTGGAAGAGACTATAAAGTTCCCAGGTAAGTGGGACAAGGATAAATTCTCGGTTTAGAGACTATAAAGTTCCCAGTTTTGGGACAAGCTAAGCAGAAAATTCGAAAGGAGTAGAGCTTAAGAAGGCTACTTTGGAAAAGTTCTTACAGGCCGTGGATGAGGTTTCGGTTTTGGGGAAGGATCTTAAGATGGCCAAGGAACGAAGGGTCCAAGAATGATAATGTTAATTGATTTAACTTTTAAAATGGGTGTGATTTTGAGTTGTATAGTTATATTTTTCCTCTGGACAAATGGTCAATGTATAGGTTTTTCTGGTTACTGGCTTAAGGAAAGGCTAATTTGGGAAAAAAGGTTTTTCTATGAGTTTTTTTGATGAGGTCATTAAGGTAGTAATTATATCTTCCAGAATTATATGGGTCAGATATGACAGAGGTAGGCCTCCAGAAGACTTGATTCCAGAGAATCAAACAAAATACTTATCTTGATACTAAAATTTGTTTTGAGATTTGTATATTACAGCATACACAGTTTTGGTGAATGAATCTTATCACCTGCATGTTCACTGATGCCCTGTACTTCCAGCTAGATGAAGTTAACACAGGCATCAGAGGCTTATCAATTTACCATTTCCCTCATCCCTCTTCTAATATCTCAATGCCCATGTTCAGCTTGAAGAAGTTAATGAAGAGACGGTTCCCCAATTCCCCAAACTTGGGGACTGAGGTGGTTAATATTAGACTGTCTTTCTAGTGAAAAGTAATGGTTTTATTGGAACAGGAAAGAAGAGGTAAAATTGATTACACAGCTATAATCTATTGGTAGAAATCTGTATAATTGTTACTAAGCTGATGCAAATTCAAGGATTTCATTGGTATAATTTCTTCTATTGGAAATTTGTGGGTACAAGGCTTGCGCAGGCCTGCTTAACACCTGGCCAATAGTTAGATTGGAAAGCCTATTTAATAGAATATTCAGCTGAATATGTGGCTCAAAATCAAGAAGCCAGACAGCAACAATGGCATCAGGACATGCTTTTAGGACAAGGTAGATGGGCCATCTTGAATATCAGAGAGAGAAAGGGATTTTGAAAAGCAGTTGTTCTCTATATGGGTCAGCAAAAAAGAATGAAAAGGCTGTTTCAGAGCTCTCCTAGGAACAAGAGAAAATTCAGGAGATGTCTTGAGTTTCTCTCTGACTTCCACATTAGAAATTCTTAGTTTTGCTTTCTTTGTTTATTGTCTTGTCCTTGATGCACCAATGTCCACGTGTGTCAATTGTTGTTTGAATGATTGGTGGTCTATGTTTTATGGTGTTCTATGTTTCAGGTGGTTCAAAAGAAAAGATCGTTAAAACTGCTTGATCCAGCCTTTGATCTAGTTTACCTTTGTTTGAAAGGCAGTCTTAATATGCACAGCAGAGGTTGATAAGTTACCCTACACCTGTAGCTAAGAGTCGAGCTGAGCTGGAAAAACCTTTTCAGGAACTGATTGTCAGCATAAGCTGCTTTTAAAAGGCCCAGCAGCTTTTTGGCTTCTATGATAAAGAAGAGTTGTCTTTCCTGTCTGCTCTGGACAGCTTCCTATATTGAATTCTAAGAAGAAATTGAGCATCCTTGGAGTTACTCCAGTTGTGGTGAGACAGCCACTAGGCAAGAATTGCCACTTTCCTTCTACAGACAAATTACTGTCCAGAAAAGGACACACTTGCAGAATAGTCGACTGATTATATCTGCCTAGACAGAGTAATCAGCCTTTAATAATTCTGCAGCACTAAGGTCTGTCAGAAGATCCTGGGCCAGAAGGCAGAAGAACAGATGCTCCAACGTTTTGAAGTAGAGCGAGTATCCAGGTGGTCAGAGGTCTCTATAAATTGGCTAAGTTTTAGAAACTATGATTTGTGCTTCCCACAATTATAGTTAACTCAGTCATTCTGGATTTCTGATGGGGTTGAAAACATATAGCTATTGACCTTAAGAGAAAAGATTTGAGTGGATGGTTGTCAGCTGACATTCATCCTAAAGCCAGGTTCAGAACTAAATGTTCTAGTTAGAATAGATGACAGAGGAGCTGGTTAGTCAACAAAAGGATGGACTGGGTATTAGGACTATCCTGTACCTCACTGGTACAAATTGGCATAATTATGCTCTAATTGTATTTTGAGAGAAAAGTTTCATTTTAACAGGAAGGGTGATGTGTAGGAGGAGCTAAGGTAGGAGGAGTACTGAGAGGAAGAAAAGGAGTAAGAAGAGGAGAAGAAGAAGGATAGGAGAAGCTAGGTGATGAAAGAGAGAAAGAGGGGGGAGACAGGGAGGCAGATATTCATGTATCTCCACCAGTCAAAGATAGTTGTTATATCTAGGTCGGTCAGTGGGTTACACCTCTGATTGAACAATTCCAAACTTATAAAGCCTATGATTAACATTTTTTTTTAAAAAAATGTATAAATGCAAAAAGGAAAAGGGGGCATGGGATAGGGGTTTCCTAAGGGGGGGGGGATGGGGATAGGGGATGCCATCTAAAGTGTAAATAAAATATCTAAAAGAAAAGAAAAGAAAAGAAAAATCTCAGTGACAAGGTGCTTTTCTCTTGAAATTATAGCTAGAAAGACAAGAAAATTTTGTTTGGTCTAAATATGAAAATTTGTAGAGAAATAGGAGGACCTTTATCTAATGCAGGGCTAGCCACTGCTGTGATGCAAATGACTCGAGGTACAGGTGCAGCAAATAATAATGCGTGCTTTAAGTGCGGGGGAACCAGGACACCTGAAGCATCAATGCCCACAGCTGCAGGGTAATCAGGATCAAAGAAGCCGAACTCCAGGTTTATACCAGAAGTGCAAAAAGGGAAATCATTTGGAGGCACCATCAGCTATGACCCTGTTTAGGACATGCAGGGATTTTGGTATCACTGCCGCCATCGTGATACCTATTGCAGTGTCAGCTACTGCTGCTACTGCAGCAGGCCAATGCAGCTACGGCCCTGGATACACAGAGGCAGATTAATTCTCAATTGAGAGCCGGCATTATGCTGGTGAATCAAAGAGTGGATCTAGTCCAGGAGCAAGTAGACATGCTCATAGAATTAGCTCAGTTGGGCTGTCAGTGGAAGTATACAAGTCTTTGTGTGACATCTGTAAGATATGAAAATGCGAGGAAGTCACTCCCAGCCCGGAACACTGGCTCCTTCCTGTCTGGGACAGAGCACTCAGCAGACCTTGGGTGGCAGCTCTGCCCCCAACATCCAAGAACCCAGAGGAAGCAGGGATCCCAGGCACTCAAACTCAGGCAGTATCCTAGGTAAGCAGACAGCAGGGCCCGCCCTAAACAGGGAGTAACTGGGAACCAAAAGGACCCAGGAAGTCACTCCCAGCCCGGAACACTGGTTCCTTCCTGTCTGGGCCAGAGCACTGAGCAGACCTTGGGTGGCAGCTCTGCCCCCAACATCCAAGAACCCAGAGGAAGCAGGGATCCCAGGCACTCAAACTCAGGCAGTATCCTAGGTAAGCAGACAGCAGGGCCCGCCCTAAACAGGGAGTAACTGGGAACCAAAAGGACCCAGGAAGTCACTCCCAGCCCGGAGCACTGGTTCCTTCCTGTGTGGGCCAGAGCACTGAGCAGACCTTGGGTGGCAGCTCTGCCCCCAACATCCAAGAACCCAGAGGAAGCAGGGATCCCAAGCACTCAAACTCAGGCAGTATCCTAGGTAAGCAGACAGCAGGGCCCGCTCTAAACAGGGAGTAACTGGGAACCAAAAGGACCCAGGAAGTCACTCCGTGCATGGAACACTGGTTCCTTCCTGTGTGGGCCAGAGCACTGAGCAGATCTTGGGTGGCAGCTCTGCCCCCAACATCCAAGAACCCAGAGTAAGCAGGGATCCCAGGTGCTCGAACTCAGCTATTTCTAAATAAAATATGGAAAACATCCTAACAATAAACTCAAAAATATGAATTTGCTATAGTCCCTTAACTCATAGGTTAACCATCCCAAATCAGTTAAAAAAGGGCTGGGTCTAGGCATTATATTCCTAAATGTGTTATACAGGCACAATGCCCATGAGCGTATCAATATTCATCTCATTTGAGGCTCGTACCAATGAAAACCTTAAATTTGAGATCAAAGTAAATTTTGTACCATTTAAGAAATTATAACTTCATCTTGATAATAATTATGCAGATTTCTACCAATAGGTTATGGCTATGCAATAGGTCCTAGCTAATCCCCCTGTTCCAACAAAACCACTACTTGTCCCTAGAAAGACAGACCATTATTAACCACATTAGTCCCCAAGCTCAGGGAATAGGGGTGCTGACTCTTCTTTAACTTCTTCAAGCTGATTAAGGGCGTTGAGATTTTAGAAGAGGGGTGGGGGGGAGAGTAAGTTGATAAGCCTCTGATGCTGTGTCTTCACTGAATCCAGATGGAATTCCAGGACATCAGAGGTTTGGGCAGGTCTGCTCAGTATGCTTGATGAGTAGATACACCAAGGCTGTGTATTCTCAGAACAAGTTTTAGTATCAAGAAAAAAAATTTCCCACCCCCAGGGGGCTGACATTTTTTTTAAAGATGTTGGTTCTGAAGACTTTTTTTTTTCCCCGCTTCTTAAAATTGGTTGTAGTATTTACGTTTCAGATTTTATCCCCTTAGCCTACTTCCTCCCACCACCCAGAAACCTATCCCATCCCCCTCCTCATGCTTCTGAGGCAGTGACCACACCTACCCCCCTCACTATCCCCTCCCTGCCCTCAGATTCCCCCACCCACTGTGTGTTCGTTTTTTTATGGGTCCAAGAAACTCCTCTTCCACCTATGTCTGACAAGGCCATCCTCCCCTGCATATACCTCTGGAGTCTTGGGTCCCTCCCTATGTGTTCCCAGGCTGGTGGTTTAGAACCTGGGGGGGCTCTGGTTGTTTGGTATTGTTGCTTTCCACCTGGGGTCAATAACCCTTTCTGCTCCTTCAGTCCTCTCATTAAGTTCTCCATTGGGAAAACCCTGATCATATCAGTGGTTAATTGTGAACATTGTCCTCTGAGTGTTTTAGTCTTTGGCTGACCTCTAAGGAGACAGCTATATCATGTTCCTCACATTATGCACTTCCAGCCATCCACAACAGTGTTTAGATTAGGTAGCTGTACATGGGGTGAATACCCAGGTGGAAAGGTCTCCTGATGGCCCCTCTTTCAGTTTCTGTTCCATGTTGTTTCTCTATTTGCTCCCTTGAGCATTTTTCTCGTTCTAAGTAGAACGGAGGCATCCCCTCTTGGTCGTCCTTCTTCATGAGCTTCATGTGGTCTGTGGGTTGAGTCTTCGCTAATCCAAGCTTTTGGACTAACATCCGTGGAGATATGTTTGTGTAACTATCTTCTTTTGGGGTTTTTGGAAGATTACTTTCTTGCTTTTTCTAGGTTGTAGTTTCCCTCCTTGTGTTGGAGTTTTCCACCAATTATTCTTTGAAGTGCTGGATTTGTGTTGAGATACTGTGTAAATTTGGATTTGTCATGGAATATTTTGGTTTCTCCATCAATAATGATTGAGAGTTTTGCTGGGTATAGTAGTCTGGGCTGGCATTTGTGTTCTCTTAGGGTCTGTATGATATCGGTCCAGGATCATCTGGCTTTTATGGTCTCTGATGAGAAGTCTGGTGTAATTCTTATAGGTCTGCCTTTATATGTTACTTTGCCTTTTTCCCTTACTGCTTTTAGTATTTTTTCTTTGTTTTGTACATTTGATGTTTTGACTATTATATGGCGGGAAGTATTTCTTTTCTGGTCTAAACTATTTGGAGTTCTGTAAGCTTCTTGTATATTTATGGACATCTCTTTCTTTAGGTTAGGGAAGTTTTCCTCTATAATTTTGTTGAGGATATTTACTGGTCCGTTTAGTTGGGAGTCTTCCCCCTCATCTGTACCTATTATCCTTAGGTTTGGCCTTCTCATTGTGTCTTGGATTTCTTGTATATTTTGGGTTAGTAGCTTTTTGTATTTTGCATATTTTTGACTTTATTGTTAGGATGTTTTCCATATTTTATTTAGAAATAGCTGAGAAGAGTGAACAGACAACAGTCCAGGTTACCTTACATGGATAGTTGGTTTTCAAAACATCAGAAGTCCATAGAACTGACGCTACAAATATTTATATATTATACAAATTTTTATATATTATACAAAATTTTTATATATTATACAAATATTTATACATTAATGTTCATATTGATTAGAGACCTGTCTGCTCCTGACAGCTTCCTGTCATGGATTCTAAGAAGAAATTGAGCATCCTTGGAGTTACTCCAGTTGTGTGGTAACAGCCACTAGGCAAGAATTGCCTCTCTCCATCTACAGACAAATTACTGTCCAGAAAAGGACATACATGCAGAATAGTCGACTGATTATATCTGCCTAGACAGAGTAATCAGCCCTTAATAATCCTGCATCACCAAGGTCTGTCAGATGATTCTGGGCCAGAAGGCTGAAGATTTGATGCTCCAACGTTCGGTAGTATAGGGGCTTTTCAGGTGTTCAGAGGTCTCTATAAATTGGCTAAGTTTTAGAAGCTATGCTTTGTGCTTCCCACAATTATAGTTAACTCAGTCATTCTGGATTTCTGACATGGTTGAAAACTTATAGCTATTTACCAGAAGAGAAAAGATTTGAGTGGATGGTCATCAGTTGACATTCATCCTAAAGCCAGGTTCAGTTAGTTAGGATAGATGACAGAGGTGCTGGTTAGTCAACAAAAGGATGGACTGGGTATTAGGACTATCCTGTACCTCACTGGTACAAATTGGCATAATTATGCTCTAATTGTATTTTGAGAGAAAAGTTTCATTTTAACAGGAAGGGTGATGTGTAGGAGGAGCTAAGGTAGGAGGAGTACTGAGAGGAAGAAAAGGAGTAAGAAGAGGAGAAGAAGAAGGATAGGAGAAGCTAGGTGATGAAAGAGAGAAAGAGGGGGGAGACAGGGAGGCAGATATTCATGTATCTCCACCAGTCAAAGATAGTTGTTATATCTAGGTCGGTCAGTGGGTTACATCTCTGATTGAACAATTCCAAACTTATAACACTTATGATTAACATTATTTTAAAAAAAGTGTATAAATGCAAAAAGGAAAAGGGGGCATGTGATAGGGGTTTTCTAAGGGGGGAATGGGGAAAGGGGATGGCAACTGAAGTGTAAATAAAATATCTAATTAAAAAAAGAAAAAAAAAGATATGAAAATGCAAGTCAAGCAGCTCATTTGTCTGGAAATTTGTCTCAGTATTTTACAGGAAATTGGACGGAAGATTTTGATGGCTTGATGCAGAACCTGTGGCTAGCCATAATGCACGTGAAATCCACCCGTGTTGACCTGTCTGTTGCTGAGGGCCTGGCCTACTGGATCTGATCTGCAATGAACCACCTAAAAGAATGGGCGGGAATTGCAGCCCTTAGCTTTTTGCCTTGTTCTTGTCAGTTGCCTATCACTATGGTCCATTCTGAAGATGTGTATGCAATAGCGCAACACTAATGCCATGATTGTTCAAGCATTTACTGCTCTTGAAGGAGGCCAGTCCCCGCAAATCTGGCTAAGCTATTTGAAGAGCTCTAAGTTGTAACATGCAGCAGGATGTAGGGCATAGCACTGCAGAGGGCGCTGTACGCCCTCGGACATATGTCTGACTGCATACAGGTTTTTCCATAGTTCCTGTCCCCTGGAAAACAGCATCAGTTTGGGTTGCCCATGGTTACCATACTGTAGATGGCAGGTGATGAAAATGGTGTTGACAATCTCCCTTCAAATACAGGGGATCAGACCTCTATGTCCTTCTGCTTGCATAAAACAAAAAAGGGGAGCTGTGGGGAATATATGGAGTTGTATGCGCTGAGAGGTATGGTTACTTATAAGGGGCTACGGGAGCTGGACACGGGAGGGAGAAGAGAGAGAGAAGAAGTTCGCTGTACAGGGATAGCTGAATAAACCACTTGAAGAAGAACACGGTTGCCGCTGCCTTATTCTGCTGGTCGGACGTGGGTATCGAGACAATGACTCTTTCCTAGAGGTCACCTAAGGCCATCAGAAAACAGTAACTTACATCACAATTCAGAACAGTAGCGAAGTTACACTTATGGAGTTGCAATGAAAATAATTTTATGGTTGGGACACCACTACATGAAGATCTGTATAAAATGTTCACAACATTAGGAAGGCTGAAGGCCTCCAATTGTTTGTTTGTGTTTTGCTGGATTTCTTTAAAGGGTTTATTCCTTTCTTATTTATGAACCTCTGTCTTCTCTATAAATTTAGTTTTAAGGTTGTTTTCTTGGGTGTCAACTATATTAGAATATCCAAGGCTTAATGTAGTAGGATAGCTGGGCTCTGGTGGTACTCTGGCTATTGTTGATTGTGTTCTTACCCTGGCATGTAAGCAACTAGGTTTGGGTAATTATAGGTCTAGGCACTTATTTATGAGTTTGCCTTTGTTGGATAGATGTTTTGTTGTGGTTTTGTTTTTGTTTTCTTGTTCTGTTTTTCTTCACTTGATTTTGGTTCCTCTCTGATATAGCCAGAGTGGTCTGTGGATAAGTGTAGGGTCTCTACCTGAGTTGGGTACTGAAGTTCTGGATAGAGTTCTGTTGGTCCATCAGGGTGCCTCCACTGGGGTTAGGCCAGGATATGGTGATAAGAAGGGAAAGGCCTGTTAAGGGTAGCCTGCCTGTGGTTTTGAGAGCTGGCCTAACCTCTTGTGAAGCAGGGAGTGTGGGTGGTCTTTAGGTTATAGGCTTACTTGGGATTCTGGGTGCCAGCATGGCCTCTGGTAAAGCAGTGGGCTTCTGCCTAAGTTCTTGGCTGGGATATGGTGATAAGGACAGGGTATTGATGGGGTAAGCTCGGTAGGCTCTAGGGGAATGTTGACAGTCTTCAGTCTTCAGGCAGTGGGATTAATTGAGGTTTTAGAAGCCAGCATGGCTTCTGATAAAGTTCAGTGCCTGCCCTGCCCAGCCTGCTCCCAAGAGCTCTTCTCCTCTCCTAATCTAATCCCTTCCCACAATTCAGGAGGAAGCCCTCCACCCCCCCTCCAATTTTCCAGAGGCCAGGCAAGCATCTAGGCATTCAGAACCCTAAGTAAATCCCTTTCCTACAGACTGCCAGCACTGCCCCAGTGTCTGCTAGGTCTACACCCAACAACTCATGAAGAAAAAATTCCTTTTACTTGAGATTTATCAAAATAACAAAGAAATTGTAAAAGTGGGCTCCTCTCACTTGAGAACTTGAGAATCAAGTATAGCATGATTTATGGTATTCTCAAATTATCTTGATTGATGGAGGTCATGCTCCCTGATAGACAGTAGCCTGAATAGACCTTACCTGATTCTAGGGTTGCCTTGTACAGTGGACCCTGAGTCCCATAGGTTTTCAGAAAATCATTCTTTTCTTCATTCTAAATTTGCCCTATTCTAAATTTGATGGGTATCAAATCCCATAATCTTTTGAGGGGTTTTGTTTTGTGTGCAAATAATTGCTCCTCTAATATATTTAGCAGGAATTTTCTTCCTGATCTGATCAGTGGAGGCTATGTTGAAAACCAAAAGGAAACTGCCACATATTCTGTTCATCATCTGCTAATAGCACAGAGGGATTTTGAAACACTGTTCAGAATATTATCCAAATAACTTATGGCTTAAACAGAAATCAGAATTTGAGGTTTGGTATAAATTCCTTAGTCCAATGATGGAAGAGTATTTACTTTATCACATAGCAATAATGATATACACACCCAGGAAATATTGCATGAATATAGAATATAGTCTCATCTCCCTAAGCATTTGAAAATGGTATATGATTCAGGTTAGAATGCATGTAGATGGAAACAGAAGATCATGTGTAGTGGTATCAAGTACCTATAGTATGTAGCACTAAAAGTATGACAGCAAAAAGAAGATGTTGTTGCCAAACAGTACATGTGCAAGTGAAGTTAGAGCAAAAACAAGTAGGACATTCTCTGATCTCTAGATGAAGATGAAGAAAATATGGTTGAGAGTTGGAAGACCAAAAGGAATAATTCTCAAATCTTACTCTGGACACTCTTGGACTTTTGAGTCCTTGTGCTTTCTTCAAAGGAATTCATGGTGGAGGGGAAACTTCTATTATTTCAGATTAGAAAAAAAAGCACACCCTCAAAGGATAGAGTCCATTGCTATAGGGACCTTTACACTGATCTATATCTCAAGCAGCCTCTATACTACTTCAAAATCTCTGGAACAAACAAAGGTGTGGGTTTTGGTGGTTTTGTTTGTTTTGTTGGTTGATTTTGTTTTGATTTTTTTTTTGGCCAGGGTGACTGACAGACTTGTTTGAACTGTTTCTTACAGAAAAGGGCAAGAGTTGTAATAATGTAGTGTTTAGATAGTTCTGACCTCTTACCTTTCAGGTAATTCAGAATCTCTTGTCTCTAATCAAGCCCAAGGTTTGACTCAGATTTAATCTTCCTACTACTAACAAGATTCTTGCAACATCAACTCCTGGTGTTATAAGATGCTGATTATGAAGCAGAAATACATCCTCAATGACCTCCAATACTGCTGATACATTTCTAGTTACCTTACAGAAACATCGGCTAATAAAGGCATGAGTCCTGGAAAAAGAAATCTAGGATTTTATTAAACAATCCTACCAAGCTCAATTCAAGAACAAAGATTCTAAGTATGAAGGTGTCTATGAGCTAATGTCTGAGCCTAACTGATAGACCAGCCTGATCCCATCTTAAGATCAGTAGTGATCCTGTTACATGATCAAAATAAGTTTGTTTCTGTTTTCTGTAAAACTTAAGTTCCTATGTCTTAAAATTTGACCTGATCATACCTTGAACTTTCCTGGATTTCAAATTGGTCCACAACTGATTGAGTCTTCACCTACACCTACCTTGATAAAATAAGATGTTCTTGTTCTGCCAAATAATTTTGAGATAGTCTGTCAAATTCCTACTTAACTAAAATTCCTATGGGCATCCTCCAACCCTTGGAAAGCCCCTAGTCTTGTTGATTTTGAGCTATATTGAAAAGGTTAAAATTTTTCAGAAACTCCTAATAGGCTGATCAGAACCAAGAATGCAGGTCAGCTTGGTCATGAGCTCTGTGTTTCAGGAACTTGGCTGACCACAAGATAGATGGTTGAATACAAATAGGTTTTTGAGAATGGCCTATATAAAATGTTTCCCATGACTGTTCCTTAGACCCTGTCACAAACTGAATAATGGGCTGGTACTTTCCACAGGTGCTTTCCAATGACCCCCCTTCACTCCCCCTGGGTTGTAGTTTTTGCCTTTAAATTCCCTCTGTCTCCAAAGCCCTGGGGTCAGACCCCACTGCCCCTGTGTGAGTCATGGGTCTTGACCTCAGCATGCTGATAGAAATATACATCTTTCTGATTGCATCAAGTCTAGTGTCTTGTGAATTATTGGTGGCTGTGAATTACTGAGACTTGGGTGAGGTCCTCCCTTCATGGGAGTCTTACAATATAACCCCCACATCCTCCTGTGTTTAATATTATTCCTTTAAACCTCACTATATGGAGACAGTCCTATATGACAAAAAATAAATCTTATTTAGTTCAATTAAAATTTTTGGATAATAGTTGTAACCTTGTTCAATGGGTTTAACAATTTCTAGCTTTCATTTTAATAATGTCCTGCAAAATACTCTTGGGAAGAACAAGTTCTAATAAAATATGCTCAAGGTTAATGAACCATGGGAAGAAGTATTTTATTTATGGTTTCCAATGCTGTGAAAAAACATCATGACCTAGGCAATTGTTATACCAGACAACATTTAATTAGAGTTGCCTTATAGGTTCAGAGATTCAGTCCATTATGCATCATGGCAGAAGCATCCAGGCAGTCATGGTGCTAGAAGAGCTGAGAGGTCTACATCTTGTTCTGAAGGTAACCATAAGAAGACTGTCTCCTGCTTACTGGATGGAGCTTCAAAGCCCAACCCCAACCCCACAGTGATGCACTTTCTTCAACAAGGCCACACCCACTCCAACAAGGACACACCTCCTAATATTGCCATTTCTCATGGGCCAAGCATATTCAAAACATCACAAGGAAATACATCATTAGATCGCCATATATTTGATCTGAAGGTCTAGTTTGCATTGCTTGCAATAATTTGAAAAGAGGTTTCAGGCCAAAGTTGAATGTGGGACAATGAATGACTCACATTTCAGCCTGGGAATTTGGGGTACAGCACATTTAGTACCTCCCCTCAGAGCTGCCAATGTATCTTACTAGCAATATAGAACTAGCAGCTTCTTGTGTTTAAGAATTTAAAAGAAAGATCAAGGGGTTTTACTTTAAATTATTTAGGAAAATTTTATGCTATAAAAACTTAAAGATAGTGTTGAACACTTAAAGATCTTAAAGACTATTGAAAAACTCTTTGATTTGACTCTGTGAAAAACACAGAGACAATAATTATAACATTTACATGACTCTTCCCTAGTCTATTTACAACTATTTCATTATTGGGATGATTATAATGAAGAATTAAATTCTTCATTTTATGTATTGTTAGAAAAATAAATATTTACTCATTACTAAATATCTTAAAAGTAGTTACCTTCATAATGTTTAGAATGACAACTTTAAAAAGTGAAGTCTCAACACTAGAACTGATTTTTGTATCCTAAAACTAGGATTTTTGATGAGACTTGCAAGCTGATTTCTAAAGATGATCATAGTTAATATTGTGACTACATTTTAAATTATTTATGGGATGATTGGTTTTAGTTCATTGCTTAATAAACTCTGTAGTTAAGTTTGTTTTATAGCATGCATTCAGCTATTCTCAGTTATTCATGGATTTCTATTTTAGTTTGTGTTATATAACAGTTTAAAATAGATACAAGGTTTAGTTTGATACAAATTCAAGTGTTTGCTTTTATAATAATATTTTTATTAATTAAAAATTATACATGTATGTAATATGCATTGATCAAGTTTACCTCCAATTCTCCTAACTCCTCCCAGATATGCCCTCCAACACTCTCTCCATCTTTTCCTGATGAAGCTATCTGGTAATAATATAAATTCAGTCCTATTATTATGATGAAGTCTTCTATAGCCTCAATTTTGTATCAGTAACTCAAAGAGGCAAATGAAAAATCAGTGTGTTAGTTACTTCTGTGTTCTTGTCCCTAAAATACCTGAAAACAAGAACTTAAAAGAGAAAAGCTTACCTAGGCTCATGATTTCAGATGGTCACATGCTGGTACACCAGGAAAGGCATAACAGAAGCATCTCAGTTCATCGAAAGGGAAGCATGCACTATAGCAGTAGCTGTTCACAAGGTGGTTGAAAAATAGGCCCACTTCTTAAAATTTCCTTTGCCTTGTATCCCTAAATGGCATAGCCAGAAGGTAAAGGGGTACAAAACAGGAATCTGCAAAGTTTGAACTTAAGTTTAAAACTCTAAAAATTGTCAAACAACTATGTTACAAGATTATATTCATAAGAAGAGGAAACAACAACTTGACATGCAACCAAAACTCAAACTGTGTAGACTAAACCAATTCTAGAAAGACAGCAAAATCAATAGCTGGAACAGGACTTGCCGAAAGTCAAAGGAGACAGAAGTACTCATTAAGAATGCACAGGGGAGAACTTTAGAAGATTAAAATAAAATGAAGATATACTTAGAGATATGGATTTAGATGAAAATGGCTTAGTTAATATTCATCTCATGAAGCGATTGCTAAGTACTATGACTCAACAGTTTATTGCTTCTTTGAGTAAGTTTTTCTTTGAGTAGGAAAATTCATTTACATATTATGGCATACCACTATTTTCATGGAAACAACTGGATAGATTTGGTAGTTGTGACAGATACCATATGGCCTGTTAAGTCTGAAACACTATTCTTTGGTCTTCTTAGAAAAAGTTTGTTGACTGCTAATCTGCTAGGTATTTGGTGAAAGATGAGACTGATTAGTACATCTAAAGTTGAGTTCAATTTTTATGTATGTTAAGAAAATTAGTTATTAGAGTATGAGCTAGCTCAGTAGCCAATTATTGGTTTGACTTAATGAGAGATTTGGATTATAAAAATTCTATGAATGTTGATTGGGATATTTCTATAAAGTAAATAATTGAGAAAGTTATCTAAATACTAATTGGTACATACTGGGTATTCAGTAGATAGCAGCTCTTGTTCCTGATGTTGCTAAAGCTAATATATATATATATATATATATATATATATATATATATATCTTTAAAATCTAAGTGTTAGAATCAGTAAAAAAGAAAATCTGTTTGCAGAAAATTTCAGCTGAACATCACCCAGAGCTTCAGAAAAATTATGAGTGTGTGTATTTGTGTGTGTGTATATGTGTAAATGCACACACACACACACACATATATATATATATATATATATATATATATATATATATATATTCACCACAACATATGTGTATACATATATACATATATACATTATACATATATAATGCATACATATACAGAGTCAGGAGCCAACTGAAATATATTGTGGTAGCTGTAACTGTAACAGCACAGGCTGTTGTCATAAGTAACATTTTAGCAGAACTGGGGAGAACTGAATCAACTTGAAAATTTTAAGTGCTGTGGTTTTAAATGAATCCTGCTCGCTCTGGGGACATGGAGATGACCAGGTCCAAAAGCAAGTGGTTGGGATTTAGGATTAGTAAACTCTAAGGCAATATCTAATAATCAAGCCTGTAATATTAAAATGCCACTAAAAATGGCAAGCTGGGCGCTTGGAAGAGTAAGGACCATCATGCATACTTAAGCATTGTCACAGACCTAAAAGATTCCCCCGGCCATTTAGATGAAATCCAATGACACTTTAGTGCTTGTAGTTTCTTCTGAAAGTTATCTTTTACAAATGCTGATGGATCTTACAATTATGTAAGACAGCCCAAAGTCCATGCAAAACAAAGTATTCTTCTCTTAAATTTTATCATTTTGAAAAATTATTTGAAAAAAAAAAAAGACAATTATTCTACAAAGCAGAAAGGGAAGATTTTTTAAATAATTAATTTATTTTAAAATTCAAATTTTATTCTGCTTCCCGTTCACCCTCTGACTGTTCCACATCCCCACCCCCACCCCCACCCCTAAACTCCACCAGACCTCTAAACTCCCTGGGGCCTCCAGTCTCTTGAGGGTTAAATGCATATTCTCTGACTAAACTCAAACCCAGCAGTCCTCTGCTGTATATGTGTTGCGGGCCTCATATCAGCTGGTGTATGCTGCCTAGTTAGTGGTCCTATGTTAGAATGATTTCAGGGGTCCAGGTTAATTGAGACTGTTGGTCTTCTTACAGGGTCGCCCCTCTCCTCAGCTTCTTTCAGCTTTTCCCTAATTCAACCACAGGGGTCAGCAGCTTCTGTTCATTGGTCGTGTGCAAAAATCTGCATCTGACTCTTTCAGCTACTTGTTGGGTCTTTTGGAGGGCAGTCATGAAAGGTCCCTTTTTGTGAGCACTCTATAGTCTCAGTAATAGTGTCAGGCCTTGAGATCTTTCCTTGAGCTGGATTCCACTTTGGACCTGTCACTGAACCTTCTTTTCCTCAGGCTCCTCTCCATTTCCATTCCTGCAGTTCTTTCAGACAGGAACAATTATGGGTCAGAATTTTGACTGTGAGATGGCAACCCCCATTACCACAGGGGCATGTTCATAGTGGCCTTGTTTGTGATAACCAGATGCTGGAAACAACCCAGATGTCCCATGACAGAAGAATGGATACATAAAATGTGGTTCACTTACACAATGGAATACTACTCAGCTATTAAGAATGAGGACATCCTGAATTTTGCAGGTAAATGAATGGAACTAGAAAATATCATCCTGAGTGAGGCAACTCAGACCCAAAAGGACATGAGTGGTATGTGCTCACTAATATGTGGATTATTAGCCAATAAAAAATGACAGAATACCCAAGATACCACAGAACTCAAAAAGGTCAACAAGCTGAAGGATCCAAGTGAGGACACCTCAGTCCCACTTGGGAGGGAGAAAAAAAAACAATCACAAGTGGGGAGGGAGAGAGGAACGAAGGAGGAAAAGTGGATGGAGGTAGGGGGAAGAGGGGAACCTAATCTGGTATCGGGTGAGGGAAAAGGACTGAAGCCCTGAAGGCCAACAGAAAGAATGGAAACAGGCAACCTCAGGAGGAAGGAGGTTGGGGGAACCCTCCAGAATACACCAGAGACCTGGGAGGTGAGAGACTCTCAGGATTCAAAGAGAATGAAATGCCCGACAGTAGGGAGAGTGAAGTTATAAAGCCTATCTTCAACAGGAAGACTGGGCATCAAGTGAGGAAGGGAAGATATTTAATAAAGAAGAATCACATGGAATTTTAACTTCGCCTATGAACTGCACTCCTAAGTATAGAGAATAAGTGATTCATTTGCTTTTGTCCTCTTCCAATTTATTCAGCAACAAAGAAAGCTGTTATTTGACGTATGTTAGTTGTGTGCATATACCAATGATGGTCTGTGTATACACACCCTGGCTGACTCCTGATCAGTCAGAAGATATCCAAACTGAAGATGCATCTGTGTTGCCACTGTGCCTTACAAGATTCACATTCTCCTTCTCAACTGTCAGTATCACATTTCTTTGCATTCGCAAGTGTTTACTACCTCAGCCAAACCAGACTCTCTCATTGCCCTTTATGCCACCCTCTGGAGTAATAGTTGCCACTGGCGGGCTTTTATTTATTAGGAGGAAACCTGGGGATATGCTCTTTGAAAGGAAATAGTAAGAAGTGTAATAAATGAAGAAGGATTAGAATTTTCTAAGCATCCCAGAAAGTAAGGCATTTGGGGAGACATTGTCCTCAAATCATTTTGGGCATCAACTTAATTATAAAGGCATTGAGGACCTAGGGCAGTATTGGGTTGTCTTCTCAAAATCAGCAGGAGCCTTTGACTACCAGCTGCCCCATGTGGTTCTGAGTGGTGAAAATAAGGATGAAAAAAAAGTGGAAGATTCTGTAGAAAGAGTGAAGTTTAGTGCTTTGTCTTTCAACACTTACAGGAAGGACAAGGACTCACATGTATTCTTTTTTGCTTTTAGCTATGTCTTTGTAGCCTGTGTAGTACCTATTGCCTTAATTAGGTACCTTGCTCCATCCAAAAGGATAGCACAATGGGGGGGGGGGGGATCTAGTATGTTTATACTGTGGGCTTGATGCCCTAGCATCATAAAAGCTGAATTTTGATAATAAAAGTGATTTGCATCTTTTTCTGAGCCTTGTCTTCACTGTGTGCTAAATGTCTACAGAAGCATTTTTTTTTTTTTCACCAGGGGCGTGCACTGTGTCTGACTAGTCACACCCCTCTACAACTGAAGGACCAGGGAAAAAAACAACTGGGAGGTAGCATCTCACCTAATCTTAAAAATACTGACAACCAGGTGCTAAGATATATTCAAATGACTACATTTAAGCTCACATGTGTGTGTATGTGAGTGAAAATATAAGGCAATATATTTTATATTAAATAGTATAGCCAACAAAAACCACCAGAAGACCTGTGAAAACACTGCATGGCAAAACTCTCACGCTTTATAATAAGACCAATATTCTCAGTCTGTTCCCAGGCAGGAATTGAACTTGTTTTGTGTGCAGGTTTGTTCTAATCTGGAATATCTTGACATAGACTTGACAAGTCCGGCTATCTCTGGCTTCTGGGTCATGTTCTTATCTTAATCCATTGTGCCATTCAGTACTTTGCTAGGAAAAAAAGCATTTGCAATGTCAGACTATGATAGAGAATACCAGGCCTCTGCTGGGTATAGAGTGCAGTATTTTCCCCTTTAAGTTTTATACATTTCATCACATTTTTGAGCTGCCAGTAACTTGCAGACAGCTGCAAAGAGACTGGGCCCTATGAAGAAAAATTGTGCCAGCTTAAAGCTTTTCAGGCACTTAACAGTGAACCACACTCCTTCCTGCCAGATGTTAGATATGTTGCCATGAAAAGGGATCAGAAGGATACACATAGCAAACATAGAAGTTTCCTCAACCAACCATTCTATCTATTAAAGCTAAATTATAATGGCAAAAAACAGAAGATGACTTAATACAACCAAAGGTGACATCACATTGTACTGGTATGTTTCAGTTATTAATATAATGTAAGTCAGGTATCTCTAGCTTTTAGAGGAAGCACTCTGTACTCTATTACCAGAATAATTGAACATGTAGACATCTTTCACAAGAAATGTCTCACAGACACACACACACGGGGGTGAGGGATGATGGAGGGAGAAAGACAGAGAGACCAAAGATATGATTCCGTTCAACTCTATACCTTACTAAATTCATTTGATTATCACATTCTTCTAAAACTAACAAAAATATTACTGTTTCTAATACATGAAATTAGGTATGCCTAGAGATTAGGAAATTAAAACATCTAGCTAAGAGAAAATAAAGAAGAATTCTATATATTTATATAAAATTATATTTATATTTAAAATAATGTTTTGGTGTCCTGGTTGGTTTTTTCTTTCAACTTAAAATACCTTTGAGGCACCTGAAAAGAAAGGAATGTCAGCTAGAGGATGACCTTGTCAGTTTGTCTTGTGGGCATATCCTTAGGGCATTGTCTTGATCTCAATAGTTAACTTTGGAGGGCTCTGTCTACTGTAAGCAATACTATGGCTAGGCACATTGGCTTGAGCTGTGTAAAATGGAAACCAGAAAACAAGCCACCAGGCATTCCTCCATGTGTTCTGCTTTCAGTTCCTACTCTGATGTCCCTGAAAGATGGATTGTGGCTTGGAAATGTAAACCAAATAAACCCTTCTCCAAGTTTCTTTGTTGATAATATTTCATTATAACAGCCTAGGAGAAACTAGAAAATTAGTATGTATATATTTAAAATAGAATGAAACAGGAAAATATTTTGCTATCACATCTTCCTGTAAAATTGTTTTAGGTAGTTATTTTGTTTGAAAAAAGAGGCAGGAGGGCAACATTTGCTTGCATTAGAAATTTCAGTTTTGTAAAAAATGTTCCAAGACTTTGAAAAATGACTCTTAGGTTATGCCTATTGCAGGATTTTTTAAAAATCAATGATAGAAGTAAATAACTTGGAACTAAAAGGTAAGTAATTTCTCGGAGCAAGAGAACATGTAGACCTTTGGGGTCCTTGTCTAATGAGGAAAAGACAGCAGACTAAATGAAGGAAGTGATAAGACAGCCAATCAAAACAACTGACCAGTTACTGTGATGTGAGCTGATGTGTATGTCTAAAACTGATGCAAACACAAGACACACAGGGAAAGCAACCAAGACAATAAGATGTATCATTCAAAGACAGGGAAAGAATATGTGACAAGGCCATAGGAAACAGGTAATTAAGACACCCATGAAACAACACTCATTTCTAACAGCTTAAGGTGTTAGTATATCAGCTATCTTCACCTTTTGTCTAGAATTGAAGAATACTACTGTGGCAAATATTCTTGGTTGTCAACTGATTACATTTGGAATTAACTAAAAGCCAAAAATGGGAAGAGTAAACATTTGATGTGTTTTTGGTTATTTTGAAGCAGGAAGATCTACTTCTAATCCAGCACATAGAGGTACGAAAAAATATATTTAATCTGGATTATAAACCAGGAAGACATGCCTTTAATCCAGATCTTTTGATCTGGGAAAACCTACCACTCATAAGGGCCACACCTTCTGCTGAAACCATATATAAGTACATGGAAAAAGGAAGCTTTTGCTCTTCATCTGTTTGTTCTCATTAGCAAGTGTATTTCTTCACTAGAATTCAAGCCTTTTTCTTCAGGATTCAAGTACATACTGAAGATCAGCTGAGACATCCAGCTCATAAACTAAGCAAATACTGAATTCTTGAACTTTCCATTCATAATCAGCTATTTGAATAGCTAGACAATAGTCTATAAGACATTCTAATAAGTCCCTTTCTATATATAGAGAGAGATACTGCCAGACTATCTTGGCCAGACCTCAGCCACCCAAGTAATGACATGGAGATATCTTATTAATTATGAAAGCTTGGCTTTAGCGTTCTTGCTCCCAACTAACTCATGTAACTTAAATTAACCAGTTTATACTAATCTAAGTTCTGCCAAGTGGCTCCTAACCTCTCCTCAGTTCTAACACGTGTTTTGTCCTCCATATCTGGAGGGGAGGGGGGCAAATCCTCAGCTAACTCTTTCCCAGAATTCCTATCTCAGCCTGGAATTATGGCCTAGCCTCTGATGCTTTGCTATAAGCCAATCATCTCTTTATTAAATCAATCAAAAGGTGATAGAGAAGACATTTACAAAATATGAATACAAATCATGCTTCATACAAAAACAACCTTTAAACAGAACACAAGAGATTATCCTAACAGATATTCATTCTCTAAGTTTCATTATCCTATGATCCCTGACCAATGCATCTACCATCAAGGGAGAATATGTCTGTGATGCATTCTCCTAATGATGACTGTCACTACCATACTAAGATATGAATGGTCAGGTATAAGAGATTGCTGACATTATATTTATAGAGGACATACATGTGACTATTAAAGTAGATCTAGACCATTGTTTCAAGGTTACAAATACAAATTCAAAATTCAGGTTAGCTATTCACAGAATCAATCAGCTTTTTGCTTACACTGAGCCAATCCTTTGTGTTCCAGCTCTCAGTTTTGTATTCCAGGAACAAAAACTTCTAACTTCTACTTTTTCCAGCATGCTCTGGACAAGGTTAGTGAACACAAGGCAATAGGAGAAGCTTGAGAAAAAGTCAGCCTTGGAAATCCATAGTTCCACCCACTCCTTTCCTCTACCGAACATTCTGTGTTGTCTTCAACATCCACTTACTCCAGAATATTCAGATACTTTTATATAGTCTTTATGTTTGCATGGATCAATCTTTATTGTAAAAACATTTAATTTAATTTATCCTTTAGTTTATTCTTTAATATTCATTTCAAGTCAGAAGCTATCTCTAGCTCTACCAAATAGAACAAGTTTCTCTGTAACTTGATAAAGTTGCCATGTGGCCATATTTCATTTTGACTACTTTAATGATAGATAATCCTGGTATATCATGCTCACAGTTTGTAAGCTTTGTTTATCCAGGGACCTTGTGTGACCCCTTTGGATAGCACTGGTATTAAATCAATACTTGAAACACAGAAGTGTCAGAACCACAACAGTAAACTACATGTGTAAAATTAAGACATGCATACAAATACAACTTTAAGTTCCTTAGTCACTAATTTGAGAGTTGAGTCATGTGAAAAGAAAGATGATGAATAATTTAAGTCACATCTGGAGTAATTGTTAAAAAATTTTTCATTAACTAATCCTTTTCCTTCCTCCTTCCTTTTTTCCTTTCTGCTTTCCATCTCTTTTCCTCCTCTCTCTTTTCTTCACTTCTTTTCATCATTCAGGTTTCTCTGTTCTGACTTCTTCTATCCTTTCCATCTTTTGCACCATTTCTCTTTCTTCATTTTCTGTCCTTACTTTCATTTTACCTTTTCAATCTCCAATGAATACAGAAACACTATGTTTGAAGATGGCTTCCAGATAGATTATCAATTTCTAGAGCCTACAGCTGAAAGTTGTACAGATGATAAACATGGTTCCTCCCTTCATATGTAGGTATATAACATGTTGATAATAGAATATAAATAATGCATAAGTCTGAAAAATAGGAAATCTCATATAGTTATAAATTATGTAGGGTCTTGTATTGGGATTTTTATACACATCATTACTCACTTGTTGATCATCTTGGTAGTATGTGTCTTAGTTCATTGCCTTTTATTAGTATATTCAGTTGTATTCAGTGCATATATATTCCACCGGTTATTAGTCCACTACCCAATTTAATAGATACCTTTTCAGTTTAGAACAATTATTAGAAATATGTATGAGTTTCAATTGCTTTTCATTGTACATACCATTTGAAAATCTACTTAATCATTAATATTATTTAAGCAAGTCAATACTTGCATTAATGTGTATTATATGTTATAGTAATATTTATTCCTCCAAAGATGTGGCTGGCTGCTTTATATATGTATTTATCTTTTACATTTGTGTAAATTTTCTACTAAAGTCATTTAGTAATTTTTATTATTATTTTGTGTTTCTTATTATGATTGAGATGAAAGTGTTCCTTATGTACGCCATATATAATATTCATCAGTTATTTGCATTGCAACCCTTCGTTCCAATCTGATTTTTTGTTTCTTTTCTTAATAGTCTTTTGCAAACCTTATGTTTTTATTTTAATCAAATCCAATGTACTTTTTATAAAATCTATGGTTGTGTGCATTGTATTATGTCTAACAAATCCTGCCCTAAATCAACATGGTGAAGACATTTTTCATATTTTTGTAGAATTTTTATGAGCATAGCTATATAATGTATCTGAAATGTTTTATGTGTGATGCAAAGCGTGGGTCCTAGAGCCTTTCAGCTACTCCACACTCTCAACACCTGCATGGTTGATAAGGAATTTTAAAAAAGAGTAGAAAATATATTTAGATTTTGAATTTTGACTATTTTCTGGATTCAATCCTCTTATTCCACACTGAGGAGGAAAAATATATGCCAGAGATGTTCAATCTGCTGTGTGGTTGAGCTATAATGTTCAGTGAACATGTTGATGCTATTTAACTTAATTTTCAATGGATATAAAACCAGGATTACCTGCATAAAATTCTCCTAAAAGAATTATAAAATTGGGATTTTAACTGAAGGTTGGTAAAACAAGAATTAGGCCATCTTCTTGTGACATAGGTCCCTTTTTCGTTGTTGTTTTTGTTATTTGCTTCGTTTGAGTGAGGGTCTTGATATATATTGCTGGCTGGAACTAACCATGTATCCTAGAATTAAAGTCAATGTAGTCCATAGCCTCGCTCTAGGCTTGGTCCATCATATCTGTCTTTCTCTTTCCTTTAGGTATTTTTTTTTTGAGGTTTTGTTTCATTTTGTCTTTAATTTCCCATTTTTTTTAAAATTTCTTTTGAGAACAAATAATTCCCATCTGTTATAATAAAAAATATTTTAGATAAAATGGTCTGACCTGTATGTGAGTAAAATAAAGTAAACAATTTGCATGGCACTTGACAGTCATATCAGTGATTAAAATTCTAAAACAAAGCTCTGCTATTGAACTTCTAACAAAGAGACTACTCAGACACAAAGAATATTAAAACATGCTTTACTCATTTAAATTTTATGCATAGCTGCATAGGAAGCAACTACAATGCAATTTTCCTTAGATTTATAGATGGCACCAATTTAATATTTTCAAAAGTATTTCTTATTCATTTAAAGATGGAAACTGTTAAGTCTTTAGGTACTCTCTAACTGAGGCAAGTTTTATTTATATTTGGTGTAAACTTTTCAGATATTTTCCCAAGAATATATAAAGTGAATATTTCTCAATGACAGACCAAATTAAGATGAATGTTTGTTTTATTTTAAGATATCTTGTAGAATAATATTTTTAATGACATTGGACTTTTAATTGCCAGACTTTCACAGAAATCATATTAATATTGCATTTTAAGGATAATAATATATTAGCGTTCTTAGATCAGAAAAATAACCACCATATATTTATTATAAATTAAATTATTTATATACCTTACATCCAAATTCCACCTTTCCCTTCCTCTTACTTCCTGGCCCCTTCCTATCTCCACTTCACCCAAACCCCTCTTTCCTTCCCCCCAGAAAAGGGAAGGCATTCCATGGATATCAACTAGTTTTGGCATATCAAGTTGCAATAAGATTAGGTACATCTTCTTCTTTTGAAGCTAAGCAAAGCAGCCCAGTTAGAGGAAAGGAACATGAAATTCAGCAGTGTAGTCAGAGACAGTCTCTGCTCTTGCTTTAGAAGTCCACCCTGAAGGCCAAGCTGCACACTTGTTTCATATGTGCAGAGGGATTAGGTCCATCCCATTTGTGTTCTCTGCTTGGCAGTTCACCCATGGGCCCAGATTAGTGGATTCTGTAGGTTTTCTTGTGGTGTCCTTAACCCCTCTTGCTCCTTTAATCCTTCATCCCCATCTTCCACAGGATTCTCCAAGCTCCATTCAATGTCTGGCTGTGGGTCTCTGCATCAGTGTCCATCAGCTGGTCCACCACATTTTTAAATGTCTGTTAAATTAGTCATGGGATTTTTGTCTTAATGAAGTTATTTAATCAGTAATAGAATTATATAAAATAATTAAGTATAGCTAACTAAAAACTATGGAAACTAGTAAAATCATTATTATTTAGTGAAATTATCTTATTTTATAAGTGAATAAATGCCATATGACTCAAACTTACCTCTTTTAGTAAACAGTAGTTGATTTTGTTTTTTGTTTTTTGGTTTTTTTTTTTGTTCATTTGCTTCCTATTACAATCTGCAAGCTATGTTTCTTATGAAAAGCAAGATGTAGTTACTGAAATATGAATCATAGCTACCTTTTACAAACAATTTTGAACACTAAAAGAAGACTACAAGTCTATTTATTAAAAGTTAATGGAAATTTAAGTAATCTCTAGCACTCAAACATACAGTAGGGCTCTGACTATCAGAAAATTCATTGTATGAAGCATGGACTGGATACAGGAAATGATGTGTAGACTGAGGAGATGTTTGTAGATAAGTTCATTTCCTTATACATACTCTTCACATATTTATAGGCAGTTACTGTGTACTTAGAAATGTACGTGGCTATCAACACCAAATGTATAGACTAGCAACTCATAGAGTTATAATAAATGGCGGGTGGCAACCTCACCAGGCTCACTGTCTAGTTTATGCCAACTCACAGTGAAAATGATCAGGCAACCACTATGGAAGATAGAAAAATATGTGAGACCTTCTTTAACATGGTTTTAGGTCTCACATAAAGTCCCACATTATAATTGTGGGATTCATTTATTTGTTAACAATGTAAAAAATAGTTCATGTTGTTTAGGTAAAAGTTGTGACAAGGAGTTTTACAAAACTAAGGCTATTTATCAATAACTGTCTATTCAAATAGTTCATTGCTATTAACTAGAGTAAAGGAGTCACATCATTTGAGGACTAGAAGGCTAAACTGTCAACAGTGTAGATTGTGATCTGGGCCCTAAATATGTGAACCAGAAATATCTGGGAAAGTAAACTTATCTCCTAGTTCAAGTAGTCATGAGTAAAAGTAAAGCCTTTAATCTTTTTTTGTATGCAATTCATGCCCTCAAGTGACAACATGTTGCCATCCACTAAGAGGGTAGGTCATTTTGCTTTGGAGTTCTTTCTCTGATCCTAAATTGCTTTCAGATGCTTGAATAGATAACATTCAGCAGACACAAATGAAGTTATCCTGTCTAGCCAAGTTCAGATGAAACTTAATTATGAGATGCCCTATACAACCAGAATTAATTTCACTCAAATTAAAGTTTGGAATTGGGTTTTCTTTACTTTTCTATCAAGAAAGTTTCCATGAAACTATAGCTCTAGATTTTAAAGTATTAAAGATTATAATCTATATATTTTGGCTCTGTTACATCTCTTCACTGTCTCTGCCTATCCATTCACTTCTTCACATTCCAAACTGGCTTTCCAATTGTGTATGGGCACACAGACTCACACTAAGGTCAAGGCTGACCAAGGTGACCCTATTTTACTATCAGAAAACATAGGAAGAGAGCTAAAATTCAATAGAAAAGTGAGTTTAGAACTTATGGTTGAAAATGGGCCACTTTGTTTCTCACATGTACTACTGACAAATTCTGATCTTTAGTTCTTATGGTCTCTAAGGTATATATGATACTTGCTTCTCATAGCCCTTTGTCCTCTGTGGTTTTTATCTAGAGGGCTCCAACAGAATTTAGTTCATTTCATTCACTGTCCAAATAGATTTCAGAAACCAAAATTATAGCCCAGCTGATCCTATTATGCTGATATTTTAAGCCTTTCCATCTTATCTACATAAGAGTAGAATTAATACAAATTTATTTTTCACATTTTGTCATGCTTCTTAGTTTGACCCATCTGGTTTTTGTTTTTGCTTGTTTGTTTGTTTGTTTGCTCTTTGTTCTGTTTTTGTTTCCTGTATTATTTGCATGCATTATTTGCATTCTGGCCAATCAAAATACAACTCCCAAAATTTTCTGGTTTTTTTTTTTTTTATTCCTCTCATTATATGTAAATGTTTTCTCTCTCTGGAATACACTACACTGTTTTGTACCCATGAAATATGCTAAACTATTGACTTTGAAATTTTTTGATTTTATTTATATAAACTACAAGCTTTTTTAGTTCTTTGAAATAGGTTAAATATTCTCCTTTCCATGGCCTCATTCTGCTTCATACATTTTTATTGCAATAATGTGTTAGCTTCCTACTGCTGCTGGAGCCAGTGACCTCAAATTCAATAGCTTAAAACAACTCAAATTTATTTTTTGCAGTTCCAGTGTGGAGAAGCTGGAAATGAATTCTATTATACTCAAATCAACATGTAGTTTGAACTGTCTTTTGTGGAGGCTCCGAATGTATATCTTTATATATTTCTAGCTTTTTAATTCTATAATTTTGAGATTATAATTAAAACTATATCATTTCTTCTTTTTTTTTCTCCTCCCTGGTAACTCTCCATTGTAATGTCCCAACATTTTTTAAAATCTAAGAGCACGTTTTCTTTAATTTTTCTTACATATATGTATATATATGTAATAATATATAAATATTTACTAATAATCTAATACTAACAGTTTATATAATGTTACATATATGTATATGTTTTCAGGGCTAATCACTTAATATTTGATAACTCCTGGTGTGCTCTTTCCTGAAAGGGAAGTGATTCTCCATTTTTTCAGCAATCATGTGTTGCCTGTAGCTCTTTGTCTAGGCTTGAGACCTTTCAAGATTTTCTCAAATCCATGTTAATGTGTCTATTAGTGTCATCCCTCTTAAGGGCACAGTTAGGCTACCATGTTGATGAAATATTATAGGTGTGGCTTTTGGTATTTTTATGTGACACGATCTCAGAGCAAATTTCCTGTACTTCCAGCTCTTTAAATCTTTCTACCAAATCTATTTGACTAAGAATTAAGGCCAAAAAATGACAAGCAGGATTTCATAAAACTAAAAGCTTCTGCACAGCAAAAGAAAAAATTTATTAGGTAAATAGTAAGCCCACATAATGGGGAAAAAAAGTCTTTTTCAGCTATGCATTGAACAATGTGTTAATTTCAAGAGTACATATAATATTCAAAAAACAAAGTTTCAACAGCAGCCCCAACAACAATAACAATGTAAATGAGCCATTCAAAAAGATGAACCTGGGTTGTGAACATGAAGTTCTCAAAAGAAAATATATTAATGGCTAATAAGTATCTCAAAAATGTTCATTTTCACTAAAAATTAGGGAAATGCATATCAAAACAACTTTGGGATTTATTCTTACCCCTGTTAGAATTGAGAGGACTCAGTTAGTTAAAGCCAGGCTGACTGCATGACAGGCTGCAAACTGGTAGTTTGGGAGACTAGACCTACATTTCTGTTTCACAGAAATAAGAACCTGGATCCAAAAATCTGTGGTGAGCCAACCACAGCCACAGCAGCCAATCCAAGGACACGTTGTCATTTAGCCTGAAGTAAAAATAGGTAGCTAGAATGAATAAGCAGCCTACTGGGAAGTCTCCAGAGACTTCTCAGTTGTAGAATCAAGCCAGAATACTAGAGATAAAGCTAAATAATCAAGGTAAATGGGCACAAATCCTTCCCAAGAATTCCTCTGACAATAAAAGCTGGAGCTGTGAGTCCAACAGAGGTCTCTATTCCCAAATGGAAAAACCTCAGCATGCAGGAAGTTCAGTTGAATAAATGCTCTTTGCTTTTGCATACTGTGTGAGTCCAGGGTATCATTCTTCAGTGATTCTTAGACCCGAACATTTGGAAGGTCGTCAGGGATTCCCCATGACCCCTTACACCAGAAATCCTCTGACCTGTGGAGTCAAAGACTGATAGGTAAGTGTGCTCTGAGTGGTGTTTGAGTGACTTGTTGTTTTTCCTCTAGTAAATCTGTAAGCCTGTGATTTAGTGTGAAGGTGTGTATTCCCAACTCAAAGATTCTGATTAGGCATGGTTCTTCCCTCTTCAAATTTTTTAATCAAGCGAAAATTTCCCATCATTGCACACCGACATTTGGTAGCTTTCCTTTCTTCCAGAAATTGTCATATTTACAAGTAAAATAGCCACTAGAAGTATACTCTATGTCAACTACATATGCACAATCCTATCTCATTATATTGTTCTTAATTTTAAGTGCAACAATAACATGGTAATAGTAATCCCTAAGCAAGAAAAACTATCCCCTCTACTCTTTCAAAAGGCATTATAAGTTTATAACAATCATCATTGTTCATTGAAGTACATGTTTTTGTATCTCAATATGATAACTGTGGTTTGCATTAAATTGCCCTCCCATTGCCATTCAATTATGAGGAGTTGTAACCTTGTGGGCATAGATATGGCATTGTTGGTAGAACTGTGTTACTGGTGGTGAGCTTTGAAGTTTCTGGTGCCTAAACCAGGCCCAGGGACACAATATCTTCCTGCTGCTTGCTGATCCAGATGAAGAAATCCTGGCTAGCTCTCCAGCACCATGTATTCTTGCTTGCCCCCATGTTTCCCACCCTGAAATTAATGGACTTAGCTCCTATCTTTAAACTAGCATAAATAAAATGTTCTTCTATATTAGAGATGCAATGATCATGGAGTCACTTTACAGCAAAAGAAACCCTGATTAAGGCAAAAAACATTACCAGTCTCTTCCTTGATATCACATACAGAAATTAAGAGGAAAACACAAGTGTACTTACAAACCCATTCTCAATCAAATATAACAGTATCAGTGATGCCAATAATAATCCTCATCTATGCAATGGTCATATAGCCATAAATGGCACACATAACTAAAAATGTTAAAAAGGTTCTAGAGTAAAGATAATGATAGGAGAAATATTGATCCCAATTCAATGTACAATGATACTTTCAGCAATGTCTCAATATTTATATTTCTATGCCATCCTAGTCCAAACTACAAGAAGCCAAATTTATAAAACAAATGTGGTTAAACTCTCATTAAAAAAGTCTGAGTTAAGAAGATTTCTCCATTTAAAATAAGAGGTCTGAGAATCACATGGTATAGTTTCTTTTTATTTTTTTAAATTTTTATTTTATTATTGGATATTTTATTTACATTTCAGATGGTATTCCCTTACCCCATTCCCCCCACCCAAGAAGCCACTATCCCATCCCCCCCTCCTGCTTCTACTAGGATGTGCTCCCACCCACCTACCCACTCCCACCTCCCCACCCTCAAATTCCCCCATACTGGACATCCAACTTTCACTGGACTAAGGATCTCCTCTCCCATTTATGTCCAAAAAGGACAAGGCCATCCTCCCCTACATACACAGCTGCAGCCATGGGTCCCTTCCTATGTGCTCACAGGCTGGTGGTTTAGATACTGGGAGCTCTGGTTGGCTGGTATTGTTGCTCTCCCCATGGGGCTGCAAACCCCTTCATCAACTTCAGTCTTCTCTCTAACTCCTCCATTGGGAAACCCATGATCAGTTCAATGGTTAGCTGTGAGCATCTGCCTCTGTATATTTCAGGCTCTGGCAGACCTCTAATGGGACAGCTATATCAGGTTCCTGTGAATATATACTTCTTGGCATCAGCATTTACCTTTGGTGACTGCACATGGGATGGATACCCAGATGGAACTGTCTCCAGACAGCTGTTCCTTTAGTTTCTGTCTCACACTTTGTCTCCATATACGCTCCCATGAGTATTTTGTTACTCTATCTAAGAAGAATTAAAGCACCCACACTTTGGTCTTCCTTCTTCATGAGCTTCATGTGGTCTGTGTGTTGTATCTTGGGTATTGCAAGCATTTGGGCTAATATCCAATTATCAGTGACACAAACTATGTGTATTCTTTTGTGATTGGGCTACCTCACATAGGATGATATTTTCTAATTCCATCCATTTGCCTAAGAATTTCATGAATTCATTGTTTTTTTAAAATATTTTTTAAGATTTTTTTATTCATTTAGCATGTGTGAATATACTGTCTTCAGTATATTCACACATGCTAAATGTCACTGTCTTCAGACACACCAGAAGAGGCCATCAAACTCCATTACAGATGGTTGTGAGCCACCATGTGGTTGCTGGGAATTGAACTCAGGACCTCTAGAAGAGCAATCAATGGTCTTAACTGCTGAGTCATCTCTCTAGCCCCGAACTGACTGTTTTTAATAGTTGAGTAATACTCCATTGTGTAAATCTACCACATTTTCTGTATCTATTCCTCTGTTGAAGGATATCTGGCTTCTTTCCAGCTTCTGGCTATTATAAAGAAGGCTGCTATGAACATAGTGGAGTATGTGTCTTTATCATATGTTGGAGCATCTTCTGGGTGTATGCCCAGGAGTGGTATAGCTGGATCCTCAGGTAATGCTATGTCCAATTTTCTGAGGAAACACCAGACTGGTTTACAGAATGTACCAGCTTCCAATCCCACCAACAATGGAGGCATGTTCCTCTTTTTCCACATCCTCTCCAGCATCTACTATTACCTGAGTTTTTGATCTTAGCCATTCTGACTGGTGTGAAATGGAATCAAAGAGTTGTTTTGCTTTTCATTTCTCTTATGACTAAGGATGTTGAACATTTCTTTAGATGCTTCTTGGCCATTTGAGTTTTCTCATTTAAAAATTCTTTGTTTAGCTCTGTAATTTTTAATAGGGTTATTTGTTTATCTGAAGTCTAGTTTCTTGAGTTCTTTGTGTATATTGGATATTAGCCCTCTATCAGATGTAGAATTGGTAAAGATCTTTTCCCAATCTGTTGATTGCTGTTTTGTCCTATTGACAGTGTCCTTTGCCTTACAGAAGCTTTGCAATTTGATGAAGTCCCATTTGTCAATTCTTGATCTTAGAGCATAAGCCATTGGTGTTCTGTTCAGAAATTTTTCCCCTGTGCCCAAGTATTCAAGGTTCTTCCCCACCTTATCTTCTATTAATATCAGTGAAGCTGGTTTTATGTAAAGGTCCTTTATCCACTTGGACTTGAGCTTTGAAAAAGGAGATGAGAATGAATCGATTTACATTCTTCTACATATTGACCTCCAGTTGAACCAGCACCATTTGTTGAAAATGGTGTCCTTTCCCACTGAATGGTTTAGCTCCTTTGTCAAGTGACCATAGGTGTGTGGGTTTATTTCTGGGTCTTCAATTGTATTCCATTGATCTGCCTCCCTGTCTTTGTAACAATACCATACAGTTTTTATCACTATTGCTCTGTAGTACAGTTTGAGGACAAGGATGGTGATTCCCCAGAAGTTTTATTGTTGAGAATAGTTCTCCTATCCTGGGTTTTTTGTTACTCCAAATGAATTTGAGAATTTCTCTTTCTAACTCTGTGAAGAATTGAGTTGGGATTTTAATGGGGAGTACATTGAATCTATAGATTGCTTTTGGCAAGATGGCCATATTTACTATATTAATCCTTCCAATCCATAAGCATGGGAAATCTTTCCGTCTTCTGAGATCTTCAATTTCTTTCTTCAGAGACTTGATGTTCTTGTCATACAGAACTTTCACTTGCTTGGTTAGATTCACACCAAGGTATTTTATAGTATTTGTGACTATTTTGAAGGGTATCATTTCCCTCATTTCTTTCTCAGCCTGTTTATCTTTTGAGTATAGGAAGGCTACTGATTTGTTTGAGTTGATTTTATATCCAGCCTCTTTGCTTAAGTTGTTCATCAAGTTTAGGAGTTCTCTCATGGAAGTTTTCGGGTCACGTAAATATGCTATCATATCATCTGCAAATAGTGAAATTTTGACTTCTTCCTTTCCTATTTGTATCCCTTTGACTTCCTTTTTTTTGTCTAATTGCTCTGGCTAGGAGTTCAAGTACTATATTGAATAGGTATGAAGAGAGTGGGCAGCCTTGTCTAGTCCCTGATTTTAGTTGGATTGCTTCAAGTTTCTCTCCATTTAGTTTGATGTCGGCTACTAGCTTGCTGTATATTGCTTTTACTATGTTTAGAATTGGGCCTTGAATTCCTGAACTTTCCAAGACTTTTAACATAAAGGCATGTTGAATTTTGTCAAATGCTTTCTTAGCATCTAGTGAGATGGTCATAGTGATTTCTTTTCTTTGATTTCGATTATATAGTGGATTATGTTAATGGTTTTCCAAGTATTGAATCATTCTTACATTCCCGGGATAAAGCCTACTTGATCATGATGGATGATTGTTTTTATGTGTTCTTGGATTCTGTTTGTGAGAATTTTATTGAGTATTTTTGCAACAATATTCATAAGAGAGATTGGTCTGTAGTTCTCTTTCTTTGTTGGGTCTTTGTGAGGTTTAGGCATGAGTGTAATTGTGGCTTCATAGAATGAATTGGGTAGTATTCCTTTGTTTCTATTTTGTGGAATGTTTTGAAGAGAATTGGGATTAGGACTTCCTGGAAGGTCTGATAGAATTCTTCACTACAGTCATCTGATCTTGGGCATTTTTTTTTTTTTTTTGGTGGGGAGACTTTTAATGACTGCTTTAGGGGTTTTGAGATGATTTATATGGCTTATCTGCTCCTAATTTAACTTTGGTACCTTGTATTTGTCTAGAAAATTGTCCATTTCATCCAGATTTTCCAATTTTGTTGAGTATAGGCTTTTGTAGGTGGATCTGATAATTTTTTAAATTTCCTCATTTTTTGTTGTTATATGTCTCCTTTTACTTCTAATTTTATTAATTTGGATACTGTATCTGTGCCATCTAGTTAGTCTGGCTAAAGTTTTATATATCTTGTTGATTTTCTCAAAGAACCAGCTCCTGGTTTTGTTGATACTTTGTATAGTTCTTTTTGTTTCTACTTGGTTGATTTCAGCCCTGAGTTTGATTATTTTCTGTCTTCCACTACTCTTGGGTATATTTGTTTAGTTTTGTTCTAGAGCTTTCAGGTATGCTGTCAAGTTGCTAGTGTATACTCTCTCCAGTTTCTTTTTGTAGGCACTTAGAGCTATGGGTTTTCCTCTTAGTATTTCTTTCATTATATCCCATAAGTTTTGGTATAATGTGCCTTCATTTTCATTAAATACTAAAAAAAACTTTGATTTCTTTCTTTATTTCTTCCTTGACCAAGTCTTCATTGAGTAGAGCGTTGTTTCGTTTCCACATGTTTGTGGGCTTTCAATCGTTTATTTTGATTATTATTAAAGACCAGCCTTAGTCTGTGGTGATCTATTAGGATGTAAGGGATTATTTCAATACATTTGTAACTGTTGAGGCCTGCTTTGTGACCAATTATATGGTTTATTTTGGAGAAGGTACCATGAAGTGCTGAGAAAAAGTTATATTCTTTTGTTTTAGGATAAAATGTTCTATAGATGTCTGTTAAATCAATTTGGTCCATAACTTCTGTT
Source organism: Arvicanthis niloticus (assembly GCF_011762505.2). NCBI lineage: Eukaryota > Metazoa > Chordata > Mammalia > Rodentia > Muridae > Arvicanthis > Arvicanthis niloticus. The sequence goes on from NC_047662.1 coordinate 59,988,675, forward strand.
AATTTCAGTGTGTTTCTGTTTATTTTCTGTTCCCATGATCTGTCCATTGCTGAGAATGGGGTGTTGAAATCCCCCACTATTATTGTGTGAGGTGCAATGTGTGCTTTGAAGTTTAGTAAAGTTGCTTTTATTACTGTGTGTGCCCTTGCATTTGGAACATAGATATTCAGAATTGAGAGTTCAACTTGGTAGATTTTTCCTTTGAGGAATATGAAGTGTCCTTCATTATCTTTTTTGATAACTCTTCCTTGAAAGTTGATTTGATTTGATATTAGAATGGCTACTCCAGCTTGTTTCTTGGGACCATTCACTTTAAAAATTATTTTCCATTCTTTTACTCTGAGATAGTGTCTGTCTTTGCTGCTGAGGTACGTTTCCTGTATGCAGAAAAATTCTGGGTCCTGTTTACTTATTTAGTTTCTTAATCTATGTCTTTATTGGGAAATTGACTCCATTGATGTTGACAGATATTAAGGAAAAGTGATTGTTGCTTCCTGTTATTTTTGTTATGAGAGGTGAAATTATGTTTGTGTAGTTATCTTCTTTTGGATTTGTTGGAATATTACTTTCTTGCTTTTCCTATGTTGTAGTTTCCCTCCTTGTGTTGGAGTTCTCCATCTATTATCCTTTGTAGGGCTGGGTTTGTGGGAAGATATTGTATAAATTTGGGTTTGTCATGGAATATCTTGTTTTCTCCATCTATAGTGATTGAGAGTTTTGCTGGGTATAGTAGTCTGGGCTGGCATTTGTGTTCTTGTAGGGTCTGTTTGATATCAGTTCAGGATTTTCTAGCTTTTATAGTCTCTGTTGAGAAGTCTGGTATAATTCTTATAGGTCTGTCTTTATATGTTACTTGACATTTTCCCCCTGCTTTTAGTATTTTTTCTTTGTTTTGTGCATTTGATGTTTTGATTATTATGTGACTGGAGAAATTTCTTTTCTGGTAGTCTATTTGGAGTTTTGTAAGCTTCTTGTATGCTTATGGGTATCTCTTTCTTCAGGTTGGGAAAGTTTTCCTCTATAATTTTGTTGAAGATATTTACTGGCCCTTTAAGTTGGGAATCTTCACTTTCATCTATACCTATTATTCTTAGGTTTGGTCTTCTCATTGTGTCCTGGATTTCCTGGATGTTTTGGGTTAGGAGCGTTTTGCATTTTGCATTTTCTTTGACAGTTGTGTCAATGTTTTCCATGGTATCTTTTACACATGAGATTCTCTCTTCTATCTCTTGTATTCTGTTGGTGATGTTTGTGTCTATGACTCCTGATTTCTTTCCTAGGTTTTCTATCTTCAGGATAGTCTCCCTTTGAGATCTTTCTTTCTTTCTTTCTTTCTTTCTTTCTTTCTTTTGTTTTACTTCCAGTTTTAAGTCCTAGATGGCTTTGTTTAATTTCTTCACCTGCAGCGGGGCAGTGGTGGTGCATGTCTTTAATCTCAACACTTGGGAGGCAGATGCAGGCAGGTTTCTGAGTTCGAGGCCAGCCTGGTCTACAGAATGAGTTCCAGGACAGCCAGGGCTACACAGACAACCCTGTTTTGAAAAACCGGTAATAATGATAATGATAATGATAATGATAATAATAATAATAATTTCTTTGCATGTTTTGTTGTGTGTTCTTATATTTCTTTAAGAGATTTTTGTGTTTCCTCCCTAAGGGCTTTTACCTGTTTACCTGTGTTCTCCTGTACTTCTTTAAGGGAGTTAATGTCCTTCTTAAAGTCTTCTATCATCATCATGAGAAGTGATTTTAATTGTGAATCCTACTTTTCCAGTGTAATAGGGTGTCCAGGACTTGCTATGTTGGGAGAACTGGGTTCTGATTATGCCAGGTAACATTGGTTTCTGTTGCTTATGTTCTTTTTTTTTTTTAATCTGGGCTTATCTGATCTTTTATTGTTAGTAAAAAATAGTGCTTGATTTTATAAAACTGGGGGGGGGGGGCAGATGTTTGTTGCACATCAGGGCCATTACACATATGAACCCATAGTGTTTGTGGCAGGTGTATTTACAATAGATATTTCTTCTTGTTGAATTGTTTTCTTTATTAATATGTAGTAGGACTTTTTTTAATTGCTTCTACTTTCTGGTTCAGATCTATGTCACTGGATATGAGAGTAGTTATACCTGTTTGTTTTAAGTATCAGTTTGCTTTACTGTTTTCTTTTTTCATATTTTTATTGGATATTATGTTTACATTTCAGATTTTATCCCCTCACCCCATTCCCTCTACCACCCAGGAACCCCATATCCCCTCCCCCTCCTGCTTCCACAAGGGTGTGCCCCCACCTACCCCCCCCTTCCCACCCTCACATTCCTCCCCACTCAGTGTTAAGCCTTCATGGGACTAAGAATCTCCTCTCCCACTCATGCCTGAGCTCCTGGGTGTAAGATCTCCTGGGACTCAGGCTGCCTTTGGGATCCTGAAATTCTGCTGCTCTAGTAGGGTTCAGGATATGATGTCCTCATGGGAGCAGACATGTTTCAGTTTCTTACTCTATTTGTTTCTTTGTTTTGGTTTTTTTGCCATATACAAACAACATAAAAATCTACTTGTTGTTGACACAGTTGTAGGTAGTGTTAGTTGGAAGATGGCTCTTTTCCAGACAGCTCACACCATGACAACACAATACCATGGGAAGAGGTGTTTTTTTATTGAATTGTGGGAGTGGAGGGAAAGTGAGGAAGAGAAGAAAAGAAAAAAATGGGTGAAGGGTCAGGGTCTCTGTCATTTTTGGGGGCTGTGACATAGATGCCAGGTAATAAGAGGAACCACTGCACATAGGTGAGAAATACTTTAGGACTGTGTGGCAGTTTCTATGGCAAAAGACATTAGATGGTCCTTGTCCCCTAGGGATGACATTATCCCTGGATTTAGAGGCTATCTGTAAACCTCCTCTGATGAGAACAGGTAGAAAACAATGAAGTTGTGTTGGGAAGTTATTTGTGGACAGTTAGGTTGCAGTGGTAAGTGATGATGGAACATGGCACTTTACATGCTGTTTGAGGTACTCCAATCTGGAAAAGCTTTTGTTGCACATGGAACATGGGTAGTGCCTCACCCCACTGTGCTTTAGTTTGTGTCTCTTGAGATCACAATGCCGGTAGAATGTCCATGAGCATCCAGGCACATCGCATGCAAAAGGCTTCTTGCCATTGTGTTTCTTCATGTGGTCTTTGAGGTGATACAAATTTTTGTAAGATTTATTACAATTCTCATAAGTACAGTAGTAGCGATTCAAAGTATGAGGTGTCTTCTGGGACACAGGGCTCTGGTTCTTGAGGTCTAAGTTCATCTCTGGATGTTGTTCCTGGATCAAACCAGAAGATGAAGAGCTTTCCTGAGGTTGTCTTTGTATCACAGGGGAACTTGAAGGATATAAGTATTCACTCACATATGGGGCTTGGTTGCTAAGTGAAGTCACCTGAGGATCAAGGCTTTCTTCAATATTGGGTGTTCCATCCTGACTTGGATAGATATTCTGATCAGAGGTCCTCATCTGACCCAAGTAAAATGACTCTTCAGAACTGGGACTACTTGTCTCTGGATAACAATCCAGGTTGTCTTCTGCACTGGATATTGTCCTATTAGTCCCATGAAGAGTTGTGTCAAAACAGGAGGTTGGTATTTGAAAGTCATAGAGAGGCTGAACACCAATTGGACTTGTCATCTGGTGATTCTCAATCAAATTCTGGTCACATCTATAGCCTGATGTCTGATACCAAGAGAGGGAGTACTCACTGAAGGATGTCATCTGATAGCCTTGCTTTATCTGGTCACAGTTATCTCTCTTCTGAGGCTCAGAGAAAACTTGGTATCCATTGGGAGTTATCATCTGATCTCCATAGGATCTGTTATCAGCTACTTGGTTCCTCTTCGAATGCCCCAAAAGATTCAGTTCAGAAAAGGAGGTAAGGATTTGATTGGGATGAAGGGCCTGGCTATAACTAGGTGTTGTCATCTGATTCCCATAGAGAGTCAGATGCCCTTCATTCTTGGTTGTCAGCTGACTGTAGTAGGCTGTCTGGTCATCATTGAAAGTCATCTCAAGGTCACCACTGAGGGTCTGGTCATTTACAGAAGGAAGGAAGTCATCCACATTTGGATCATGGCTTGCATGGCTTCCAGAGAGAGCAATATTACCAGAGGTAATCATCTGACTCTCACACATGCCTGTATTTTGGATCAAGAAAGTCTTGTCAGGGCTCAGTGTCCTCATCCAGTAGTCTTCATTGTAGAGAGAATCCTTGGTGTCAAGTACTAATGTCTTCTGGGGATGAGGAAGGCAAGTCTTGGGGGTGCTGTTGAGCTGCATGAGCTGAAGGCCTGCAGGGGATTTATTCTGCTCATCAAACAAAACTTGCTGGTTCAAAGAAGAGGTCTCACTTGGCTCTCCAATATGGAATTCAATAGCTTGTCCTGGGTGTGCTGTTGAGTTCTGTGTACAGGTGGTCTCCTGTGTGCTACAGGATGCAGATGTCATCACTGTTTGTTTCCAGGTAGGCATCTCTGAGCTGTGACCTGAAACAACCTGGCTGGACTCCACAGGGGAAGGCTGAGTATTATAGACTCTTGGCCAGGAAGCACCTGTGTTTTCTGCCATGTTGATATAGGCTTCACAGGAGGCCTGTGAACTCTTCAAGGTCCACAACTGTTGAGAGAAAGAACATCTGGATGAACTAGATATTCAGTTGAGAGCTCAATGTACTTGAGAATACTCACATTCAGGAGACAGATAGAAGTTAGGTGGTAAACAGGAGCAGGCAGACTGCTGGAGGCTAGGGTTTCACACGTTCATTGGCTCTGATGAAGGTGGAATGGGCAAGCAATACTTAGCTCCATAGCTCTGAGGTATCCTTTTATACAGCTCAGTCTGATGTGGTAAGAGCGTCTGAGTCAATGATTGGTAGAACATACATTTCAGTGGGTAGAGCCGCATACCTAGAAGACTTGCTTAAACATCTAATCCCTGGCTCTTAGGACTCAGGTGCTCCCATTTACCTAGCTTCTTAGGTCCTTTGGGTGTTAATTAGCCTAAGATGTACTTAATAGGCAATGTAAACCTATAAGGTTTCATTCATCCATCTTGGAAGAGATTGTGGAATAGGACTTGTTGATGGGATGTTGGTGGGTTTGGACAGAAGCAGTAGAGTTCAGGTGGGCTAGTGTTGAATGGAGAGAGTGAATGAAGAGACAATTGTATGGTGTTGTTGAAACCTCTTGCACTAGAGACTTAGAGATTACATGAGTGTAATCTTTAGTACTGGTGGATACAGAATATGGTATGGCCATTTTTTGCAGCCAGGCATGTCTCCCTGGGGAAGTACTCTGCTGTACTATTGTGTCCTGTGCTATGGGGTCCCATCAAGTTTCTTAAATAACATAGACTAATGCTAATAAAGAGGTTCACTCTCAGCTTACCGACAATAGGACCCCATTGTCTAGGACTATATGCACACAGCTCATGAAACCTGAAGAGATCCAGCTGGTGGTAAGGATGGACTAAGTGAGAAAAAAAATTTAACATTAAGTTTTAAAAATTGGAACAGTGGCCTTTCTGCTGGGGCAGACTTCTGCTGGTCTGGTCCTCTGAACATACTATACCCTGACCCATCTACAGGAACCCCTGTACAAAGAGGAGCTGAGAATCGGCTGCACTCAGAGCAGCTGAGGAAGCTGAAATCTCAGGAGCTTTAACCCAGCCAGGATTAGAGGATTTCAGTATCCCAGAGGCAGCCTAAGTCCTAGGAGCTCTTCCACCCAGGAACTCAGGATCACAAAGACAGCTGGACTTTGAGGAGTTCTGACACAGGCAAGATAACAAGAAAGATGGGCTCCAGTCAGAGACAGTAAGTGCAGGTAGCACTAGTGATAACCAGATGGTGAAAGGCAAGTTTAAGAACATAAACATCAGCAAACAAGGTTACCTAGCATCATCAGAACCCAGTACTCCCACCATAGCAAATCCTGGACACACCATCACACCAGAAAAGCAAGATTTACATTTAATATCACTTCTCATGATGATGATAGAGGACTTTAAGAAGGACATAAATGACTCCTTTAAAGAAATACAGGAGAACACTGATAAACAAAGACATGCCCTTAAAGAGAAAACACAAAAATCCTTTAAATAATTTCAAGAAAACACAACATAACAGGTTAAAGATTTCAACAAAACCATCCAGGATCTAAAAATGGAAGCAGAAACAATAGAGACATCTCAAAAGGAGGACTACCCTAGAGATAGAAAACCTAGGAAAGAGATCAGGAGTCACAGATGCAAGCATGACCAACAGAATACAATAGACATACGAGAGAATCACAGGTGCAGAAGATACCATGGAAAACATTGACAAAATTGTCAAAGAAAATGCAAAATGCAAAAAGCTCTTAACCCAAAAGTTCCAACAAATCCAGTGCACAATGAGAAGACCAAAGGATAATAAGTATAGACAAGTGTGAAGATTCCCAAATTAAAGGGCCAGTAAATATGTTCAACAAAATTATAGAAGAAAACTTCCCAAACCTAAAGAACGAGATGTCCATAAACATACAAGAAGCTAACAGAACTCCAAATAGAGTTCCCATCACATAATAATCAAAATATCAAATACACAAAACAAAGAAAAAATATTAAGAGCAGTAAGGGAAAAAGGTCAAGTAACTTATAAAGCCAGACTTAAGAATTACATGAGACTTCTCACCAGAGACTATAAAGCCAGAAGATCCTGGACTTATATCATACAGACCCTGAGAAAACAAAAATGCCAGCCCAGACTACTATACCCAGCAAAACTCTCAATCACTATAGATGGAGAAAACAAGATATTCCATGAGAAAACAAAATTTACACAATATCTTTGACAAAACCAGCCCTACAAAAGATAATAGATGGAAAACTCCAAAACAAGGAGGGAAACTACAACCTAGAAAAAGAAAGAAAGTCATATTCCAACAAACCCAAAAGAAGATAGCTACACAAAGATAATTCTACCTCTAATAACAAAAATAACAGGAAGCAACAATCACTTTTTCTTAATATCTCTCAACATCAATGGACTCAATTCCCCAATAAGGAGACATAGACTAAGAGACTGGATAAACAGAGCCCAGAATTTTGCTGCATACAGGAAACACACCTCAGTGACAAAGACAGACACTACCTCAGAGTAAAAGGATGGAAAACAATTTTCCAAGCGAATGGTCCCAAGAAACAAGCTAAGATAGTCATTCTAATATCAAATAAAATTGTCTTTCAACCAAATGTTACCAAAAAATAATAATAAAATAAGGCAGGACACTTCATACTCATCAAGGAGAAAAATCTACCAAGTTGAACTCTCAATTCTGAACATCCATGCTCCAAATGCAAGGGCACCCACATTCATAAAACTTTACTAAAGGTCAAAGCACACATTGCCCCTCACACAATAATAGTAGGGAACTTCAACACCTCAGTTTCAGCAATGAAAAAATCATGGAAACAGAAACTAAACAGAGACACAGTAAAACTAAGAGAAGTTATGAACCAAATGGATTTAACAGACATCTATAAGACATTTCATCCTAAAACATAAGAATATACCTTTTCCTCAGCACCTCATGGTACCTTCTCCAAAATAAACCATATAATTGGTCACTAAGCAGGACTCAACAGATACAAACATATTGAAATAATGCCTTGCATCCTATCAGATCACCAAGGACTAAGGCTGGTCTTCAAAAATAACAAAAACAATGGAAATTCCACATACATGTAGAAACTGAACATCACTCTACTCAATGATAACTTGGTCAGGAAATACATAAAGAAAGAAATTAAAGAAATATTAGAAGTTTATTAAATTAAAAATGAAGGCTCTTCATACCAAAATCTGAGACAAAAAGAAAGCAGTGCTAAGACTAAAACTCATAGCTCTAAGTGCCCCCCCCCCCAAATAAAAAAAACCTGGAGAGGGCATACACTTGCAACTTGACAACACACATGAAAGCTCTAGAACAAAAAGAAGCAAACACATACAAGAGGAGTAGACAACAGGTAATAATCAAACACAGGGCTGAAACCAACCAAGTAGAAACAAAAAGAACTATACAAAATATCAACAAAATCAGGAGCTGGTTCTTTGAGAAAATCAACAAGAGAGATAAACCCTTAGCCAGACTAACCAGATGAAAGAAAGACAGTGTCTAAACTACTCAAATCAGAACTGTAAAGGGAGACATAACAACAGAAACTGGGGAAATTGTAAAAAAATCATTAAATCTTACTACAAAAGGCTATACTCAACAAAATTGGAAAATCTGGATGAAATGAACAATTTTCTAGACAGATACCAGTTACCAATGTAAACTCAGGAGCAGATAAATGATCAAAACAGTCCCCGTAACCCCTAAACAAATAACAGCAGTCATTAAAAGTATCCCCACCAAAAAAAAAAAAAAAAAAAAAAAAAAAAAAAAAAAAAAAAAAACAGTCCATGAACAGGTGATTTTAGTGCAGAATTCTATCAGACCTTCAAGGAAGATCTAATACCAATTCTCTTTAAACTAGTCCACAAAATAGAAACAGAAGGAACACTACCCAAATCGTTCTATGAAGCCACAATTACACTCATATCTAAACCACACAAAGACACAAAAAAGAGAACTTCAGACCAATGTCCCTTATAAATATAGATGCAAAAATACTCAATAAAAATTTTCACAAACTGAATCTAAGCACACATCAAAACAATCGTCCATCATGATCAAGCAGGCTTTATTCCAGGAATGCAGAGATGGTTCAATATACAGAAAATCCATCAACATAATCTACTATATAAACAAACTCAAAGAAAAAAAAAAACACATGATCATCTCACTAAATGCTGAGAAAGCATTTGACAATATTCAACATACCTTCATGGTAAAAGTCCTAGAAAGATCAGAAATAAAAGGCCCATACCTAAACATAGTAAAAGCAATATACAGCAAGCCTGTAGCCAACATCAAGCTAAATAAAGTGAAACTTGAAGCAATCCCATTAAAATCAGGGACTAGAGAGGCTGCCCACTCTCTCCCTACCTATTCAATATAGTACTGGAAGTCCTAGCCAGAGCGATCAGGCAACAAAAGGAGATCAAAGGGATACAAATTGGAAAGAAAGATGTCAAAATATCACCGAAACTTCCACCAGAGAACTCCTAAACCTGATAAACAACTTGAGCAAAGTGGCTAGATATGAAATTAAATCAAAACAAATCAGTAGCCTTCCTCTACTCAAAAGATAAACAGGCTGAGAAAGAAATTAGAGAAATTTCACCCTTCAAAATAGTCACAAATAATATAAAATACTTTGGTGTGAATCTAACCAAGCAAGTGAAAGGTCTGTATGACATGAACTTATATGACAAGTCTCTGAAGATAGAAATCGAAGATCTCAGAAGATGGAAAGTCCTTTCATGCTCATAGATTGACATGACTAATATAGTAAAAAATGGCCATCTTGCCTAAAGCAATCTACAGATTCAATGCAATCCCCAGCAAAATTCCAACTCAGTTCTTCACAGAGAAAGAAAGAGCAATCCTCAAATTCAAAAAACATAGGATAGCAAAAACTATTCTCAACAATAAAAGAACTTCTGGGGAAATCACCATTCCTGACCTCAAACTGTACTGCAGAGCAGTAGTGATAAAAACTACATGGTATTGGAAAAGAGACAGGCAGGAAGATCAATGGAATAGTATTGAAGATCCAGAAATCAACCCCAAAACCTATGGTCACTTGATCTTTGACAAAGAAGCTAAAACCATCCAGTGGAAAAAAGACAGCATTTTCAACAAATGGTGCTGGTTACACTGGAGGTCAGCATATAGAATTCAAATTGATCCATTCTTATCTCCTTGTACAAAGCTCAAGTCTAAGTGGATAAAGGACCTTCACATAAAACTAGATACACTGAAACTTATAGAAGAGAAGATGAAGAACTTTGAACACATGGGCACAGGGGAAATGTTTCTTAACAGAACACCAATGGCTTATGCTCTAAGATCAAAAATTGACAAATGGGACATCAAAATTGCAAAGCTTCTGTAAGGCAAAGGACACTCTCAGTATGACAAAAAAGCAACAAACAAATTGGGAAAAGATCATTACCAATCCTACATCCGATAGAGGTCTAATACCCAATATATACAAAGAACTCAAGAAATTAGACTCCAGACAACAACCCTATTAAAAATGGGGTACAGAGCTAAATAATTTTCAACTGAGGAAACTCAAATGGCCTAGAAGCACCTACAGAATTCAACATCCTTAGTCATCAGAGAAATGCAAATCAAAACAACCCTGAGATTGCACCTTACACCAGTCAGAATGGCTAATATAAAAACCCAGGTGATAGCAGATGCTGGCGAGGATGTGGAGAAAGAGGAACACTCCTCCATTGTTTCTGGGATTGCAAGCTGGTACAACCACTCTGAAAACCAGTTAGGTGGTTCCTCAGAAAATTGGACATAGCATTACTTGAGGACCATGGAACTGATCATGGGGTTCCCAATGGAGAAGTTAGAGAGAAGACTGAAAGAGCTGAAGGGGTTTGTGACCCCATGGGGAGAGCAACACCACCAACCAAACAGAGTTCCCAGGGTCTAAACCACAAGCCTGGGACCACATAGGGAGAGACCCATGGCTCCAGTTGTGTATGTAGAGGAGGATGGGCTTGTTGGGCATAGGTGGGTGAGGAAGTCCTTGGTCCCTTGTAGGCTGGATGCCCCAGTGTGGACGAATTTGAGGGCAAGGAGGTGGGAGTGAGTGGGTTGGTGGGGGCACTTTGTCATAAAAGATGGAGGAGGATTGGATGGGATGGGGGTGTCAGGGGGATGTGGAAATATATAAAATATCCAATTAAAAATTAACTTAAAAATTTAATTTAAAAAATGGGAACAGTGAAAGTAAATATTTAATAAAGAAAGAAGAAATAAGAGAAAAAATAAAGCAAAAAGAGAAATCACATCCTCATCACCATCATTTGGCACAACATGTATAACTGAAAAAAGTGTGAAGTTTTGATGTACTCTGGAAATTAATTCAAAAACCTGTAATAGAGATTAAAACTTGGCTAGTGCCAGTAACAGCTTCCGCTTTTTCACCAATTAGAAAATTCTCCAAAAAGTATACTCTGGTGTTTTGTGAAGGTATTATTGCATAGGCATCAATTATTAAAACAGTTATCAGGTGTTCATCTCAACATTCAGCCTGTCTCCTCTCCCTGGAACTTCCTCTCACCATGAAAATTTTCTGGATGTTACAGGACAACTCATTTTTACAAAAGGCTTTTTCAACTTCAATCTGGTTTCAAATCCCCATTTATTTGTCCCTAACTCTTGAGTGCAAAAATACAAACCCTTGCCTGAAAACTGCGCAAGGTCTCTATTTTTTTACACATTTTTATTAGATATTTTCTTTATTTACATTTCAAATGTTATCCTCTTTCCTGGTTCCCCTACCAGGAATCTCACTATGCTTTTTGAAGGTGTTCCCCCTCCCCCTGCTTCTATAAAGGTGTTCCCCCACCCACCCAGCCATCCACTCCTGCCTCCCCTCCCTGGCTTTTCCCTACATTGGGGCATCAAGCCTTCACAGAACCAGGGCCTCTCCTCCAATTGATGCCAGACAAGGTCTCCATTTCTTAGTATTATCATACAGCACAGCTGCAGGCTGCTTTCTAATTGATACCACCCTACTTTCCTCAGTTTTTAACTACTTTATATTTTGATGTTTAAAATTGTTAACAAACAATAAAAAATATCAATGAAAAGACAATAAATTCATCCATAAATTAATTGAATCACCTGGCAAAGAAACCAGGGATTCCTTGAAGTCATTTCTGTAAGTCCAAACAGGTGAAAACTGGTCTTTGTGTGTGTGTGTCTTAAGTGTCACCATAGTAGATGGTGGGATTTACCATGATCTTTCTGAAAGATAAAAGTTGAAGGTGCAGAACCACAACAACTTTGTGGCCCAAGAATTCAGTGGGAATCCAAGTTTTAAGAGTAAGGGGTTTAGCTGGGTGGTGGTGGCTCAGGCCTTTAATCCCAGCACTTGGGAGGCAGAGGTAGGCGGATTTCTGAGTTCAAGGCCAGCCTGGTCTAGAGAGTGAGTTCCAGGGCTACACAGAGAAACCCTGTCTCAAAAAACCACACACACACACACACAAAAAAAAAAAAAGTAAAGAAAAAAGAAAAAAAAAAGACTAAGGGGTTTACATTCAGGAGCTGAGTCCCAGTGTAATCATTTAAGGCAGGATTTCTAGATTTTATCAGCACCTGGGTTCTTTGCTACATGTTCCAACCATTCACCTCTATTCTGCGCAAATAGTGGCATATATTTGAAATCCCTCCCTTCCTTGGCCAGACTACTTGACTCCACTAGGGAATGGCTCTTTTGGATTCAAAAGTATGTCCTCTGACCCCAGTGCGACAGCTCTAACTCCCTATGTGTTGCCCACAGATGATGTCCATCAACTCCACAAGGAACTATTTTAAAATGCTGTATGGACACCTGTTTTCCTAATGTTTTCACCAAAACTTCTCCAAATGTTTTTTTCCTATAGGACCCAGGCATGGTGGTAATTGTTGATGACTTGGAGTTGTGCAGCTCCTTTCCCCCTTCCCAGGGAGTGCTGGGCCCTTTAGGATTATGGTTTTTTAAGCTTACCAAGGACATGAGATGGGGTGGCTCTGAGAAGTCAAATCTTTTAAGTTCAGACTCAATTTTAGAGAACCTGACCTATGTTTGAATTCAGGTAAACTAACAGGCTTGTACCTAGCATTAGTTTCCAAGTTTTCCTCCAACAAAACCTGAGCCTAGCTCCAGTCTCTAGGTTAATCCTCAACAAGATCAGTGCCTCCAGGTTATTCCCCCAACAAACCTGCACCCCCAAGCTACAAACCCACCCTGTGTAGAAAGACCACCAATGCAGAGGGGAGCAGTAATTAAGCTTATGACTCCCAGAGTTGCATCAGATTGGCTTCTGTTTGTTTGTTTTGGGGAAGGGAGACCTCTAGCTTTTCCCTGGCACTACAGCTCCTGAATCAATCTCCTATATGTCCACCCAAATATAGAGAAAATTTAAATCTTGTGGTTTGGAATGCTGTGTCCAAATAATTAAAGAAAAGTCATATACAACTTGTATAACACAGCTTTTTCATGAACATTTCACTCCATTCCTGTAGTACAAGTTAAATTTGTAATTATTAAATAAATTTATAGAATCAAAATTTAAAGATGACACTTAAATTCTGTTGAAGGCAACATACCCCTGTAATAATTAGTTTTCTATATTTAGAGAAATTATGGAATGAATTCTTTTGTATCTACATGTCAAAAGGGGAATTTTTGGAAGTACTTACAGGTCGCAGTCCTGATGATCCAACAATAGTTAGCTAAATATTAGAAGTTCAATAGTCCTGTAGTTTCTCAGTCCCACAAGACAGATCGTTCTCAGCTGGTCTTCTCTATAGGCTGGAAACAGTTGGGTCCAATGCCAGTGTAGGAGGAAATGTGTGAACAAGCTGAGGACAAGCCGAAGAATACAAAAATTTCCTGTTTCCATGGCCTTATATACAGGCCCAGCAGAAGGCGTGTCAAGGATTATAGGTGTGTTGTCATAGGATCTGAATTAAAGGTATATATCTTCTAGCCTCTTGTTTCTGCCAGTCATTAAGAAAATTGAATCAGACAATATCTCACAGGTGTGTTCTTTTTGTGTAGATATTAGTTCTTTCTAGATATTCTCAAGTGTACAACAAAGAGTACACATTATAAGCTTGACCTCAGGAAATTGTGGTTTTAATTCCCTAGAAATATTAAAAGTAGAGTACAATCCAGTGCATCTTATATTTATTTCGGAAGATAACGTTCAGATGGGTGCATACCACAGTATGCTCAAGTCTACTTGCTAATGATCTCTTTCCTTTTCTTACCCCCTGTATTCATCAGGATTCTCTAGAGGAGCAGAACTTATACAGTGAGTCTTTCTATATATGTATAAAGGCAATGATTTATTATAATGGCTTACAGATTGTGATAACTCTAATCCAGCAACGGTTCCATGTGGTCTACAAGAGTAAGAATAAGTATGAGTAAGTATGCCACTATAGGAATGGGCTTTGATGCTCCAATGCTCTGGATCCATCCAATGTGGAATGAGAGCCCTCTCCTGGAGTCTTTGGATCAAGAGGTAGAGAATTGACATGGTCATGGTGTCTGTTCACAGCAGTAAAAACAGAATTGTAAGACAGAATTGGTACCAGGAGTAGGGTATGGTTGTGACAGGCCTGACCATGCTTTTGCTTAGAAGAATGTAGATTTAGGGACTTTGGATTTGGAAAGCCATGGAATGTTTTAAGTGGGGATTAATGAGTAGGAATATGCAAGACTATGTTTCTGTGAATGATTTGAACTGTGCAAACCTGGCCTGGGTGTTCCATGGAGAACTTCAGTATGTGGCCTAGATACTGTTTCTGTAGTAATTTGGTGAAGAATAGGGCTGCTTTTCGCCCTTAACTAAAGAGTCTGTCTGAGACTAAGGTGAAGAAGCTCAAATTAATTGCATTGACAAACAGTCTCAATAAAGCCCAGTAGAGATATTTTTCTCTAGTTAAGTCTCATGAAGAGCATTTTGAATAAGCATAGCAAGCTTAGAAAGAAAAGCTATAAAATACATGTTTCCAGTATTAAAGGGAAATCAGGAAGTGAAATGGAGCTGAATCCTAGGAGATAGCAGATTAAGGGAGTGGGACTTTAGGGCAAGATCCTACTCAGCAAAAGCTAGATCCAGGATTAGTGGTACACACCTTTAATCCCAGAAGATAAAACCAAGCAGATCTCTGAGCTCAAGGCCAGCTTGGGACAGAGCAAGTTGTAGGTGAAGATAAGCTTAAATCCAGGTGTGTTGGTTTAATTAATCCAGAAGAGAGGCCTGCAGATCTCTGAGTTCAAGATCAATCTACAGAGGAAGATCCAGGACAGCCAATCTTAGACAGTGAAGGAGTTGGAAAACAGAAAGCTAGAGACAATGCAATATAAAAAGGGGAAGATTTTTTTTTTTTTATTATTGGATATTTTACTTACATTTCAGGTGTTATCCCCTTCCCCCATTTCCCCCCTTCCCAGGAACTCCCTCTCCCAGCCCCCTTCCTCCTGTTTCTATGAGGATGTGCCCCCATCCACCACCCCACTCCCCCCTCCCCACCCTTGAATTTCCCAACACTGGGTGTCCAGACTTCATAGGAGCAAGGATCTCCTCTCCTACCTATACCCAACAAGTCCATCCTCCCCTACACATACAACTGAATCCACTACTCCCAACCTATGTGCTCCCAGGCTGGTAGGTTGGAGCCTGGGAGCTCTAGTTGGTTTATATTGTTGCTCTCCCCATGGGGCCACAAACCCCTTCAGCTCCTTCAGTCTTCTCTCTAACTTCTCCATTGGGAACCCAATGATTAGTTCAATGGTTACCTGACATATACAGAGGCAGATGCTCTCTGCTGGTCTCTTCTTAATCACCTCTAATTTCTTAGCTTTTGCTAACCAGCATCAAATGTTCCAGTACTCCTTTCTGTTCTTGACTTTAAAGCCAGAGCCACAGGGCCAAAGCTGCTGCTTGCAGGAGTTAGAAAATATGCTCCTCCCACCCCAGTCAGAATGGCTAAGATCAAAAACTCAGGTGGTAGCAGATGCTGGCAAGGATGTAGAGAAGAAAAACTATCCTCTATTGTTAGTGAGATTGCAAGCTGGTACAACCACTCTGGAAAACAGTCTGGCAGTTCCTCAGAAAATTGGACATAGCATTCATTACCTGAGGATCCAGCTATAATACTCCTGGGAGTATACCCAGAAGATGCTCCAACATATAGCAAAGACATATCCTCTGCTATGCTCATAGCAACCTTATTTTTTTATTTATTTTTCCTTCTTTTTTGTTTAAAATAATTAAATTAGCCTTTAATGAGTAAAATTTGAAAACACCTGAAGCATGTAACTTTCTCTCTTTTTTTTTACTGGATATTTTATTTATTTACAATACAGTTGTCTTCCCTTTTCCCCATTACCCTTCCCTAGAACCCCCTATCATATACCCCCTCTTCGTTTATGCTTTTATACCATTTTGATTACATGCATTTATTAAGGTCAGTTCTAGGTTGAGGGTCTAGCAATATAATAGATGCAAATAGTCAAGGAACAAGCAAGATGATAAACACAATTAGTCAAAGAAAAAGCAAGGCATTATACCCAATTATGTTAACACTATGTTAATATTTAGGTTCCTACCTGAAATTACTTCACTTTCTAGCCTAATGTCAGATTCCTGCCTGAAGGCTACTTCCTTGTCCTTGGCCAATGTCATATTCCTTGTCCTATCTATTTCAAATGAGAAAGCTAAACTTTATCAATTCTTAAATTAAAAAATAATAATGAATTATTTATTTAATACTTGTAAAATCTTTAGTAATATCTTTCATTTCCCCAAAATTAATAAATTAATAAATGTCAGTTAAAATTAGAAAATTAATAAGTCAGTTTTATTTACAGGATTTAATATTTGTAATTCTTTGTAAGGTACAAAAATAGTGTCATTAACAAAGCTATAAATTTGGCATTAATTCCTCTCCTGTCAATACAGTAATGCCACCTACCTCACTCTTTATCTACCAAGTGGCTCATATTAAAATAACTCCTGAGCTCATATGAGAGCTATGTGTACATTATATTAAAATCATATATATGGAATACATATCATGTCATATTTCTGCCAACTAGCTCATTTCCTTGTCCTTGGCCCATGTTAGCTTCTTACCAAGCAGGCCGAAAGGTTTCCACCTCTCCCCCTTTTTTATTTCATTAACAAGACTGAGCCTGTCTTAGGTCATTCTGACAAGAATTCCTTCCTTACCCATCATGGAATATGCATTATCAAAGGCAATGCACTTATGTCTTAGGTTACTAAGGCCCTGTGCAGAATTTTACCCATCCTTGGCTTGCCAGCCTGTTAATTTAATAACTATGTCTGGGGGTTCATTTTCAGGTTCAAGCCATGTACTTTGGCTGCCAACATGTTGATGTTGTTAAAGATAAGCTTTAACATGATGGGCAGGAATAAAAGTATTTTCAGAACAAGATCAAACTATATATGCCATTCCTGAGGTTTGACCAAAATGGAAATACTGACCTCAGGCCATGAATAGTTTTATTGGCATTATCTGCAGCACCAAAGCACAACAGAGCAGCATTCCTTAAATTCAGAATTTCACTATGCAAAGTTAACACACCCAGAGAGGTATTAGGATTATGCCAAATATCCTACAGGTGTCTTTAAACTTTTTTCTAGTTATAATGACAATCATTGTAAATTTCAAAAGTAACACTACTCTAATGATATTTGTCATGACATTTGGATGGCTCCTAACTTTTGAACCCTCTACCTCCTTCAGATAATTTGAATGGGTTATAGAGCATTAGTCATTGTTCCAGATAATTATATAAATCCTTTTGTATACTCAATGCATTAGTAACATTTTTTGCTAGATGGTTAACAAAAATAGTTGTCTTAACTCCTTGTGTCAGTGCTACTGCAGAAGCAGTGGTGTTAGCAATTAATGGAATTAAAGATGTTATACCAGCAATAATCAAGCCTGCTACCCTCTTGCTTCTACTTATAGCCTAACACACTTCTTCCAGCACTTTCAAGTTTTTGTTCAGAGAATCAATGTTTTCTAATACTCAGGGCAGTAAGACGAAAGCTGGTTGATAGAACCCCATAACAGACATGCCAGCTTTCAACACACTAACACAATTGGAAATTATGCAGTCAATGCAACTTACAATAAATACTGTAGGGGAGACAAAACCAATTTTAGCTTGACAATTTAAAGAGCCTTAAAACAGGCACTAACCTTTGTTTGAAATACAGATCCTGTACCAACTTTATCTATTACTATTGTAACAGTCATAGTGAGCTACAGCTAACTTGCAAATGTGTCTCTGACAAAGACCAGATCTAGTCTTCCAAAACTGGATTGTTATTTCCAATATTGGATTAATTTCTAAACCAGTACATTATTGAGTCCTAATTGCTGGCCACCATTAAGAAGAATACAAGAGACATTGTAATTTCTCTTTTTGATTCTCTATCCTACAAGGTATAAAAACTTGAGGCAAGGCAGCTTGTTCCATCTGGGATATAGTCAAGCAAATGTGTTTCAGAAACATATGTCCAATACAGCTCCCCAGTCACCCTGGTCAGGGCACTCAGCAAGTTCACAGGTCGGCATCATTCTTTGTCTCAGCAACAGTATGTCTCATCAATCTTTTTAAAGTTCCACAATACCTTCTCCTTGAGGATTATACGAACCCCCCTTAATGAATTGTTGACAAAATGTCTCGAATGCTCGACTCCAATTGCCAGGCCTATTCATTATCTATTTATTTGTTGGATATTTTATTTATTTGCCTTTCAATGTTATCCCCTCTCCCATTCTCCCCCAAAACCCCTTATCCCATCCCCCCTCCTCCTACTTCCATGAGGGTGTGCCCCCACCATCCACCTATTTCCACCACCCTACTCTTGAATTCCCCAATACTAGAGAATCCAAACTTTCAGATACCAAAGCCCTCTACTTCCACTGATTCCTGACAAGGCCACCCTATAGAATTGGAGCCATGAGTCCCTCCCTTTGTGTTCTCAGGCTGGAGGTTTAGAACCTGGGAGCACTGGTTGAATATTTTGATACTCCTGCTAAGAAGGATCAAAGCACCCACACTTTGATCTTCCTTCTTCTTATTGAGCTTCATGTGGCATATGCATTGTATCTTAGGTATTGTGAAATTTTTGGCTAATATCCACTTATCAGTGAGTTCATAGCATGTGTGTTCTTTTGTGATTGTGTTACCTCACTCAGGATGATATTTTCCAGTTCTATCCATTTGCCTAAGAATTTCATGAAGTTTTTAATAGCTATGTAGTACTTTATTGTGTAAATGTACCATATTTTCTGTATCCATTCCTCTGTTGAAGAACATCTGGGTTCTTTCTAGCTTCTGGCTATTATAAATAAGGCTGCTATAATCATAGTGGAGCATGTGTCTCTGTTGTATGTTGACCCGACCCACGGGTCCTAGTAATTCATGGGGTCGAGAGAGAGAAAGGACTCAAGGAAGCAATTGCTTGTCAAGAGCCATGTATTTGAGCGAGAAGTGCTTTTTTATAGTATGCTTTACAAGGGGAGGGGGTGAGAGGGGCCAGGTGGTGGAAGAATACAGAATCTTCTTGGCCTGTGCCCTGAAACATTTTGTGGTCTACCTGCTTTGCTCAGAAGATACGGCACACTGCTTTGAATCTATGCTTTTCTCAGAAGACACGGGACACTGCTTTGAATCTATCTGTAGCTGCCAAACCGAACCTTGTGGTTGCCAGGCAGGATGAAGCTGCAAGGGACATTGTGCAGGTGAGGAGAAGTAGGGCGTGAGGGTAAGAGGCGAGGGTCCTGGCTGTTGGGAGCTGACTTTTAGCAGAAAATGGCTATCAGCTTTGCAGCCATCTTGAGCCATATACCCTGACATGAGACTTGGATTACACTAGCCTACAGCAGCTGAGCACAGTCTGATAACATCTTGCTTTAGATACCCAGGACTTTCCTTGGGTGTTTGAGATTAAAGGTGTGTAACTTAAAAAGTGTGATTTAGAGATCAGATCTAGAGACAAGACCTAAGGGCATGATTAAAGGTGTGACCAAAAGGCATGGCTTAGATTTGAGACATATAAAAGACCAGAGAATCAGACACTTTAGAGAGTACAACAAAGAGAACCATTTGGAGTAACAGAGATTCAGACACTAGGAATAGGAGTAGACATTAGACACTCGGGAGAGAACAAGAAGGAGTAGAACTAGGAACTAGGAACTCAAGACTTGGGACTTGGACTAGGAAGAGAGACTGAAGAATAAATGGGATTGAATCACACTCTGTCTGGTCTCCATTCTTCGAGTTCGTCCTGACTCTCTCTCTTGCTGAACCCCGACCTGTGGACCAGAGCAGCAGCTTGGGCTGGGAAACAGTGGCCCCCAAGCATGGAGTGGAGAGGGCCGCAACATTTTTGGCACCCAAATGTGGGCTAGTGTGGTTCTCAACACTTGGCTTCTGACATCTCCCCCTTCTCTGTTTAGATGGACAGGGTGTCTTGTGATCAACCCCAACTATGTGAATTTTAGAATTTGGAGGTCTAATTATGGGGAGGGGGGTCTTGGACAAGTTCATAACCCCAAGATATTGATGTGAGAAGAGTCATGTTGATGGTCAAAGGCTTTAGGCTGTAGACGATGGGCAACGTCAAGGGACCCTGAGGTGGGTGAAAGAAGGGTGAGGGCCCTGTCTTAGGCTATGTAGGCTGCACCCACTCCCAGCACCACACACTCCTTTCCGGCTGCATTGGGTGGGCCCCTGGGAAGTGGACCTACAATAATCCTGTCATCGGGCTAACTCACAGCCATCCTAATCCCTTTGTGAATGTCCAGGTTACCAGCCATTTGTCAGTTTGGGGTGTAATATTGTCATAAAGGAAGACTCCCCGATATTAGAGGGCCACATCAAGGGCAGGCCTTAGTTTAGCAAAGGGCCAATTTTTGTCGGGGTGATCAAGAGGCCAGGCTCCCTAGCGAGAGAAACAAGGGCAGAGCCAGGCATACCAGGAATCCTTCTTGAGGGCATGGAAGTCTAGGGGTCGGCTGTAGAGGGAGGCAGGGGGGCTGGCAGCTGCGCCAGTCTCTGACAGAATCACTTCCGGATCTTCTTTAGTCTTCAGTTGATGGTAATGAACTTCGACCAGCTTCAGTTGGGTAAATCTGGAGTGTGAACAGGAGGAGCAAGGTGAATGGATGCATTTTTCTGAAAGGAAGCACAGTTAAGAACCATTCTCAGGGGGTATCCCTGGGATGGAGTTAGCCAATTTCACCAGTCTTTCTGGTAGCCATCTGGCATTTTGTTCCTTGGAATCATATATGCATGAGTGTCCTTTCCCCCAGATAAGGACTGGGTCTAGACCATTCCATTTGTGTGTCAATGGATCTTTCCACATGGCTTTGGCATAGGAGTCTGCTGTAGTAGGGTGCCAGAATCTGTCTGCTGCAGACTTTCCTCTTTCATCAAGGGTCAAAAAATTGGGAAGGAATAGTACATGATTTAACAAGGTTTTATGATTTCCTTTTTGGGGGTATAAAATGCCCCCTGAATGTTATAATTTTAAGAGCATGTTCTTTAAGGTCTGAAGTGCCCTTTCTACAATGCCCTGTCCTTGGGGGTTATATGGGATACCAGTAACATGTTTAATGTTAAGCTGGGCACAAAACTGTTTGAAGGAGGCACTGCTATATCCAGGGCTGTTGTCAGTCTTGAGTATCTTAGGTATGGGCATAAAGGCAAGGCAAGAAATCACATGATTAACAACATTTTTGGTAGCTTCTCCAGATTGAAGTGAGGCGCAGAGAAAACCACTGAAGGTATCAATAGAAACATGTATATACTTGAGCTTGCCAAAATGAGCAAAGTGAGTAACATCCATTTGCCATATTTCTCCTGGGGTGAGGCCACGAGGGTTCACCCCCAGATGTAGCTTGGGTAGGAGAGTGAAACATCCCTGACACTGGCGCACTATCTGGCGTGCCTGTTCCCTGGTAATAGAGAACATCTGTCGGAGGGTCTGGGTGTTTAGATGATGTAGTTGGTGGGCCTTTTGTGCTTGCTGTATAGGATCAGAGGGTAGGGCCAAGGTCACCAGGCTGGATGGAGACCCTAGGGTGGCCCTGTCAATGAGGCACTAGGGACTAGGAACTAGGGACTAGGAACTCAAGACTTGGGACTTGGGGAGAAGAAGAGAGACTGAAGAATATAAATGGGATTGAAATACACTCTGTCTGGTCTCCATTCTTCAAGTCTGTCCTCACTCTCTCTCTTGCTGAACCCCGACCCTTGGACCAGAGCTGCAGCTTGGGCCCGGATACAGTGGCCACCAAACTCGGGGCAGCCCGGGCCTCAACATTTTGCTCGGGCCACGACATTTTAGGCTGCCCAAAGTGGGGCAGCCTAGGCCCCAACATTTTTGGTGCCTGAACAGGGGCTAGTGCGGTTCTCAACACTATACGTAGAATTAGCATTCTCATAAGCAAGCTGTTGGAAAAGTTTATTCTCTCCCTGGCCAGGTCCCAAGGACCTTTCAGCTGCCTCCAGGAGGTAAGCAACAAACTCTGAAAACTCTTCTTGATTGCCCTGAGTGATCTTAGTCAAGGGAGAAAGAACAGAGCCTTTCATGGGAATGGCTCTCCAGGTGCTCATGGCTGCTGAAGAGGACTGAGCTAAGAGACCCAGGGAAAATTTTTGTTGTATTTGGTTAGAGGCATATTTCCCTTGACCTAGGAGTTTATCAAGTGTCCATTTGTTGGAGGGTGAGCGTGTGCTCGAGAGATTGGCTTGGGCCTGAGACCTGCAGCAATCAGCCCAATCGGCCTGTCAAGAAAGGAACTGTCCCCGAGTCAGGACGGACTTGGCAACGGTGAGCCATTCATTGGGAGTTAGATATCCACCTCAACCAAGACTCTCAAGGAGGGAAAGAGTAAAAGGAGCATTGGGGCCATAGTTTCTAATGGCTGAATTTAACTTTTCAAGATGTTTAAAATGGAGTATTTTGAAGACTGTGGGGTCACTTGTAGAGTCCTCATTATCGCTTTCATTTTCAGTTTCAGAATTGGGCTTGTCCTCAGAGGTATCGGCCTTAGTCTCGGGCTGGGGGTGGGTGTTCGGCAGGGCTTGTGAGAGGAGAGTAGAGGAAGCAGGCATGGCAGGCACAGAGGAGGGGAGGCGCCGAGCACTGGACCAAGATGGGGGGGGGGGGGAGGTGGCGGAGTCTGCCAAGACTCGGAATCAGAAGCCGCGGGTGTCTGAGATGGAGGGACCTGCAATTGAGTGACAGGAAAGGCTAGGCAGAGGGAATCTTGAGAAGGGGCGGAGGAAGAGCAAAGGACTGAAAGACTGGAAACCTGTTTTTGGAGGTGGAGAATGTCTGTCAGCTCATGAACTTGAGAAGAGAGTTAGGCAAAGTGGCAGGGAAGGTCAGAAAGGCGAGTGTGGGAAGGGGAGCAGAAGGCACCGGAAAAAAAAAAAAAAAAAAAAAAAAAAAAAAAAAAAAAAAAAAAAAAAAAAAAAAAACCAGTCAGGATTATGATAGTGGGCAGCTTCATCTTCAAAGGTGGCGGTGTCACCGGGATCCAAAGGCTCTGGGTCGGGGAGAGCAGCCAAAACTGTCTGAACCTTGAGTGGTGGCGGTGGCGGCTGCTGCTGCTGCTGCGACTGCCTGGGGAGCCCAGCCGAAACTATTGGCTGAGAGAGTGGCAGAGGAGAGGAGGAATGGCTCTTAGCAGCAAGGCAGGGGGGACAGAGGGAAGCAGTCTTTTTAAGGACAGGGTTGCAAAAGTGAGTAGAGGAGGGAGACTGAGGGTCAGAAATGGCTGAAGAATCGTAATGTGGAGGCTGAGAAATCTGGATAGAGGCGAGGCAAATCAGAAGGAGGGGTGACCTGATCAGGAGGAATGTCTATAAGAGTGAAAGAAACAGAGGCTTGAGACAGAGGCCAAGAGGGTTGATGAGATGGGCAGGCAGAATTAGGCCAAGACAGTGACAAATGGTATTCAGCAACAGACAAAGGTGTCGTTTCCCTGTATCTTTGTCTGCATCCTCAATAATGTCCCTAATAATACCCCCAAAAGAAAAAAATGTTGTGGTAACAGTAGCATCGTCTTCACTTTTGATTTTCTCATTTAATTCACGACCTACCTTCTGCCACTTCTTGGGATGGATGGTAGGACCATCAATCATAAACCAAGGACACTTCTCATCAATAAACACAAAAAAAAACCTTATGAGATCCTTTTTCTTAACCCTTATTCCTCTCTCTCTGAGTGCATGTTTGGGGTCCTTTATGAAGGAAGCCTCCTTCGACAGAGAATGACCCATTCTTATGGGAGGGAATGAAAATGAAACTTACCCGAGGACGACAGGTCATGGGTGACGATCGCTGTCTCACTCAGTCTTGATGTCCTGCGCATGTCTCAATGAGGGTCCTTCCAGAGGGGTCTGTGCCTCGAGCCCTACGTTGGACACCACCTGACCCAACCCACGGGTCCTAGTAATTCGTGGGGACGAGGAGGACCACAACCTGAAAAAAGAATGGGCGAGAGAGAAAAAGGACTCAAGGAAGCAATTGCTTGTCAAGAGCCATGTATTTGAGTGCGAAGCGCCTTTTTATAGTATGCTTTACAAGGAGAGGGGGTGAGAGGGGCCAGGTGGTGGAAGAATACAGAATCTTCTTGGCCTGTGCCCTGAAACATTTTGTGGTCTACCTGCTTTGCTCAGAAGATACGGTACACTGCTTTGAATCTATGCTTTTCTCAGAAGACACGGGACACTGCTTTGAATCTATCTGCAGCTGCCAAACCAGACCTTGTGGTTGCCAGGCAGGATGAAGCTGCAGGGGATATTGTGCAGGTGGGGAGAAGTAGGGAGTGAGGGTAAGAGGCAAGGGTCCTGGCTTCTGACAGTATGTTGAAACATCTTTTGGGTATATGCCCAGGAGTGGTATAGATGAGTCCTCAGGTAATGCTATGTTCAATTTTCTGAGGAACTACCAGACTGCTTTCCATTGTGGTTGTACCAGCTTACAATCCCACCAAAAATGGAGGAGTGTTCCTCTTTCTACACATCCTCACTGGCATCTGCTATCACCAGTGTTTTTGAACAATAGCCATTCTGACTGTTGTGAGGTGGAATCTCAGTGTTGTTTTGATTAAATTTCCCTCATGCTGAACACCTTTTTAGGTGCTTCTCAGCCATTTGAGCTTCCTCAGTTGAGAAATCTTTGTTTGGCTCTCTACCTCATTTTTAAATAGGGTTATTTGATTGTCTAGAGGCTAATTTCTTTAGTTCTTTGTATACCTTGGATATTACCCTCTATCTGATGTGGGATTGGTAAAGATCTTTTCCCAATCTGTTGATTGCTGCTTTGTCATATTGACAGTGTCCTTTGCTTTACAGAAGCTTTGCAGTTTTATGAGGTCCCATTTGTCAATTCTTGATCTTAGAGAATAAGCCATTGGTGTTCTGTTAAGGAACTTTCCCCTGTGCCCATGTGTTCGAGGCTTTTCCCCATTTTCTCTTCTACTAATTTCAGTGTAGCTGGTTTTATGTGAAGGTGCTTTATCCACTTGGACTTGAGCTTCGTACAAGATGATAAGTATGGATCAATTTGCATTCTTCTATATGCTGACCTCCAGTGTAACCAGCACCATTTGTTGAAAATGCTGTCTTTTTTCCACTGGATGGTTTTAGCTCCTTTGTCAAACATCAAGTGACCATAGGTGTGTGGGTTCACTTCTGGATCTTCAATCCTATTTCATTGAACTTCCTGCCTGTCTCTGTTCCAATACCATGCAGGGGTTTTTTTGTTTGTTTTTTGTTTTGTTTTTTTTTATCACTATTGCTTTATAGTACAGCTTGAAGTCAGGGATAGTGATTCCCCCAGAAGTTGTCTTATTGTTGAGAATAGTTTTAGCTATCCTAAGTTTTTTGTTATTCCAAATGAATTTGAGGATTGCTCTTTCTATCTCTGTGAAGAATTGAGTAGGAATTTTGATGGGGATTGTATTAAATCTGTAGATTGCTCTCAGCAAGATAGCCATTTTTAATATATTAATCCTTCCAATCCATGAGCATGGGAGATCTTTCCATCTTCTGAGATCTGGTTCGATTTTTTTCTTCAGGGACTTGAAGTACTTGTCATACAGATCTTTTACTTGCTTGGTTAGATTTACACCAAGGTATATTATATTCTTTGTGACTATTGTGAAGGGTGAAATTTCTCTAATTTCTTTCTCAGCCTGTTTATCTTTTGAGTAGAGGAAGGCTACTGATTTGTTTTGATTTAATTTCATATCTAGCCACTTTGCTGATGTTGTTTATCAGGTTTAGGATTTCTCTGGTGGGAGTTTTGGGGTCACTTAAGTATACTATCATATCATCTGCAAATAGTGATATTTTGACTTCTTTCTTTCCAATTTGTATCCCTTTGATCTCTTTTTGTTGCCTAATTGCTCTGGCTAGGACTTCCAGTACTATTTTGAATAGGTAGGGAGAGAGCAGGCTGCCTTGTCTAGTCCCTGATCTTAGTGGGATTGCTTCAAGTTTCTCTCCATTTAGTTTGATGTTGGCTACTAGCTTGCTGTATATTGCTTTTACTATGTTCCAACTTGTATCCATTTGAACTTTTTTTGTTGCCTAATTGCTCTGGCTAGGACTTTCATTACTATATTGAATAGGTCGGGAGAGAGTGGGCAGCCTTGTCTAGTCCCTGAGCTTAGTGGGATTGCTTCAAGTTTCTCTCCTTTTAGTTTGATGTTGGCTACTGGTTTGCTGTGTATTGCTTTTACTGTGTTTAGTATGGGCCTTGGATTCCTAATCTTTCCAAGACTTTTATCATGAAGGGGTGTTGAATTTTGTCAAATGCTTTCTCAGCATCTAGTTATGTGATCATGTGGTTATTTTCTTTGAGTTTGTTTACATAGTAGAATACATTGATGGATTTCTGTATATTGAACCAACCCTGCATTCCTGGGATAAAGCCTACTTGATCATGATGGACAATTGTTTTGATGTGTTCTTCAATTTGTTTTGTGAGAATTTAATTCAGTGGTTTTGTATTGATGTTCATAAGGGAGATTGGTCTGAAGTTCTCTTTTTGTTGTGTCTTTGTGTGGTTTAGGTATGAGCATACTTGTGGCTTCATAGAATGAAGTAGAATGGATAGTGTTCCTTCTGTTTCTATTTTGTGGAGCATTTTATAGAGAATTAGTATTAAGTCTTCTTTGAAGGTCTCATAGAACTCTGCACTAAAACTGTCTGGACCCAGACTGTTTTCAAGGACAAATTTAGAGACCTTAAATCCCAGCACGTGGGAGGCAGAGACAGGCAGATTTCTGAGTTCGAGGCCAGCCTGCCTGGTCTACAGAGTGAGTTCCAGGACAGCCAGGACTACACAGAGAAACCCTGTCTTAAAAAACAAAAACAACAAAACAAAGCAAAGCAAAACAAACAAACAAACAAAACTAGGACTAGAAACTTTGGTCTAGAAGTTAGAAAGGACAGACTAATGACTTTTTGCATACCAGAGTGGCCAAACTTCTAGATTGATTGCCTCAAGAGAGGATGTGGGACAACCTCTTTATCCAGCGGATAAAAGACATTATTTAAAGTCAGCTTGGACACTGAGACCAAGTACCCTACATAATCACTTGGTGACAACTCACCTGAGAATTCTTCTCCCACAAAAGCACATCCTAATGGTTAAAGAAGACAAGATAGAAAAACCTAAACCAACAAGCCCCCTCTACTCTGTTTTGCAGGATAGTTGGGATGCAGACTTCCTTTTCTCCTCTCACCCCCACCATCAGAACCAGTCACCAGTCCCTGACACCTCACAATTGGATGGTTTAAGCAGCGGCAGCACCACAAGGACATCCTTAACTAGTCCCCCACACACCAGGGGACAAGTTGCTAGAGAACAGGCCAGGCAGAAAACACCAGATATCATCCTTTTTCTTCCCCTTAGGACCATAGTGCCCCCCCCCCCCCATATGACCAGAGGAATGAGCTAATAAAATTAAATATAATTTTATATAATTGGAAGATGCAAACCCCCACTTTTTCAGAAAGACCCAAGGATCTCATAAACCTTTTAGATTTAGTAATTTTCACCCTCCAACCTAGTTGGGATTGTTGCAGATTCTCTTCACTGCAGAGAAAATGGAGATAATTATCAATGAGGCTCAGAAATTGGATCCAGGCAAGAATGGGATTTCCTACTACTAAGAAATTGATCATTGACACCTCTTTTCCTTTAGTTAGACCCAACTGGGACTGCCATTCTGCTGAAGGTAAGGAGAGGCTCTGGGTCTACTGCCAGACTCTAATAGAGGGTCTCTGGGCAGCTGTTCACTACTCAACCAGTTTGGCTAAAATAGATATTAGACAAGAAGACAGAGAGTCTCCTGAAGCCTTTCTAAAAAGAATCATGAGGATGTTCTGGACCTATACACCACTGAGCCTGGAGTCACCTTGGAATAAGTCAGCAGTGATGATGGCTTTTGTCAACCAAGCTGTGCCTGATGTAAAACATAAGTTACAAAGGATAGACAGGATGCAAGAAAAGTCCCTACAAGAAATGATGACAGTCACAGAAAAAGTATTTAACAATCTTGAGACCCCTGCAGCTAGACAAGCTCATGCAAATGCCAAGCAGACATGCCTGGTCACAGAATCTGAAGCAGAGAAACACTGGAAATTTCAACAGCTGGCAGGAGATAAATGTAAGAAATTTTCCATTGAGGATATGCCCCAACATCAAAAAACCAATCACCATACTGCAAAGAGATAGGACTTTGGATAGAAGATTGTACCAAAAACTCTCTCTGAAAACCAGAAGGGGATTGATCAAAAGTGCTAAAAATAGAGGAACTGAGTGACTAAGGAAGATGACAGGGTTAGAAGACTTCCCTGAACCTAGGGTAACCATTAAAATGGAAGGGAAACCCATCAAATTCTTAGTACATTTAAGAGCCCGACATTTGATCCTCCCAGAGGCTCACAGAAAACTGTCAAACAAAACAATCATAGGTACAGGAAGCAACATGCATGAATCAATAAACATGGAGTGTCTGAAAATCAGGGTACCTCAGAATGGACTGGGAATTCCACTCCTTCTTAATCATACCTGAATATCCCTATCCCCTATTAGGGAGAGACATATTAACCAAAATTGGGGCCTAAATTACTTTCAACCCCAAAGGCATCTCCATCACAAGTCAAGATAGACAATCAATACAGGCCCTTACTTTATCATTAGAAGATGAATATAGACTATACCAAAAAGCTAAACCACCTGGAGAAGTCTCCACATGGCTATTATAGTCCCCCTCAGCATGGGCAGAGAATGAGGGGATGGGACTGGCAGTTTACTCTAGTGACAAGCCACTCTGGCTTGAGTTAGACAATATCTGATGCCACAGGAAACCAAGAAAGGGATCACTTCCCACATTAGAAGACTGAGAGACTTGGGAATCCTCATGTCCAAGATTATGAGGAACACCCTGCTCCTACCAGTTTGAAAGCCCAATTCCAAAGACTGCAGGCTACTGCAGGACTTTTGAAAGGTCAGTGAGCATGTCATGAACATCCATCCCCAAATGCCTAACCCATACACCATGTTAAGTTATCTTGAACCATCTAAAATTTGGTACACTGCATTAGATTTGAAAGATGTTTTTTCAGCATACCCCTAGTGCCTAAGAACCAGCAACTGTTAGCCTTTGAATGGAATAACCTGGATGAAAGATTCAATGGAAAGCTTACCCAGACCTGGCTACTGCAGGGACTCAGCATCTTCAATGAGGCCCTATATGAAGACCTGGGTGAGTACCTTCAGGAACACCCCTGATTACCCTTTTACAATATGTAGATGACCTCTTGGTGGAAGCAGAGACCTTGGAAGAATGCCAGGAAAGTACAGTGGACCTACTGGCAGCTTTAAGTGATCTGGGGTATGAAGCATCAGCCAGAAAGGCCCATCTATGTCAACAGAAGGTAACATACATAGGCTACATCTTGAAGGGGGCAACACAGGCTGTCAGAGGCCTAAAAAGAGACCATCCTAAGAATCCCAACTCAGGCATCCAGATGGGAGGTTCCCTGGGTTAGCAGTGTTCATGCAAACTCACCAATGCAGACAATCAGCCCAAAGAAAAAGACTCCTGACGGAGAGATGCCAAACCAGGTGCCCGTTGGGAAATCTACTTCAATGAGGTAAAACCAGGCAAATATAGACACAGGTATTTATTAATGCTTGTACATATTTTTTTTAGGATGGACTGGAGCCTTCCTTACCTTACCATACATGAAAAGGCTTAGACAGTGATCAAGAAGATATTCTTCCTAGGTATATGGTATGCCAGCCATGCCGAGCTCTGAAAATGGACCTGCCTTCACTGCTCAGGTAACAGAGAATTGACAAAGGCTATTGGGGTAGATTGGAAATTACATTGGATTTACAGGCCACAAAGTTAAGGACAGGTAGAGAGGATGAATAGAACTCTAAAAGAGACCGTTATCAAACTAACCATGGAGACTTGGTGGGGACTGAGTGGATCTTCTCCCCTTTACATTCTATCCTTTGGTACTGACATTCTTTGAGATCATGTGTATGAGTCTTTCTCCCACAATTCCTAACTTTGCAAGGTTCTCTGACTTGGCCTTCTCTTTCTGTGTTCACTTCTTCCTACAGTGACAACTTTTTTTTTTTTTTAATAAGGGGCCATGATTACATTAGAATCACCATAATAATACAGAATAGTTTATTTTATTTCTATAACTTTAGTTATAATCATGTGTGTGTGTTTGTCTGTGTGTGTGTGTGTGTCTGTCTGTCTGTCTGCATGTGTGTGTTTATGTACATAGGTCCAAATAACAAGCCATGGTCAAAGGTGTTGAATTCCCTGGAGCTAAGGTTGCAGGTAGTTATGAGCTGCTTCATGTGGGAACTAGTAACCCAAATTAGATTTTTAGAAAGAACAGTATGTACTTTTAACTCCTGAATAATCTCTCTATTCCCATAGAATGTATTTTATATCAAGATTATTAATCATATTTGCCAAATTATTTGGGACATATAAGGTATACATTAAAAGTTTCCTAGATAAGAACATAAACATATTTGCTAACAGCTAGAAAACAAGAACACCAACACTGGAGCCTGGTGATAAGACATTTAACATTTCAACCATAACCGATTTTAATAAACATTCCTTATCTTTATCTGCTTCCTACTGATTTTCAAATATTTTAATATTGTTTGGGGAAGTTGTGAAAACTTTTGGTGTTGCACCTGGCTAGATGACTAGGCATAGGCCTTGAGGGACACAGTTCTACTCTACTTCTGATTTGGGCTTACTGTTCTCTGGCCACACCATTCAGAACCTGACGTCATCATGGTTTTCCTCATAAGAATTTTTGTGTGCCTTTTCCACCACTATGGACTAACAACTGTGAGCCAAAATAAACCTCTACCTTCTTAAGTTGCTTATTTCAGGTACTTTGTTATAGTGATGAGAAAAGTTCACTAAAATAATTGAATTCCTTTTTTATATTTTTCATTCAGAAATCTTCTAATGCTGTTCCCTGGAACAGTTTCGAGAAGCTCTGTTCCATTTTAATTTCATAGAGAGACCTTCACAGTGTAAAATACATCTTTATTCAAGTCAGAGTCTCTACCTAACCTCTGTGTTTATAGTGGACTATTTATCAAGGACTTAACAGCTCGTATAAGTAGATACCACATTTGTCTTTCGGGATCTGGATTAGCTCCACTTAGGATGATTTTTTTTTTCTAGCTCCACCCAATACCTACATATTTTAGGGGATCAAGTTTTGTTAGGAGCTGTTAACAATTACTAATATTGCGTGACTGCACCACATTTTTATCCATCCATCCTTTTATTCTTACTTTAATTTGAAAGGAAGTGTCTTTTTACTTTCTAATTTCTAATAAACTCTGATCAAATTTGACTCTATTTTTTATTGAACATATTCCATTTTATAGTATACATGCAAAGATGTTTTCAGAACTAATATAAGAAAGACATCTTTTATGTGGATAGAGGAGACACAGACAACTGTATAAGTTTAAATGTGCTAATTAAATAAAAATCTCTAATATTCTGTAGTTCAACTAGTCATCTGATTTGCTTTTCAAACTAATATGGAATACTTAAATTTTCCAACTAACTTAAACAGCACAATTTTTACAATGTAAGTCATTTAATTTTACAAAATTCATCTAAGACAAATTATAACCTTTTCTGTTTTAAATTTTCTTTCAAAATAATTTATATGCCTTGGAAATAACACTACCATAATAACTAATATGCCCAAATATCAATGTAAATATCTATGAACCATGTGCTACATTAATCATGCAACATATGTAACCTAATTAATTATTTGTAAATAGTCTATTAATCTGCTACTATTAATCCCTCAAAAGTGAGTTATGATGTAGAAAGTTAAAATAATTAGTTGACAGATTTTGTACAAAAGACTTAATTCTAGGGCTTAACCAGCATACTTTTACTTCTGATAGAAGAGTTACCTGCCACTCACTGAGCAAAGGGAATAGCTTTTCCCTTAGGAGTCTATTTTACTAAGTATAACAAGGAAAAATATATTGAATCTGAGGTTTGAACTTCATAGGTGTGAAGAAAATCACACATTGAACAGTATGTTTATAGAGGCGAGGATTAGTTGGGCAAGAGATGTTTTCAACCTTCAGACCATCAAAAGCACTACGTTTTTTCCTCCGTTTTCCAAATTGCTTAAGAGACTTATCTACTAAAGACAGACTTAATCTGAAAAAATGGTCACAGCCCATATGCAAAGATGGCTGGAATTCAAAATAGTCAATACAGAATGTACTACAGGAAGATTTTAAAGTAAAAATTAGTCCATGTATTATGTCTAAGATAATCAAAGGAGCAGCATACTTTGCCTTGTAAACATTTCTCCTGTTTTCCCTAAACATATTTTAGAATCAGTTTGGGGGATTCAAAGTGGAAGACATTCCTAAAGCTTTAAAACACATTTGGTTGATTAGTGAAACTAACCCTTTGGGCCTTGCAGCTAGCCTTTTCATAAACATCTCTTAAGTAGAGAAGACTAAAGAGCAAGCCCTTCTTTTTATGCCCTGTGGTGGCATGGGCTATGCAGGGGGATCTCCTTTATGCACATCTACAAGTAAGTTTTGCAGATGATTATTTCTAGTCATTCACTGCTACTGCTAAATAAATACATTATTTTCCTGGTTCCAATACAGCAAGCACTACCTACAACTAAGTTAGAATATGGACATTATGAAAGAAGAGCATAATTTGAAAAACAGTGAATAATAAGTAGGAACCATATTCTCCTAAGCATGCTGCATTCGCTATAGACACAGGGAAGTCTTGATGCTTAAATTCATTGTTAATATGACATGTTTTTTATATACTTAAGCAAAAATTCTATAAATTGGGTGGGTATAAGTAGATTATTACTCATTCTTTTCAGTTAGGCTAGAAAAAGTAAGTTTTATATACATTGGAGATGAAAATTTCCAACTTGCCCTTGTTCTTTAAAAATTCTATCCCCACTTTAAGAGATGTTCATACTTGTAATCCCAGTATCTGAGAAACTAAAGCAGGGAAACCCATGACACATAGCAAGTTCAAAGCAAGTGTATGTTACATAAAACACCCTGTCTCAAAACAAAACAAAGTATTAAAAGCCCCAAAAGACACTGCATTTGTCCTAATGCACTTTACTTGAGTGCTCTCATTTCTCCTTTTATCTTTGAGCTAGAGAGCTCTTCTTTGTCATTTTCCCTTTCTGTCTGTATATCACTCCTTCTAAAATGATTTTAAATTAATTAGCTGATTAATTTAGTTTTTTAACAGCACAATTGCTGCCTCCCCAGTCCTCCCTCACAGAGTCCCCCCCCGAATCCTCCCTCCCATCCTCTTTTGAGAGGATGCCTCCCCTCCCCACCATAACCCACCTCTTCACATATCAAGTCTCTGCATGGTTAGGTGCATCCTCTCCCACTGAGAACAGACAGGGCAGCCCTGTTGGGGGAAGGGATTGCATAGACAATCTTTAGTAACATCTTCAACTCTAGTTATTGGAGGACTCACATGCAGACTGAACTGCATATTTGATATATATATATATATATATATATATATATATATATATATATATCAGAGCCCTTGGTCCAGCTAATGTATGTATGCTCTTTGGTTGATGGCTCAGAATCTGAGAATTCCCAAGGGTCCAGGTTAGTTGATTATGTTGGCCTTCCTGTAGGGTTCCTATCCTCTTCAGGGCCTTCAATTTTTCCTCCAACTCTTCCATAAGAGTCCTTGACTTCATTCCAGTGTTTGCTGTGAGTATCTGCACCTGTTTCAGTCAGCTGGAGGGTGGAGCCTCTCAGAGGACAGTTATGCTAGACTCCTGTCTACAAGATAATTAGAGTATTATTAATAGTGTCAGGGATTGGTGTTTGCCTATGATATAGGTCTCGAGTTGAGCTGGTTATTGGTTGGTATGCTTTAGAGATTATAATTTAATTACAAAATATCTTTCTTTCATTTTATCCCTCCTATACTTTCATCCCTCCTATATAGAAATGTATGCTTTCTTATACATTCCTCTGTTATCTTTCAAATTAATGTCCTGTTTTTTCACTAGTTCTTACTAATGCACTAATATATGTGTGTGCATAATTATATATATGATATATATTTATATATCATTTAATATATATTATTTATAAATATGAGTAATATATAAATAATATATATATATATATATATAAA
This sequence comes from Arvicanthis niloticus, assembly GCF_011762505.2. NCBI lineage: Eukaryota > Metazoa > Chordata > Mammalia > Rodentia > Muridae > Arvicanthis > Arvicanthis niloticus. Next base: position 60,023,214 of record NC_047662.1, read on the forward strand.
CATATAGTCCCTAAATATTGCATAAAATGTCCCTAAATGTTATAGATTTATTGTTTTTTGGATATTCTTCCTAAGTCTTCCTATCTTTCAGGTATAATGACTAAAAATTTGGGTGAATGATGAGAATTGATTAGAAATGAATTTCATATGATTTCTACATTAGAAGAATTCTGGAAATATGAATAATCTTTTAAATGTTTTCAAAATTTGTTTTTTGGAGGGTTTGCTTTTATATAAGATGAGATATATCCAAATCCCCTTTAATATATTTTTAAGATATAGTGTAACTCTAACATTATCAGAAAAATTTTTTACTCCTTTTTTTTCTTTCAAGTTTATTTCAAAGTGAAATTTAATTCTTAGGACTTCCACTGATTTATCCTCAAAAAAGTTTTGTAAACATCTTAGACTTAAGTGCATGCTTTCCATAGATCCCTTACTCTTGATGGAACTTGGCAAGCTTTTTTATCTGGAGAGATAAGTATTCTGGTAGCATTAATTTTCAGTTCAAGTAACAGTTTAGTTGTCCAAAATCTAAGTCCTAAAAATATGTCTCTCTCTCTCTCTCTCTCTCTCTCTCTCTCTCTCTCTCTCTCTCTCTCTTTCTCTCTCTCTCTCTCTCTCTCTCTCTCTGCTACCCCTTCTCTCTTCCTTGTGTTTAAAATATTTAAAATGGGAATAAAATGTTCTTTAAAATGTTTATAAGAATATCATTGATATAGTTCTTACATTCAAATGATTAATAAGAGTTATTTGTTTACTTGTCTGGGTTGCATAACTTTAGATATTCTATTGCAGGTGAAGTTTCCTGATTGAATGTTCAAATGTATAAAATAATTAAACATTTAATTCTTCTCATTTTAAAGTACAGTAAACAGAAAAGAACAAGTTTTATTATGGCACACAATTGGAGAGAGTAGTTTTTAATGGTTAAGAGTCATAACTAGTGAACATTAGGCTATATTCAAAAGCCTAGTCTTTTACCTTCTCTTTAAGTTTGCACTGATTTATAAATCAAAAGGTCCAAATTAGAAAGACTATGCTGATAACATGAAGGGAGGCACTGTTTTGTGGTTATCCAAATAGAATAACTAACAGCAACTTTAGATTGATAATAGGAATGAGCAAGTCCCAGCTCTACAGCATTAACAACTGAGTACACTTGAATATTTACTTAGGTTTGCATGCTTACAATCTTTTTTTTTTTTAAATCAGGTCTAAGTGATATAATTTATTTAGATTGGTTAGCTTTGTACTTTAATGTCATAATTTTACTATATGTTTGCGGCTATCATTATTGTATTTATCAAGTTAGATAGACCTATAATTTAAAAAAAGCACTGAAGCCAATAATGGAAATATATCAGAAATCAAACATGGTCAAATAATATCTTATTTTTATTTACTTCTCCGAATATAACTGAATTGTACATGGTTAAAGATAAAGGAACTGACACCAAAAAACAGTTTTAAAAAATTCATTTATTTTCTTGCTACTAACACAACTAATATATGCCAGAAAATATATAAATATAAGCCTATCTTCAAAGTCTATATGGCTTATACTGGGAATGTAGGTCATCAATAAAGCACTTGCTCAGCCTGTGTGAGTTCATAGATTTGATCTCTAGCATTCACATACATACACAAAATTATCTACTATTTTGCCTTTTGAATGAATACATTGAAAACTGGGAAAGAATATCTAACAGTCTTGGGAAGGATGTTCCAAGCTAAGACACAAATATTCCAAATAAGACTCTAATGCGTATATAAAAATAGGCTATAAATTAATGTTTCTTTAAAAAACCTATATGATTTTATATTTTTATCATTTCCTTATGTGCTAAAATCTCACCATAGAGGACAAAAAATTATTTTATTAAGGCATTTTCTCTGTGTCCACAAATCCCAATGAAATAACAGCCAGATTAATGCATAATTCATAGAAACTAACAAATTACAGTGCATTTGCAAAAATGACCTGTTATTTTCTACTTATTTTCTGTGTGATACATTAATGTCAAAAATAACATAGTGATAACCATAGACAGCATAATACAACAAACAATATTGTGGTCGTGTATTGGTATAATCCGTACCACAAATGGTAGTGAAGCAATTAAGGCATGCAGTTTTAAAATGAGGTCAGAAAAGGTCCACCAATCTGTTATTACAGCAAATGTTATTTTGTGTTTTATATTCTCTTTAGAGTGAGGAGACTAGCCTTTATTTTGAGAAAGACCAATCAGACATATGAAATTCCAATTTTAAATCCTGACAAATTGACATTGCATAGGCTATCAGGAATTGCAAAAGACACTAACTGTGTAGATATCTACAACAGAACAATATATCAGTAAGATCTACAAATTACTAAAGTCCCAAGTGTATCATGGGACTTTATAAATAAATACTCGGTTTATAAATACTAACTCAGTTTATAGATACTAACTTTCTTAAAGAATACAAATGTATTCTGGGTAAATTTTTCAGAACTACAATTATTAATTTTTATATATTATTTGTATTGCTGTTTTTTTTCTCTTTGCTTACATGCAGATTTTTTTTCTATTTGGTTTTGTTTGGCTGGTTTTGATTTAGGCTTTGAAGCAGAACGTCTCTCTAACCTAGTCTTACCTGGAATTTATTTTAATGCCCAAGCTGTCATTGAACTATTGACAATCCTGTCATAGCCTCCAAAGTTCTGAGATGATAGTAGTTGATTGAGCTACCATATGCAGGACTTAATTGTTGTTTTCTGTTTTGAAGAATACTGAATGATATGATTATGTGTGAGTTTTCCCCTTCTGCTTCATGAACTACATGGTCTTGGAGAAATAAAACTTAAAGTTTTGAAAATAGGATAAGGCTTTAAGCAGAATACTATTTTAGGAGCCTATATATTCTAAACCATACTAAATAAATAATGGACATTTTCAATAACTAACTAATGTTTATTAAAGTGCTTTATACTAGAGACAAAATAACTGTAAAAATCCAATTCTTATTTACAAATGAATTTTAGTCTAGTTAACTTTTTAAATATCCCTTTAGCTACATCCGTTATATGAAATACATAGTGTTTGTAATGTAATTCACAAATACATCGTGTTTGTGTGCATGTGCCTGTGTGTTTTTGAAACATTTGCACAGAAATTATTGACCCAACTTTAAAATAGCGTATTTCTAATCTTTTCTTTTTACTTAAACAAACATCATTTAACAAAACACTCTAAAGCACTTTTATTGATGAAATGAACAGGTAATTGAATATATATCACATCTGTTTGGTAGGAGAAACATATACATGTATATGTGTATGTGTATGTATATATGTAGGTATATGAAGGTAGAAGAATATAAAAACTGTGTTTGAGTTGTCATTTCACAGAAGATTTGCTGTTTAAGGGGAATCTTGAAAGACTCATGAACACATTCAGGTTGAATCAATGAGCAGAGTGAAAGCTTGCATAACTCAGTGTCTACCTCAAGGTGCCATATTCAGCAAATTCTGAACCATTTCAGCTTAAAATGGCTAAAAAAATAAGATAAAATTGAGGTGGAGAGATTTTTAATCTAGCAATATGGTTACTCTGGCTGAAATATAGACATGCCTTTAGTATGCAACTTTAATCCCAAACAATGAACATAAAGTTAGTTTGTAGAAGGAAGCACCCATGTTTGAAAGTGATTGGCAAACTAAGTGAAGAATCAGACAAAGATTTGACAGAACAGGATATGCCTGACTATCAGGAGAAGAGAGAGGAAAGGAAAACTACTTAAGGGGCAGTGTAGAAAAAGAAGAAGGTAGTTTTACTGCAGTAGTTTTATAGAGACAAGTTGAAGAGAGAGGGCAAGATAGACACAGGTGAGGACAGAATGAGCCAGAGAGGGAGAAGGCCAGAAGATTATAACATATTGCCAAAGTTATTATGAGGCCAGACAGAACCATTCAGGAGAGGCCTAGAGAGAGAAGTCAGATTGAATCAGTTAGGTTGGAGAGGAGTTTGAGGCAAAACAGCTGAGTTGAATCAGCCATCTAGAAATCAGAAAGAACAAGAAAGACTGAGCTTATTCAGAAGTAAGTATCTGAGGATGAAATGATCTAGACCTAGATTAAATTGTATGAAGGCTAGAAATTTCCAGGACTGGGCCTAGGTTAGCAGATAGAGGCAGTAAGCCTTGGAAAGGACAATTACACCAGGGGAATAAACGTTACTTTTACAGATTAGAAGCTTGTCCAGAAAATAGACGTGATACTGACAGATAAAGAATGAGTGTATCTGTTGAAGAATTTTCACTCATTTGGCATCTCCTGGCCATGCATTCTAGTTGGATGTAGACTGAGGAGAAGAAAATGGTAAATAGGAAGAGTGGAATTTGCTTACGTGAGGCTTGTGGTCTAATATTTGACTTGTTCTTTAAACATGAAATATGAGAAAATATCAAGTCACTGAACATTTTATGCAGAAAAGGATGAGAATATATTTATATATAGAAGATGGTTTGAATATGGTTGGCCCCAGGAAGTAGTACTATTAGATGTGGCCTTGTTGGAAAAGGTATGGCCTTGTATGGAGGAAGTATGTCACTGTGGGCATGAGCTGTAAGACTCTCATTCTAGCTGCCTGGAAGCCAGTCTTCTAGCTGCCTTCAGAACAAAAGGTGAAACTCTTAGCTTCTCCAGCCCCATGCCTGCTTAGACATTGCCATGTTCACACCTTGGTAATAATGGGCTGAATTTCTGAACCTATCAGCCAGCCCAAATAAATGTCCTTTATAAGACTTGCCTTGTTCATGGTGTCTGTTCACTGTAGCAGGATATTTATTCTGCTACATTGTATTTGCAGCAGAGCTCAGTGATTAGGCAGTATAAGAGGAGGTGGAGCTGGAAGAAGAAGAGAAGAAGGGGAGGGGAAAAGGAGAAAGGGGAGGAGGAAAAAGAGAGGAAGGGGAGGAGAAGGAGGAGATGGAGAACCAGAGATGGGTCAAAAGCTTCCCTGGGTAGCAAATTTTATTAAAAGGTTAGTTATTGGGTAACATCTCTATTGTGTGGGCATCTTATTAATTGAGCATTTCTAAATATATAAATCCTTTAGATAATCATTAAGCTTTAAGAGTCTTCATTATACTGGGTACTGTGAGGATGGCAGATATTGTCTGTGGTTCTGCCAAGCTTTGTGGGTGCCAGGGCCTGCGCATCTAGCTAGCCAAAGCCCTGGGCAGAGCCAAGGATCAGCTGGAACATGGCAGCTGCTCAGGAACAAGCTGGACCAGGCACTGTTTTCTAAATATCACTGCTACAGTTCACAGCAGGAAAACCCTAAGGCAGAAGTTGGTACCAGGGACTAGGGTATTAGAGTAGGCTTGACCATGTTTTTATTTGCAGAAATGTGGATTTAGGACTTTGGAATGCAGTGAAGTACTTTAAGTAGGGCTTAATGGGCTATTTTAATATATGGAAAACATTGCTGAGGGTAGTTTGAACTATGGAATCCTGGTTCTAGAGGTTTCAGGGCAAAAGAATTTTAATGTGTGGCTCTGAGACTGTGCTTGTGATATTTTGGTGAACAATATGGCTGCACTTTGCCATCATCCAAAGAGTCTGCCTGAGGCTAATGTGAAGAGGTTTAGATTAATTGCTTTGACAAAGGAAATCTCCAACCAGCCTGGTATAAATTCTGTTGTGTGGTTTCTCAAGTTCTTATGAAGAACATTTTAATAAAAAGAAGCAAGCATAGCAATCTTAAAAGAAAAGATACAAAATCTATGGTTCAAGTAATAATAAAGGGACACCAGGAAGTGAAACGAAATTGAATCCTGTGTTCAAGGAGATAAGGAGATTACAGGAGTGGTGATCTCAGAGCAGGATCCCACCCAGTTAAGCTTATTGTTTGTGTTTGCAGTTGGAACAAAGAGTAATTTCAGTTTATAAACTGAAATGAACTATAATCCATAAATGGAGGGCACACTTGTGATGTAGATCTTGAGGATGGAAGACATAGGCTTTTGATCCAGATCTTAAGGAACAGTGGCCATGAAAAGCTTAAGTTGAGGCATGGTGGAAAAGACCTTTAATCCCAGGAGATAAGGCCAAGCAGATCTCTGAGTTCAAGGCCAGCTTGAGACAGAGAAAATTCCAGGTAATAAAAAGCTTAAATAAAGACAAGGTAGTCCATAGCTTTAATTCTAGCATTGAGGAGTCAGAGTGTTGAAAATGTCTGAGTTCAAGATAAATCTAAAGAGCAAGTTTCTAGGACATCCAACCTCAGGCAGTGAGGGAATTAAATAGAAAGCTGGTAGTAGAATAAGGAGGGGCATGTTCTGGCCCCAGAAAAGAAAACAGAACTCAGCAGTTTCAATCATGTGGCTCTGGCTTTAGAGTGAAAAATAGAACAGACTACTGGGACAATTGATGCTGGAGCTAAGAAATTAGTGGTGAGTAAGAAGAGACCAGCATTACTGAGGTGAAATCTTCTAGAAAGAGTTTTCTGAGAGCACAGAGAAACTGTGTTCCAGAAATAGCCAAGGTTGTACCTCATGCTGCAGCTGTACTTAGTAATGTGTAAGAATCACCGAGGTTATACTGGTTTTGAAGACATGAAGTGGTCATAAAGAGTGGCTGAGGATTGGTGGCACTATGAGAGGTCACAGAAGGCCATTGGTGAAGATATAGCCTCAGTTGCAGTTGATGGCCCAGGACTGCAGGAGTTATGCAAAGCAGTTGAGGTTTGGAACTATCAAGAGAGCCTATAAGAGGCTATTAGTGAAACCAAGTTGCTGTAGAAGTCCCCATGTATTGAAGATGCCAGTACTGTGGAATAATCACCAAGAACAGCAGCATCAGTGGAATAGAGTCAGCCAGAACCTAGAGTGCTACAGAGGGCAGATCTAGAGAATTGACACAAGCTCTTTGGAGGAGCCCAGAAGTTTATGTATAGATCCCAAACATTGGAACAAGAAGCTGTAAAGTTGTAGTTGACTTGGAGACCCTAAAAGGTTAAAGATGTCTGAACCATGGGAGATCTGTCAAAGAAAGTTACTAAGGGGGAGTGGAATAAGCCCAGGAGAAAGAAGTTGCAGTCAACAAAGATGAAAAAGGAGTTAGAGATCTGAAGATGACTTTGACATCAGACATGGAGATGCAGAGTTTGGAGTTTTTTCCCAGCTGGTTTCCTGTCTTACTTTGGAGATTATAGTTAAATGATTGCATGGACCTCAAAAGAGACTTTGAACTTTGGAATTTTAACATTCTTAAAACTACTATAGACTATGGGGATTTTTGAAGTTGGACTAAATTTATGTTGCATTATACTATGTTTAGGTATGGCTCCCATAGACTCATGTGTTTGAACAAACCATGGGGGCCTGGGAGTGGAATATGGTAATCTGAATATGGTTGGCACTATTAGGAGTTGTGGCCTTGTTGGAGAAAGTGTGTTACTGTGAGCATGAGCTGTAAGAACTTCATCCTAGCTACTTGGAAGCCAGTCTTCTGAACAAGAAAAAGAAGTGGAACTCTCAGTTCCTCCAGCACAATGTCTACCTGGATGCTGCCATGCTCCCACCTTTAATAATAGACTAAAACTCTGAAGCTATAAGGCAACCCCAATTAAATGTTGTACTTTATAAGAGTTACCTTGGTCATGGCACCTGTTCACATCAGTAAAACTCTAGCTAAGACATCATTATTTGAATACAGATTTAATATGCTCAAATGGAAACTTGGGATCTAGCCAGAAAGAGAACTCAGGAAGTGGCAATGGTCCTCTTCTAGCTGGGGTAAATTTTTGAAATGTTAAATAAGTAAAGCTTACAGAGTATGTATTAGTAGAATTAGTGAAATGAAGGGTGATTTCTGTGTTTCTAAGTTGGTAGATGAAGAGAAGTATAGTTCGATGAGAAGCAATATACACATGAAAAAGAATCTTCCGATGATAAATAGTAAAGTGATACTGAAAATTATATTCACATGTACAGAAAATATGAGAACATACAAAGCTGTGTCACAGCTGAAATTCAAATGCATTGTTTAAATATAAATATTTTAATACCCAGATTTTGATAAACCATCAAGAGCAAGTATAAAGAGAGTGAAGAAAAGTTCATTCTTATAAGAATTTAAAGAATGGTAAGAGTGAAATTTTATGCATCTTTTTTCATTAATCATTGTTACATGAATTTATCATATTATATACATACATATTCCAAAATATGACCTGAGTGACCATTTAGTAGTAGATAACCAATTGGCATGCTCTTCCCAGGGGAAGACTACTTCTCCAACTCTCATCATTCCTTAGTTGCCTGGAGTTCTCCCTGTAGGATTGAGGTCTTCTGGCCTTTCATGGTGGACTTTGACATGTCTGTTGATGTCATCCGTATTCAGCTCCTGTTTATGGTAGTCACAGTGGTGACTTTATTGGTGACTGGAAACTTGAACTGAAGTGATGCTACTGAGTCGGTGAGGTTACTGCCAGACTACAGTGGAACACAGAATAAAGGAGAGAAGGCACAGGGCAGTTGTGACTGTATATAAATAGTTTCAGCAAGTGCTGTAGCAAAAATGGTTAAAGGAAACGGCCATGGAAAGAACAAAGTATAGAAGATGGTCATTTTAATGAGGGAAAATTTATAACCAGTTTGTCTCTAGGGGAGACTGTGAGGGTAGAATTAAAGATTTTAATGAAGTGGGTAAATAAGCACAGTGATAGTAATAAGAAAAACTGTTGTTGTGGCCTCAATGGCCCCTTGCTTAGCAAATGCTGCTTTTTCAGAAGTAAAGCATGGATGACTCTTAAAATTTAAAAATATTGATTGTTCATAGTCTAACTCAAGAGCTTTCTACATTAATTTTTGTTTTTTTTCCTCAGTTGTGACCACTATGGATAATTAATATAAACAGGCCAGTGATACTCTTGACTTTTCAAGGTAATTAACACAGCAGGGAATGTGTTCTGGGGCAGACAGTTCTAAGGAGAGTGGGTGGAATCTTAATGTGAGTCTAAGAACTATTAAGAAAGTTAGTAATTCTAGACTGTCTATATCTCTCACATCATTAAAGTCTCAAAGATATTTTTAAAAGGCCAACAACCTGGAGAAAATCTCTTACTCTTTTTGGTTTCATTGCAAGCCTGGGCTTTCATTATTATTTTTCTTTTGTCTGACAGTGATACTAAGACGTATTTCTAAAATCATCTAAAACCCAAGCTAATTGCTTACCTTATATAACTTTCCAAGGCATTATTTAAACAACAATGACCTTCAGAGTAGATATGTTCTAAGCATTAATAAATAGTTTGAAAGCATCAATGTTCTCTGGTGAAGCTAGGGGCCTTTAATGGTACCTGCTATTAATGGCCAGAAAATGTCTACCTGAGAGGTCATTAATGTGATTATAAATTGTAACAATGTAAATTAAAAAGCAAGATGTTCAAAAGCTACAACTTGAACATTAAGTTGTCATGGATACAGTATTTTTCTAGGCACAACCATTCAGATCACTGAGAGACGAAAAGAATTTTCAATTCTTATAATTCCATTTAGGATTCTAGTTGTTGTGTGGATACATAGACAATGATCTATGAAAACTCTCAATTCCTCCATTGCTTCTTTGGGTTCGTAAGACCATATGAGCTCACTCTTCTTAGTTTTTAGGACCATAGATACAAAATATAGACTGAATTACTATAATGCCCTCCGACATTTAAGAATAAAGTTATAGATATCATTAAGTGATATGAGTACATTTTTAGAACCTATTACATATAGAATTTTTCAAGTACCATACCAAAACCCAAAGCAATAATAATCCAAATTACTAATATAAAATGTCAATTTCTTCATAAAGACATATGACAAAGATAACCATTTTATATATCATAATCAGAATGTCTTACTTTTACAAAATATAGAAAAATACTATGTTTATGTCTAATACTGAAATGTCCTGTGAAACATATGAAGTGAAGTCTGGAATCACTTTTTCTTCTTATTATTATTTATTTTACATCCTGATCACTTTCAGCCCCCCACATAGTCCCTCCATCCCTTCCCATCTGCCCCTCTGAGAGAATGAGGCTCCCCCTAGATATGTGTACCCCACCCCCAGCACATCAAGGCTAAGTGCCTCTTCTCCTACTGAGGCCAGACAAGACAGCTGAGTTAGGGATTTAACATACAGGCAGCAGCATTAGGGATAGCCCCTGCTCCAGTTGTTCTGGATCCACAGGAAGGCCAAGCTGCATATCTGCTGCATATGTGCACGGAGAACTAGGTCTAACTCATGTTTGCTGTTTGGTTGGTGGTTCAAACTCTGAGAATCCCCAAGGATTCGGGTTAATTGATGTTCTTGGTCTTCCTATGGAGTTCTTATCCCCTTGGGAGCCTTTAATCCTTCCCCCCACCCCCGTATCTTTCATAAGAGTCCCCAAGCTCTATCCAGTGTTTGGCTATGGGTCTCTGCAGTTGTCTGAGTCAGTTGGTGGGTGGAGCCACTCAGAAACAGCCATTCTAGGCTCCTGTTTGCAAGGGTAAGGGAGTATCCTTAGTACTATCAGGAATTAGTGCTTGCCTGTGAAATGGGTCTCTAGCTGGGTTGGTTATGTTAATACAAAGTATTTACAGTTTGAACAGCCAAGCAATATCCAGCCCAACTGGGATTACTTTGTATTAACTTCTCCTGTAGCATTCTTTCATGAGTCTTGTATGTCTTGGACAAAGGAAGACAGAAGGTTGTCCAGCATAATCACCTTCATTGAGGATGAGGGAATCAAAACTCCAGTGTTGTAAATCTATAAAATATGAACTACCCTAGAAAAGGAGGTAATGTAATTGCTATTTTAAATAAAAAGTTTGTGTGTTGGAAAGTATTAGCTGCTAAAACCATGTATCTTCTAATCTTTTAACTAGCATGAGAAAAATCACTGACCAAACATACATTTTTTTTGTCAGGTCTCTCTTACAGCTGGGTATTTTTCTGATTTTGAGTTTTAACTGCAAAGAATATATTCAGTATTTCTCCTAATTTTATTGTTATGACAGTGTAACTCCTTATATGAAAGGGTATAAGAAGAACAATTATATTAAGTAGCTAATGACTACTTACTCTTTGTTTATAATTGCTCATCCATTGTTTTCCTTGGCTATTCAGACCTCATGTGGATGACATCTCAAAGAACATTAACAGCAAAGGTATGAGTATATAATGCAATTTAATTTGTGCACTCACAAAAATCTTGTTGAAAGATTGACTTGGATGTATTTCTATACAGCATTTTCAAATCATAATTTTTTAACTACTCAAGTATAAAGATAAGAAACCAGAAACCTAAGTTTATTCATTGTCATTGGAAAAGGTCCATGTTCACAGACAAGTGAGGAAAAGAATTTATTTGGAAATGTAGTCAGTCACAAATATGGAGTTGTTTGCTTTTGCCCAACACTTTCTGCTGTTACCCTCAGGTCATTGATGCTCTGGGTTCTGTCAACCTAAAGATAAGTTCTGCTTACAAAGGCTCATGGTTTGTATTCTTTTAGTTCTTTTTCACTGGAATAATTAACTTTGAAATTAATTATTAGAACACAAAAGACATCTTTTTTTTTTTTTTTTTTACAGAACATGAGAAGATAATGAAAAGCTTCTTTTCTCAGGATGAATAGAAATGACATTGGTTGGAGAATGGGTACTGATAGATTTCGTGGTGTCGGTAAGTAGAGTATTCTGTAAGAAAGCTAGTGGCAGTTTACTAATATATTATCTCACTCTGTGACTACCAAAACCAGGACTTTAGTGACTTTACATAGGACAACGCTGAGCAGACAAAACTAGAAGGCTTGACTTTTTCCCCTGAATGTGTGACAAATATCACTCACATCCATGCAATGTTTTTACTAGTATTAATTTATCATGTAATTTGGAATCTATCTATCTATCTATCTATCTATCTATCTATCTATCTATCATTTATCTGTCTATCTGTCTGTCTATCTATCTGTCTATCTATCTATCTATCTACCTATCTGTCATCTATCTATCTATCTATCTATCTATCTATCTATCATCTGTATACATTCAACCATATTGATACTGATTTTTTACTTCATGGTAAAAACCAACCTTGTTTGGAAAGCATTTCTACTTTGAATATACTTGATAGTCATCTTAAGTAAATAAATTCAGTGATTGTAAATAATCATAAACTTTTAACCACAGAGGCCAAGTTCTCAGACTTCTGTCAGCAGTGCATATTCAGCTGCTATGGAGATTCATGAGATTAGCAGATCTGCCCAGCCTGTCAGAAGGGGAAGGGGTATTCAGACATATGAAAAAAATCTCGGGAAAAATAAAACTTAACAGATTAAAGGTTTAAGTTCCCTAACAACAGAAACAACAGAATCCTCGTGTTTCTAAGGGAAGTATTTCTATCCCAACCAAGCTGCTACTCTTTTTACCTTTCCAGCCTGGTTCTAATCATATGGAACCTGGACAAAAAAATTATGTAATTTTTCTTGAATTTAGACTTTGAGAAAAATTATTATCTTGTACCTTCTAAGTTTTACATTCCAATCTAATTCATTATCTAGTCCACCAACTATGTTCAGATGGGAAGTAACAACCACAGCACCAGGATCAAAAGAATATTATTTTTTACCCACAAATTCATCAGACTTAAAAGTAAAATCTTACACAAAATTATCCTTTGAACATGGTGTTCTTTATGTATTTTGGATTAGTGTAGAAAACTAGAGCTGGTTCCTGGTGATATAAGATAGTTACTTTTGATCACTGCTTCTTAAATTGCAATGACATTTTGTAAAGTTCTAATGCCAAGGACACTCACTTTTGACTGATAGAATCTGTCTGAAGAAGCTCCATGTAGGACATCAGTAGGAGGAAACACACAGGGGCAAGTTATTGCAGAGGGGGAAAACAACGCCTCTGCAGCCTCAGGATCTAGGTTTACAACCAGCTGAGCTCATTGCTTTAAGGTGGTTGAGGTCAGTCCATGTCTGTTTTCCACACATTCAAAACCATACCACTACTCAGCATAATTGACAAGTTACTTCTCCAAGGGGACTGTGCACTAAAATAGATTTTGACTGATATTTTGCAAAAGCAATCTCCAAACACTCACACAATTCTTATAGTTTTAGGGTGCTGACGGTATTATAAAGTCTGAATTTGTTTCAACTCTGACATGGCTTCTAAAAACTTTGCACAGCACAAAAACAGACCCAATAAAATTCTCTAGGTCATGAGCCTGGTATTGCAGTTACTGGTTTGTGGGCACTGTAAGACACCTGAAAGCTCTTGTGTTTGGAATCCTCAAGAAGATCATTATGAGATACAAAGGTTTTTGTTTGTTTGGATTTGATTTGATTTGATTTTGTTTTAATTCTATTTGGTTTGTGGTCTCATTTGTCAGAACTTTATTAGAAAAAAGTATACTATTAGTAACATGCTGAAAGAAAATAATTATAATGAGTTATGATACCTTAAAATTATGGTTCAGAAGAATGAATAATATTATAAAATTCCTATCGATAGGAAGAATACAGGTATGTAATTTTGGAATATTATGACCAAGTCATATGACTAGCTTTATAAATTGTGTTTTTTTAAATACAATTTCCACAATGGCGCTTTGAGAGCAGGTACTGTATGTCCAGTACAACAAACATGATATACTATTTTTAAGGAAAGGTTTTATTTATTGATATTCTACTTATTTTTTTTATCATTTTTTATCATTTTGTCTCATGTACTAAAATGGTCTAAGGTTTGTATCTTCTTTCTTGAAAGCTGCTCCTCTCACTCAATTCTCCTCTTTGTCATCATGCTCAAAGAGCTTAATAAGCAGAATTAGCTTGAGTAGCAGTCGTACAGAAGGACCCTTGCTGCCCTTAGAACATGACATGCTATGTAATGTTGTTGCTTAGCAGAAGTCTCTCAAATTTAGCACTATTATTATTCTAGGATAGCCAGCTTTGTTTGGGGGAGCAGTTATGTGCATTGTGGAAAGTTACTAGCATACTTGGTCTTTACAAACTAGATGCCAATGAAGCAACCACTTACTTTCATTTTGACAACCACAAATGTCTAGAAATTAATGAGAGTTCCTTGGAGACAAGATTTCTCCTAGCTGAAATCCAAGATGGGAGATGATATGCAAGGATGGTGTCCTAAAGTATTTAGGGATTAAACTGAAGAAAACTGGGCAGTGGATAGGTTATGTCGAGGGCTCCTCATTTCAATGGCAAGTAATGAGCTTACATATGACCGAATGTTTCAGAAAACAAAACCTGACATTTTTAATGTCTTTTTTACATTTATTTATTTTCTTTTTATTAATTACTTTATTTATATATATCCCAAGTGTTGCACCCTTCCAGGCCCCCCCTCAAATGAGACCCTCCCCATCCCCCAATCCCCTTATTCTCTGAGAGGGTTGGACACCCTGGGTATGCCCCTTCCCTGGTGCATCAAGTCTCTGATAGATTAGGCACATTCTATCCCACTGAGGCCAGACAATGCAGCCCTGTTGGGGAATAGATACCACAATTAGGCTACAGCTTTAGGGAGAGCCTGCGATCAAGTTATTGGTTCTACCATGGAATATTGAGCTACACATCTGCTGTTGCATATGTGCCCTGAACCTCATTCAAGCCCATGTGTTCTTTGGTTGGTGGTTCAATCTCTGAGATCTCATAGATCTCCAGGTTAATTGGCTCTGTTGGTTCGTCTGTGGGTTTCCCATCTCTTCCAGGCCTTCAGATTTTTCTCAAACTCTTCCATAAGACCTCCTTCCCTGACCTCCATCCATTATTTGACTGTGGATATCTTCAACGGTTTCAGTCAGCCACTGGATAGAGCCTCTCAGAAAACAGTTGTGCTAGGCTCCTGTCTGCAAGCATATCCCTATGGAAGAATTGGTGGAAAAATGGAAGGAGGTGGAAGGAATGACAACCCTTTAGGAAGACCAACAGTGTCAACTACCCCCCTGCCCTGGGAGCTCCCAGAGACTAAACCACAACTAAAGGACATACATGGGTTGGTTCAAGGTCCCCCCAGCACATATGTAGCAGAGGACTGCCTTGTTTTGCCTCAGTGGGAGAAGATGTGCCTAATGCCTAAACTTATAGAGACTTTACATCCCAGGTAGAAGGAATATAGGAGGGGCACTCTCTCAGAAGTGAAGAGGAGGAGGAAAGGGGGTAAGAATTCTTGGAGGGAGGACAGGGAAGGGGTGCAACATTTAAGATGTGAATAAAAAATAACAATAATAACACTGAAAGCTAGGAGGAACATGAATAGTAGAAGAGAAGAGCTAGAAAAGAGACAATGAATGTGGATTTGATCAAAACACATTATATAAATATATGACATTCTCAAATAATTAAAAAGCTGTTTAAAGGTATGAAGAGGCAGCTAGCCTTTGGAGTCCCCAACCCTAAGTAGAGGAGCTATAGGCAATTGATGTCTGTTGGGGGATGTAGAGTAATTATTTTAGAAATGTGGCCACATTGTGTTTCCCATGCCCATATAGGCAACACTAACTGTTTTTTGTTACTAAAACTATATAAATAAATAGCAGACTTTTTTAAGAATACAAGAAGGAAATGATGAAAGAATTGCATACAGAGGCAGCAGAGAGAAAGGAGATGCTCTCAACACTTAACTGGAGCATTGGTAAAATGAAATCTATATAAATGACTCTTGCAAGAGAGTGGCTCCTAGACATAACAAAGATGCTGCTGTATTTATAAAATCTCAACAATATGATTATCTCAATAAAATCTGCATATTCTCATCAGTCATTAGGTCAATGTAAATGAATGAAATTTCACAAGACCTCACCCTAAGATGAAGAGCTACAGAAACTCAATGTCTGCTGAGAGAGGAAGAATCATTTTTTTTTTAATACAGAAGCCATCTGATAGGTTTTCCAATCACAGGTTGTTAGCCTCTAACACATGCTTGTAAGAAAAGCAATAAGTGGGCTCATAAGTCATGTGGTCATATATAGTGTCTATATACATATTTATGTATACATATGTATGAGTGTGTGTGCAGCAACAAATTTATAAAAGAAGAAACCACAAACATGAGAAGTTGAAAGATATAGCAAGAGCAAGAAAAGTAAAAATTCATAATTGTAAATTTCAAAGAGCATTTATGTAAGAAATTCACAAAAAGGCAAAAGATTTATATGATCTGAACTTCCTGAACAGAACACCAATAGTATCAGGACTAAGATCAAAAATTAATAAATGAGACCTCATAAAACTGAAAACCTATGTAAGGCAGAGGATACTGTCAATAGGACACAATGACTGCCTACAGAAGGGGAAAAGATTTTCACCAAATTCAAATCTGGCTGAGGGCTAATATACAAAATATATAAATAACTCAAGAAACTAGATATCAAAAGAACCCAACAAATAATCCAGGTAAAAATGGAGTACAAATCTAAACAGAAAATTCTTGATAGAGGATTAAGGATTGATTAAACATAAATCGCCAAGAAACAAAAAGTATTCAGCATTCTCAGCCATTGGGGAAATAAGAATCAAAACTACATTAAGATTTCATAGTACAACTGCCAGATTGGCTAAGATCAATAATACAAATGACAGCTCATTCTAGCCAGGATGTGGAGCAAGGCAAACACTTCTCCTCTGATGATGTGAGTGAAAACTAGCATGGTCACTGTGAAAATCAACATGGCAGTCTCTCAGAAAACTGGGAATCAATCTACCTCAAGACCCAGCTATATCATTCATACACGCAAAGGAAGCTCCATCCTACCACAAGGACACTTGCTCATCTATGTTCATAGCAGCTTTGTTAACACTAGCTAGAAATTTCAAACAGCCCAGATGTTCCTCAACTGATAAATGCAGAAAGATGTGTTTGCATTTACTCAGTGGAGTAATATTCAGCTCTTTAAAAAAAAAATGACATCATGAAATTTGCAGGCAAATGGATGGAACTAGAAAAAAAAATTCTGAGCTAACCTAGTCCAGAAGGACAAACATGCTATGTAGTCACTTATATTAGCTGTTAATTAAATTATAATCATGCTACAATTCATAGAACCAAAAAGTCTAAGTAACGAAGAGTGCTTTAAGGGGGACACATGGATCTCCTAGGGAAGGGGAAAAACAATAGATTTTGTGAGTGGACTGGGGCAGATGGAAATAGGAACAGGAGGGATCTGGGGAGCAGGGGGAGCAGTACTAAGGGATAGCATATGGGGAGAGATGTCTAAAACTGGAGGATTCTGGGAGGCGGTAGAGCTCAATGTGGAAATCTAGTGCAGTAGAAAATTCAAGGGTTCTATGAGGGTGACCCTATCTAGGACTCCTAGTAATGGAGCATTCAGAGCCTAAGGTGGCCATCCTCTGTAACCAGGCTTCCAGTTGTGGGACTGAGACACCAATCCAGCCACAAAAGCTTCAGTCTACAATCCCATCTACAAGAACTTGTGGAAGTGGCCAACCAAGGACTACTCTGGGTTGAGGACCAAGTAATAAGAGGGAGCCCATTTGTAACACTGATGCCATAGACATCATCTAGATAAGACTTATAGGGGTTCATAGAGACTGAAGCAGCTACCAGGGAGCCTGTATGGACCCAAGCTTGGTCCTCTGTATGTTTTATAATTGTTAGTCTGGTGCTTTGGGATACTCCTAACAGCGGGAATGGTGGTGTCTCTGACTCTTTCATCTATTCTTGATACCTGTTTCTTCTCATTGGGTTTCCTTGCCTAACCTTGATATTTGGGTTTGTGCCTAGTATTATTGTATCTTGTTATTCCATGTTTGGTTAATATCATGGGCTCTATGGAAGGGAAACAGAGTAATGGTGGATCTTCAGGAGAGAAAGGGGGATGGAAGCAATATTGGGGTGGATACAAAAGGGTTGGATGAAGGGAAGCTGTGGTTTGGATGTATTAAAAACAAAAAAAAATGTATTAACTAAAAAAATACAAAAATAAATAAATTAAATCAAAAGTTCCACATATGACCCAGATAATAATTTTTGGATATTTACCCAAAGGTCCCAAGTAACAATATCACAAAGAGATTTCCCTATTAATATTTACTGGCATACTTGACACAATTACTAAGAAGTGAAGTGTCAAAAGATCAGCTTTGACACTACAGGATAAACTGAGTCAGGCAGTGAGGTGTGGCATTGGGGATCTGTGTCAGTGCTAAAAATAGCTGATGGGGATCAGCACTATAAGGGGCTGACAGTCTGTCTGGATAGCTACTATCTATGGTAGCCAGTGATTAAAGAAAAGAAACAAGAAAGGAACAAATACACACACACACACACACACACACACATACACACACACACACACAGTGTGGTAGAAACAAAGACAGGCTGCAGCATTTTATTTTTTCTCCTAATACTTTTTATACCCCCTAAGACAGAGATTTTCTATGTAAGAAAATTACCTCATAACCAAAAGGTACTCATTTTCTAAAAACAATCACCATAACAACATGTTCTTCCAAAACAGATTAAAATAATTACAAAGAGGAAATTACAACAGTATTATTGATTATGTATTCCTTTTTTGAAACTTATATCTAACTGAACATTTCTCATCTTTCTGTCCACAAGCTCACTGTACCCTCAAAGCAAAAATTCTCTTCTTGTAGATTAAAGAAGTTGAAGCAGACCAATATACAGTAGCAATTTTCTCCTGTTTGGTTGATGACCATCTGTACTCGGAAAGGAAAAAGTTGTCTGTCTTACATGTTATTTTTGAAGTCTTGGCTGGCTAAACTGGCTAATAATATGTTCTTATACTCAGAATAGACTGTTTATTCTTAGTTTATAACCTTTTCAATCAATGGTGTACACCAAAACACTGTTACTCCATTTCTAGAACACAAGACCAGTGAACTAAGGCCCAACCTAAGAGTGAATATTTTCTTTGATCATTAACTTGTTCAAAGTCTAATTTTTTTCTTTTCTACTACAATTACCTCCTTGTAATACATGAAGACACGTGTATTCTCTGTCTTCTCTGTCTTCTCTAACACATGAATCTCTTGCCATTCTATGAGAAAGGGGCACATTCTAGTCTTCATTCTAACTTGAAACTTTCTATCAGCTACCCTAACTTCCCCCAATGTTTGAAATCAAGTTAGCTTCCTAAAACTACCTACATCACATCAGGAAATCTATAAAATCATTAGTTCATCTAAATAGCATTTTCTTAAGGATTTTCATCCTTATGTTGATCTGCAGGAACTTGCCTAACAGAGGGGGTTATCACCTAGGAAGTAATCACACCAGGTTATAGGCAGTGAGGGTTTCCCACTCTCACCAAGCCAAAACAATGAGCAATATGGCAATGACAAACATGAAAAAGCACATTCATAGCAAGAAGGAATCCTAGAAGAAGTCTCTGAAGCCATGCTGTTCCAGAGTGTACCCATTATAGCTGAGCAAAAAAGTGTGTTGTCTCAAGGGAGCTCACTTGCCCACTGTAGCTCTTCCTGCATGGTGCCCTCCAGTGAAGTACGCCTAGACATCCAATGATAGAGATGTGGATAAAGAATATATGTTGTAGACACTCAATAGAATTTTCTTCAACCGTAATAATTGTGGAAAAAATGGGTGCAACTGGTGAAAGCCATATTAAGTAAATTAAAACAGTGTCAGAAGGCATGTCTATTTTCTTCTACATGTCATCTCTAGATTTTATGCAGATACATGTATTTTGATCATATATTCACCCGTTACATGTTTTGTCCCCATTCCACTTCTAGTAATTTTCTTTTTACACACTAGTCTTCAACTTTCATGGCTTCCTGATTTGGTGAGAAGATGAGTTTCATTAAAATATCTATAGAAGCATGAGTGAGACATTATATACAGTAGTATGGGCAACATATCAATGACTATATCACAAATGACATTGGCTCTCTCTGACCAATGATAAACTACCAACAGATGCCTAGGAGAGGCAAGACCTCATAATCTTTCCTTCTCTATATGTTGACAGGTCTTTGGGCCCAAACCTGTGCATGCAGTTACAGCTGCTGAGAATTCAAGAGTGCAATGGCAGTATCATGCCAGGAAGCACTCCATACACTCTGTTCTTTGTTCTTGTCCTTATACTCTTTCTGCTCTATCTTCTCTGATGATACTTGATCCTTGAAGGCAGCATGTAGCCTTCACTGAACACTCATTTTTACTTATTTTAGACATAATAACCATTTATGAGTCTTTGCAGTAACTGTCTCACACAAACAAAGGTCCTCTGACTAAAGCAGAGAGCAACACCAGTCTATGTAATAAATATAAATATTGAAAAACCAAGAATACATTTACTTATTTAGAAAATAATCTGACTGATTTATTATATACATTTGACAATAGAACAGCTGTAGCCTCTGCACTGGGACCTATGGTACTATAGTACCAGACAGGAATTCTCTCCTGAGGAGCATACCTGCAATTGAATCAGAAATAAAGTTGATTATCTTCATAAAAAAAATTATACTGCCATTTTAATTTACTGCATAATAATCATTTATAATTTTCTATATCAACCAAATAGAAACAAAGAGAACAATACAAAGAATCAACAAAAGCAAAATCTGGATATTGAGACAATCAACAGGATAGATAAACCCCTAGCTAAACTAACTAAAACACTCAGAGACACTATACAAATTAACAAAATAAGAAATGTAAAGGAGGTATAACAACAGAAACTGAGGAAATTTTTAAATAATCATCCAATCCTTCTATAAAAGCCTATACTCTACAAAACTAGAAAATATAAATGAATTGTATGATTTTCTAGATAGATACTACATACCAAAGTTAAATCAAGAGCAGGTAAACTACCTAAACAGGTCCATATCCCCTAAAAAAATAGAAGTCATTGAATCCTTCCCCAAACAAAAAAAAGCCCAGGCTTTAGTGCAGAATTCTACCAGACCTTCAAAAAAGAGCTAATACCAGCACTCTTTAAACTATTTCATAAAATAGATACAGAAGGAACACTTCATTTTATGAAGCCAGAATTACTCTGATACCTATACCACACAAGTACCAATTAAAGACACAGAAGTAAAACCACACACTCCCAGACATTTGATCTTTGACAAAGAAGCCAAAAATATACAATGGAAAAAAGAAAGCATCTTTAATAAATGATGCTGGTCTAATTGACCACTAGTATGTACAAAATTGAAAGTACATCCGTATTTGTCACCTTGCACAAAGCTCAAGTCCAAGTGGATCAAGGACCTCCATATAAAACCAGACACACTGAACCTAATAGAAGAGAAAGTTGGAAAGAGCTTCAATCTCAGGGACACCGGGGGTGAGGAGGTGCAGTGGTGGTGACGGATTTTGTAAACAGAACTTGAATATCTCAGACTCTAACAATTGATAAATGGAACCTCATGAAATGGAAAAGGTTCTGTAAGGCAACAGACACAGCCAGTAGGACAAATTGACAACCTACATATTGGGGAAAACAACCTTCACTAACCCCACATTCCATAGAGGGGTGATACCCGAAACATATAAAGAACTCAAGAAGCTTAACTCCAAAAACCAAACAACCCAATAAAAAAACAGGGTATAGAACTAAATAGAGAATTCACAACAGAGGAATCTCCAGTGACCAAGAAACACTTAAAGAAATGTTCAAATGCTTAGTCATCAGGGAAATGCAAATCAAAATGACCCTGAGATTTTTGTCTTAAACCAAACAGAATGGCTAAAATCAAAACCTCTGGTGACAGCACATGTTGGCAAGGATGTGGAGACAAAGGAACAGTCTTCCATTGCTGGTGGGGTTACAAACTGGTACATCTACCCTGGAAATCATTCGGGAGGGTCCTTAGAAAATTGAAAATAGATCTACCTGAAGCAATATTACTCTTGGTCATATACCCAAGAAATGCCCGACCCTGCCACAGGGCATGTGCTCCACTATGTTTATAGCAACCTTATTTGTGGTAGCCAGAAGCTAGAAACAACCCAGCTATCCCACAATAGAAGAATGGATACAGAAAATGTGGTTCATTTACACAATGAAATACTACTTTGCTATTAAGAATGAGGATATGATAAGTTTTACAGGCAAATGGATGGAACTAGAAAATATCCTGAGTGAGGTCCCAAAGGACATACATGGTATCTACTCACTAATAAGTGGATATTAGCCAAAAAACACAAAATACTCAGGATACAATCCACAGAACTCAAGAAGATTAAAAAGCTGAAGGGCCCAAGTAAGGATGCCTCAATCCCATTTGGGAGGGAGAAGAGAGCAATCGTGGGGGGGGGGGGGGAGAGGGACCTTGGCAGGGGAAAAGAGAAACATGACCAAGTATTCAGGGTGGGGGAAAGTGGAGCACTGAGGGCCAGCAGAACGATTGGAAACAGACAACCCCAGGAGGTAGGAGATGGGAGGACCCTATACCAGAGTCCTGGGAGGTGAGAGACTCTCAGGACTCAAAAGGAGGGACCTTAAATAAAATGCCCATCAGTGAGGAGAGGGAACTTGTAGAGTCCACCTCCAGTAGAAAGACAGAGCATCAGGTAAAAGGATGGGGCTGTTATATCACAGTCAAAAACTCTGACCAGAATGTTCCTGTCTAAAGCAACTTCAGTGACAAAATTGGAGAAGAACCTGAGGGAAAAGAAGTTTAGTGACCAGCCCAAATTAGGATCCAGCTCAAGGAGAGAGACTCCAAGGCCTGACAATATTACTGATGCTATGTTGTGGTTACAGACAGGAGCCTAGTATGTCTGCCCTTTGAAAGGCCCAACAAGCAGCTGATTGAGACAGATGCAGATACTTACATCCATCCAATGGACAGAAGCAGGGGGCTCCCGTGGTTGAATTAGGGAAAGGCTGGAAGAAGTTGAGATTAACCCTATAGGAAGACCAGCAGTCTCAACTAACCTGCGCAGATGAGATCTCTCAGACACTGAGCCAAAAACTAGGCAGCATATAGCTGAAATGAGGTTCCTGGCAGTTATACAGCAGAGGACGGCATGGTCTGGCCTCAGTGAGAGATGATGCACCTAACGCTCAAGAGACTTAGGGCCCTAGGGTGTGGGGAAGTCTCAGGGGGTGGGGAGAGACATCCTCTTGGAAACAGAGGTTGGTGGGGGAAGGAGGAATGGGATGAGGAAAAGTTGGATGGCAGAAAGGGAGGGGGATAAAGACTGGACTGTGAAAAAGATTTAATAATAATAACAATAATATTCTATAAAATAGATTGAAAGAAAATGTTTTTAAAAAAAGCTTTACTTTTAGGTGCTATTTACTCTTTATGTAAGTGGCAGGTATTTTTTCTAAGTTTGTTCATAGTTTATAGGAATAAATGAATGAATTTGAATCTATTAACCCAGATAGAGCCTGTTATAATGATTTACTAGTGGTTCATGAGTTTCTATACATAGAGGAATATAATTTCTTTTATATTTTCTTTTTTTATTTTGTTCTTGACTTAGTTAGCTAAGAATAGAAATTATTTTAACAAGAAAACATGTTATTCATAATTTCAAAGAAAAAATCCTCAAACATTTAATATATATTACGAATCATAAGTGATTTTTGTTTTGGAATAATTTGAAGGCAACATAAACTGCACTATAGGATAAATTTAATGTAGTTAAATCAGCCAGTAAAAATGAGTAGTAAAATATGAACATTTAGGTTGGTGCTTACTATATTATATGAAGACTAAAATGTATATAAAATAAAATATAGTGTCAGACATGTTAAGTTTGAGATGCACCTTAGATATGGAAATAGCCTTTAGTTATTTGAGTGTGTATATAATAAAGTATAAACAGAACCAATAGGATATCTATAGACATTTAATATGTATTGTCAGGCTGTAGAAGGGTATACTGGTTCTTGGGTTGTGGGTGTTCGGCCATGACCCCAGAACCCAGGCTCATGACAGGAGGTCTAATCTCCATTCAACCTGGACTCTTCAGTCACTTAGGGCACAGGTGGAGAGTGTGATTAACAGGCCTCAGGCCCTAGAGAGATTTACATACTAATGTACCTGAAGTCCAGAGGGTGGAGTCAATTAAGCATTCCTTCCCAGCCCCTCCCCCCAACTCAGGTCTGCCTTGGGTTTTAGGGGGAGCATCCAGATCCATCCACCATCCACCATGCCAATAAACTGTTTTGGGCCGGGCAGTGGTGGCGCACGCCTTTAATCCCAGCACTTGGGAGGCATAGACAGGCGGATTTCTGAGTTCCAGGCCAGCCTGGTCTACAGAGTGAGTTCCAGGACAGCCAGGACACAGAGAAACCCTGTCTCGAAAAACAAAAAAACAAAACAAAACAAAACAAAAACCCAAAAACAAAAAACAAGAAAACAAGACAAACAAACAAACAAACAAACAAAAAAACCGTTTTGGAAACCCAAAGACTTTCTCTTTCTGTTTGGGGCCCGTGCCATGAGGAACCATGGAGCCACAGCAGCTGGGCCTAACTTCCAGCCTGGAGGAACCCGGGGCATTCCCAGCCAACTACCCACAGCCTGGCGTGAGGAACCCTGCGGTTCTCCAGGAGCATTACCTACAATGTATTATAAAATCTGTCTTATCTAATTATAGAAAAAATGAAGTTTCTTGGTATACCATGAGTAAATTAAAGAACCAGGAAAGTTGGTCATTAAATCAATCTGAATTGGAAGGCCTAAAAAGAGAAGAGCTATTGATATTACCTGGCGTTTAAAGATGAAAGTCTGAGAAGCAGTCAGGGATTGCAGGTCGAGTGGGAGTATTGACACAGATGTAGGAATCTTGATGTTTGACAGCAAACAAAGATAGTCCTAAATTAAGGAGAGAATTTATTTTTTCTACATTTTTATTTGAACTTATATTTAAATAAATTAAATAATACTGAATGCCATGAAGGAAGAGCTGCAGTGGGCAAGTGAGCGTCCTAGAGACAGCCCACTATTTTGCTTGGGTGCCATGGATGTACTCTGGACAGGCATGGGCCTAGGGGCTTCATCCTAGGACAACTTCTTGCTAGTGATGTTTGACATTGCTATATTCCTCATATGTCTGACATAGTATGACTGGGAAT
Source organism: Arvicanthis niloticus (assembly GCF_011762505.2). NCBI lineage: Eukaryota > Metazoa > Chordata > Mammalia > Rodentia > Muridae > Arvicanthis > Arvicanthis niloticus. The sequence continues at coordinate 60,048,332 of NC_047662.1, forward strand.
GAAGAAACCATCACTGCCTACATCCTGGTGTGATTCCTTCCAGGGTGACAACCCACTCTGTGGGGCAAGTTTCCTGCAGATCAACATGAAGATGAATGTTCTTGAGATAATGCTGTTTAGATTAATCAATGAATCCCTGATTTAATTTAAATTAATAAAATTATGCAAATGTTGTGGCCCAACCTACCCTATGCTTGGGGGCCAAAATGTCACGGACCGTTCTGTCAATGTTGGAACCTGCACTGCCAAAAGCCTTGAGAGCTAAATTGTTAGAGCCTGCACTGCCCCAAGCTGCTCCAGTCTGTGGGTCAGGGTTCAGCAAGAGAGAGAGTGAGGACAAACTTGAGGAATGGAGACCAGACAGAGTGTGATTCAATCCCATTTATTCTTCAGTCTCTCTTTCTAGTCCAAGTCCCAAGTCTTGAGTTCCTAGTCCCTAGTTCCTAGTCCCTAGTGCCTCCAAGTTCCAAGTTCCAAGTTCTAGTCTCATCCAAGTACGAGTGTCTAATTCCTAGTTCCTGTCTCAAGTCTCAAGTGCCTACTCCAAGTGACTAATAATAATTTCTTCTGTCTGCCTCTTGCCTTTTATATGTCTCACTTCTAAGCCACACCTTTAAGTCATGCCCTTAGATCTTGTCTCTAAGTCTGATCTCTAAGTCTCGACCTTAAGTCACACACCTTTAACTCTCACACACCCAAGGGAAAATCCTGGGTATTTAAAACAAGATGTTATCAGAGCGTGCTCAGCTGTTGTAGGCTATTGTAATCAAGTCTCTTGTCAGGGTATATGGCTCAAGATGGCTCCACGGATGATAGCCGCCTTCTGTCAGCTCCCCACAATCTCTGGTTTGATTTAAGTAGTTTTGGGAAGTTAGTTTGATTTAAAATTTTTTGGAAAGTTACAGGTAGTTGATACAAAGTTTCAAGTTAAAATCAAAAAGAGAATTCATCCTTTCCTCCTAAAAGAGCAAGAGTAGGAGTAGAAGTAAGGTGAGCTTTCAAACATTACAAGCACATAATTGTAGTGGCAAAAAAAATTGGAACAAATTAATGATCAAAGCAAATGTTTATTCTAAATTGGGTCTGAGTTCCTGGATCTTATGATCTAGGGATGTGGTCACTGGCACAAGTTTCAGTGTACATAATGAAAAGACAGGGTTATAAATAAAGTACCAGAAGCCATGTAGGAAAGGTTAAAGGCAAATAAGAATATTTTCTGGAAATGGACCACCATTTTGCATGGCTGTGATGGATGAGCTCTAAGAATTTAAGGTCCTTAGAGACTTTATTCTAGGATTGTTTTTTTTGTTGTTGTTTGGTTTTTTGCTATTGATATACCTTTCCTGTCACTATAACATAATCTAATGATTCTTAGACATTAGCCCATCATATCAGGCAGATTTTCTGCAAGTTAACATAAAGATATACTCTCATGTAGTATTGCTGGGTAGAAATATTGATGAGCTCATAATTCCTGATAACCCTCTATAGAATTAAAGTTGCAAATAGAGCTCTGTAAACCATCATGTGTCATGGGCTAATTCAACTAGGATAAGGAAGCTGGCTTGGGACAAATTCACAATCAGTAAAAAGTTTTCTCCTATATTAGCTCTGAGACCACTATCTGGTAACTAAAGGTCATAAACTTGGAGTGGAAAATTTATTGTAGGTGCAAAGACAAAAAATAAAATATCAATTAGTGTACTTGCTAGTTTTGTGTCAACTTGACACAAGCTGGAGTTATCACAGAGAAAGGATCTTCAGTTGAGAAAATGCCTACATGAACTTCAGCTGTAAGGCATTTTCTCAATTAGGGATCAAGGGGGAAGGGCCCCTTGTGGGTGCTACCATCCCTGGGTTGGTAGTCTTGGGTTCTACAAGAAAGCCAGCTAATGGCAGGAATATGACACTGGCCAAGGACATGAAGGTAGGATGCAGGCAGGAATCTGACATTAAAATAGAACAAAGAAGTGATTCCAGGTAGAAATCTAAATCATAGGCTAGAACAAAGAAGTAATTTCAGGCAGGAATCTAAATATTAGGCTAGAACAAAGAAGTAATTTCAGACAGAAATCTAAATGTTAGGCTAGAACAAGAATGTAGGCTTCAGACATGAAAATGACTTTGGGCTAGGACAGGGAAGTAGGCTCAGATATTTTGGTCATCCTCATAAGCCCTTAGAAACAGTGATCACAGGAGTGTTTGTAGGTAAAAAAAAAAACTGGCTGGCAACTGCAGGGTTCCTCTCGCCAGGCTGTGTGTAGTCAGCTGGGAATGCCCTGGGTTCCTCCAACAAAAAGCTAGACCTGGCTGCTCATTAAAGGCCTGTCCACGGTTCCTCATGGCACAGCCCCAACACACGAGGAAGTCCTTGGGTTTCCAAAACCAGTTTATTGGCGTGATGGATGGTGGATGGATCTGGATGTGTGCCCCCCCCCCCAAAAGCCCAGGGCAGACCTGAGTTAAATAGGGAGGGGAAGAGGGGGGAAGGGCTGGAGAGGAATGCTTCCACCTGTGTACTGACTGAAGGGAGCAGGTTGAATGGAGATTAGACCTGGTGACAGGAGCCTGGGTTCTGGGGGCATGGCCAAACCCACAACCCAAGAACCAGGATACCCTTCCATGGCCCGACAAGTGTTCACAGAATTGTGTTTAATGCCTTGCTTGTTCTTTGACTATTTGTGTTTATTGTTTTGCTTGTTCCTTGACTATTTGCATCTATTGTATTGCTAGACCCTCAACCTAGAACTGACCTTAATAGATGCATGTAATTAAAATGCTATAAAAGCAAAAAGGAGGAGGGGAGATGGGATAGGGAGTTCTAGGGAGGGGAAATGGGGAAAAGGCATGACATCTGAATTGTAAATAAATAAGATATCCAATAAAAAATTAAAAATAAAAGAAAGCCAGCTGAGCAAGCCACGGGAAGCAAGCCAGTAAGCAATATCCCTCCATGGCCTCTGCATCAGCTCCTACTTCCTCACATGCTTGAGTTCCAGTCCTGACTTCCTTTGTTGCTGAACAGCAATGTGGAAAGTGTAAGCTGAATAAAGCCTTTCCTCCCCAACTTGCTTCTTGGTCATGGTGTTTGTGCAGGAATAGAGACCATGAATTAGTTTATGTATACAAAACTACTAAGACACTAGGCAAATCATTTGTCTCTTGACAAAGCCATGCTAATTTGTGATATAAAAATTATTGCTTTAAACTTACAATGAATTTATGGGGCTAGTAACAAATAATGTTTAGTCAGATACTAGTCTTAATGAAAAGAAATGTAAATAAATCTGCTGTTATTCCTTATGTTTTATTGATCTTTGACTTGACTTATAGCCTTAAACTTACTATGAACTTATTGGAATGTAAAAGCATTTAGAAAATCATAGAATCAATTATCCTTGTGTGATGATTTTATCTGATAATTGTATGAGCTAAATTTTTAGAGACAGTATATATATTGAAAACAAAAAAAAATGAAGGTTGTCACAACTTACTTTTTGTTTCAGAGTGGGTGACTGTTTTCTGCAGGCATGATTTTTTTTTTTTTACTTTCATTCTCTTCTATTCTTTTCTCTTTGGGTCATGAAGAGTTAATGAGCTCCAGGAATCTCACCTGGCCATGGAGAGATCCTTGAGCAAGAGAGGAAAAATAAGTCCTAGCAATTAGGCCTTTTTATTTCATCCCCTGCTGCTGCCAGCAGGAGTTTATTACCAGAAACCAGCTGCATTAGCCACAGAATAGTAAGAAACCAGCAACATTTAGCCACACAGTAGTGAGAGAAGATTGGCATAAACTACAGAGAGTTACAAGGCCAGAGATCATCAGTCTTTGACCTTCATCTACTCACTCAGTGTTCCATCTCAGTACCAGATAAACTACCAAAGGCAGGAGCTGGTCCCTGGCAGTAAAGAGTAAATAATTTTATTATAAGAATAGAAAATAGATGACTGGCCAGTTTAGCTGAACAAGACTTCAAAATTAAATCTTGTTCTGTTTCAAAATAAGTAAGTAGATGATGATCTGTTTCTAAGTAAATACAAATTGTCATCAGGTAAGCAAAGGAAAAAACTTGCTACTATAGACTTGGCTTGCTTAAGCTTTGTTAATCAATGACAAAAGAATTATTGCTTTGGGGATACACTGAACTTGTGGAGAGAAAGACAGGTGGAAATTGTTTGTTCGGTATAAATTTCAAAAGAAGAATACATAATCAATAATCCTGTTATAATTTCTTTTTGTGTAAGTGGCTTTAATCTGTTTTTTACAAGAATATGTTTTTTGGTGATTGTTTTCGAAGAACATATAACTTTTGGCTATGAGGCAATCTTTTTCTTACATAGAAAACCCAGTCTTACATGGTATAAAAAAGCTAAGAGGAAAACTAAACTTCTTGGAGTCACTCCACTGGAGTTTGCTCTATCCACCAATATATATATATATATATATATATATATATATATATATATATATATATATTGTGTATATGCATATATACACATATATGTGTGTGTTCTATGTGTGTATGTTATATGCATATATGTGTATATGTATATATGTGTATATGTATATATGTGTATATATATATATATGTGTATGTATAAAATGGTTGGAACCTGGTTGTTAGAGCTTTGCTTCATCCATCCAATATGTCTGTCTGTCTGTCTGTCTGTCTGTCTGTCTGTGTATGTGTAAAGTTATTGGAGCTTGTCTTGTTTGATCCATTCAGTGTGTGTGTGTGTGTGTGTGTGTGTGTGTGTGTGTGTGATCCTCTCCCCCTTTTCTCTCCTCCTTTTACCTGGCCCCCAAAGAATTTAAAGAGTTCAGAGAGTTTTTTGCTAGTCACAAGGAGTGCATGACTCAATGAATAAACTTTATTTCCTCAGAGAAAAATCTAAGGAGTGATTACTCTAGTCATTGTTTGCTGTAGGTAGCAGTCTCCATTGGTTCCTATCTGAACCTGTCCCCATTAGCTCTACCAGTGCTGGTACCACTGAGGGCTGCTATCAGCACAGCCTCCAATCCCTGACACCACACTGGGCCCTTCTCAGTTAATCCTCTTGTGTCACAACTGGCCTTGAGAAGAATAATATCTTTGACAAAGGTGAAACAGCTTTACAAAGCCTAGTGATGAAAATTTTATTCCCTTCTAGAGACACTCTCATAGATGTATCCATAAATAATTCTTTATCAGCTATCTGAATGTCTCTTATCCTAGCTAAATTAAAACATAAAATTACACATCATGAGTCTACACCTTATTGACCTGACACCTGTATACATTACCTGAAGCCACACACTTAATCTCAAAGTCACCAATAAAATGTACATATACCTAATATGATATAACTATTCTCTTTGCAGTAAAACTTATTCATTTTACTCAAGGAAGTACTTGAGTTGTGTGTATGCTTCTAATGTTTAGAGTCTTGAATATCATGATTTAGTATTATCAATACTTAAAGACCAAAATAAAAAAACATTCCTTTATATTACATGTGAAGGGGATAACAGGAGAAAGAAAACATAGATATCTATTTCATATTTTGTATATATATTTACAAAAATATATGTATAATAAGGATGATTATAGCTCACATTCTATAACCTTCCATATTTGTACCTAGTTGTGTTCCTCTACAAATTTTCTAATCCTATTCTTTTTCAATTCCAGAGAGCTATTTTAAACTATGTTTGGATGAGTTGTTATAGATTTCCATTGATTTAATGGTAGGCCATGACAATTCTAAGAGAGAATCTAATAACGTTTGTTCCAGCCTTCTAAGATAGGGCTGTCTGCTACTGAAATCAAGCCTTCAAAGATCCATTCAGTATTCTTTTGCGCCAACTGCATTGAATTGGCACACCACATAGTAGGATTGGTAAATTCTATAAGCATGACACATTGCTGAACTTCTATATGTATAATATGTGATCTATGGTCAGAAGACATGATATGTCCATGGATGAGTATATTTGCCAAAACAATATGTTCAGATAAGAAAAAATTATACCTAGAGCAAGTGCCTACTGTATGGAGAATAAGATGATACCTCTTTCCTGATATAAGTGGCACACTATAACCAAACTCTCACTAGATAGCTTGTTGATAATTCCAGGAATTAGTGCTATTTCAGGGTGTACTTTCTTTTCTTTCTTTTTTTTTTTTTTTAAAGCAAAGTTGGAGTTAAATAAGAAGGGATTCAAACTAAGACTTAATTAAACAAGGTTATCAATAAAGGAGAGGTGCAGTTAAAAGATGGATACCTACATATGGATATGGACTTCTCAAAATCAGGTTGACTATTATTAGGGTGCGATATCAGGACAATAAGTAATGTCTATTTCTGATAGCCAATCTATCTATAGATGGCTTGCCATATTAAATTAAAAATAAGTCAGGCTTCAAAAGAGACATTTTTATGCTCAAACTTACAAAACAATTCTCATGGGTGTTGTTTTGCTTACTTAGTTTTAGCTGCATTTACTACATGTGAAACTTGAAAGATTTAGGGGACTAGCTGGAGGCAGAAGTCATCATGGCTTCTAGCTCTATTCTAAATCAGGAATAAGGTGACTCTTATAAAATAACTTTACAATTAGGCCTATAGATGAAGACTTGTAAGTGACCACATCCTCATCTGCTTTGATGAGCAGAAACTCCTTCATAACTTCAACACTAACATCAGAGCTGGTTTTTTCCACAACAGTGTTATCTAAGCAATGAAGTTGATTGGCATACACACAGAGGGTGATCGAATACAATTGGTTACCAAGGTAATTCTCTGCTGAACTTATTATTTGTTGAGTGTGGACTGAGAACACAATACCTCTACTTTTGTCAAGCTGAAAAATCTTTCCATAAATCTCTTTTCTTAATTTTTGTGATCAATTTTATTATCATGTTTCTTATGAGTCACAGACCATTTAGTCAAATCCAAAATAGCTAGAGCCTATGAATCAGTTTTTAATCATTGAGTTGGCCATTTCCTCCCTCAAGAGATGGGTACAACAAGATGCCTCATCTAATTCTACCACTACTGGGAAGTTTTCCTTCACCATTACTCTTAATGAACAGTCAAGAGTGAGACAGCTGATCTGTCCTTTTCTATCTGTCATATAGAGCTATCTATAAACTAGGCCTACAGATGATAATATTAAAAAAAAAATACTAGGGTTTTTCTTCCTCTGTTAATTGGATGCAGTGAATGCCATATGATGTTGTATTGGGAAGTGGAGGAAGAGTAGGCCCTGTAAGGACAGAGGATTGTGGGCATCTGGGTATCTTTTTTGTGGAGTCAAGAAATAAATTGGAATAGGTTCTACTTGCCTGTGATACTTTAAAGGCAAGGAACAGGCAAAACACAACATAGTATAAAATAACTCTGGTACAGTTAAAGTCCCACTACACTCATATCAGCTACTCTGCTTTTTCAGTTTGTTTTTCTTTCGCCTTATTCCTGATTTAGAAACAGCTAGACTAGAGCTGCATTAGCCATGATGACTTCTGCCTCCAGCTAGTCCCCTAAATCTTTCAAATTTCACATGTAGTGAACGAAACTAAAACTAAGTAAGCAAAACAACACCCATGAGAATTGTTTTGTAAGTTTGAGCATAAAAATGTCTCTTTTGAAGCCTGACCTATTTTTACAAGGGCATAACTATGTAGTCTTCATATTTAATACGGCAAGCCAACTCTGCTTCCCTACTGGAATCAGCACTTTAACACTGATGAAGCTTTAGGCTGAAAGGCAATCTCCTGCATCACTGCTCTGCCTGGATACTATTTGTGTTTTATTTACAGCTGCACTTTCTGTTTAAAATGAGTCTTTTTCTTCCAGAAAAAAAAAAAAAACCTGCTATAAAAATATAAAGATCTTACATATTTTTCTTCTATGTATTTTTTTTTTCTTTCTCTTCAGGTTTTAACTAGAAATTCATTTATTTATTTGTAGAAAATTCTTAAATTTTGTAGTAAATTCACTTCAAAAAACAGCACAAAATTCACAAAGTGAACCTTTTAAGTAGTAGGTAAAGCAGAGCTGCTATTAAAGGAAAATCCATGTTTAAAAGGAAATAATTGACTACAAATGGAATAACATTTATTTGGAATCAAGGTTATACAATAACACTGAAGTGTGTGTGTGTGTGTGTGTGTGTGTGTGTGTGTGTTCACTTCAAATTACTTAACATTAGAAATAGAACTTAGAAGCACAAACAGTATGAACCATCTTGTATCAGTACAAAATAATTTGCTTTTATTATTTTTGGTATGAATCAACCAGTCAATAATATTTATTGGTGACACACTATTCTTTTAAAGAGATGTTTACTTGTATTCTTTTATTATGTTTGTTTGTGCCTAAGTATATGTATGTACATTATAGAGGACAGATGTCAGATCTCCTGAAACTGGAGTTAAAGGTAGCTCTGAGTTTCCTAATCCATGTTTCAAGAAATAAACCTGTAAAGAATTGTCTTGGAATTTTGATGGAAATTACACTGAATCTGTAGACTGCTTGTAAGATAGTCATTTTCACTATGTTAATTCTACAGATTCGTGAGCATGGTGGCTTTTTCCATCTTCTGATACCTTCCTCAATTTCTTTCTTCATAGACCTGAAGTTCTTGTTATACAGGTCTTTCACTTGCTGGGTTAGAGTCGCACCAAGATATTTCATATCATTTGTTGCTACTATAAAGGGTGTTTTCCCCATGATTTCTGTCTCAGCCTGTTTATCATTTGTATAAAGGAGTGTTACTGATTTTTAAAGTTAATTTTGTATTTAGCCATCTTGCTGAAAGTGTTTATCAGCTGTTGGAGTTCTGTGGGAGAATTTGGGGGTTGGTTATATATACTATCATATCTACAGCAATACTTTGACTTCTTCCTTTCCAATTTGTATCCCTTTGATCTCCTTTTGTTGTCTTACTGCTCTAGCTATAACTTCAAATTTGTCTTGCCTACAAATTGTGCAGGGATACAAATGGAGCAGAGTGAGGGAACAGCCATCCAGTGACTGCCCCAAATTGAGACCCATTCCATGTGAGAGAGCCAACATTAGACCCTATTAATGATACTCTGCTATGCTTGCAGGCAGGAACCGAGCATTGTCTCCTGAGAGACTTCATCCAGCAGAGGATGGGGTGATATCCAAGGGGGGACCCCCTTTCTCTGAGGAGAAAGAGAGGTAGCAATAGGGGGAGAGAGTCATAAGGGTGGGAATGAAAAGAGAGGAGAGAGGGTGGTTGTGATTGAAATATAAAGTTAATAAAAATATTGTTTTTTAAAAAAAGAGGAAGAGAGCCATAGTTACCTGCAGCAATAGATCATTGTTTTGTATTTGTGGCACATTTTTAAAGGCAGACAGTTCTAAATGAGACATGTTGTTACAGACTTTCAAAGGAGAGAATAAAATTATGAAATAATACTAATAAAAAAAGAGACAAACCTGATTCCTCTGTAACAGCACTGAGTTCTCTTAACGTTGAACCATCCCTCCTGCTTGACATTGTTCTTAATGATGACTAACTTAAGAGAGGATATTATGATGACTGTCTTTCTGCTGTGAATGTTAAAAATAGCTTATTTGGTAATAAAACCTTAGGTATTAGATGAATCTCAAATACTTATCACAAACCACATTTTACATTATACATTTTACATTACACTTACATGAATATAACCTTATCAATTGAATGAATGTAGTGGATAAATGTATTGAGAGAAAGGAGGGATAGAAAGAAATAAAATTAAACATGGCTTTCAATAGATGAGGTGTTAATTCCTTTTGTTCTTATATCTTTAATTTGCAAAAAAAAAAAAAAAAAAAAAAACCTTAAATAGCAAGTTTTAACTTCTATTATCAGATTAAAGTAATGCATTATATGGGCTTATTCCATATAAAGCATAATTTACTCATAAAGATAGGTAACTCTAAAAGTAATGCTAAGATACAATTCACAGACCATATGAAGCTCAAGAAGAAGGAAGACCAAAGTGTGGCTGCTTCAGTGCTTCTTAGAAGGGGTAACAAAATACTCACAGGTCATATGGAGATAATGTGTGGAGCAGAGACAAAAGGAAAGGCTACTGTCCTACCTGTGATACATCCCATATACAGTCGCCAAACCTGAATGCTATTGAGGATGCCAGGAAGTGCTTGCTGATTGGAGCCTGATTTGACTGTCTCCAGAGAGGCTCTACCAGAGCCTGACAAATACAGAGGTAGATGCTCACAGCCAACCATTGGACATCGCTGGGTCCCTGATGGAGGAATTGAAGAAGGGATTGAAGGAGCTGAGGGGGTTTGCAGCCCCATGGGAGGAGCAACAATGTCAACTGACCAGAGCCCCCGGAGCTCCCAGGGACTAGACTACCAACCAAAGAGTACACATGGAGGGAACCATGGCTCTGACTGCATATGTGGCAGAGGATGGCCTTTTTGGACATAAGTGGGAGGAGCAGCCCTTGGGACTGAAGGGGTTTGATGCCCCAGTATAGGGAAATGCCAGGGTGGGAAGGAGGGAGTAGGTGAGTGGGCAGAGGAGTACCCTCATAGAGGCAAGGGATGTGTGGATAACATATGGGGTTTTGGAGGGGAGACCTGGAAAGGGGATAACCTTTGAAATGTAAATTTAAAAATCCACATAAATAAATAAAATAAAATAAAGCTAAACCATTAAATTTTTGTATTTATGACTACATCAACATTGCTCAAGTTTAAGAGACTGTATAGTCATAATCATAACCTAGCTGATAAATGCTTTGTTGTTTTCTGAGGCCAAATATAGCAAACATGAGGTTTCCTTTTGTGCAGAGTCTTGCAAGAAGCCTGTCTTTCTTCTAGAGTTTTTCATAAACACTTTGGTTTCATTTATGCTTCTAGTTCTAAGACAGCAATCTTCTACTCAGATTGAGGCTAGCATTCCTTAACTAAAAGAAAACAGAACACCTTTTACCAGCAACACTGTCATCTCCTTAAACTGTTAATAATAAGTGTCTTCTAACTTCACAATCACACCTCTAAGTACCTGCTTATAGTTAAGTTCCTTGAGGTTTGGTCCTTAGTTTCATTTTGTATTTCTACCTCTCTTCTAAGGACTGTTCATCCATATGTAGAATGAGCTGTAATCTCCTCCCAACTCTATTTCTGTGGAAAATAATTTCATCAGTGTATTTATGTATAATGATCCAATCTAGCCCTACCTTCAAAAAAGGCACCTTCAATGACTGGTACTACTACTTTTGATAAATTTTGTAATGTATAAGCTCATTAGGTTTCTTGACTTCTTTCAATTTTTTTTTTCCTAATTTATTAATTGTTCCTAGAGTCTACAGAATCTTCAGGCTATCTGTGCTTTCCATTTTCATTATCATACCCTGTCCTGGTTAATTTTTCTTGTCAAATGATATAAGCTAGAGGAATCTCAGTTGAGAAAATCCCTCCATATGATTGCCAGTAGGAAGTTTGTGGATCATATCCTTGGTTAATTATTGATATGGAAAGACTCAGCCATTGGGAGGAGGGGCACTGGTGTTTGAGTTGTATATGAACGCAGGTTGAGCAAGCCATGTGAAGTGAGCTACAAGGAGCAAGGGGTAAGCACCAGTGTCCTCACACCCAAGTTGTCCATTGTCTTTATTACATCAATAAAATGTGAACAACTACAGTCCTGATTTCCAATACTGTTCATGCCTTTCTCAGACTACAAAAACCATTTCCTTTTCACCTACTTGACTTTTAGTAATTCAAACTGTTCTCATGATTCTCCTAGAGTGAATCAATAAGTTTACCTTGCCTTGCAGTACACTCCAGAACTAATAATATGTTCCTACCACTTTTCAGACTCCTTCTACCTCCTTCTTTAGCCTTGTCACCCAAGTTTCTAAATTAGCTTTCTCTATCTCAATGCCCCTGGGCTTTTCTCAAGCTGTTGAATATAAAGGATTCTCTTAAATTACTATTTTACCCATGGACTTTACATTCCAAGTTGAATACAGGTTGGATGCTCTCTATTTAAATAACCCACGTTTATTTGTTAGAGGATTCAAGTATTCTCTTATTTGTCATGCAAAAATTGTTCAGCATGTATTATGTATAAGTGCTGCTATTAGTGCCTGGAAAGCAGTGCTCTTCAAAGCAAACAAAGTACCTATTTTTAACATGCAAGCCTAGCCTATGACAAATATATAAATCGTTTTGGGTAGTTCACAACAGTAACTATATAAAGTACTTTATTTATTATACTTAATTACTTAATTATTCATATCAATGAAATAAAAATTCCATGACAGAAATGATCCAACTAACGTTTTTGACAAACCAATGTTGGTCTATTTCAGGAATTCCTCAGGAAAACATTCAAACTCTTCACTATCACTCTAAGGCCACTGAAGTTACAACATATTTTTTTCCTTGTCTGCATATATGTGTGTTTATGAAGGTGAATATGTATGTACAATATACATGTGGGTGCACATGTGGAGGTCAGAAGACAACCTTATCATGAAGACACAGTGGTCCTCAGGCACCATCAATCTATTTATTTTGAAACAGGGAATCTCACTGTTGCAGAATTCATGATTGTATAGTGAGTCAGTGGGCCTGGACTGGTCTGCTACTCCAGTATTTAGGGTACAATGGTGAACCAGCACACCAGGGCAGTTTTACATGAGTTCTGGGTTTAAACTCAGTTTTTCATTTATGCAAGACAAGAGACTTACTGCCAGAGCTATCTTATTTCCTGGAGAGGTACAGTACTCACATCTACTAATCTTAGATAGGGCTCATGACAGACCAAATATGTACACCACCAAAGCCCAAGTTGGTGAATCAGTAAGTTTTATTGAGGTTATTTTCAGGAATATAGATGAAGTGTTACAGGGGCAAAAACAACTCGAAGACAGTTACGTCACCAAAGTCCACCCTGGCACGGGTGACAGCTCACAAAAGCTAGAAACCTGGAGCATATTAACAGCACAACAGGTGGGATAGTACTTTTTCCAAGTGACTAAGCTACTATCAGTCTCTCCCAGGCATCTAGTTTTGAGCTGAAAAGGTGTAGCAAGTATTTTTGAATGGTTTCTTCCAAGAAGCTTGTTGGTCTCAGAATTTTTTTTTTCCACCTCTTGGCTTATTTACTCTAGGCAAGAGGGGCATAGTGAATTTGGTTAGTTTTAGGGACTTCTTGAAGCTATTTTTAGTTGTTTACCTTCCTACTTAAGGAGTTTCCTGAAGGATAGAATGTTTCAATTTCAGAGGAAACTGCTAACTTTTGCAGCTCAAAACCATAATGTCTTACCTCTCTTAGAAGTCTTTGCATTCTAGCCATACCGTCTAACTTTTATATTACTAAATTAGGTTTATTTTTCTTATTTTCAATTTTCACAGTAATGATTCTGTCTGTTGTGAAAGTCCCTTGCCAATTTATTTGCCTGATAAATTCATATTTTCCCTTCACCTTGTGTTTCATCTATAAATTTATAAAGCAGCTTATGAATAGTGAATGTAAGTCATGTTAGGAGCCAGAAATATAGAAGATAGGTCTAACCACTTAACACAAAAGAGATCTAGAAGTTGAAAATAAGATTTTGATATTGCATCCTATCCTAGCATATGCTGTACAACTCTTTGGGGAGCTAGAGACATTGCTTTGAGTAATGGTGATGTCAAAGATGGTGACTGATAGTGCCAGAAAGGAACAACACGATAAATTGTTCCTGTGACACAGGTATACTGTAGAGGAGAGGAAAAAAGTGGCTAATATATATTACAAAGATCACATTTTCAACCTGACATATGTCCAAGGAAATATGAGAGAAATAACAAAAATAATTATTCTAAATTAAAGCTTTATGAAACCAACTTCATGAGATATGTATGAGAGTAGTAGGTGCTGAGTAGGGATGAAGGGAGTATTTGTAACAAGTCTATTTGTAAAAGAGAGATACTTTATATTCAAGGGCTTGCAGATTATGTAACTATGGAAACCATCTGTTATAGAAAGACTGTAAAATTACAAATACAAAACTAGGCACACACACCAAATATATATTAGAAGGACTAATAAATCACACAATTTTAAAACACCAAAAATGTCGCAGAGCTTAGAAAACAGTATTTTCAATCATTTTATTTAAGACCCAATTTACATAAAAATAAACATACAAATTTGGTATACAGTTCATAGAACTTTGAAAGATTTATAAACAGTATTTACCAATTGAATTAAGACATGAAGCATTTCTGTTAGTCAAGATATTTTCTTATGTTCCACTAAACCCCTATTCCAAAGTCAAAATTACTATTTTAAATTTATATGACAATATATTTTGCCTGATCTTGACTTTCATAAAAATACTATTTAGCATCTTATTACACACACAGACAGACAGACAGACAGACAGACACACACACACACACACACACACACACACACCTAAAATTTTGCTTCTAATACTAATCTGAATAGGTAACTATTTTGTTGAATGCATCAGTAGGCTGATGGTAAGACTGTATTGTAATCAACTATAGTGATATACCAGGGATTTCTTACCTACTTTATTGGGAACATTTACACTGTATCCAAGTTGAGGTATTTCAAGTTAAGCTGGTGTTCTTGTTTGCTTTGACTGTATTAAACACCATGCCCAAAAGAACTGGAAGGCTGGGGTCGGGGAAGAGTTTATCTTATAGGGTAGAATCCATCATCAAGAGACTCCAAGGGAGGAGTTCAAAGCAGGAGCTTGAAGCAGAAGCAATGAAGGTATACTGCTTAGGAGTTTGCTCCCAGGCTCTTGCTCATTAGTCTCTCTTACACATCCCTAGGCTACCTGCGTAAGAGTAAGTATCAACACAGTTGTCTGGACAATCACTATCAAATAGCAATCAAGAAAATGCCCCACAGACCCAGCCATTGGTCTTTCTGATGGAGTCCTCAATTATTTCCTCCTCCAGAATGTATAAAATTGAGCATCACCCAGAACGTAGCATATCCTTTAGGATTGGGGGGGGGGGGTATTTGCTTGTTTTGTTTTTGTCATTGTGTGTAATGATATATAAGTGTGGTTTTAATTTGCAGTTTTGCAATGGGCAAGCACACTGAATATTTTTCCTGTCTGTTTTCATCTAAATATTTCTAGTAAAACATCCCCACATCTGTTGCTAGTTCTTAAATTGGACTGTTTGATTTTCATAGTATTCAGACTTTCACTTGCTTTGTCAGGCGTGTGATTTGTGGACTTTTGAGTTGAAAGTAGCTTGTTTATCACTTTCAGTGATTTTCAGAGCAAAAAAAAATTTTTTTAAGAGATCAAATTTATTATGTCTTTATTTTATGAGCATTGCATTTGGTTTAAAATTTAGGAACCTAAAATGAGACACTAAATAATTCCCTACTTTTTCTAAAATGTTTATAATTTTACATTAAGTTGATAATAAAATTTCAACGTGCAAAATTTAGACTAAGGCTTGCTGGACTTTTGTCATTATATCACTGCTTTCCTTTTAAAATCTGTTGGGAGTATTTGAGTGGGACCTTTGCTGAGTCCCACTAATATCTCCAAAGTGCTAGGTTAGTGGCCAGGTGTGGTGACTGTTGTGTTTTGTAAAAAGATAAGAAGAAATACATTCAATGGAGGCACAGTATGGAATGGGGGAAGGGGGGTGCCTTGCAGGCCCATGTGGAGAGAGAGGAGGGAGGGGAGTGGGGAGACAGAGGGTAAGGAGCAGGAGCAAAAGAAGAGAAGTGAGTGAGGAGAGGGCAAGCAACCCCTTTTATAGTTAGTCAGGCACACCTGTCTGTTTCCAGTAACTGTGGGACAGAATCTAGATGAAATGCCAACAGTGACACATAGTTCTAATTCCACCACCGCACTCAGCAGGCAGACTTAGAACTCTGTGAGTTCAAGGCCAGCCTAGTCTACATAGTGAGTTCCAGGACAGTCAGGGAGACATAGTGAGACACTATCTCAAAAAACATCAACAACAACAACAACAACAACAAAAAAAAAACCATACAACAGCAGCAACGACAACAAATTCAGACTAGTGATTAGTCCGACTTGTAACTGCCACACATCTTATTATTTTTAGATGCAGCAGAGGCTCAATTTTCTATTGACATAGTATTTCTAAAGTGCAGGGGAAAAGGAAGCTTCATAATACTCTGAGTATATAACCCACATAGGGAAAATCAGAGTGATGCTTCTGCATTTACAGTGTGTTGGAAGGCAGTGTATTATTCTCTTCATTGAAATCATTGGGTAAGGGTATTGAGTATTCATATTTGTATTCAGATAAACATAAGTGTCATACAAAGATTATCTATTCTGTTATGACTTTTTCAGTGGCACTCTTCTGCTAGTCCATTGGTTATGAGGAAAAGAATTTTAACGTGTGCCAGTTAAGTTTTTTGTTATTGTTGAGATCATTTTGTCTGTTCTGAATTTGAGAAAATGTAAGATAATATTTCTACTCTAATATAAACAAAGAATTCCTCCCATAAATGCAAATATTTCTGGCAATCTAACATCTACATGCCCTTACTGTTTTATAAACTAAAATTAAATACCATAGTTAACAATCATAGATTTCACATAATGAGCTTATACATATGAATGAGCATATTCAAATAATTTTACATGTTACCATTTTAAATATAAAAATTCATTTATCTATTTAAAATTTTACATTTATATTAAGTTGGTAGTTTAAAGTTTTCTGATATTTTTACCTGATTTTAACTTATAGCCTTAACTGACATACATAACTAAAAATGTTAACTAAATTTGAGGGTAAAGATAACATTGGAGACATATTAATCTGATTCAGTGTACAATAATACTTTCAGCAATGTCTTAATTTTTATATTCCTATACCATCTTAGTTCAAACTACAATAAGCCCAAATTTGTTATAGAAATATGGTTATACTCTCATTAAAAAGGCTAAGTTAAGATTTCCCCCACACAAAATAAGAGGTCTGAGGATCACCTGGTACAGTTTCTTATTGTAAAGGTTTGTTGATTTGTTTGTTTTATCATCTAAAAACAGCATTAAAATGTATTTGTTTTTTGACAGAGTTGTAGGTAGGAAACAATAAAATTTAAGAGAAGACATTGTTTGTGGACAGTTAGGTTGCAGTGGTGTCTGTTGCTTGAGTATGGCTCTTCAGATGCTGCTTGAGATAACTTAATCTGGAATACCTTTTGCTGCACTGGGGACATGTGTAGGGCCTCACCCCACTGTGCTTTGTTTGGTGTCTCTTGAGATCACCTGAGCGGTAGAATTTCCATGAGCATCCAGGCACATCGCATGCATAAGTCTTCTCACCAGTGTGTTTCTTCATGTGGTCTCTGAGATGATGAAACTTTGTGTAAGATTTATTACAATTCTCATAAGTACAGTAGTAGCTCTTCAAAGGATGAGGGGTCTTCTGGGACACAGGGCTCTGGGTCTTGAGGTCTAAGTTCATCTCTGGATGTTGTTCCTGGATCAAACCAGAAGGTGAAGAGCTTTCCTGAGGTTGTCTTTGTATCACAGGGGAACTTGAAGGATATGAGGATTCACTCACATATGGGGCTTGGTTGCTAAGTGAAGTCACCTGAGGATCAAGGCTTTCTTCAATATTGGGTGTTCCATCCTGACTTGGATAGATATTCTGATCAACAGAGGTCCTCATCTGACCCAAGTAAAATGACTCTTCAGAACTGGGACTACTTGTCTCTGGATAACAATCCAGGTTGTCTTCTGCACTGGATATTGTCCTATTAGTCCCATGAAGAGTTGTGTCAAAACAGGAGGTTGGTATTTGAAAGTCATAGAGAGGCTGAACACCAATTGGACTTGTCATCTGGTGATTCTCAATCAAATCCTGGTCACATCTGTAGCCTGATGTCTGATACCCAGAGAGGGAGTACTCACTGAAGGATGTCATCTGATAGCCTTGCTTTATCTGGTCACAGTTATCTCTCTTCTGAGGCTCAGAGAAAACTTGGTATCCATTGGGAGTTATCATCTGATCTCCATAGGATCTGTTATCAGCTACTTGGTTCCTCTTCGAATGCCCCAAAAGATTCAGTTCAGAAAAGGAGGTTAGGATTTGATTGGGATGAAGGGCCTGGCTATAACTAGGTGTTATCATCTGATTCCCATAGAGAGTCAGATGCCCTTCATTCTTGGTTGTCAGCTGACTGTAGTAGGCTGTCTGGTCATCATTGAAAGTCATCTCAAGGTCACCACTGAGGGTCTGGTCATTTACAGAAGGAAGGAAGTCATCCACATTTGGATCATGGCCTGCATGGCTTCCAGAGAGAGCAATTTGATGATTACCAGAGGTAATCATCTGACTCTCACACATGCCTGTATTTTGGATCAAGACAGTCTTGTCAGGGCTCAGTGTCCTCATCCAGTAGTCTTCATTGTAGAGAGAATCCTTGGTGTCAAGTACTGATGTCTTCTGGGGATGAGGAAGGCAAGTCTTGGATGTGCTGTTGAGCTGCATGAGCTGAAGGCCTGCAGGGGATTTATTCTGCTCATGAAACAAAACTTGCTGGTTCAAAGAAGAGGTCTCACTTGGCTCTCCAATATGGAATTCAATAGCTTGTCCTGGGTATGCTGTTGAGTTCTGTGTACAGGTGGTCTCCTGTGTGCTATAGGATGCAGATGTCATCACTGTTTGTTTCCAGGTAGGCATCTCTGAGCTCTGACCTGAAACAACCTGGCTGGACTCCACAGGGGAAGGCTGAGTATTATAGACTCTTGGCCAGGAAGCACCTGTGTTTTCTGCCATGTTGATATAGGCTTCACAGAAGGCCTGGGAACTCTTCAAGGTCCACAACTGTTGAGAGAAAGAATATCTGGATGAACTAGATATTCAGTTGAGAGCTCAATGTACTTGAGAACACTCACATTCAGGAGACAGATAGAAGTTAGGGGGTAGACAGGAGCAGGCAGACTGCTGGAGGCTGGGGTTTCACACGTTCATTGGCTCTGATGAAGGTGGAATGGGCAAGCCATACTTAGCTCCATAGCTCTGAGGTCTCCTTTTATACAGCTCAGTCTGATGTGGTAAGAGCTTCTGAGTCAATGATTGGTAGAACATACATTTCAGTGGGTAGAGCCTCATACCTAGAAGACTTGCTTAAACATCTAATCCCTGGCTCTTAGGACTCAGGTGCTCCCATTTACCTAGCTTCTTAGGTCCTTTGGGTGTTAATTCCCCTAAGATGTACTTAATAGGCAA
The DNA here is from genome assembly GCF_011762505.2 of Arvicanthis niloticus. NCBI lineage: Eukaryota > Metazoa > Chordata > Mammalia > Rodentia > Muridae > Arvicanthis > Arvicanthis niloticus. The sequence continues at coordinate 60,067,577 of NC_047662.1, forward strand.
TGTAAACCTATAAGGTTGCATTCATCCATCTTGGAAGAGATTGTGGAATAGGACTTGTTGATGGGATGTTGGTGGGTTTGGACAGAAGCAGTAGAGTTCAGGTGGGCTAGTGTTGAATGGAGAGAGTGAATGAAGAGACAATTGTATGGTGTTGTTGAAACCTCTTGTACTAGAGACTTAGAGATTACATGAGGCTAATCTTTAGTACTGGTGGATACAGAATATGGTATGGCCATTTTTTGCAGCCAGGCACGTCTCCCTGGGGAAGTACTCTGCTGCATTCTATTGTGTCCTGTGCTATGGGGTCCCATCAAGTTTCTTAAATAACATAGACTAATGCTAATAAGGAGGTTCACTCTCAGCTTACCGACAATAGGACCCCATTGTCTAGGACTATATGCACACAGCTCATGAAACCTGAAGAGATCCAGCTGGTGGTAAGGATGGACTAAGTGAGAAAAAAAATTTAACATTAAGTTTTAAAAATTGGAACAGTGGCCTTTCTGCTGGGGCAGACTTCTGCTGGTCTGGTCCTCTGAACATACTATACCCTGACCCATCTACAGGAACCCCTGTACAAGGAGGAGCTGAGAATCAGCTGCACTCAGAGCAGCTGAGGAAGCTGAATTCTCAGGAGCTTTAACCCAGCCAGGATTAGAGGATTTCAGTATCCCAGAGGCAGCCTAAGTCCTAGGAGCTCTTCCACCCAGGAACTCAGGATCACAAAGACAGCTGGACTTTGAGGAGTTCTGACACAGGCAAGATAACAAGAAAGATGGGCTCCAGTCAGAGACAGTAAGTGCAGGTAGCACTAGCGATAACCAGATGGTGAAAGGCAAGCTTAAGAACATAAACATCAGCAAACAAGGTTACCTAGCATCATCAGAACCCAGTACTCCCACCATAGCAAATCCTGGACACACCATCACACCAGAAAAGCAAGATTTACATTTAATATCACTTCTCATGATGATGATAGAGGACTTTAAGAAGGACATAAATGACTCCTTTAAAGAAATACAGGAGAACACTGATAAACAAAGACATGCCCTTAAAGAGAAAACACAAAAATCCTTTAAATAATTTCAAGAAAACACAACATAACAGGTTAAAGATTTCAACAAAACCATCCAGGATCTAAAAATGGAAGCAGAAACAATAAAGACATCTCAAAAGGAGGATTACCCTAGAGATAGAAAACCTAGGAAAGAGATCAGGAGTCACAGATGCAAGCATGACCAACAGAATACAATAGACATAGGAGAGAATCACAGGTGCAGAAGATACCATGTAAAACATTCACAAAACTGTCAAAGAAAATGCAAAATGCAAAAAGCTCCCAACCGAAAACATCCAAGAAATCCAGTACACAATGAGAAGACCATAGCTAAGGATAATAAGTATAGACAAGTGTGAAGATTCCCAACTTAAAGGGTCAGTAAATATGTTCAACAAAATTATAGAAGAAAACTTCCCAAACCTAAAGAACGAGATGTCCATAAACATACAAGAAGCTAACAGAACTCCAAATAGAGTTCCCATCACATAATAAAAATATCAAATACACAAAACAAAGAAAAAATATTAAGAGCAGTAAGGGAAAAAGGTCAAGTAACTTATAAAGTCAGACTTAAGAATTACATGAGACTTCTCACCAGAGACTATAAAAGCCAGAAGATCCTGGACTGATATTATACAGACCCCTGAGAAAACAAAAATGCCAGCCCTGACTACTATACCCAGCAAAATTCTCAATCACTATAGATGGAGAAAACAAGATATTCCATGACAAAACCAAATTTACACAATATCTTTGACAAATCCAGCCCTGCAAAGGATAATAGATGGAAAACTCCAACACAAGGAGGGAAACTACAACCTAGAAAACGCAAGAAAGTCATATTCCAAAAAACCCAAAAGAAGATAGCTACACAAAGATAATTCTACCTCTAATAACAAAAATAACAGGAAGCAACAATCACTTTTTCTTAATATATCTCAACATCAATGGACTCAATTCCCCAATAAGGAGACATAGACTAAGAGACTGGATAAACAGAACCCAGAATTTTGCTGCATACAGGAAACACACCTCAGTGACAAAGACAGACACTACCTCAGAGTAAAAGGATGGAAAACAATTTTCCAAGCGAATGGTCCCAAGAAACAAGCTGAGGTAGCCATTCTAATATCAAATTAAATTGCCTTTCAACCAAATGTTACCAAATAATAATAATAATAATAATAATAATAATAATAAGAAGAAGAAGAAGAAGAAGAAGAAGAAGAAGAAGAAGAAGAAGAAGAAGGAAGGACACTTCATACTCGTCAAGGAGAAAAATCTACCAAGTTGAACTCTCAATTCTGAACATCCATGCTCCAAATGCAAGGGCACCCACATTCATAAAACTTTACTAAAGGTCAAAGCACACATTGCCCCTCACACAATAATAGTGGGGGACTTCAACACCTCAGTTTCACCAATGGAAAAATCATGGAAACAGAAACTAAACAGAGACACAGTAAAACTAAGAGAAGTTATGAACCAAATGGATTTAACAGACATCTATAAAACATTTCATCCTAAAACAAAAGAATATACCTTTTCCTCAGCACCTCATGGTACCTTTTCCAAAATAAACCATATAATTGGTCACAAAGCAGGACTCAACAGATACAAACATATTGAAATAATGCCTTGCATTCTATCAGATCACCAAGGACTAAGGCTGGTCTTCAAAAATAACAAAAACAATGGAAATTCCACATACATGTAGAAACTGAACATCACTCTACTCAATGATAACTTGGTCAGAAAATAAAGAAAGAAATTAAAGAAAATTTAGAATTTTATTAAATTAAAAATGAAGGCTCTTCATACCAAAATCTATGAGACAAAATGAAAGCAGTGCTAAAACTAAAACTCATAGCTCTAAGTGCCCTCCCCCGCCCAAAAAAAACCTGGAGAGGGCATACACTTGAAACTTGACAACACACCTGAAAGCTCTAGAACAAAAAGAAGCAAACACACACAAGAGGAGTAGACAACAGGTAATAATCAAACACAGGGCTGAAATCAACCAAGTATAAACAAAAAGAAGTATACAAAATATCAACAAAATCAGGAGCTGGTTCTTTGAGAAACTCAACAAGAGATAAACCCTTAGCCAGACTAACCAGATGAAAGAAAGACAGTGTCTAAACTACTCAAATCAGAACTGTAAAGGGAGACATAACAACAAAAACTGAGGAAATTAAAAAAAAAATCATTAAATCCTACTACAAAAGCCTATACTCAACAAAATTGGAAAATCTGGATGAAATGAACAATTTTCTAGACAGATACCAGTTACCAATGTAAAATCAGGAGCAGATAAATGATCTAAACAGTCCCATAACCCCTCAACAAATAGCAGCAGTCATTAAAAGTATCCCCACCAAAAAAACCAGCCCATGAACAGGTGATTTTAGTGCAGAATTCTATCAGACCTTCAAGGAAGACCTAATACCAATTCTCTTTAAACTAGTCCACAAAATAGAAATAGAAGGAACACTACCCAAATTGTTCTATGAAGCCACAATTACACTCATATCTAAACCACACAAAGACACAACAAAGAGAACTTCAGACCAATGTCCCTTATAAATATAGATGCAAAAATACTCAATAAAATTTTCACAAACTGAATCTAAGAACACATCAAAACAATCATCCATCATGATCAAGTAGGCTTTCTTCCAGGAATGCAGAGATGGCTCAATATACAGAAATCCATCAACATAATCTACTATATAAACAAACTTAAAGGAAAAAAACCACATGATCATCTCACTAAATGCTGAGAAAGCATTTGACAAATTTCAACATACCTTCATGGTAAAAGTCCTAGAAAGATCAGAAATAAAAGGCCCATACCTAAACATAGTAAAAGCATTATACAGCTAGCTTGTAGCCAACATCAAGCTAAATAAAGTGAAACTTGAAGCAATCCCATTAAAATCAGGGACTAGAGAGGCTGCCCACTCTCTCCCTACCTATTCAATATAGTACTGGAAGTCCTAGCCAGAGCAATCAGGCAACAAAAGGAGATCAAAGGGATATAAATTGGAAAGAAAGAAGTCAAAATATCACTATTTGCAGATGATATGATAACTTCCCAAAACTTCCACCAGAGATCTCATAAACCTGATAAACCACTTCAAAGTGGCTAGATATAAAATTAACTCAAACAAATCAGTAGCCTTCCTCTACTGAAAAGATAAACAGGCTGAGAAAGAAATTAGAGAAATTTCACCCTTCACAATAGTCACAAATAATATAAAATAATTTGGTGTGAATCTAACCAAGCAAGTGAAAGGTCTGTATGACATGAACTTGTATGACAAGTCTCTGAAGATAGAAATCAAAGATCTCAGAAGATGGAAAGTCTTTTCATGCTCATAGATTGAAATGACTAATATAGTAAAAATGGCCATCTTGCCTAAAGCCATCTACAGATTCAATGATAATCCCCAGCAAAATTCCAACTCAGTTCTTCACAGAGATAGAAAGAGCAATCCTCAAATTCAAAAAACACAGGATAGCAAAAACTATTCTCAACAATAAAAGAACTTCTGTGGAAATCACCATTCCTGACCTCAAACTGTACTGCAGAGCAGTAGTGATAAAAAAAACTGCATGGTATTGGAAAATAGACAGGCAGGAAGAACAATGGAATAGGATTGAAGATCCAGAAATCAACCCCAAAACCTATGGTCACTTGATCTTTGACAAAGAAGCTAAAACCATCCAGTGGAAAAAAGACAGCATTTTCAACCAATGGTGCTGGTTACACTGGAGATCAGCATGTAGAATTCAAATTGATCCATTCTTATCTCCTTGTACAAAGCTCAAGTCTAAGTGGATAAAGGACCTTCACATAAAACTAGATATACTGAAACTTATAGAAGAGAAGATGAAGAACTTCAAACACATGGGCATAGGGCAAATGTTTCTTAACAGAACACCAATGGCTTATGCTCTAAGATCAAAAATTGACAAATGGGACATCAAAATTGCAAAGCTTCTGTAAGGCAAAGGACACTCTCAGTATGACAAAACAGCAACCAACAAATTGGGAAAAGATCATTACCAATCCTACATCTGATAGAGGGCTAATACCCAATATATACAAAGAACTCGAGAAATTAGACTCCAGACAAACAAGTAACTCTATTAAAAAATGGGGTACAGAGCTAAATAAAGAATTTTCAACTGAGGAAACTTGAATGGCCTAGAAGCACCTAAATAATTCAACACCTTTAGTCATCAGAGAAATGCAAATCAAAACAACCCTGAGATTGCACCTTACACCAGTCAGAATGGCTAATATAAAAACCCAGGTGATAGCAGATGCTGGCGAGGATGTGGAGAAAGAGGAACACTCCTCCATTGTTGCTGGGATTGCAAGCTGGTACAACCACTCTGAAAACCAGTTAGGCGGTTCCTCAGAAAATTGGACATAGCATTACTTGAGGACCATGGAACTGATCATGGGGTTCCCAATGGAGAAGTTAGAGAGAAGACTGAAGGAGCTGAAGGGGTTTGTGACCCCATGGGGAGAGCAACACCACCAAACAGACTTCCCAGGGTCTAAACCACAAGCCTGGGACCACATAGGGAGAGACCCATGGCTCCAGTTGTGTATGTAGAGGAGGATGGGCTTGTTGGGCATAGGTGGGTGAGGAAGTCCTTGGTCCCTTGTAGGCTGGATGCCCCAGTGTGGGAGAATTTGAGGGATGGAGGTGGGAGTGCGTGGGTTGGTGGGGACACTTTGTCATAAAAGATGGAGGAGGATTGGATGGGATAGGGGGTGTCAGGGGGATGTGGAAATATATAAAATATCCAATTAAAAATTAACTTAAAAATTTAATTTAAAAAATGGGAACAGTGAAAGTAAATATTTAATAAAGAAAGAAGAAATGAGAGAGAAAAAATAAAGCAAAAAGAGAAATCACATCCTCATCACCATCATTTGGCACAACATGTATAACTGAAAAAAGTGTGAAGTTTTGATGTACTCTGGAAATTAATTCAGAAACCTGTAATAGAGATTAAAACTTGGCTAGTGCCAGTAACAGCTTCCGCTTTTTCACCAATTAGAAAATTCTCCAAAAAGTATACTCTGGTCTTTTTGTGAAGGTATTATTGCATAGGCATCAATTATTAAAACATTTATCAGGTGTTCATCTCAACATTCAGCCTGTCTCCTCTCCCTGGAACTTCCTCTCACCATGAAAATTTTCTGGATGTTACAGGACAACTCATTTTTACAAAAGGCTTTTTCTACTTCAATCTGGTTTCACATCCTCATTTATTTGCCCCTAACTCTTGAGTGCAAAGATTCAAACCCTTGCCTGAAAACTGCCCAAGGTCTCTATTTTTTTTTTACACTTTTTTATTAGATATTTTCTTTATTTACATTTCAAATGTTATCCCCTTTCCTGGTTCCCCTACCAGGAATCTCACTATGCTTTTATGAAGGTGTTCCCCCTCCCCCTGCTTCTATGAAGGTGTTCCCCCACCCACCCAGCCATCCACTCCTGCCTCCCCTCCCTGGCTTTTCCCTACATTGGGGCATCAAGCCTTCACAGAACCAGGGCCTCTCCTCCAACTGATGCCAGACAAGGTCTCCATTTTTTAGTATTATCATACAGCACAGCTGCAGGCTGCTTTCTAATTGATACCATCCTACTTTCCTCAGTTTTTAACTACTTTATATTTTGATGTTTAAAATTGTTAACAAACAATAAAAAATATCAATGGAAAGACATTAAATTCATCCATAAATTAATTGAATCACCTGGCAAAGAAACCCGGGATTCCTTGAAGTCATTTCTGTAAGTCCAAACAGGTGAAAACTGGTCTTTGTGTGTGTGTCTTAAATATCACCATAGTAGCTGGTGGGATTTACCATGATATTTCTGAAAGATAAAAGTTGAAGGTGCAGAACCACAACAACTTTGTGGCCCAAGAATTCAGTGGGAATCCAAGTTTTAAGACTAAGGGGTTTAACTGGGTGGTGGCAGTGCACGCCTTTAATCCCAGCACTTGGGAGGCAGAGGTAGGCGGATTTCTGAGTTCGAGGCCAGCCTGGTCAGAGAAACCCTGTCTCGAAAAACCACAAAAAAAAAAAAAAAAAAAAAAAAAAAAAAAAAAAAAAAAGACAAAGGGGTTTGCATTCAGGAGCTGAGTCCCAGTGTAATCATTTAAGGCAGGATTTCTAGATTTTTATCAGCACCTGGGTTCTTTGCTGCACGTTCCAACCATTCACCTCTATTCTGAGCAAATAGTGGCATATATTTGAAATCCCTCCCTTCCTGGGCCAGACTACTTGACTCCACTAGGGAATGGCTCTTTTTTTTGTTTTGTTTTGTTTTTTTGTTTTTCGAGACAGGGTTTCTCTGTGTAGTCCTGGCTGTCCTGGACCTCACTCTGTAGACCAGGCTGGCCTCAAACTCAGAAATCCGCCTGCCTCTGCCTCCCGAGTGCTGGGATTAAAGGCGTGCGCCACCACCGCCGGGCGGGAATGGCTCTTTTGGATTCAAAAGTATGTCCTCTGACCCCAGTGCGACAGCTCTAACTCCCTATGTGTTGCCCACAGATGATGTCCATCAACTCCACAAGGAACTATTTTAAAATGCTGTATGGACACCTGTTTTCCTAATGTTTTCACCAAAACTTCTCCAAATGTTTCTCCCTATATGACCCAGGCACGGTGGTAATTGTTGATGACTTGGAGTTGTGTAGTTCCTTTCCCCCTTCCCAGGGAGTGCTGGGCCCTTTAGGAATATGGTTTTTTAAGCTTACCAAGGACATAAGATGGGGTGGCTCTGAGAGGCCAAATCTTTTAAGTTCAGACTCCATTTTAGAGAACCTGACCTACATTTAAGTACAGGTAAAGTAACAGGCTTGTACCTAGCATTAGTTTCCAAGCTGACTCCCAACAAAACCGGAGCCTAGATCCAGTCTCTAGGTTAATCCTCAACAAGATCAGTGACTCCAGGTTATTCCCCCAACAAACCTGCACCCCCAGGTTACAAACCCACCCTGTGTAGAAAGACCACCAATGAATCAATCTCCTATATGTCCACCCAAATATAGAGAAAAGATAAATCATGTGGTTTGGAATGCTGTGTCCAAATAATTAAAGAAAAGTCACATACAACTTGTATAACACAGCTTTTTCATGAACATGTCACTCCATTCCTGTAGTACAAGTTAAATTTGTAATTATTAAATAAATTTATAGAATCAAAATTTAAAGATGACACTTAAATTCTGTTGAAGGCAACATACCCCTGTAATAATTAGTTTTCTATATTTAGAGAAATTATGGAATGAATTCTTTTGTATCTACATGTCAAAAGGGGAATTTTTGGAAGTACTTACAGGTCGCAGTCCTGATGATCCAACAATAGTTAGCTAAATATTAGAAGTTCAATAGTCCTGTAGTTTCTCAGTCCCACAAGACAGATCGTTCTCAGTTGGTCTTCTCTATAGGCTGGAAACACTTGGGTCCAATGCCAGTGTAGGAGGAGATGTGTGAACAAGCTGAGGACAAGCCGAAGAATGCAAAAATTTCTTGTTTCCATGGCCTTATATACAGGCCCAGCAGAAGGCGTGTCAAGGATTGTAGGTGTGTTCTCATGGCCAGGATCTGAATTAAAGGTATACGTCTTCTAGCCTCTTGTTTCTGTCAGTCATTAGGAAAATTGAATCAGACAGTATCTCACAGGTGTGTCCTCTTTGTGTAGATATTAGTTCTTTCTAGATATCCTCAAGTGTACAACAAAGAATACACATTACAATCTTGACCTCATGAAGATGTGGTTTTAATTCCCTAGAAATATTAAAAGTAGAGTACAATCCAGTGCATCTTATATTTATTTCGGAAGATAACGTTCAGATGGCTGCATACCTCAGTATGCTCAAGTCTACTTGCTAATGATCTCTTTCCTTTTCTTACCCCCTGTATTCATCAGGATTCTCTAGAGGAGCAGAACTTATACAGTGAGTCTTTCTATATATGTATAAAGGCAACGATTTATTATAATGGCTTACAAGTTGTGCTAACTCTAATCCAGCAATGGTTCTATGTGGTCTACAAGAGTAAGAATCTAGTACTTGTTCAGTCCAGGAGGATGAATGTCTCAATTGGTCACTTTTGTATTTATTATTTTTAATCTTTTTTTTACAGTACAGGTCCATTCACCAACTGTTCCACATACCAAACCTCGTCTTCCCACCCCCAGTCTCCAAGAGGATTTCCCCCATCCCCACCCCTACCCACTAGACCTACCCACTTGCTGGGGCTCCAAGTCTCTGGAGGGTTACATCTTCTCTGAGTCCAGACCTGGCAGTCCTCAGCTGAATATATGTTGGGGGCCTCATATCAGCTGGTGTATGCTGCCTGGTTGGTGGCTCAGTGTCTGAGATAATCCAGGTGTCAATGTTAGTTCAGAATGCTGGTCTGCCTCTAGGGTTGCCCTCTTCCTCAGCTTCTTCCAGCTTCTACCTAATTCAATCACAGATGTCTTCTCACAGCTTCTGTCCATTGGTTGTGTATAAATATCTGAATATGATTCTTTGATCTGCTTGTTTGGCCTTTCAGAGGGCAGTCTTGCCAGGCCCATGTTTGTAAGCATGCCATAGCATCAGTATTAATGTCAGGCCTTGGGGCCTCTCCCTGAGCTGGATCACAATTTGAGCCTGTTAGGGAACCTCCTTTTCCTCAGTCTCTTCTAAATTTTGTTTCTGCAGTTCTTTCAGACAGGAACAATTCCGGGTCAGAGTTTTTGACTCTGTGATGGCACCCTCATCCTTTCACCTGATACCCTGTCTTTCTACTGGAGGTGGACTCTACAATTTCCCTCTCCTCATTGTAAGACATTTCACCTAAGGCCCCTCCCTTTGAGACTTGAGAGTCTATCACCTTTCGGGTCTCTGGTATATTCTAGAGGGTTCCCCCACGTCCTACCTCCTGAGGTTGCCTGTTTGCATTGATTTCTGCTGGCCCTGAGAGCTTCATTTCTGTTCCCCTCCCCCAATACCTGATCATGTTTTTCTCTTCCCCTCCCTGCTCCTTTTCCCACCCATGACCCTCCCTCCCTCCCCTCTGACTGTGATTGCTTTCTTCTCCCTGTCAAATGGGATTGAGGTATCCTCACTTGGGCCTTTCTGCTTGTTAGCCTTCTTGAGTTCTGATTGCATCCTGGGTATTTTGTACTTTTTTTTGCTAACATCCACTTATTAGTAAGTACATACCTTGCATGTCTTTTTGGTCTGTGGTTCCTTCCTCGGGATGATATTTTCTAATTCCATCTATTTGCCTGCAAAACTCAGGATGTCCTCATTCTTAATTGCTGAGTAGTATTCCATTCTGTAAATGTACCACATTTTCTGTATTCATTCTTCTCTTGTGGGACATCTGGGTTGTTTCCAGCTTCTGGATATCAAAATAAGGCTGCTATAAAACTTAATGTAACATCTTGACTACACACTAGAATCCATTGGTTGACTGCAAGGCCAGAGGCCAAGTCTTGTCATCTTCAAATTATTTAATCAAGCAAATGTTTCTCACCATTGGACACAAACATTGGGTAGCTTTTGTTTCTTCCAGAAATTATCATGTTTAAAAGTAAAATAGCCACCACAAGTCCACTATTTGTCAACCACACACACACACATAATCCTATCTTCTTATATCCTGCATAATTTCCATGTGAAAAAAAAGACCCGATAATAGTTATTCTTAAGGAAGATATAACTATCCCTTCTACTATTTCAAAAGGCATTATAAGCCTATAATGGGCAGCAGTGTCCATCTAAGGATATGCTTTACTATCTCAGTATGATAATTGTGGTTGTTTGTATTAAAATGCCATTTCATGCCATTTAAATTAATAAGGCTTGGCAATATTAGAAATTGTGGCCTTGTTGGCATAGATATGACATTGTTGGTGGTACAGTGTCACTGGTGGTGAACTTTGAGTTTTCACATATCCAAGCCAGGCCCAGGGTCACAATCTCTTCCTGGTCTCTAATGATCCAAATGTACAACTCTTGGCTATCTCTGGAGCTCCATGTCTGGCTGGCTGCTTGTCCCCATGCTCTCCCCCTAAAGTTAATAGAGTTAGATCCTATCTTTATGCAAGTTTAAATTAAATGTTCTTTTATATAAGAGTTGTTATAATCTTAGAATCTCTTTACAGTAATACCAACCCAGACTAAGACAAAAATCATGGAACATCTTTTACTTGATATCACTTAAAGAAACTGAGAAGACAACCCAAGTATTTTTACAAACATATTCTCAACCAAATATAACAGATTCAATAATGTCAATTATAATCATCATTCATGCAAGGGTCACATGGCCTCAACAATTGTCCATCGTAACTAAAAATGTTGACAAAATTAAAGGATAAAAATAAATGTTGGGAGAAATATTGATCCTGTTGCACTGTACAATGCTACTTCCAGCAATGTCTTTTTTTTTTTTTTTAGATCTTTCATTTACACTTCAGATACCATCCCGTTTCCCCATTCCCCCCCTTAGAAAACCCCTATCCCATGCCCCCTTTTCCTTTTTGCATTTATACATTTTTTTAAGAAATGTTAATCATAGGCTTTATAAGTTTGGTATTGTTCAATCAGAGGTGTAACCCACTACCCAACCTAGATATATCAACTATCTTTGACTGGTGGAGATACATGAACATCTGCTTCCCTGTCTCCCCCCTCTATCTCTCTTTCATCACCTAGCTTCTCCTCTCCTTCTTCTTCTCCTCTTCTTACTCCTTTTCTTCCTCTCAGTACTCCTCCCACCTTAGCTCCTTCTACACATCACCCTTCCTGTTAAAAGGAAACTTTTCTCTCAAAATACAATTAGAGCATAATTATGCCTATTTGTACCAGTGAGGTACAAGATAGTCCTAATACCCAGTCCATCCTTTTGTTGACTAACCAGCACCTCTGTCATCTATCCTAACTAAAACACTTAGTTCTGAACCTGGCTTTTTCCTTGGCTTTAGGATGAATGTCAGCTGATGACCATACACTCAGATCTTTTCACTCAAAGTAAATAGCTATAAGTTTTCAACCCCATCAGAAATCCAGAATGACTGAGTTGACTATAATTGTGGGAAGCACAAAGCATAGCTTCTAAAACTTAGCCAATTTATAGAGACCTCTGAACACCTGGACACTCGCTCTACTTCAAAACGTTGGAGCATCTGTTCTTCTGCCTTCTGGCCCAGGATCATCTGACAGACCTTAGTGCTGCAGAATTATTAAGGGCTGATTACTCTGTCTAGGCAGATATAATCAGTCGACTATTCTGCAAGTGTGTCCTTTTCTGGACAGTAATTTGTCTGTAGAAGGAAAGTGGCAATTCTTGCCTAGTGGCTGTCTCACCACAACTGGAGTAACTCCAAGGATGCTCAATTTCTTCTTAGAATTTAACATAGGAAGCTGTCCGGAGCAGACAGGTCTCTAATGAAAATGAACATTAATACTGAAATGTTTGTCATGTCAATTCTAAGGATTTCTGATGTTTTGAAAACCAGCTATCCATGTAAGGTAATCTGGACTGTTGCCTGTTAACTCCACTCAGCAATTTCTAAATAAAACATAGAGAACACCCTTATAATAAACTCCAAGTCATGAATTTGCTATAGTCCCTTAACTCACAGGCTGACCATCTCAAATCAGTTAAAAAAGTTAAAGAAGGACTGGGTCTAAGCTTTGTATTCCTAAGTGTGTTATACTGGTACAATGCCTATGAGAGTAACAATATTCATCTCACTCTTATATCACTAAGAAGCTCATGCCAATGAAAACCTTAAAATTTGTAAACAAAGTAAATTGGTGCCATTTAAGAATTTATATCTTCATCTTGATATTAATTATACAGATTTCTACTAATAGGTTATGGCTATGCAATAAACCCTAGCTAATCCTCTCTATTCCGACAAAACCACTACTTTTCCCTAGGGAGACAGCCCAACATTTACCACCTTAGTCCCCATGCCCAGGGAATAGGGGCGCTGACTCATCATTAGCTTCTTCAAGCTGATTATGGGCGTTGAGATATTAGAAGAGGAGTGGGGGGGAGAGCAAGTTGACAGTCCTCTGATGCTGTGTCTTCGCTGCCTCCAGATGGAATTCACGGACCTCAGAGGTTTGAGCAGGTCTGCCCATCTTGCTTGTTGAGTAGATACACCAAGGCTGATCATTCTGCAATATACAATTCTCAAAACAAATTTTAGTATCAAGATAGTTTTTTTTTTTTTTTAAGAGGGCTGACATTTTATTAAGAATGTTGGTTCTAACTGCTTTTCTATTTTTCCCCTCTTTTATTGGATATAATATTTACATTTCAAATTTTATCCCCTTACCATATTTCCCCCACCACCCAGGAACCCCTTATCCCATCCCCCCATCCCCCCTCCTCCTGCCTCTATGAAGGTGTTTACCCACCTACCCCCAGCCTCCCTCCCCACCCTCAGATTCCCCCCCCCCCCAGTGCTCAGCCTTCAGGGTACCAATGATCTTGTCTCCCACCTATGCCCAACAGGGCCATCCTCCCCTACATATACAGCTGGAGTCATGTGTCTCTCCCTATGTGCTCCTGGGCTGGTGGTTTAGACCCTGGGGAGCTCTGGCTGGTTGGTATTCTTGCCCTCCTCACAGGGCCACCAGCCCTTATGGTTCATGGTTCCTTCAATTTACTCTCTAACTCCTCCATTGGGAACTTTGATCAGATTAATGGATAGCTGTGGGTATCTGTCTCTGGGTATGTCCGACTCTGATAAGGAGTCAGACATATCAGGCTGCTGTCAGCTTTCCCATCCTGACATCCCTATCAGCATCTATTTTTGGTGACTGCCTATGGAATGAATACCCAGACACAATGGTCTCCCTACAACCCCCCCCTTCAGATTCTGACTCACACTTTGTCTCCATATTTGCTCCCTTGGTTATTTAGTTACTCCTTCTAAGAAAGACCTAGGCATCCTCACTTGTTCTTTCTTCTTCATGAGCTTCCTGTCGTCTGGTAGTTGAATCTTTGTTGTTTCAAACTTTTGGGCTAATCTCCGCTTATCAGTGAGTAAATACCATGTGTGTTCTTTTGTGATTGGGTTACTTCACTCAGGATGATATTTTCTAGATCCATCCATTTACCTAAGAATTTCTTGAATTCATTATTTTTAATAGCTGAGTAATATTCCATTGTGTAAATGTACCACATTTTTTGTATCCATTCCTCTGTTGAAGGGCATCTGGGTTCTTTCCAGCTTCTGGCTATTATAAATAGGGCTGCTATGAACATAGTGGAGCATATGTCTTTGTTATTTGTTGAGGCATTTTCTGGGTATATACCCAGAAGTGGTATAGCTGGGTCCTCAGGTAGTGCTATGTCCAATTTTCTGAGGAACCGCCAGACTGACTTCCAAAGTGGTTGTACCAGCTTGCAACCCCACCAACAATGCAGGAGTGTTCCTCTTTCTTCACATCCTCGCCAGCATCTACTATCACCTGAGATTTTGATCTTAGCCATTCTGACTGGTGTCAGGTGGTATCTCAGGGTTGTTTTGATTTGCATTTCCCTGATGACTAAGGATGTTGAGCATTTCTTAAGGTGCTTCTCCGCCATTCGAGTTTCCTCAGTTGAGAATTCTTTGTTTAGCTCTGTACCCCATTTTTTAATGGGGTTATTTTGTTGTTTGGCGTCTAATTTCTTGAGCTCTTTGTAAATATTAGATATTAGCCCCCTATCAGATGTAGGATTGGTAATGATCTTTTCCCAATCTGTTGGTTGCCGTTTTGTCTTGTTGACAGTGTCCTTTGCCTTACAGAAGCTTTGCAATTTGATGAGGTCCCATTTGTCGATTCTTGATCTTAGAGCATAAGCCATTGGTGTTCTGTTCAGGAACTTTTCCCCTGTGCCTAGGTATTCGAGGGTCTTCCCCAACTTCTCTCCTAATATTTTCAGTGTACCTGGCTTTATGTGAAGGTCCTTTATCCACTTGGAGTTGAGCTTTGTGCAAGGAGATAAGAATGGATTAATTTGCATTCTTCTACATGTTGTCCTCCAGTTGAGCCAGCACCACTTGTTGAAAATGCTGTCCTTTTTCCACCAGATGAATTTAGCTCCCTTGTCAAATATCAAGTGACCATAGGTATGCGGGTTCATTTCTGGGTCTTCAATTCGGTTCCATTGATCGTCTTTTCTGTCTCTGTACCAATACCAAGCAGTTTTTATCACTACTGCTCTGTAGTACAGTTTGAGGTCCGGAATGGTGATTCCCCCAGAGGTTCTTTTATTGTTGAGAATAGTTCTCGCTATCCTAGGTTTTTTGTTATTCCATATGAATTTGTAAATTGCTCTTTCTATCTCTATGAAGAATTGATTTGGAATTTTGATGGGTATTGCATTGAATCTGTAGATTGCTTTTGGCAGGATAGCCATTTTTACTAAATTAATCCTGCCAATCCAGGAGCATGGGAGATCTTTCCATCTTCTGAGATGTTCTTCAATTTCTTTCTTGAGAGACTTGAAGTTCTTGTCATACAGATCTTTCACTTGCTTTGTTAGATTCACTCCAAGATAATTTATTTTATTCGTGGCTATTGTGAAGGGTGTCATTTCCCTGATTTCTTTCTCTGCCTGTTTATCCTTTGAGTAGAGGAAGGCTACTGATTTGTTTGAGTTGATTTTATATCCAGCCACATTGCTAAAGTTGTTTATCAGGTTTAGGAGTTCTCTAGTGGAAGTTTTAGGTTCACTTAAGTATACTATCATATCATCTGCAAATAGTGAAATTTTGACTTCTTCCTTTCCTATCTGTATCCCTTTGACTTCCTTTTGTTGTCTAATTGCTCTAGCTAAGACTTCCAGTACTATATTGAATAGGTAAGGTGAGAGTGGGCAGCCTTGCCTAGTCCCTGATCTTAGTGGGATTGCTTCAAGTTTCTCTCCATTTAGTTTGATGTTGGCTACTGGCTTGCTGTATATTGCTTTTACTATGTTTAGATATGGGCCTTGTATTCCTGATCTTTCCAAGACTTTTAACATGAAGGGATGTTGAATTTTGTCAAATGCTTTCTCAGCATCTAGTGATATGACCATGTGGTTTTTCTCTCTGAGTTTATTTATGTAGTGGATTACATTGATGGATTTCCGAATATTGAACCATCCCTGCATTCCTGGGATAAAACCTACTTGATCTTGATGGATAATTGTTTTGATGTGTTGTTGGATTCGGTTTGCGAGAATTTTATTGAGTATTTTTGCATCAATATTCATAAGAGAGATTGGTCTGTAGTTCTCTTTCTTTGTTGGGTCTTTCTGTGGTTTAGGTATGAGTGTAATGGTAGCTTCATAGAATGAATTGGGTAGTGTTCCTTCTGTTTCTATTCGATGGAATAACTTGAAGAGGATTGGTATTAGGTCTTCCTTGAAGGTCTGAAAGAATTCTGCACTGAAACCATCTGGCCCCGGACATTTTTTGGTGGGAAGATTTTTAATGACTGTGTCTATTTCTTTAGGCGTTATGGGACTGTTTAGGTGGTTTATCTGCTCCTCTTTAACTTTGGTACCTGGTATCTATCTAGAAAATTGTCCATTTCCTCCAGATTTTCCAATTTTGTTGAGTATAGGCCTTTGTAGTAGGATCTGATAATTTTTTTAATTTCCTCTGTTTCTGTTGTTATGTCTCCCTTTTCAGTTCTGATTTTATTAATTTGAATGCTGTCTCTGCGCCCTTTGGTTAGTCTGGCTAAGGGTTTGTCTATCTTGTTGATTTTCTCAAAGAACCAGCTCCTGGTTTTGTTGATATTTTGTATAGTTCTTTTTGTTTCGACTTGGTTGATTTCAGCCCTGAGTTTGACTATTTCCTGCCGTCTACTCCTCTTGGGTATACTAGCTTCTTTTTGTTCTAATGCTTTCAGGTTTGCTGTCAAGTTGTTGATGTATGCTCTTTCCACTTTCTTTTTGTGAGCACTTAGAGCTATGATTTTTCCTCTTAGTACTGCTTTCAATGAGTCCCACATATTTTGATATGATGTGTCCTCATTTTCCTTTAAATCTAAAAAGTCTTTAATTTCTTTCTTAATTTCTTCCTTGACCAAGTTATCATTGAGTAGAGCATTGTTCAGTTGCCAAGTGTATGTCGGTTTTCTGCTGTTTTTGTCCATGTCAAAGACAAGTCTTAATCCATGGTGGTCTGATAAGGTGCTGGGGATTATTTCAATCTTTTTGTATCTGTTGAGGCCTGTTTTGTGACCAATTATATGGTCTATTTTCGAGAAGGTACCATGAGGTGCTGAGAAGAAGGTGTATTCTTTTGTTTTAGGATGAAATGTTCTATAGATGTCAGTTAAGTCCAATTGGTTCATAACTTCTGTTAGTTTCATTGTGTCTCCATTTAGTTTCTGTTTCCATGATCTGTCCATAGCTGAGAGTGGGGTGTTGAAATCTCCCACTATTATTGTGTAGGGTGCAATGTATGCTTTAAGTTTTAGTAAAGTGTCTTTTATGTATGTGGGTGCCCTTCCATTTGGGGCATAGATGTTGAGAATTGCAAGTTCCTCTTGGTACATTTTTCCTTTCATGAATATGAAGTGTCCTTCTTTATCTTTTTTGATTACTTCTGGTTGAAAACTGATTTTATTTGATATTAGAATCGCTACTCCAGCTTGTTTCTTGGGACCATTTGCTTGGTAGATTGTTTTCCAACCTTTTACTCTGAGGTAGTGTCTGTCCTTTCCACAGAGGTGCGTTTCCTGAATGCAGCAAAATGTTGGGTCCTGTTTACGTATCCAGTCTGATAGTCTATGTCTTTTTATTGGCGAATTGAGTCCATTGATATTAAGAGATATTAAGGAAAAATGAGTGTTGTTTCCTGTTATTTTTGTTATTGGCAGTGGAGATATGTTTGTGTAGCTACCTTCTTTTACGGTTTTTGGAAGATTACTTTCCTGCTTTTTCCAGGTTGTAGTTTCCCTCCTTGTGATGGAGTTTTCCACCAATTATCCTTTGAAGTGCTGGGTTTGTGTTGAGATACTGTGTAAATTTGGATTTGTCATGGAATATTTTGGTTTCTCCATCAATAATGATTGACAGTTTTGCTGGGTATAGTAGTCTGGGCTGACATTTATGTTCTTTTAGGGTCTGTATGATATCAGTCCAGGATCTTCTGGCTTTTATGGTCTCTGGTGAGAAGTCTGGTGTAATTCTTATAGGTCTGCCTTTATATGTTACTTTGCCTTTTTCCCTTACTGCTTTTAGTATTTTTTCTTTGTTTTGTACATTTGATGTTTTGACTATTATGTGGCGGGAAGTATTTCTTTTCTGGTCTAAACTATTTGGAGTTCTGTAGGCTTCTTGTATATTTATGGACATCTCTTTCTTTAGGTTAGGGAAGTTTTCCTCTATAATTTTGTTGAGAATATTTACTGGTCCTTTAAGTTGGGAGTCTTCCCCCTCATCTATTCCTATTATCCTTAGGTTTGGCCTTCTCATTGTGTCTTGGATTTCTTGTATATTTTGGGTTAGTAGCTTTTTGTATTTTGCATTTTCTTTGACAGTTGTGTCAATGTTTTCCATGGTATCTTCTGCACATGAGATTCTCTCTTCCATCTCTTGTATTCTGTTGGTAATACTTGTATCTATGACTCCTGATCGTTTTTTTAAGTTTTCTATCTCCAGGGTGTTCTCCCTTTGTGATTTCTTTATTGTTTCTACTTCCGTTTTTAGATCCTGCATGGTTTTGTTTAATTCCTTCTCCCGTTTGGTTGCATTTTCTTGTAATTCCTTAAGGGATTTTTGTGTTTCCTCTCTAAGGGTTTCTATCTGTTCTTTGAGAGTGTTATTTATGTCTTTCTTAAAGTCCTCTATCATCATCATGAGAAGTGATTTTAATTCTGAATCCTGCTTTTCTGGTGTGATGGGGTGTTCAGGGCTTGCTATGATGGGGGAACTGGGTTCTGATGATGCCATGTAACTTTGGTTTCTGTTGCTTACTTTCTTGCGCCTGCCTTTTGCCATCTGGTTAATTCTAGTGCTACCTGTACTTCTGTCTCTGACTGAAGCCTGTCTTTCCAGTTGTCTCGCTTTTGTTTGGTCTTCTAGGAGTCCAGATGTCTTTGTGATTTTTTCCAGCTGCCCTGATTACAGTGGTATCTCTAGGATGCCTCAGGATATGGTGCCTCCAAGGTAGCAGTCCAGCTAGATGTCTGCTGTTCTGGGTGCAGTGTCTCCTCTTGGATATCTCAGGGTATGTTGTCTGACACTCTGAGTTCAGTTGTTCCTCTGTGGCTCTGGGTTGAGCGGACCTTCCAGTATGTCTCAGGTGGAATCCAGGGTCCACACAACTGCAGACCTGGTAGAGGTCTGGTCTGGGACTCAGACCCTGCAGGCCTCAGACCGGAGGGGGGGCGAGCAGCAGAAGGAGCGTGCTAGCGCTGGCTATGGGTTCTATGGATCCCCAGAATGTGTCTGGGGGACTCCTGGGTGCACTTACCTGCAGGCCTCAGACTGCAGGAGGGGCAAGCGGTGGAAGGGGCGTGCTAGCGCTGGCTATGGGTTCTCTGGATCCCCCAGAATGTGTCTGGGGGGCTCCTAGGTGCACTCACTCGCAGGCCTCAGACTGCAGGAGGGGCTAGGGCTGGCTATGGGTTCTATGGATCCCCCAGAATGTGTCTGGGGGGCTCCTGGGTGCACTTACCCGCAGGCCTCAGACTGCAAGAGGGGCAAGCGGCGGAAGGGGCGTGCTAGCGCTGGCTATGGGTTCTCTGGATCCCCCAGAATGTGTCTGGGGGGCTCCTAGGTGCACTCACTCGCAGGCCTCAGACTGCAGGAGGGGCTAGCGCTGGCTATGGGTTCTATGGATCCCCCAGAATGTGTCTGGGGGGCTCCTAGGTGCACTCACTCGCAGGCCTCAGACTCCAGCAATGTCTTAATATTAGTAATTCTTCAGTACCTTAGTTCAAATAATAACAATAAAGCCAACTTTTGTCACAAAAATGTGGTTATACTTTCATTAGGAAAGAGTCAATTAAGTATTTTTTCATGCAAATTAAGAGGTCTGTAGATCAGAAGGTATAGTTTTTAATCCAAATATTAATTTGTTTGTTTGTTTTGTCATCTACAAACAATATCAACATCTATTTGATATTGACAGAGTTGTGGATAGGAAACAATAAAACTTTATTAGGGAGGATGTTGTTTGTGGACAGTCAGGTTCCAGTGGAGAGTGAAGATTGATCATGGACTCTCTCATGCTGTTTGAGGTAATACAATCTGGTAAAGGTTTGTTGCACTTGGTACAGGGATAGGAACTCTCCCCCACTGCTTTCTTTTGTATCTGTAGAGATCCATTGAGCAGGAGAATTTCCATGGGCAGCCAGGAGCATTGCACACATAAGGCTTCTAACAGTATGTTTCCTCATCTGGAACTTCAGATGTTGTGATGAGGGTGGAACAAGAAAAATTTTCTCAGCTGGAGCTCTAGAGCCTACATTTCTACATTTTCCCTGGAAGTATGTATGCGTTCAGAGTAACAGGCTTTAGTTGTTTCCTTTCTTTGGCACTGAAATTCATAGTTCTTGCTCATGCTTCTCTTTCCATGCTCTTAAAATCTAGAGCTTGATTGAATTTTCCTGCATAGTAGCCAGGAATTCCTTGATTTCAGTAGGAAACTTTGTATCATTCTATCGATTTCACAGTAGTAGTTTGAGGGGTTTTCTCAGATCTGCCTTGATGAGGAAGTTTCAGGTGCTGAAACAGGACACAGTTGGGCCAGATAAATTCACTAAGTTGTAAGGCTTGGATTTTGTCTCTGGAGCTGAGTCTTTACCTAAACACTCAGGATGTGAATTTCTATAACTTATCAGCTGCTTTGTTATGGAGATCCATCACCTTGAAGGTTATAATCTTTTTTTTTTTTTTTTTTTTTTTTTTTTTAACATTCCAGTACTTAATCTCCCTACACCCCTATTGTCTGCCTTCTGACAATTCCTCATCCTATTCCTCCTTCCCTGCCTCCAAAAGGATGTCTCCACACACACTCCCCACCTCACCAGGCCTTCCCACTCCCTGGGGCCTCAAGTCTCTGGATGATTAGGAGCATCTTCTCTCCTTGAGGCCAGATAAAGTAGTCCACTCCTGTATGTGTGTAGGGGGGCATGCAGATCTCTGAGTTCAAGGTGAGTTTACAAAGCAAGTGCCAGGACAACTAATGCTAGGCAGTGAAGTATTTAGTAGAATAAGAAAGACATGTTTCAGCCCCAGCAAAAAACAAAATTCAGAATTCGGGAGCTTTGACCCTGAGGCTCTAGCTTTAGAGTTAAGAACAGAAGGGGTTACAGGGATAATTGATGGCTAGCTGGAGCTAAGAAATTAATGGTGATACAAAGAGACCATTTCACTGACTTGAAATCTTCCGAGAAGTGTTTTCTGAGAACATAAAGAAAATGTGTTCCAGAGATAACTATCTTGTATCTAGACTTGCAACTGAACTTAATATGTGTAAGACTCACCCAGGTGCTAATGTTTTTGAAGGCATTTACGTGTCATGGAGTTTGGGTCTAAGAGTCACTGAAGAAACCACACAAACACTGATCTCGTTCAAACAGAGATTGTTTTTTGAATGCATACCCTAATAACTTTTCCATCAACACTCTAATTCAAGTGTTTGAAAAAGTCTATGGGGGCCATGGAGAAGAATGCAGTTATTTGAATATGCTTGACCCAATAATCGGCATTATTAGGAGGTATGGCCTTTTGGAAGAAGTATGCCACTATAGGAATGGGCTTTGTTGCTCCAATGCTCTGGATCCATCCAATGTGGAATGAGAGCCCACTCCTGGAGTCTTTGGATCAAGAGGTAGAGACTTGACTTGGTCATGGTGTCTGTTCACAGCAGTAAAACACCTACTAAGACAGAATTGGTACCAGGAGTAGGGTATGGTTGTGACAGGCCTGACCATGCTTTTCTTTAGAAGAATGTGGATTTAGGGACTTTGGATTTGGAAAGCCATGGAATGTTTTAAGTGGGGATTAATGAGTAGGAATATGCAAGACTATGTTTCTGTGAATGATTTGAACTGTGCAAACCTGGCCCAAGGGTTCCATGGAGAACTTCAGTATGTGGCCTAGAGACTACTTCTGTAGTAATTTGGTGAAGAATAGGGCTGCTTTTTGCCCTTAACGAAAGAGTCTGTCTGAGACTAAGGTGAAGAAGCTCAAATTAATTGCATTGACAAACAGTCTCAACAAAGCCCAGTAGAGACATTTTTCTCTAGTTAAGTCTCATGAAGAGCATTTTGAATAAGCATAGCAAGCTTAGAAAGAAAAGCTATAAAATACATGTTTCCAGTATTAAAGGGAAATCAGGAAGTGAAATGGAGCTGAATCCTAGGAGATAGCAGATTAAGGGAGTGGGACTTTAGGGCAAGATCCTACTCAGCAAAAGCTAGATCCAGGATTAGTGGTACACACCTTTAATCCCAGAAGATAAAACCAAGCAGATCTTTGAGCTCAAGGCCAGCTTGGGACAGAGCAAGTTGTAGGTGAAGATAAGCTTAAATCCAGGTGTGTTGGTTTAATTAATCCAGAAGACAGGCCTGCAGATCTCTGAGTTCAAGGTCAATCTACAGAGGAAGATCCAGGACAGCCAATCTTAGACAGCGAAGGAGTTGGAAAACAGAAAGCTAGAGACAATGCAATATAAAAAGGGGAAGATTTTCTTTTTTATTATTGGATATTTTATTTACATTTCAGGTGTTATCCCTTTCCCCCATTTCCCCCTGCCCAGGAACCCCCCCTGTCTGAGCCCCCCTCCTCCTGCTTCTATGAGGATGTGCCCCTACCCACCACCCCATTCCCACCTCCCCACTCTTGAATTGCCCCACACTGGGTGTCCAGCCTTCATAGGAGCAAGGATCTCCTCTCCCACCTATACCCAACAAGTCCATCCTCCCCTACATATACAGCTGAATTCATTTGTCCCAACCTATGTGCTCCTAGGCTGGTAGGTTGGAGCCTGGGAGCTCTAGTTGGTTTATATTGTTGCTCTCCCCATGGGGCCACAAACCCCTTCAGCTCCTTCAGTCTTCTCTCTAACTTCTCCATTGGGAACACAATGATTAGTTCAATGGTTACCTGACATATACAGAGACAGATGCTCTCTGCTGGTCTCTTCTTAATCACCTCTAATTTCTTGGCTACAGCTAACCAGCATCAAATGTCTCAGTACTCCCTTCTGTTCTTGACCTTAAAGCCAGAGCCACAGGGCCAAAGCTGCTGCTTGCAGGAGTTAGAAAATATGCGCCCCCCCACCCAAGTCAGAATGGCTAAGATCAAAAACTCAGGTGATAGCAGATGCTGGCAAAGATGTGGAGAAAGAAGAAATATCCTCCATTGTTAGTGAGATTGCAAACTGGTACAACCACTCTGGAAAACAGTCTGGCAGTTCCTCAGAAAATTGGACATAGCATTACCTGAGAACCCAGCTATAATACTCCTGGGAGTATACCCAGAAGATGCTCCAACATATAGCAAGAACATATCCTCTGCTATGCTCATAGCAACTTTATTTTTTTGTTTATTTTTCTTTCTGTTTTTTTGTCTAAAAGACTTAAATTAGCTTTTAATGATTAAAATTTGAAAACTCCTGAAGTATGTAACTTTCTCTCTCTTTTTTTTTTTATTGGATATTTTATTTATTTACAATACAGATGTCATCCCCTTTCCCCACTACCTCTCCCTAGAACCCCCTATTATATACCCCCTCTTCCTTTATGCTTTTATTCAATTTCGCTTACATGCATTTATTAAGGTCAGTTCTAGGTTGAGAGTCTAACAATACAATAGATGTAAATAGTCTAGGAACAAGCAAGACGATAAACACAAATAGTCAAAGAAAAAGCAAGGCATTATAGCCAATTAAGTGAACATTCCCATGATCACTGTTTATAAAGGCTTATCAAGATGACCAAAGTATCTGAACCTACTTCCCTGTCCTAGCCCAAGGTCATTTTCATGTCTGAAGCCTACTTCCTTGTTCAAGCCTAAAATTTAGATTCCTGTCTGAAATTACTTGTTTGTTCTAGCCTAATATTTAGGTTCCTACCCGAAATTAGTTCATTGTTCTAACATAATATCAGATTCCTTCCTGAAGCCTACTTCCTTGTCCTTGGCCATTGTCATATTCCTTATCCTATCTATTTCAAATGACAAAGCTAAAGTTTATCACTTCTGTAAATTGCAAAATAATAATGAATTATTTATTTAATACTTGTAAAATCTTCAGTAATATCTGTCATTTCCCCCAAATTAATAAATTAATAAATGTCAGTTTAAATTAGGAAATTAATAAATGTCAGTTTCATTTACTGGATTTTATATTTGTAATTCTGTGTAAGGTTCAAAAATAGTGTCATCTAGAAAGCTATAAATTTGGCATTGATCCCCCTCCTGTCAATCCATTAATGCCACCTACCTCACACTTTTTCTACCAAATGGCTCATATTAAAATAACTCCCAAGCTCATATGAGAGCTATATGTACATTATATTAAAATCATATATATGGAATATATATCATGTCATATTTCTGCCAAGCAGCCCATTTCCTTGTCCTTGGCCCATGTTAGCTTCTTGTCAAGCAACCTCAAAAGAATCTCCACCTCCCCTGCTTTTTTATTTCATTAACAAGACTGAGCCTGTCTTAGGTCATTCTGACAAGCATTCCTTCCTTACCCATCATGGACTATGCATTATCAAAGGCAATGCATTTATGTCTTAGTTTGGTAAGGCTCTGTGCAGAATTTTACCCATCCTTGGCTTGCCAGCCTGATAATTTAATAACTCTGTCTGGGGGTCCATTTTCAGGTTCAAGCCATGCACTATGGCTACCAACATGTTGATGTTGTTAAAGATAAGCTTTAACATTTGTGGGGAACAAACAGAAGGTGGCTATGATCCTTGCAGCCATCTTGAGCCATATACCCTGACAAGAGACTTGTTTACAATAGCCTACAACAGCTGAGCACACTCTGATAACATCTTGTTTTAGATATCCAGGATTTTCCCTTGGGTGTATGAGACTTAAAGGTGTGTGACTTAAGGGCGAGACTTAGAGATCAGATTTAGAGACAAGACCTAAGGGCATGACTTAAAGGCAAATTGTGAGACTTAAAGGTGTGATTTAGAGCTGAGACTTAAGGGTGTGACTTAAAGGTGTGATTTAGAGATAAGATCTAAGGTTGTGACTTAAAGGCATGACTTAGAGGCGGCGCTTAGAAGTGAGACATATAAAAGGCAAGAGGCAGACAGAAAAAAGTAGTAGGCACTTGAGACTCCAGACAGGCAACTAGGATTAGACACTTGAGATTAGACACTCAAGACTTGGAAGAATACTTGAGACTTGAGACTTGAGGCAGGAAACTTGGAACTTGGAGGCACTAGAAACTAGGAACTAGGGACTAGGAACTCAAGACTAGGGACTTGGAGTGAAGAGAGACTGGAGAATAAATCGGATTGAATCACATTCTCTGGTCTCCATTCCTTGAGTCTGTCCTCACTCTCTTTCTTGCTGAACCCCGACCCTCGGACCAGAGCAGACTGGGGCAGTTTTTAACTGTTAATTGCTTTAACAATTTAGCCCCCAATGCTTTTGGAAGTGCAGACTTCAACATTGATAGAGTGGTCCCTGATATTTTGGCCTCCAAACATGGGGCAGTGCGGTTCTCAACATTTTTGGTGCCCAACGTGGGGCAGCTTGGGCCACAATATACATGATGGGCAGGAATAAAAGTATTTTCCGAACAAGAAGGGCTAGCCTGATCAAGCTATATAAGCCAATCGTGAGGTTTGACCAAAATAGAAATACTGACCTCAGGCCATGGATAATTTTATCGGCATTATCTGCAGCATCAAAGCACAACAGAACAGCATTCTTTAAATTCATAATCTAACTATTCAAAGTTAGCACACCAGGAGAGGTATTAGGATTATGCCAAATATCCTACAGGTGTCTTTAAACATTTTTCTAATTATAATGACAATCATTGTGAATTTCAAAAGGAACACTACTCTAATGATATTTATCATGACACTTGGGATGTCTCCTAACTTTTGAACCCTGAAACTCCTTCAGATAATTTGAATGGGTTATAGAGCATCATATAAATCCTTTTGTATACTCAATATGTTAGTAACATTTGTTTGTTAGATGGTTAACAAAAATAATTGTCTTAACTCCTTGTGTCAATGCTATTACAAAAGCAGTGGTGCTAGCAATTAAAGGAATTAAAGGTGTTATACCACCAATAATAAACCCCACTACCCTCTTGCTTCTGCTTAAAGCCTAACACACTTCTTCCAGCACTTTCAAGCTTTTTTCAGAGAATTAATGTTTTCTTAAACTCAGGGAACTAAGACGAAAGCTGGTTGATAGGCCCCCATAACAGACATGCCAGGTTTCAACACACTAGCACAATTGGAAAGTATGCAGTCAATGAAACTTACAATAAATACTGTAGAAGAGACAAAACCAATTTTAGCCTGACAACATAAAGAACCTTAAAACTTGCACTAACTCTTGTTTGAAATCCAGATCTTGTCCCAACGTTATCTCTTGCTATTTTAATAGTCATAGTGAGCTACAGCTAACTTGCAAGTATGTCTCTGACAAAGACCAGATCCAGTCTTCTAAAAGTAGACTGTTATTTCGCATATTGGATTGATTTCTAAACCAGTACATAATTGAATCCTAATAGCTGGCTACCATTAAGAAGAATACAAGAGACATTGTAATTTCTCTTTTTATTCTCTATCCCACAAGGTATAAAAACTTGAGGCAAAGCAGCTTGTCCCATCTGGGATATAGTCAAGCAAATATGGGTCAGAAACATGTCCAATACAGCTCCCCAGTCACCCTTGTCAGGGCACTCAGCAAGCTCACAGATCGGCATCATTCTTTGTCTCAGCAACAGTATGTCTCACCAATCTTTTTAAAGTTCTACCATACCTTCTTCTTGAGGATTATATGAAATACCCTTAATAAATTGTTGAAAAAATATCTCGAATGCTCAACTTCAATTGCCAAACCCATTCATTATCTAGTTTTTTTTTGGATACTTTATTTATTTACCTTTCAATGTTATCCCATCTCCCATTCTCCCTCAAAACCCCTTATCCCATGCCCCCTCCTCCTACTTCCATGAGGGTGTGCTCCCACCATCCACTCATTCTCACCTCCCTGCCCTTGAATTCCCGAATACTAGGGAATCCACACTTTCGGAGACCAAGACCCTCCACATCCACTGATTCCTGACAAGGCCACCCTAAAGAGTTGGATCCATGAGTCCCTCCCTTTGTGTTCTCAGGCTGGAGGTTTAGATTCTGGAAGCCCTAGTTGAGTATTTTGATACTCCTGAAAAGAAGGACCAAAGCACCCACACTTTGGCCTTCTTCTTCTTGAGTTTCCTGTGTCATATGCATTGTATCTTAGGTATTGTGAAATTTTTGGCTAATATCCACTTATCAGTGAGTGCATAACATGTGTGTTCTTTTGTGATTGGGTTACCTCACTCAGAATGATATTTTCCAGTTCTATCCATTTGCCTAAGAATTTTAAGAATTCATTTTTTAAATAGCTGAGTAGTACTCCATTGTGTAAATGTACCACATTTTCTGTATCCATTCCTCTGTTGAAGGGCATCTGGGTTCTTTCCGGCTTCTGGCTATTATAAATAAGGCTGCTATAATCATAGTGGAGCATGTTTCCCTGTTGTATGTTGAAACATCTTTTAGGCATATGCCCAACAGTGGTATAGATGAGTCCTCAGGTAATGCTATGTTCAATTTTCTGAGGAACTACCAGACTGCTTTCCATAGTGGTTGTACCAGCTTACAAACCCACCAACAATGGAGGAGTGTTCCTCTTTCTACACATCCTCACCAGCATCTGCTCTAACCAGTGTTTTTGAACATAGCCATTTTGACTGGTGTGAGGTAGAATCTCAGGGTTGTTTTGATTTGCATTTCCCTGATGACTAGAGATGCTGAACACCTTTTAGGTGCTTCTCAGGCATTTGAGCTTCCTCAGTTGAAAATTCTTTGTTTAGCTCTGTACCCCATTTTTAAATAGGGTTATTTGATCGTCTAGAGGCTAATTTCTTTAGTTCTTTGCATACCTTGGATATTAGGCCTCTATATGATGTAGGATTGGCAAAGATTTTTTCCCAATCTGTTGATTGCTGCTTTGTCCTATTGACAGTGTCCTTTGCTTTACAGAAGCTTTGCAGTTTTATGAGGTCCCATTTGTCAATTCTTGACCTTAGAACATAAGCCATTGGTGTTCTGTTAAGGAACTTTTCCCCTGTGCCCATGTGTTCGAGCCTTTTTCCCATTTTCTCTTCTACTAATTTCAGTGTAGCTGGTTTTATGTGAAGTTCCTTTATCCACTTGAACTTGAACTTTGTTCAAGAAGAGAAGTATGGATCAATTTGCATTCTCCTACATGCTGACCTCCAGTGTAACCAGCACCATTTGTTGAAAATGCTGTCTTTTTTCCACTAGATGGTTTTACCTTGTCAAAGATCAAGTGACCATAGGTGTGTGGGTTCATTTCTGGATCTTCAATCCTATTCCATTAATCTTCCTGCCTGTCTCTTTTCCAATACCATGCAGTTTTTATCACTATTGCTTTGTACTACAGGTTGAAGTCAGGGATAGTGATTCCCCCAGAAGTTCTTTTATTTTTGAGAATACTTTTCACTATCCTGAGGTTTTGTTATTCCATATGAATTTGAGGATTGTTCTTTCTTTCTCTGTGAAAAATTGAGTGGGAATTTTGATGGGGATTGTATTAAATCTGTAGATTGCTTTTGGCAAGATGGCCATTTTTACTAAATTAATCCTGCCTATCCAGGAACATGGGAGATCTTTCCATCTTCTGAGATCTTCAATTTCTTTCTTAAGAGACTTAAAGTTCTTGTCATACAGATCTTTTTCTTGCTTGGTTAGATTCACTCCAAAGTATTTTATATTATTTGTGACTATTGTGAAGGGTGAAATTTCCCTAATTTCTTTTTCAGCATGTTTATCATTTGAGTAGAGGAAGGCTACTGATTTTTTGAGTTAATTTTATATCTAGCCATTTTGCTGAAGTTGTTTATCAGGTTTAGGAGTTCTCTGATGGAAGTTTTGG
This sequence comes from Arvicanthis niloticus, assembly GCF_011762505.2. Lineage (NCBI taxonomy): Eukaryota > Metazoa > Chordata > Mammalia > Rodentia > Muridae > Arvicanthis > Arvicanthis niloticus. The sequence continues at coordinate 60,096,841 of NC_047662.1, forward strand.
GGTGACTTCAGTATACTATGATATCATTTGCAAATATTGATATTTTGACTTCTTCCTTTCCAATTTGTATCCCTTTGATCTCCTTTTGTTGCCTAATTGCTCTGGCTAGGACTTCCAGTACTATATTGAATAGGTAGGGAGAGAGTGGGCAGCCTTGTCTAGTCCCTGATTTTAGTGGGATTCCTTGAAGTTTCTCTCCATTTAGTTTGATGTTGGCTACCAGTTTGCTGTATATTGCTTTTACTATGTTTAGGTATGGGCCTTTTATTCCCAATCTTTCCAAGACTTTTATCATGAAGGAGTGTTGCATTTTGTCAAGCGCTTTCTAAGTATCTAGTGATATGATCATGTGGTTATTTTCTTTGAGTTTGTTTATATAGTAGATTACATTGATGAATTTCTGTATATTGAACCAACCCTGCATTCCTGGGATAAAGCCTACTTGATCATGATGGATAATTGTTTTGATGTGTTCTTGCATTTGTTTTGTGAGAATTTAGTTCAGTATTTTTGTATTGATATTCATAAGGGAGACTGGTCTGAAGTTCTCTTTTTGTTGTGTCTTTGTGTGGTTTAGGTATGAGCATAATTGTGGCTTCATAGAATGAAGTAGAATGGGTAGTGTTCCTTATGTTTCTATTTTTGTGGAGTATTTTATAGAGAATTGGTATTAAGTCTTCTTTGAAGATCTGATAGAACTTTGCACTAAAATTGTCTGGTCCTGGACTTTTTTTGGTGGGGATACTTTTAATGACTGCTTCTATTTCTTTCGGGTTATGGGACTGCTTAGATGGTTTATCTGTTCTTGATTTAACTTTGGCAACTGGTATTTGTCTAGAAAATTGTCCATTTCATCTAGATTTTCCAAATTTTGGGGGTATGGGCTTTTGTAGTAGGATCTGATGATTTTTTGAAAATCCTCAGTTTCTGTTGTTATGTCACTCTTTTCAGTTCTGATTTTATTAATTTGGGTACTGTCTCTCTGCCCTTTGATTAATCTCACTAAGGGTTTATCTATCATGTTGATTTTCTCAAAGAACCAGCTCCTGGTTTTATTGATTTTTTATATAGTTCTTTTTGTTTCTACTTGGTTGATTTCAACCCTGAGTTTATTTCCTGCCAGCTACTCTTCTTCAGTGTGTTTGCTTCTTTTTCTTCTAGAACTTTCAGGTGTGTTGTCAAGTTGCTAGTGTATGCTCTCCTCAGTTTCTTTTTGTAAGCACTTAGAGCTATAAGTTTTCCTCTTAGCACTGCTTTCATTGTGTCCCATAAGTTTTGGTATAATGTATCTTCATTTTCATTAAATTTTAAAATGTCTTTAATTTCTTTCTTTATTTCTTCCTTAACCACATTATCATTGAGTGTTGTTTAGTTTCCATGTGAATGTGGGCTTTCAATTGTTTTTGTTGTTATTGAAGACCAGCCTTAGTCCATGGTGATCTGATAGGATGCATGAGATTACTACAATCTTCTTGTATCTGTTGAGGCCTGTTTTGTGACCAATTATATGCTCAATTTTGGAGAAGGTACCATGAGGTGCTGAGAAAAAGTTATATTCTTTTGTTTTAGGGTGAAATGTTCTATAGATATCTGTTAAATTCATTTGGTTCATAGTTTCAATGTATTTCTATTTAGTTTCTGTTTCCATGATCTGTCCATTGCTGAGAGTGAAGTGTTGAAGTCTCCCACTATTATTGTGTGAGGTGCAATGTGTGCTTTGAGCTTTAGTAAGGTTTCTTTTATGAAAGTGGGTGCTCTAGAGTTCATGTTGGTTGACTTTCCTTTGACAAGTATGAAATGTCCTTCTTTATCCTTTTTGATAGCTTTAAGTTGAAAGTCTATTTTATTTGATATTAGAATGGCTACTCCAGCTTGTTTCTTAGGACCATTTGCTTGAAAAACTGTTTTCCAGCCTTTTAATCTAAGATGGTGTCTGTCTTTTTCCCTGAGGTGGGTTTTCTGTATGCAGCAAAATGCTGGGTTCTGTTCTTGAATCCAGTCAGTTAATCTATGTCTTTTCATTGGGGAATTGAGTCCATTGACGTTAAGAGATATTAAGGAGAGGAGATTGTTGCTTCTTGTTATTTTTGTTATTAGCGGTAGCATTGTTTGTGTGGCTATCTTCTTTTGGATTTGTTGGAAGAGGATTACTTTCTTGCTCTTTTTAGCGTATAATTTCCCTCCTTGTATTGGAGCTTTCCTCCTATTATCCTTTGTAGTGCTGGGTTTGTGGAAAGATATTGTGTAAGTTTGGTTTTGTCATGGAATATCATGCTTTCTCCATTCATGGTAATTGAGAATTTTGCTGTGTATTGTATCCTGGGCTGGCATTTGTGTTCTCTTATGGTCTGTATGATATCTGTCAAGGATCTTCTGGCTTTTATAGTATCTGCTGAGAAGTCTAGTGTAATTCTGATAGGTCTGCCTTTATATTTTACTTGGCCTTTTTTCCTTATTGAATTTAATATTCTTTCTTTGTTTTATGCATTTGGTATTTTGATTATTATATGATGGGAGGTATTTCTTTTCTGGTCTAGTCTATTTGGTGTTTTGTATGCTTCTTGTATGTTTATGGACATCTTGTTATTTAGGTTAGGGAACTTTTCTTCTATAATTTTGTTAAAGATATTTACTGGCCCTTTAAGTTGAGAATCTTCACTCTCTTCTATACCTTTTAGCCTTAGGTTTGGTCTTCTCATTGTGCCCTGAATTTCCTGCATGTTTTGGGTTAAGAACTTTTTGTATTTTGTGTTTCCTTTGACAATTGTGTCAATATTTTCTATGGCATCTTCTGCACCTGAGATTCTCTCTTCTATCTCTTGTATTCTGTTGGTGATGCTTGCATCTATGACTCCTGATTTTTTTCCTAGTTTTTCTGTCTCCAAGGTAGTGTCCCTTTGAGATTTCTTTATTGTTTCTTCTTCCATTTTTAGATCCTGGGTGGGTTTTTTTTTTTTTTAAATTCCTTCACCTGTTTTGTTGTGTTTTCTTGCAATTATTTAAGGGATTTTTGTGTTTCCTCTTTATTGGCATCTACTTGTTTACCTGTGTTCTCAATTTCTTTGAGATTGTTATTTGTATCCTTCTTAAAGTCCTCTATCATCATCATTAGAAGTGATTTTAAATCTGAATCTTGCTTTCTTAGTGAAATGGGGAATTTAGGACTTTCTAATATGGGAGAACCAAGCTCTGATGATGCCAAGTGCCCTGGGTTGCTGATGCCTATGTTCTTGAGCTTGCCTTTCACCATCTGGATCTCTTTAGTGCTACCTGCGCTGTCTCCGACTGGAGCCCACCTTTCCTATTATCTTTGTTGTGTCAGAACTGTTTGGGGTGGGTGTTGCTGCTGGGGTTAGTGCTGAGGCCCAAGATCTACTCAGTGCTTAGGCTCTGACTGGAAGAAAACCAGTGGTCTGGGCCAGGAGTGAATTCCTGGATCCCAGTGGTTCCCAGTTACCCCCATTTGGTGGAGTTGTTGCTGTCTCCTTACCTAAGATACTGCTGGGCAGCAGCCTTATTTATAATAGCCAGAAGCTGGAAGTGGGGAGGTGGGAGTGGGTGGGGCATATCCTCATAGAAGCAGGAGGAGGGGGGATATGCTAGGCAGTTTCTGGGTGGGTGGGAAATGGGAAAAGGGGATAGCATCTGAAATGTAAATAAAATATTCAATAATTTAAAAAAAAAAGAGACTAGCTGAGGTGAAATCTTCTGGGACATGTTTTCTGAGAGCACAAAGAAGCTGTGTTCCAGAAATAGCCAAAATTGTACCTCATGATTCAGCTGTATTTGGTAATATGTAAGAGCCACTCAGGTGGTACTGGTTTTGAATCATGAAGGGGTCATGAAGAGCAGCTGAAGCTTTGCAGTAAGAGGCCATGGAAGGACATAAGTGAAGGTGCAGCCTCAGTTGTAGTTTAAAGCCCAGGACTGAAGGGGTCATGCAAAGGATTTGAGGTTTGGCACCATGAAGAGAGCCTATGAGAGGCTATTGGTGAAGTCTAGTTGCAGCAGAAGACCTCATGTATTGAAGATGACAGTACCATGAAATATCTCCAAGAACAGTAGAGGCAGTGGGGTGGATCAACCTGAGCTTAGAATGCTACAGAGTGCAGAGGTGGAGAATTGACACAAGCCCTTTGGAGGAGCCCAGAAGTTATCATGTATGGATCTCAGACATTGAAACATGAAGCTATAACATTGAAGATGTCTTGGCGACCCCAAGATGATGTTTGAGATGCCAGAGCTGTGGGCTCCTCTCTGAGGAAAGCTGCTAGTAGGGAGTAGAACCAGCCTAGGAGAAAGAAGTTTGTTAAAGTCAACAAAGATGAAAAAGTAGTTGGAGATCTGATGACCACTTTCACATCAGCCATGAAGATGCAGAGTTTGGAGTTTGCCCAGCTGTTTTCCTATCTTGCTTTGGGAATTACAGCAAAAGAGACTTTGAACTTTTATCATTTGTTTGACTTTTAACATTGTTGCGATTGCTATAAACTGTGGGGAATTTTGAAGTTGGACTAAATGTATTTTGCATTATGCTATGCTGGGCCCTTTACTGCTTTCCTGACTTCTGTGGACACTACAATATGAAAACATACATCTAGATTTCAAAGCCAGCATCTACATGACAGAGAGCTTTCAATATTTGTTTTCATAGGTCTTTATTACCAAATTCAGAATGGTTGTTTCCAGTGCTATCTATCTACCTGTGGATTTCAAATTTTAAATGTATAATAGCTGAACAATACTCAATTGTCCAAATATACCATATTTTTATTATCCTTTTGTTCCTTAATGAACACCTATGCTCTTCCCATCTTCTGGATATTGTGAATATAGGAGCTATGGACATGGATTAACAAACATCGCTCTAGTGGGATACATAGTACTTTGGATATATGCTCAATAACAGTAAAATCATATAATATGTATAACTCTAGGGTTTTTTTTTTTTTTGTAGAATTGTCACCCTGATTTCCAGAATGGTTGCATTACTTTCCATTGTTGTCATTTTTTAAACTTGGCCATTCTGAGTGGGATGAGGCAAAATGAGAAAACAACTTTATTGTTGATTTCACTAATGGCTACGTATGTGAAATATTAAAATTGTTTCCTCTGGCATTTTATGTCTTCTTTAAGAACTCTGTATTAATTCCATGCCCTAATTTTCAGTTGTTTTACTTGTTTGGTGTCTAAAGCTTTTTATTCCCATTCTTTCTATGTTTCTATACACTAACTCTCTGTCATATAATACAGCAGCTAAAATGCTATTTCTATTCTTTAGGTTATCTAATTACCCAAATGATGATTTTTGGTAGGGTGAGGATTTTAGCTTCATAAAGTTGCACTTTCAACTGTTGGTCTTAAGGCCTACGAAATGCTTCTCTGCATACTTCTCTAACATTTTCAGGACATCTGATCTTACACTGAGTTACTTCATCTATGCAGCATTGAATTTTGTATAAGATTAAAAGTTAGGATAAAATATATTTATTCTACATATACATCCAGTTTGGCCAATACAATATGTTATAGATGCTGGGTTTTTTTCCCCAATGGGTATTGTTGACCTCTTTGTCAAAAACTACATAACTGTAGCAACAAGGGTCTTCAGTTCTTTTATTGATCAATGAGTTTGTCTTTATGCCAGTATAATGCTGTTTTGTTACCAAAGCTCTATAATATGACTTGAAATTAGAGGTGCTGATGCTTATAACAGGGTTATTTTGAACATTCTGGGTCTTTTATGTGTTCATATGAATTAAAATAAATTGCATTGTTATTTTGATAAGGATCAAATTCACTCTGTAAATTGATTTTGCTAGCATGGTAATTTTACAATATTGATGCTAGAAGTCCAAGAGCATGGGACATCTTCCCATTTTCTAGTATGTTCTTCAATTTATTTTGTCAGTATCTTAATATTTTTATTGTAAAATTTTTTTACTTGTTAGATTTATTACCACTTATTTTTATCTTTTCTTTTGTTCAGTTCTCTCTCTCTCTCTCTCTCTCTCTCTCTCTCTCTCTCTTTCTCTTTCTTTTTCTTTCTCTCTCTCTCTCTCATTATTAATCATTTTATTTGTTTACATTGCAAATGATATCTCACTTTCTGGTTACCCCTCTACCAACCCCCATCCCACATCCACCCTTGCCTCTTCCCTTTGCCTGTATAAAGGTACTCTCCTACCCACCCACACTCTCCCACCCCACAGCTCCAGCATCCCCCTATGTTGGGGCATCAAACCTCCCTGAGACCAAAGGCCTTCTCTCACATTGCTGTCAGGAAAGGGTATCCTCTGCTACATATGTATCTGGAGCCATGGATCCCTCCAGGTACACTCTTTGGTTGGTGGTGTAGTCTCTAGGAGAATTGGGTGGTCAGGCCAGCCTATGTTGATCTTCCAATGGGGTTGCAATCCCCCTCTGCTCTTCCAGTCCTCTGCCAGCTCCCTCACCAGGTTCCCTGAGCTTAGTATGATGGTTGGCTCCAAGCAACCACATTTTCATTGGTTAGTTGCTGGCCAGACTTTCCAAGAAACCACCACACAAAGTTCCTGTCAACAAGTACACACAACACCTGTCAACAAGTTGACTACAGCAACAGTGTTGGGTTTCGTGTCTGCAGACATGATGGCTCCCCAGGTGGGTGCATTCCCTGGTTGGCCCTTCCTTCAGTGTCTGTTCCATTGTTTCTGTGTCTATTCTTCCTTTGGACAGGTATAGCCTCTGGTCAAGGGATGGAACTACCCACTCATTCCAAAGTTTTTAACCCAGAAATGTTTCTATTGCCACTTTTAAAAGACTATTGTAAATAGAATTATTTCATTTTCAATGTGTTTTATTGTTATCTCAGAAGACTATTGTGAGTTTTATGTTTTGATTTTGTGTGTGTGTGTGTGTGTGTGTGTTTTGATTTTTATCCTGACACTTTGTAGCAATTTCTTTTTATATTATTTGTTTTTGTTTTGATATACAGTGCTAGTACATCATTTCTTACTTCCCTTTCCTTCCTCCAAACTCTACCATATATAGCCATATATCTTTTATCTCTTTCAAATTTATGGCCTTTTTTAAATCCCATTAAGTGTTGTTACATGTGTATCTGTGCGCATATATACATATACATATATGTATATATCAAAATAAAACATAATAATCTAAAACAAAAACTATCTCTTTAATGTTGGACAAGACAAACCAACAAAAGAAAAAGAACCTGAGAGAAGATATAAGAATATACAATCTGAATAGTGTCAACATATATAGACTCCTCAAATTCTTAACATATTAGTGGATATTTTCTTCCCTAATTTTTTTTCATCTTTCTCTATAATCCTTTCATGGTATTTAGACTTTTGTGCTCTTTATAAAGAATTCATGATATCAAGTCTTCTATGTGTTCTTAAAACAATAGCATGTAACCTTCAAGATAGTATTTAAATTTAGTACCTCTGTAATGGCTCAGGTGTTTGTGTCCACTGAAATCCATATATTAGAATTCTAATCCCCAGTGTAAGGATATTAGCAGGTGAATTCTTTGAGAGGTAATTAGGTTACAAAGGCAAAGCCCCTATGAATAACATGTCTCTTAAAAATATTAAACCTGTGAAGCTATAGAAAAATATGTTCATCTAAGAACCTGGGATGACTATTCTAAACTGAATATGCTAGCACCTTCATCTTGGACTTACAACCTCCAGAATCCAAAGAAACATGTTATTGCAGTTTGTAAATGTACCTGTTTGCAACATTTCTTGTAGTTATCCTAAATCCACTGAGACAGATCATGGGTACTGAGAAATGGCACTGTTGCTATAGCAAACAAATTTAAGTGCAGAAATGGGCTTGGAATTGAGTAATGAATAGAGGTGCAAATATTTTGAGGAAACTGGAAAAAGCAGTTTGCATTGTTTTAAAAGGACTGCTAAAAGAAATTCCAGTGAACCCTGAGAAGAAAAAAGAACTATAGAGAGAGCTATAGAGAGTATGCAGCTCACTGGGCAGGCACTTTGAGATCTTGAGTTTGATCATTAGAACTGGGAAGAACAGTAGCAATATCACATCAAATCATTTACTGGAGAGTGTTAGTATTTTAGCAAATACTGAGACAAGAATAGAAGACTGGTAGGAATACTGATTGGAAGGCTAATCTGATGGAATCATGAAGTAAAGAAAAAAAAATCATCAAGACACAGGAAACTCAGTTCTTATTATCAAGTAGCAAATATTGACTAAAATGTGTTCATGCCCTAGTGATTTATGAGAGGTGGAATCTGAACAACGAACTGTGTGTGTCTGTGTGTGTGTGTGCGTGTGTGTGCGTGTGTGTATGGAGCAATCTCTAAGCAAGTTTAAAGAGTGAAAGTCTGAGATTCCTCTTGACTCCTTTAGAGAAATTGGAGAAGAAAACAATAATTTCAGGATAAATTATAATAAATAGAAAAGCAAAACATTACATTTTAGAAAAAATTGAGCTTATCTTTATTGGAAAAAATGAAAAATGATATTTGAGAGAAACTATTAACTAGTTAATCAAATTCAGACATGAATATGGATTAATAGGAATTGACCAAGACAATGAAAGCTAGTAACCATATATCAAGCCAATAAATAGATTAGTGAGATATCCAAACTAAAATTAGAATCTATTGAAAGTCTAAGTCTCAATCTGTGGGTCATGACCCCTTTAGTGGTCAATTGACCCTTTCACTGAGGTCACATATCAAAATCCTGCTTATCAAATATTAACAATATGATTTATAATAGTAACAAAATTATCATTATGAAGTGACAGTGAAAATAATTTAAAGGTTGGGGTTCATCACATGAGGAACTGTATTAGGAAGGTTGAGAACCCCTGTCTAAGAGCAAGAAAATAATTTTTAAAATTATCAAGGCTGCCTCAGTCTTTATAGGTGCAGCCAGCAAGTATCTGAAAATGAAACACTTCTATGGGTCTATTATTACTTATAGAAGCTTAATACATACAGCCAATACCCTCCTATTTTGTATGATCCAAAGCTGCTCTGCAGGTGACTTAAGTATATCATAGTATTGTGTTATTGTATCCTGAAAAATTGTGTGACTTATGCTATCTCTGCCTTGGAGATACCAAGAAGAAATCTAGGACCCAGACAAACACTGTCACTGAATCAGGGCTACTGTGGATTCTGCACTAAGATGATTTTCAACAAATGCAGTAAAGTTACCAATATTCAAGTCTACCTTGGAAACGATAAACTATGATTTCAATAATGAGAACTGTGGAGTGGACTACTCCAGAAAAAGCTGGCAGGTTGGAATTCTGTCCCAGTATGTTCAAAAGATGGCAAGTACACAGCAGAGCATATAAAGACAAGGAGTTGGAACAAGGTTTTCAGATTTGAAACTCTTTTTATCTGTTTCTCTCTTAGAATATCCATCCTGTGTCAGATTCACCATTATACATTGGAAGCACACATAATAGTAGATTTCAGAAAGTTTAAGGTTGGAAGCAAGTTTTCTGAGGATGAATTACCTTGAATATCACTCATATCTGAGTTAGAGGCCATTTAGATGAGAAGTTTGATTTACAGTTGACAGCATAACAAATTTAAATCATTGGGACCATTGGCATGAGTGAGTATATTTCCCATGAAAATAGGAATGAAGTTGGAGAGGACAGGCCTTAAGGGGTTATGTGCTGAATGTTCATGTTCTCAAAATATCCATCTGCTGAAATCCTGACTCCTGGGCAATAGCATCAGGAGAGCAGGCTGTTCGCATAGAATTAGGACATGGTAAAATATATCTCATGAATGGCATTAGTAATTTTATAGTGGAGGCTTGTCCTGTCTTTTTTGGGATAAGAATGTTTCTCTCTGCAGTTGTTTTCACCTAAGAGTTTGCCTTGGCTGCCAGAGAACATTTTTCAGCTTTTAGACTTGGATTTATTCTTTTTCTTCTTACTGGGCATAGAATCTCTTTGTTTCTGAAGCTTAACTATAACTCACTATAGAATTCATAGAGATTGTATTATTATGCATGATGAAAAATGGACTTTTGAGAAACATTAGAACTCTTAAAATTATGGTGACTCATGCAAAGGATCTGAATGTATTTAGTACCATGCAATGAATGTGAGTCTTTGTGGGGGCTAGAGTTGAAATGTTCTGGTCTAATGAGATGTGTTTGAGCATTGAGTTAACAAAGGGTGGGTTTATGATGGGTACTCTTTATTTTCAATCTGACTAGATTGAAAAGAGCATAGGATGTGGAGAGCTTTGGGGGCTGCTTGGCAGGAATCTGACATTGGCCAAGGACAAGAAAATGGGCTTTAGGCAGAAATCTGACATAGGGCCATGACAAGGAAGTAAGTTCAGGCAGTAATCTAATTTTAGGCTAAAACAGAGAAGTAATTTCAGTCAGGAATCTAAGTCTTAGGCTAGAATAAAGAAGTAGGCCTCAGGCATGAATATGACTGTGGGCTAGGACAGGGAAGTAGACTCTGATATTTTTGTCATTCTAATGAGCTCTTGGAAAATGATCATGAGAGTGATCATGGGACTTTGTCTATTGCCTTGTTTCTTCCTTGATTATTGGTATCTATTGTATTGCTGGTTCCTCAATATAGAACTGATCTAAATACTTGCATGTAATTAAAATGGTTTAAAAGAAAAGTGGGAAAAAATAGACCTGCGTTCAGCATCAAAACTGGCTGGGGTCATGCTGTAATATTGTCTGATCATCTCTTTTCTTTTAATCCTCACTCCTGCACTGAAGAACCTGTTGACTGACTGAGCTGGCTTGGTTAGATGGTACCTAACGTAGGGCTCCAGTAAGCAGGGTACAGTGAAGGACACCGTGGGAATTGGAAGGGCGCTCAGAGTAAAATAAGATGTATTTTGTGTATGTGTTTAGAGTTATGCTAAAATCTAGAGAAATGAAGGTAATTCTCATAGATACTTTTAGCCTTTGGACCCTGCCTAGAGATAGTTTATACCCTAGACATGGGTTTGGGAAAAGCAGTTCTCCCCTACTATCTGTTGATGCTTTGGCAAAAGAAAAAAAAAATGAACATAAGCTGTCTCAGATCTCTCCTAGGAACAGGTGGAAGTCAGAAAACGTCCTGTCTCCTCTCTGGCTTCTACTGGAGAATTGCTTAGTTCGGGATCCCTTACGTAAGATATCTGGGTCCCTTTCATGGGACATCTAGTCCTCTTCTCTCTCTGTCTATTGTCTGTCCTTGGTGCACCAATCTGTCTATGTCTGTGTTATGTCTATGTTTTTGTTTTGTTGCTTGAATATTCTGTTTCATAATCAAAAGAAAAAATGGTTAAAACTTAATCTGCTGGTTGTTCAGCCCTTGATTCAGTTTTTAACTAGTTTCAGAAAGAAAGAAAGAAAGAGAGAAAGAAAGAAAGAAAGAAAGAAAGAAAGAAAGAAAGAAGAGAAAGATAAAAAGCAGTTTCAATAGGTCTTTGGAGCCCTGCACCTGTAGTTAGGAGTCTAGCACAGTGGGAGAAGCCCTACCAGGCGCTCATTGACTATAAAAGCAGCTCTTAAAGGGGCCAGCAGTGTTTTGGCTTCTATGGTAAGGAGCTGATGGTTGTTTCTCCTAAAAAAATCTGACTGTGATTATTGGGTTCAGCAGGTGACAAGGTGCTCCTCTTTTGAAATTAAAGCTAGAAAAAGTAAGAATTTTTTCTGGTCTAAATATATAAAATGTGTGCAGCCACTTCATTTTTTGTTTCTGACTGGTTTTAAAAGTATAAATATGTTCTGCATGTCCTGGTTATAGATTATTGGCTCATAAGTTTATGAGGTATGATTAAAAATTTGTAACATTGATAACAGAAAGTTGGCTTAAAACTGGTAACTCAGGGTTGGAGTCACTCTAAACAGCAACACGTGGCATGAGCCGAAGCAGGGAAACAGGTCTCTAAAGACATGTCTAAACTAGGTAATAATTTATGTATTATAAAGACTTATAAAAGATTTAGGGCAGTGTCTCTTTGAGGTATTGGAGACTGTACTGTCTTGCATTCCTGTGCAAGAATTGGCAGCCAAAATTTGTAGCATGGGGGTAATTCAGCTGGTGTTTTTAGATAAACTGAATTGTTCCTTGGAGGTTGAGTCTTGCTTTCCAAAGATATAGTTGCGCTGTGGTGTTAAAGGGGAAACTCAAAGATTGTTGTTGAACTACCAATGTTCTATTGGCTGCAATTTGCAGTTAGATCACAAGTTCGGGATTTTAACTCACACACATTTGTAATTAAGAAAAAATTAAGCAGGTGGAGATTGTTGCAGGGTTTGCTGCGAAGGGTTGATGAGGATATGGAACTTGTGAGGGCATAGCAGTATGGCTTGCCTACTCTAGCTGCCATTCCAAGAAATGCATATAGAATTATTATAGATTTGGAGGATTGTTTTTAATACTGTTCCTGTACATTCTGGTGACTATGGGAGGTTTGCACGTAGTGAGCTTGCTTGTCATTTTAAAGAATCCATGAAGCAATGATTGGAACGTTTTGCCTTAGCCTTACATTATGAAAAAAATGTTGTTGCTGCTTCAATATAAGAAGTTAGGAGTTTGAATCTTTCAGTGTATATTATTCATTATATAGGTATTTTATTAGCTGATTCCTCTAAAGGAGTTTTACTAAAAGCCTTTGCTCTCATAAAACGAGTTTTAAATTTTTGGGGAGTGCTTGTTGCTCCAGAAAGTATTCAAAGGCAATATCCTTTTAATATTTAATATTAATAGGAACTCATTTATATTCTAAGCAGATTGTGGCACAAAAAAATTCCAATAAAAAAATAGGGCTGGAGAGATGGCTCAGCAGTTAAAAGCACTGACTGCTGTTTTGGAGGTCCTAAGTTCAATTCCCAGCAACCACATGGTGGCTCACAATCATCTGTAATGGGATCTAGTGCCCTCTTCTGGCTTGCAGTGTACATGCAAAAAAAAAGAGAGAATTTAATGAGTTTCAAAAGTTGTTAGGAGATAGCAATTGGCTAAAACCTCATCTCAAGCTTACCATAGGAGAACTTGAACCTCTGTTTGATACCCTCAAGGTGGATGAAAATCCTAATTCCTCTCGATAATTAACTGATGAGCGATTGATAGCTTTGCAGAAGGTAGAGGAAGCTATTAGCCAACAGCAGATACATTGTATAGACTATGATTAATAGGTGGCTGCTTGCATCCTTGCTACAACTCATGCACCCACAGCAGTCCTTTGGCAAAAGTGACCGTTAATGTGGATTCATCTTTCTTCATCTCTAAGTAAAATTTTAACACCCTATTAAGAAGTTGTAGCTGTGTTGATACAGAATTGTAGGATAGAATCAAGAAAATATTTTGGGAAAGAACCTGATGAAATATTTATTCCTTATTCCAAACAGCAGTTAAATTGGTTATTGCAGAATACTGATATTTGGCCTATTGCATGTGCTAACTTTTCAGGCAAAATTGATAATCATTATCCAAAAGACAAGTTGTTATAATTTTCCTCTGTGCATGCTTTTGTATTTCCTATGAATTTATACATGCAGCTCATAAATGGCTCATCTAATGGGAAGGCAGCATATGTTATTGGATTGCATGTTCATTCTCTTGAGTTTCCCCCTGCTTCAGCACAAATAATTGGACTACATGTTATTTTTGAAATGCTGAAAAATGAAGCTTTTAATTTGTATACTGATAGCCAATATGTAGCTCATGGTTTACAATTACTTGAAACTATTCCTTTTTTAGATACTACTAATTCTCAAATTTTGCAATTACTTATGCAAACACAACTCAATTTAAGAGTATGTACAGTTCCTTATTTTGTAGGACATTTAAGAGCTCATACTGGACTGCCCAGGCCCCTTAGAAAGGGCAGTGCCATAGCATATTTTTATACCAGGAGGGTTATAGGCCTTACACAAGAACAGTTATCCAAACAATTTCATTCTTTACATCATCAAAATAGTAATAGCTTGAGACAACAATTTGGTATTTCTAGAGAATGTGCAAGTCAAATTTAAAGACTTGTCCTCAGTGTCTTCAATTTCTTCCTGCACCACATAATGGTGCTAAACCTTGAGGACTTATACCTAATCAATTATGGCAAATGGATGTTACTCATATTTCTTACTTTGGAAAATTAAAATATGTACATGTGACTATTGACACTTATTCAGACTTTCTAGTTGCAACTGCTTTAACAGGAGAAGCATCTAAAAATGTAATTAGTTAGTTACTGCCTACGTTGTTTTTCTATGCTGATTGTTCCAAATCAGATAATGGAACTGGCTATTACAGTCAAACATTTGAGATGTTTTGTCAACAATTTAATATTACCCATATTACTGGGATTCCTTTTAATCAAGGACAATGTATAAGGAACAAGTATTATGGAACTTTAAAATAATAACTTCATAAAATAAAAAAGGGGAGTTATATCCCTATACACCACTAATTTATTTAAATCATGTTCTTTTATTTTAAGATTTTAAAAATCTGGATGCCAAAGAACTCTCTGCTGAGTGTCTCTGGCATCCTACAACTAGGCATACTTATGCCTAGGTGTAATGGAAGGATCCACTTACAGGCATATGCCATGATCCAGATCAGGTGTTTAATATGGGGAAGAGGAAATGTTTGTGTTTCTTCTGCAAGATGCTGAAGGAGTATGCTAGCTGCCAGAACAATTGGTGAGACATGCTGATGCTGGGACAAAGAATGATGCTGACCTGTGAGCTTTCAGAGTGCCCTGACAATTGTGAATGGGAAGCTGTATTGGACATATGTTCCTGACCCACCTTTGCTTGACTATATCCCAGATTGGACAAGCTGCCTTGCTTCAAGCTTTTAGACCTAGTGGGATAGAAAATCAAAAAGAGAAGTTATAATGACTCTTCTATTTCCTTTAATGTGACCAGTTATTCTAACTCATTCATGGACTGGTCTAGAAATAAATCCAAAATTGGAAATGACAGTCTTCATTTGGAAGGCTGGTTCTGGACATTTTCAGAGACACATTTGGAAGTTAGCTGTAGTTCTCTATGATGCTAGCAATAGATAAAGTTGGGGTGGGATCTGTATTTCAAACAAGTGTTAATGTATGTGTTAAGGTGCTTTTAATTGTCATGTTAAAATTACTTTTGTTTCTTCCACAGTACTTAATCTAAGTTGTGTTGGTTGCACACTTTCTAATTGTGTTAATGTATTGAAATCTGTCATGTCTGTTATGGAGGTCTATCAACCAGCTTTTGTTTTATTGCCTGTGAGTATTACATAAGCTTTGGTGCTCTGAAAAAAAGCTTGCAAGTACTGGAAGAAGTGAGTCAGGCTTTAAGCAGAAGCAAGAGGGGAGAGGGTTTGATTATTGTTGGTATAGCAGCTTTGATTACATTAATAGCTAGCACCACTGCTTCCAAAATTGCTTTGACACAAGAAGTTAAGACAGCTACGTTTGTTAATCATCTAGCAAAAAAATGTTACTAATGTTATGAGTATTCAAGAGGATTTAGATAGATATTTGGAACAATGAATTGAAGCTCTTTATGATACTATTCAAATTATCAGGAAAAGGTTCAAAGACACTTGCAGGGTATTTGGCATAATTCTAAAGCCTCTTTGGATGTTTTATCTTTGCACACTAAGATTATTAATTTAACAAATGATGCTCCACTGAGCTGTGATCCAGCAGATACTGCTGATAAAATTATTCATGGCCTGATGTCTGTACTTTCATCTTGGTCAAGCTTCAAGAATAGCATATATAGCTTGATCATCATGCTAGCCCTTTTGGTCCTGGGAATACTTTTATTCCTGCCCATCATGTTAAAGCTTGTCTTTAACAACATCAACATGTTGACAACCAAAGTACATGACTTGAAACTAAAAATGGACCCCCAGATTAAATAGGCTGGCAAGCCAAGGATGGACAACCTTCTGCAGTGCCTTACCAACCTAAAACAGAAGTGCATTGCTTTTGATAATGCACATTCCATGATGGGTATGGAGGGTGTTCTTGTAAGAATGACCTAAGACAGACTCAGTCTTCTTAAATAAAATAATTGGGTAAATGTGGGAGAGCACCACCTATGCAGATCTCACTGGAATCTGAATCTGTCAGTATCCTGGCATTGATTTTTCAGTATTCTTAACAGAGAACTTATTTTGTTGTTGTTGTTGTTTGTTAGTCACCAAAATTTTCTGTAAGCATGAATATATCTTCATTCTATCTCTTTAGCTCTTTAACTGAGACAGATCAAATGCTTTTCATTTCCTTGTATTCCTTTCTGTTATAGAAGTTTGTAATAAGGCCTTTCAGCTTTATGTTCTTTCCTCCATGTGCACTCTGGAAATTTATCATATGAAGAAAAAAATTATATTGATCCTTGACAACTAAGCTCTAACCTGGCATAATTTCAGTTCAAATACATCCATTGTTCAGAGAAAGACACAGATTGAAAAGAAAGAAAAAAGACTTAATGTCTTGTTGAAAGAAACATAGCCAAAAGTGCTGTGAACAAATGATACTTATTTAGGGGAAATGCTTAGGGTGACTAGAATATGATAGCTGTTAGGCAATAGAGATATGTTAAGAATCCACCATAGAAAAAATATTTATGGGGCTATAAAGGTTAAGTGCTTGTTGCACAAACATGAAAAGATGAGTATGGATCTGTAGTACCCATATAAAAGCATATGTGTCTGACACACTCACCCTGGGGGGGGGTGGGGAGAAGAGGGAATAGTTATAGGTGTATCCTGGGAACTCATTCACTAGCTGGGATAGATTAAATGCTGACCTCTGGGTTCAGTGGCAGACTTTGTCTCTAAAAAATATTAAGATACTATCAAGTAATAGAAAAGACATTTTTCAGACATCATGGCGCTCAGACTCCTTATGTACACACACACACACACACACACACACACACACACACATTGTCATCTTTGATATTTCCTCCTATGTTGATGAAATATGTTTTAAGTTCTTGGAAATAATAACATAAAATATTTTCTTTTTTATTATTTCATCTACTGAACTAACACTTGGTACTTGCACCTTTAAAGTAAACTTATTTCTGAGGACTTTGTGTTATTATGTTCAAACACAGGGAACATTTAAGTTCATAGTTGTCCAGAATTCTATCCATTTTAAGTGTATTAGCAAAACATAAATTCATAAGAAGTGTTAGACAATAAATAAACAAGAAAATTTATTAAAATTAAATACCTGAAATGTGAAGCTTTACAAATATACCTTAATTCAAAATTAATTATTTTTTTAAAAATGTGAAACACTTGCTTAAGCTTTACAGACTAAAATTTCTAGTATTTTTTGCTAGATTATTATTTGTGTTTTACTATCAAGCAAAATTCTAAGGTCCTAAGAGAAAAAAGACAATCAGAGTAAATATGACACCCAATATCCTTAAGTGTACAGAACCCTGAACTGATATACCTGCTTGTCTATTTAGGTGTCATAAATAAAGAAGATTCACATACTACATTTAGAATCTAGTGAGCTTTTGGAGCAGAAGAAATTTAAAGCCCTTGGATATATGCCTAACCATACAAAAAGCAGAAATACTGTCATATAGAAGATAAAAATTTGTAAGATGGCTCAAGGCCTAGAGGAAAATAGAAATCTGGGCTCCTCCCCAACCCCATTGCTGAGTTTCTACATAACCTTGAAGTTTGTAACTTCACTCATCTACAATCTTGGTTTTCTAACCCTATACTTTAGTGTGTGTGTATGTGTGTGTCAGTGTATGTGTGTCTCGGTGTGTGTGTGTGTCTATATGTGTGTTTTTTATTTCATCTCTATATCCAAAAAAACTACATAAAATATCAACACTCATACAAAGAACTTGGTAATGTTGGTTACTTTTTGAATTCTGAGACAGTTCCATGGTTGGTTGGTAACAGAAAATTATAGGAGACAGCCTTTCCACTGTAGTACTGTTTTGTTTTTGTTGTTGTTGTTTTCTGTTTTGAGAGACATAGGAGGGAATAAGTGGAAGAATAGATGAGAAAGAAGAAAAGAAAAGAAAAGAAATGGACAGAGAAGGGGAAAGAAGACAAAAAAAGATGGGCAGGTGAAAAAGAGGAAGAGAAAGAAGAGAGGCGGGGAAGAAGAAAAAAATGAAATATGAGTTATTTACATTCAACACTAACCTCAAGGCTTTTCTGAGATTATTCACGTATTCTGAAAACAATAAATTTTATATCATGAATTATCCTAAATGCCATTTGGTGTGGTATCCTTCATATTTCCTTTTAAAATCTATCCTGTTATTTTCTTTTCTGCCTTTTATGATCCGTTCAACTCAAGAAACTTTTTGAGCAGGTGCACAGTTGCCTATGAGATGAATACTATGAAATGAGCAAAACCAATGCTAGGTTATCTACGAATGCAGAAGCATCTGTCATCTGCTAATACAAAGAACAGGGATCCCTTGGAATGCACAAGCTCGAGTAGGGAATTAGATATGAATCACTTCTTAAGCTTTTGAGTTCATCTTATCCCTTTTAAGGGTAAGACCATTTTAAGGGTAAAATGAAAGGTTGGATGGGTGCAGGAGATATTTAAAAGGAACACACGGCTAAATAGCATAAATGAAAACCAGCGATGAATCAACAAACACTACAGGCTTTACATTTAAATCAGCAGGATAGGGGGGATGGTTTTAATAATGAGGAAAATACAGAGGCCTTTTATTAAGATTCTCTTATCTCTAAGTAAGATGTATGGCACTTGGAAATATTGCGAGAAGAGAAGTCTTTGGGGGCAAGAATTTAATATGCAGAAGCCACCACACTTCAAAGTTGAATACCAAATTGGAAATGTTGCTGCACTGAGGTTCACTTGTGGCTGTGAGAGGCAAGCTCTGCCATCCTCAAGCTTTTGAAGAGGAGGCAACAGGGGGCAAATCAAGACACACATCAAAGTGCCTTCCCGGACTTGCCTTGGAAAGGTGAAGCTGCAAGTGGCTGTGGTAATAGTGCTCTGTGCGCCGAGGCCACAGCCAGTGGATTGCTTGAAACACAAAGGGCTCTTCTCATTAACTTCCTGCTTCTCCTTTTGAAACCTCCCAGTGGGCTGCAGAGTTCTGTCAATGAGTCTGCACCTCTATTTCTTAACCGAGAAGCCCTTGCTGTGCAGGGACTACAAATTCATATACTGAAGCCTTGCTAGGAGGAAACATACTATCAATATTTTTTCACCTATTTCGTGAATATTTGAAAGATTATAGGACAGTTTCTTCACTACCTGTCTACTCCTTCTCCAAGTATATAAAATTTACTGTATAGAACCAGTATTATTTCTAGAGTCTTAGTTTCTGCAATAGACCTTTAAATGTGACATCTACTGAAGTAGATACTAAAGAAAATTTGATATATTTAATCCTTAACAAAACTCATATGGGGTAAGGAATTAACTTTCCCTAACACCTACTGTGTGCTTCACATGGTGCTTTCCCCACCCCCTGTCCCACCGCCATTGGTTTTAGCCAAGGTCACAAGTAGCCAAGACAGGCCTTGAATTTGCTATGCTCTTAAATAATTCTGCCTTTGAGACACAACTTGTAACTTGCTATGTAGTCAAGGCTGGCACTGAACCCTTGATCTCCAAGTCTCCACCTCCCCAATGCTACATAATTTGCCCACCACCACACCTAGCTTTCATGATAATATTTATTATGGCTGCATTAGTGAATAAATGTGGACATAGTTTCTAAGCTCAAAGAACTTAGAGGCATTCTGACCCAGCAGGGACATCATACTTCCAGAAGTATTTACATGTTAACAGTTGCAAGCATTTAAAGACTATCTCCCTCATCTCTGCATCTTTAGTTTATTAGTCAGTTATCCATATCACCTCTTGTTTTCTTTGGATGTATGAACTACATGTGATCATGATATACAGGTATCAATAAAAAGAAAATTAGTATGCACGTAATAGCAACAAAACAAAATGTAAGAGTGTTAGGATTGTCTAAAAAAAAATCTAATGACCATAGAGACCTTGACTTCAGGCTTTTATCTGTATACTCTGGAAACCACGAGAATTTTTCTTAAACACTTTATTTCCCTTTGCAGTGCAGTGGCTCCTTCTGGAATGACCTTCTTCCCATTGGGCTGTGGGGTACAACATACAATCCTTGGTCCAAGCCCAGCTTTATTGTTCTGTCTTTGGAACTTTTCAAATATGTTTTTCATTTCCTATCTGAAAGAATTCTTCCTCCACTTGTATTCCAATGTCACTTAGGAAGACAAAACAAAACCCAAAAATCTATAGTCACACTGGTGTTTGAAAAATAATCACTCTTCTGCCAATTTTAATGTATTTCCTTTTGATACTTGTTATTACATTAATTAATCTCAATAAACTCTCTTACAGGTTAGACAATTATGTGTTAATTTAATGAAGTAGATTTGTGTTTTACTTATTATAATTATGTTTTCAGAATTCAGACTGGATCATTAGAATATCTCACTAAACCGAGTTTTACTTGTATTTACCAAAGCTACATGGAGTAAAGGAATATAGACTAACCTATTTCTGTCCTATTGTGGAATGTGAAACATGACTAGCATCTATAAGCTAGAAAGCACCTGTTTCTAAGATACTGCAATAATTCCATCTTCACACCAAAAATATATAGATAAACATATGAAATGAACAATTTCCAGGTCCTCACTTGAGGAACAAAGCAGGCTGGCCTGAAGAAGAAAATCCAAAGAAGTTCTAGGAGCATTGCAAAATAGAAAAAAAAACTGGGATGGTGTGGTCCCAATTCTTCATTTATTTGCTTCACTCTCACTGTGCTTTCTGACATTTTAGAAATCTTTTGTTCATCTTTGACTACCACTTTTACTTTTCTGCCTGTTTAATTGACACCAGAATCATGTGATCTCCTAGGGCAGCTCTCTGTTGCCCCATTTTACAGATTGCTTTGACCTCCTGGAGATATTTCTCCTCTTTAAGGCTAACCCTAATGCCCATACTTCAGTCCAGCTGAGCATCCATGACAGGAAGACAGAAGACAGCTTTCTAGTTTGTAGCAGTTTTCTCCTCTAATATCACTGACCCAGTGTGCACACAATTCCTTTTAAACAAAAGAACTTTTTAATAGTAACAACCAATTACCAGTTGGTTATCATGATAGACAATATGCCATGCTTTTAAACATAATATATAATTGATCATCACGATATAAATTATCCCTTTTATGTTTATATTAAGCATTGTGCAATTAAGTAGTCTTATTTTTCCTCAAGTATACTTTATAAGAATTTTTAAAGCTGTTGCAAAATGTATTATATTCTGATATTTAAAAGACTAGTTTTCCTTAACACTGTTCAAATTAATTTCAGCATTATTATTGTTTTTCTGGAATTAAATATTCTTCATTCACTGCCAAGAAATTTACTGTTGATTGCTTTGATTTAATCTTTAATAACTTTTAGTAGATAAAAGGTATTTTCTCCTAAATTTTTAAATATAAAATTTCCTGACCACATGGGAAGAACATTTAGTGAGGCTGTTACACAAACTCATTATATTTAACTTACTAAATATGAATGTCATGGAAGGATCTGTGCCACAATGGATTCTCAGCATCACCATTCAGTTCTTACTAGACATGTTTGCATTTTTTTCCTGTCTATGGCATATCAATCTTAATGAATGTCATGTAGATGAAAGGATGGTTTGCAGACAATCATATGCATTTTTTATGGAACTGTTAGTAAAATGCCAGTCTATATGTCTTAAAATATATATTCTTTATAGATTGGCTACCTATCTTACATAGTATTCTGTCGGTAACCATGACTACACTGTGTGAACTGGATTGCCCAATATCTATTCATCTCATCTCATTCTTTCCCTATTTACCTCAGGGAGATACAAAAAGCCATTAGCTGCAGCAGTGAAAATGACAAAATAAGGTAGTCAGAGAAGTTACAAAATTGAAGGGCACATGCCAGTTCTCTGTGTCCAGGATTATTTACAGGATAAGGAAGCTTATAGCTTTCATAGCTTCAAAAATTATATGAATTATATAAATATGAATAAGTTGATATAAAGCACAAAATAAGGGAAGAGAGATGTAAAATATAAATCAATAAATACACAAATAAGATCAAGTAATCAAAGAAATACAACACAAAAAGCTAAACTAGGGTCTCTGGACAAACTGCAAATAATAAATTGAATTTTAATATCTTATTAACTAAAAACTTCTTAAACTAAACTACAAATAAACCAGCATAACTCAGGCATCATTTCACAGGTAGATTTCCTCAGTGAAGGGTGTGCTGGATATTCATTGTCTGGAGCATCTTAGAGTTCAATACAAACACCAGAGTGAAGGCTGGGTATCAACAGATTTAATACAGATCCATACTACAGATTGACAACCTACCGTTCTCTAGTAGTTCATGTCTGCTTCCACAGCATTGAGAACAACAAAAACAAAAACAAAAATAGAAACAAAACAACTTACTGACTGGAAACCATTTGACGAAGACAAATACAGGATCTTTTACTGGTTGTGGTGACTCTAGACTGTGCTCATTTGGCTTTGAGCTTTTTTTTTTTTATTTCTTCAGTTTCAAGATAAATGCATGTATCTGTATGCTCAATATATTTAAATTTGTACTTCCTGTTTTTTAATTGAAAAGTTTTTACACAGTAGATTTTGATCATATTCTTTCCCCTCTTCAACTCCCAGTTCCTCCCTATCAAACACCTATCAGACTTCATGGGGTTTTTCCTCTTACTATCAAAGCAAACAGAAAGAAAAAGTTAAAATAATTTTTTACAATTTTTTTATTCTTTAATCCTTTTTTTTACAGTCCAGATTTTATTACCATCCAGGTCCACCCACCCACTGTTCAATATATCAAACCTCTCCCTGTCTCCAAGAGGATGTCTCCCCACTCCCTGGGGCTCCAAGTCTCTCGAGGGTTAGGTGCATCTTCTCTGAGTCCAGACCCAGCAGTCCTCTGCTGTATATGTGTTGGGGCCTCACACCAGCTCAGGTATACTGTCTAGTTGGTGGCTCAGTGTCTGAGAGATCTCTGGGGTTCAGGTTAGTTGAGACTGCTGGTATTCCTACAGGGTCATGCTCCTCCTCAGTTTCTTACAGCTTTTCCCTAATTCAACCATAAGAGTTACCAGCTTCTGTCCACTGTTTGAGTGTAAATATATATATATATATATATATATATATATATATATATATATACACATCATACATATATATGTATACATATATATGTATATATATATATATGACTCTTTCAGCTGCTTGTTGGGCCTTTAAAAGGACAGTCATGGTAGTCCCTTCTTTGTAAGCACACCTCAGCACCAGTAATAGTATCAGGCCTTGGGGGGCTCCCCCTGAGCTGGATCTCAATCTGGGCCTGTCACTAGATCGCCTTTCTCTCATGCTCTTCTCATTTATTGTCCCTACAGTTCTTTCAGACAGGAACAATTCTGGGTCAGAGTTGTTGACTGTGTGATGTCAACCCCATTCATTACTCCACTTAATGCCCTGTCTTTCTACTGGAGGTGGACTCTACAAATTCCTTCTCCTCACTGTAGGGCATTTCATCTAAGCTCCCTCTCTTTGACTCCTGAGAATCTCACCTCTCAGGCCTCTGGTACATTCTAGAAGGTCACCCTCCACACCCCCTATCTCCTGAGGTTGCCTGCTTCCATTCTTCCTGTTGGCTCTCAAGGCTTCAGTCCTGTCCCACCAAAATTGTTCTTTTTCAACAGCTTCTTTCATTTACCTTACAACTCAAACAGTACTTTCATAAAAAGAAACAGTAAGAACACATTGTTGATATGCTAAATTGCATCATTCAAATTATTGAACTGTCTAAATATATCAGGTAAAAGACTTTTTCAATAAATAAATTATTAAGTATATCTCAACAAAATTGTTCATAAAACAGTGATAATCTTTTAATTATTTTTGAAAACTCTGTATGCAGTTATATATTATGTATAGGTACCTAGATAGATAGCTATATAGACAGACAGACAGACAGATAAATGTTGGGAGCCGACTTTAGTAGAAAGCGGCTAGATCAACTTTGCAGCCATCTGGAACCATATACCCTGATGAAAGACTTGGTTGTCAAAAGCTTATAACAGCTGAAGCACACTCTGATAAATATATTGTTTATCCCACATAGCTTGTTTTGCTGTTTAGTGACCCCAGCTGCATGATCCACGTGGTAAAGTGTTTTCACCCATGTTCTCCTGCTTGTGTATATAAATACCTCAGAATTCCCTTCAATAGAAGAGACTTGAAAGAGAGACTTGAGAAAATAGAAGAGAGACTTGATAAAAAAAGAGACTTGATCACACCCTGTCTTGTCTCCATTCTTCACGTCGCTTGCCCAACACTCTCTCTCTTGACCAGAGAGCACTTAGCCCCAAAGCGCTGAGGCAGAGTAAAGGTCACAACAGATAAATGATGAGAAAAGGAGGAGAGAAACTTTAGTGAACTGAAAAGAAATCTGCAAGTATATCTGACAGATAAGGAGATTAAAGTATCAAAGAACATTATCAGCCACTTAGAAGGGCATTTAGATTGTCAACTAAGTTCTCACAAATAATAGTGGGAACAGGAGGCAATAAAATAACATTTTCAGCATCCTAATAGGAATAGTTGTCAATTCTGGTTTCAGTACACATTTATTTGTCTAAAGGAAAGGAAAACATTGTATATGTTTTATACAATATAAAACCTTCTGGTTTTACAAAAACTTGAACACCACAGTGTACATAGTGGTACATTGTTTCCCTCTCACTTGGAGCTGAGTGAAATTATATTTAAGTTTGGAACAACACAAGGCAAGCAGGCTTATATGTACCACACTTGGCCTAGTCTTCTGCTTTCATTAGGTAAAAAGTGTGGGAATCTCACAAGACATCAGAGACACAGGTTAACACAAAATAGCTAAATCCCTAGACTGGAAGGCTGCCTGGCAAATTGATTGAGTCTATTTAATAGGAATGGAAAATAAACTTTCATGCTCTTAACTATTGAGATTTGATGTATTGTTTGTTGTGGAAGGAGAAAGGATAAAAGAATTTTAGGTCAAACAAAAGATGGGTTCATATTTTTTAAGAATAAAAAATATTTAAGAATATGTTTCATTAATATACAAATGTAGACTAGAAGAAGAACATGTATACTTGGGAAATTTCTGCAACAAATAGGCACCTTATAAAGACATAATTAAGTAGGTAAAAGAGCAGATATATTGAAACATAAAATGTACATAAAATTATTTTAAAATCTTTTTTTCCAAATTGAGGTTTAAGATATTATGCTTGCACAATATGACATATGTTGTTGAAATATCAGATTACTAAGAAAAATAATAGATACAGTATCTAAATATATTATATAAATAAAAATTTTCTTTGGAAAAATCAGAAGTGTATTAAAATGAAGTTGAAAAGTATATACAAATTTAGGATAATATAGGTGTATATTAATAAAATATATGTATACAAAATATTAATAATCTCTCTATAAAAGACAACATATTAAACAAGGCTCTAGAAAAACTTGCACAAATATTTGATGAGACCTTTTATATTAACTTATCTTATTTTTAAATCGCAATTTTATTGAGAAAGAAATTAAATAGCTTTCAGTACAATTTATTTTAGAGTATTTGTTACCATTAAAAATGGAGCTTTTCATAAACTGTACTTGAAAATCTTTGATTTTTTTTCTTCAATGAAAATTAAATGAAACTAAATTGTAAATCAGTTCAAAGAAAAATAGAATAATGATAATGAATAGCTAGAAAAATTAACAAAATAAAACATATCAAGAAACATAAAACCAACCTAGTACTTCCTCAGGAAGGGGAGACATAATGACACACTTATGAGGATAAAAAATAGATTTTTCCAATATATTCAAACTATGAAATGTTTGATGATATTAAAATGTTGATTGTCTAAAACTGACATATATCTTCAACTCTGACTTAATTAAATCTCATAGGCATTTTAAAAATAAAATTACATCATTTTTACACAATATAGAATTTTAAAAGTAAAGTTGTAATTTAAAGAGAAGAGAACCAAATATAGACTCAGGAATGGAACAATACCACAAGCAGGGTGAAGTAGTTACTAGAGCAAATCAAAGCGGATTAGAGATGCCAGAAAGCCGAATCAGCACACCTGAAGCTAGGTCAATTGAGATTACTCAGCCTCAGAGACAATGGAAAAACTATGCTTGCCCTCAGAGGCCTGTGGGCCACCATCAAGAGCAACACACATAAGGAATACTAAAGGGAAGTGTAGAAATTAATTGTGTATTTTTGATGAAAGAATGATTAAAACTTCTCCAACTTCATAACAACCAGTTTCCCTGAACTCAAAAAGCCTGTTTAATAAGATACCCATACAGAAACATCATGACCAAAACAACAGATATAAAAAACAAAATCAGAATCACTAAAAACACCAGTAGCAGACATCTCAGAAAGCATGACAGTGAATAGAAAGTAGAGCGGCATTGCAAGTTAAGAAAAATTAAATAAATAAAAACAGACAAACAAACAAACAAGACTGTCAGTCAAGCACCCTGAATGACAGACCTAGTCTTTGCCTTTTGTTTTGTTTTGTTTTTTGTTTTTGTTTGTTTATTTGTTTGTTTTGAGACAGGGTTTCTCTGTATAGCCCTGGCTGTCCTGGAACTCACTTGTAGACCAGGCTGGTCTGGAACTCAGAAATCTGCCTGCCTCTGCCTCCCAAGTGCTGGGACTAAAGGTGTGTGCCACCACTGTCGGTCTTGTTGTTGTTGTTTTGTTTTGTTTTGTTTCGAGACAGGGTTTCTCTGTATAGCCTTGCCTGACCTGGAACTGACTCTGTAGACCAGGCTGGCCAGACCTAGTCTTTGCAAATGAATAAGAAATTTCTGTATAGACAACCAAATAACCCTATTAAAAATGGGGTACAGAGCTAAACAAAGAATTCTCAACCGAGGAAACTCGAATGGCCAAGAAGCACCTTAAGAAATGCTCAGCATCCTTAGTCATCAGGGAAATGCAAATCAAAACAACCCTGAGATACCACCTCACACCAGTCAGAATGGCTAAGATCAAAAACTCAGGTGATAGTAGATGCTGGCGAGGATGTGGAGAAAGAGGAACACTCCTTCATTGTTGGTGGGATTGCAAGCTGGTACAACCACTCTGGAAATCAGTCTGGTGGTTCCTCAGAAAATTAGACATAGCATTACCTGAGGATCTAGCTATACCACTCCTGGGCATATACCCAGAAGATGCTCCAACATATAACAAGGACATATGCTCCACTATGTTCATAGCAGACTTATTTATAATAGCCAGAAGCTGTGAAGAATCCAGATGTCCTTCAACAGAGGAATGGATACAAAAAATGTGGTACATTTACACAATGGAGTATTACTCAGCTATTAAAATAATGAATTTGAGAAATTCTTAGGTAAATGAATAAAACTAGAAATTATCATCCTGAGTGAGTTAACCCAATCACAAAAGAACACACATCTTATTTACTCACTGATAAGCAGATGTTAGCCCAAAAGCTTGGAATAGCCAAGACTCAACACACAGACCACATGAAGCTCATGAAGAAGGAGGACCAAGTGTGGATGCCTCGTTCCTACTTAGAAGGAGTAACAAAAATACTCAAGGGAGCATATGTAGAAACAAAGTGTGGGGGACAGAAACTGAAGGAGGAGCCACCTGGAGACCATTCCACCTGGGTATCTATCCCAGGTACAGTCACCAAAGGTAGACACTGATGTGGATGGCAGAAAGTACATGCTGACAAGAGCCTGATATAGCTGTTTCTTTAGCGGTCTGCCAAAGGCTGACACATTCAGAGGCCAATACTCACAGCTAAGCACTGATCTGATCAAGGGTTTTCCAATGGAGGAGTTAGAGAGAAGACTGAAGGAGCAGAAAGGGTTTGTGGCCCCATGAGGAGAGCAACAATACCAACTAACCAGAGCTCCCCAAGGTCTAAGCCACCAGCCTGGGAGCACATAGGGAGGGACCCATGACTCCAGCTGTACATGAAGGGGAGGATGGCCTTGTCTGACATAGGTGAGAGAGGAGATTCTTGGTCCCATGAAGGATGAACACCGAGTGGGAGTGGAGGGGAATTCGAGGGTGGGGAGGTAAGAATGGAGGATAGGTGGGGGCACATCCTCATAGAAGCATGAGGAGGGGGGATGGGATAGGAGGTTCCTGGGTGGTGGGGGGAAGGGGAGTTAGGGGATAAAATCCAAAATGTAAATATAATATCCAAAAAAGAAAAAAAGAAAAAAGAGGAAAGTATAGAACCCCTAGAATTATGTCCATACCTACTACTTTCTCAAATTTAATGTGTTATTCAAAATTATACTGGGGGTCTGGCCTATGAAGAGTGATTTAGAAAGAAAAAAAAACATTATGGCATGAGAAAGGAAGATGGAAAGCTATTCTCTGCAGAAGACATCTCTGCAAAACGAAACTTAGAGAATACACACACGGAAATGGAAAAAAATACTCAACAAAATGAGGAAGTTTTCAGGTTATAAAATCAATATAATAAAGTTTGATGCAGTCTATACATTAACAATTATCAATTCGACATGGAAGATTAATAAAAATTTATAACACCTTTAAAAAACTATAGTACTGTTGTAGTGAATATTTTAAAAAGTGGCCATTGGTCAATCCGACTATCTAAGCTGTGGCAGCTTCGCCTAGCTCAACCACATGGCCAGCGGCCACATGTGTACCACAGCTAGAAACGGCCAGCCAGAAACACCATCCATGCCACCCACAATCTTCCATGCTGTCTTTGCAAGGCTTGGGCATTGCCCAGACCATCCTGCCAACCATGCAGGCCCGGTAGAAAAATGAGACTCTAATACTTAAAGATTAATAAAAGGCTTATATATTTGGTAATGATCAATAACAAGATGCCTTTACAATCAGATGTGTAACCCAGTACCCAACCTAAATATACCAACTACCTTTGACTGCTACAGACAAGTGAACATCAGCCTCCATGTTCCCCTCTCTCGTTCTCTGTCTTTCCCTTAGCTCCTCCTCTTCTTTCTCCTCTTCCTCTCCTTCCCCCTCTTCTTCCTCTTTTTACTCCTCCCACCTTAGTTCCTCCTACATAGTACAGTACTGATGAATGTATATTTTCAACAGTATAAACAATTTATGCATTGGACAGTAAATTTATCTGAGGAACAATTCAAAGGTCTAAGTGATTAGAAAGATACCAGGTGCTAATGCAATAGAAAGAGTTTGTTCAAAAGATATGATCCCATAGAGATCTACCCCTTCAGTTTAATCTCTCCCCAAACTGTAGTGATCTATTTTTACAGAAGTGGGAAATTTGATCCATAAATTCAGAATGTCAAAGCTCCAAACAGACAAATACTTTAAAGGTACTGCTGGTACCTCATATACTCTAATATAAAAACTATGTAAAGTTAAGTAATGATCATAGTGTGGGACAGGCATTAAGACAGACACATAGCTAATACAAACAACTGAGTCAAGAACCAGAAATAGAGCAAAATATCAATGGTCAATCAATTTTCAGCAGAGGCACTACAATTCAATGGAGAAAAGTCTTTTCAATAAATATTCTGAAGATCTTACTACTCTCTACTTCTCAGTCAGAGATGTGAGGTGACAGTCTTCTTGTTTAATCTGCTATAAGGATTAATCTGTCTCATCTTCTTGCATTATGAAACTGTTGCAGACTTCTGATAATATGCCATTCCTCACTTCACATTATCAAACTCCCTAGCCCAGATGCCACTGGGAGTCAGAATCCCCACAAACTCAAGTAGCTGTACATACAAGGTATTCACCTACTATAAAGGTTAACCATCAAATACTCTTATGTAATAGCATAATGAAAAATATATTCAATTACATAATTGATAAATATCATGAATTGAAGTTAATAAATTATTCCAGCTAGAAATATTAAACCAAAAATATCACTTTGAAATTGAAAGGATCACTTAATTTAGATTAAATATGAGTTAAAGAAATTCAACATACAAAGAATAATTGGAATAAGCTCACAATGATATATAAATCAGGAAATTCTGTATAAAGCAAAATAAAATACTAAACATAGAAGAAAAATTTACATTTTAGAACTTTTATTTTGTTTTACTTTATTCTTTTAAATATAATTCAACTATAAATATGTTCTTCTGCTTTTTAACCTAAAACAGTGGCATAATTCTAAAAATGTATATATGTAATAAGAAAATTTTAAAGTTTATAAAAATCAAAAATGACATAATTAAAAGGCTAGGTTAAGAACTGCAGACCTGGGCCCTTGGGGACTCTCAAAGACTGAGCCACCATCAAAAGAGCATACATAGGCTGGAACGAAGCCCCAGGAACATGTGTAGCAGATGTGCAGCCCAGTCTTCATGTGGCTACCCCAACAATTAGAGCTGAGGCTGTCCCTAAAGCTGTAACCTGACTGTTGTATCCTTTCTCAGCTGGGCTGCCCTGTTTGGCCTCAATGGGAAATGGTCTGCTTAGCCCTGCAAAGTCTTGATGTGCCAGGGTTCAGGGATATTTAGGAGGTCCCCAGTCTCTTAGAGGAGAACAGGGGTGGGTGGGAGAAGAGTAGGGGCACAGTGATCGATATGTAAAATGAATAAATAAATTAATTAAAGGCGAAAACAGAAATGCAGATTTAAAGCTGACTCTTCAGCACTCATTCTTATATTTCAAAAAAACCACAAAAGAGTAAAAAATAATAATGTAAAACTGATAAAAACTAGTCTTTGATAGATTTTACCAATATCTAAACATTGCTTTTCTATGTACTAGCAGCCCATGCATATAAAAATATCATTTTATTAGCTTATAAAAAGTATAAAGATTTTGGAAAACTTTATTCATTGGAGGCAGTAATTTATGACATTTATTTAAAGGAATTCAAATAAAAGGGAGGATAAGTAATTTTCCTAGATTGGGGGACAATTTAAAGCTTTTAATCATTTCCAAATTAGTGAACAAATTTAGTGCATGGGTTTTTTGCTACTTTAGGAACAATATGTTTCAGTTCCAATTTGTGAATCTAAAGCATATGTATGATAGAAGAGTGTGTAGAAATGACTTATTAATCTGTGTATTGAGCAGGAGAGGTACATCTCACAAATATTAACTGTCTTAGTAAAAACCATAAGCAACAAACAATTGACATATGAAATTAGTCATGTATTTTCTTTGAAATTTCCATAGAAATACAAAAATTATTCTGAAATTTAGGAATACAACAAGCATTTTGAAGCACCATTTCTAAAAATTGTTGCTCCATTGACAGGTTAAAAATATTTAATAGCAAAAATCAATCCACATTCATAAACAGAGCATTCATCTTTAACTACCATGGTTATTTTAAGACTTCAAATTCTGTCAAGA
Organism: Arvicanthis niloticus; assembly: GCF_011762505.2. Classification (NCBI taxonomy): domain Eukaryota; kingdom Metazoa; phylum Chordata; class Mammalia; order Rodentia; family Muridae; genus Arvicanthis; species Arvicanthis niloticus. Next base: position 60,128,330 of record NC_047662.1, read on the forward strand.
TTATGCTAACAAGTACAGAGGTTACTGTTGCATTAAGAAATTTGCAGTCTTCAAATACTGTTATATATGTGAATAGGTAAGAAATGCTTTAAACCGTCAGTCATAAAATATGAGCTTCAGGAAGGCAGCTCAAAAAATACTTGTCACACAATCCTGTCAACCTGTAGCCAATTGTCACACACATAAAATCTATGCTTGGTGGCATGTGTTCTGTAATCCAAGAACATGGGAAAAAGATCTAGACAGATCTCTCAGCCTCACTGGTATCAATTTTAGCCCTCTTGACTAGCTTCATGTCTCAGTGAGAGAGCTTGTCTTAAAAAATAAACACAAACAAAAATGGTAGACAAGATCTATGGATCTAAACTAGATATACTCTGGCCTCCTCCAAATTCACACACACACACACACACACACACACACACACACACACTCCCCATGAATCTTGATATGATGATGGGAACTTATAAACCTCCAGTGCCAGCACTTTAAACACAAAGATATGGGAATCATAAGTTGAATACCAGCATAGATTGCACAGTTAGAGCCTATTACAAATAAATAAGTATCAAAATAGTAAGTTACAACCTAAAATATGATAATAATGGGTACTATTTAGAATGGAAGAATAATTATAGACTTTATATTGGTATACAATCAATTAATGTATAACATGGAGTTATTTCAGTTTATATTCTACAAAATCCTTTCCCACACACCCTCTCACTGTGTCTTGTATTGCTTAAGTAAATGTAATTATTTACAGGTGCAGAAAATCATGTTCAAATGGCTTGTTAAAATATGGCATAGCTTCTGCACTGAAATTAGAACTTGAGATGTACTTGCCTAAGTTTGTTTCTTTTCTATCCAGTATCTATGACAGTGAAAATATTAAACTTTCAATTTAAATTTTATAGTCTGGAAAATTAAAACTGTCCTGTCAAGACACTCAGACCTATTAACTGTTATTTTTACCTGAAATAGCAGAGTGAGTCAGAGTGATGCTGATCATCAAATAGTTTTAAAAGTCATCACTAGCCATTCCCATTTGCTCTTTTTCCGCGATTAAAAGTCTCCTAACACTCTTGAGATGTGGTAAAACTTGAATGTAGGGGAAAATGCATTTATGTGTTTATGATTTACAATGCTCTGTACAAAAATAGCTGTAATGAAAGGGGAATCAGAGCTTTTCACATCAATACAACAAAGCAGAGTATTATGCAAATATCCCCATTGAGTGCTTCCATTATCAGACTATTCTTCATTGATTCAAGCAACAACAATATCAACTTGATACTATAATGACTCAAAAGGAGCAGCCCTGAAGTGTGCTTTCCCTTGAACAAAGAGAACCCAGGGACAATCTATATTGCCACAAGATGTTCTAAGATCTTTTGGATATCTAACACTTGCTCTCATTCATAACAAAGAAAGGTAAATTAAATGAGAGATAAGGACTATACAGTGTTTTCCTACTTCTTCAGTAGTAAAGATCAACAGAGAACGCCCACACAGTTCCCCAGTTGGCTATACAATAGCTCAATTAGTTCATTATGACATTTTTATGATATGCACGGATTTACTTTTGGCCATTGTTCAGATTCAAGATCCCATGGTCTTCAAGATCTCATTTTCAGCAAGTATAGAAGATGCTAAGATTATTTACTTCATTCCCACTTGGTTAAATTATGAACCAAAATATGGTAAAACACAAAAAGTAAATTGATCAAAGACACTTAACGGATAGCATTCAGTAACAAGAAGAAAAACTGTATTGGCTGAGTAGTCAAAAGACAACAGGAGGAAACAGAATTACCTTGGAGGCTTAGTGGTTAAAACATGATCAATTGGTTGTATTCTGGGACACAGATACACTTAGTTAATGTGGAAAATATGTATGGTAATGGCAAGAGGCAACATCACAAATACCAAATATGTGATCACTAATTTGTGTGGAAGGCTTATGACCATAGACTTAAAGATCAATATTCAGGAACACATTCTGGAGTCACAGAAGACCTACATTACATAGTACAGCCTAAGTGAGGTACAGCCTATGCACTAGTGAGGTACATTCAAGAAATAAATCTTTCTTAAACTTAGAGATGACAAAACCTGAAGGATATGGCTCCAAATCATTTAAATATTTGGTTTTTGAGATGTTTCCATATGACAGAGTGGGATATTAATCACATGAATCATAAAGATTTTCTCTCTAAATCATCCCCTCAATCAATTGGGACAGAAATAAAACTATCAGCTACAGAAACAGAATTATAATGAAGAATGAGATTCACCCATTAAGATCTTTATTTTAATGTTTAATATAATGACCACTATGCAACTAAAATAGTTTAAGGAATAGGCTAATACCTTTGTAGTTGATATAGTTCCCCTTAAACCATCTTCATTTTCTATTTAGTATTATTTGATGAGCGTATATATACATTATAAGAAACCTTTGGTAAACTGAGGGAATACAATAAATAAAGTAACAGACATGGCAAAAGTTCTTTGTTAGACGGGATACTGGACTTGGCTATCTTACTGTGTCTTTCATTATTGTTTGCTACTTCTTGTTGTTAAGATCAACAATTTCTGCCTTTACTTTCTGTGAAAGTTTCTTTTCTAAAAATTGCCTTGAGTGTTCTTCATTCTTAAGCTCACTTGGCTCCTGTCTAGAGGCCTTTGTGTAAGACAGCAGATACCAACACCTATGATGAAGAATGCAGAATCACAGTTTATTTCTAAAAGCAGGTAGCATATGTACTCAGATAATTCTTCAGTCAAAGCCTAATCTGTTGCAATATCCTATTGAAACCCGGCCAGTCTGCTCCAATTGTGTTAGCAATGTTTGTGCCAGTTCCCATCAGCCTTCAAAAAAGTGTGCTCACTCTCTGGCACCCACAAAGCATCTTGCCCTCATGGAACTCAGTCATGGGTGATTAAGGAAAACTGAGGTAGCCTGGAGATTAACTTCAGCTTTTAAAGTGAACTTGGAAGCTTTAAAGTTTACATTTGAAACTATAGTTTTTAATCTTACGTGGAAAGGGAAAGGCAATAGAATATTAAGCAATAGACTACTATATTCATTAAGTTTTGGATAATTCTGTCATCTTTATCAAAGAGGAAAACCTAGAAATACATTTTTTGTAAAGCTGCATAAAATCCAAAGCTATGCAATTTGAAGCTAGTCCAACCAGTGTCCTTCATCTTGTGAGTGGCTGGTACCTGAGACTCATGTATGCAGCAGCCCTGTGACTGCATCTTCTCAGTGTCTCTTTGCTTCTCTCCACAAGCTGTGCTTGAGATTTTCTGCCTCATGATTATCTTCACTCTGAAGTTCTCAGTTTGTTTCTTTGCCTAATCAAGTATGCTCTCTGGAAACAGCAATGCAAGTTTCCTAAAAATTTTGTGGAACTGAAACTCTGATGTAAGGTTTTTTGTTTGTTTGTTTGGTTGGTTTTGGTTTTGTTGTTTTTTTTTTTTTGTTTTTGTTTTTAGAAGAAGAGGACTGCTGTTTCAGCTTTTCCCTATTGCCCAGAGTCCAATAGGCTTTGTTTGATCTGTTTCTTTTCTAGCTTAATAAAACAATAATTTATGTCCCACACATCTAAACACTGACCAATATGTAAAACAAAATAAATATGAATCTCAGAACACAGAAGAGTCTCCATATAAAAAGTAAATGGGGTGGTATGTTATCTAACTCATCATATTTCTGAGAAAAAGACATTTCCACAACAAATTATTATGTATTTTTCTGTTCAATTGCCTTTGTCTTTTTGTACTGCTGTAACAAAATACCAGAAATTGGGTTATTTATGAGAACATAAATTCATTATTTCACAGTCCTGTAGGCTGGGAAGTCTAAGATCAAAGAACTGCCAGGTTCAGTTTCTGGTAAAGACTCACCGTGTTTCCAACACAGCACCTTTTTCTGCCTTTCACATGGTAGAGGGTGTGATTATTTTATCTTATTGTGACAGAAGGCAGAAAGACAAAAGGAACTGAATTCATTCTCCCAAACATTTTTATAAAAATGTTAATCTCATCTGTAAAGTCAGTTTTCATGATATAATCTCTTGAAGGTTTTCTCTTAATATTCATATCTTGGAATTAACTTTCTACCTGAATTTTGGAGAAGAATTACTTTCAGAGCAGAATGGACTAACCATGAACCTATATCCTCACAAAAAATAGTTATCAATTCCATCTCAGCCTTAAGACTTGTCCCCATTTCAATTAAAAATTTTAAAGTCTAACAGCTTATGTAAAGAAAAGACCGTCTAAAAGACACAGAGAAAGAGACTGGTTATGGTTCAATTTTGAGGAAAATTCTCCAAGCTGGCGGTGTGTGGACTTGGACAAATGACGTTTCACAAATATAATGATGGATAAATCTGATACTTTTGATGCCAAATGACACACTAAAAATTCTACATGCAGGCAACTATAGTTACCATGTGTGCATTCTCTCTACCTGTAGATTTAGCACCACATGGGTGACACAAAGGCCACAATGTTTAATCAACCTTTGACCACTGCAACAGACATTGTTGTCTACAAAGTTCACATGCCAGACCTGTTTAGTGTAACTTAAAATTACAATTTTTATAATGTAAATTATGTCTTATGTCATAAAATTATGCTATTAAATTATATAATGCAGTTTGTATTCAATTACCTGTAACTAAAAAAAAAATCACAAAAAAAGTGTTTTAAGTAAGCTTACAATTTCTGTTGAGCCACATTATGGTTGTTTTTAGCCACATGTGGATGCATGTGGCTTTACTTTGCACCTGAATACCTCTGAACCGGTAACCAAAGTCACATCTTAGCCCATTTGAATCATAGATAAGGATCCTGGGAATATCTTAATAGAATGTGTAGTTGAGCAATGCACAGCAACTCTGAGCATTGAGCTCTAATGTTTCATGGGGACACTGAAAAACATTCTGCCCTCAATCCTTTGGCACTCCTGGCCTGTAATGTCAGTGCAAACATCAAAGGTCTCTAAAATGCTTATGGGGACATTTTTCATTGTCTTGATGAAAGCATCTGGCTTCTTTCTACCCATATTAGTCAGTCCTGATGCTTTTCTCTACCATACATTGTTAGTATTTATATCTGGCTGTGCCCAGAAATTTCAGAGTATTGAAATTTGGCCTTCCTATTTATGATATATTACAGCAATAGAATGTTCCTCTCGCTTTTCCTTTCATGATAAGGAACTGAGACAATAATACATGCAGAGCTTTTAAACTTGGGTGACATCTTCCTTACACTATATCCTAATTCTCTCTTCTACAAATTGCTTGGGAACATAGAAAACTAAGTCCGACTCTTTGTTGTTTTATATCTAGAATGTTTTCTCTAGTTTCTAATATTTTGTCTTTTATTGCTAAGACCCTATCACAGTTGTCTTTATTGTCAATTTGGACTAACATCTGATTGTCCCTAAGTAGGTAATCTCCAAGAACAAGGTTTTCTCTGTCTTTCCTCTTCACCTGAGCTGTCACCAGAACATTTTTATGGTCACTCCCAAATTTAAAGACTAAATTACAACAGTGCTTCATTTCTCAATGCTTGTCTCAATGTCTTCATGCTGCATTACCAAAATACTCTTGTCTATCCAGTCAATTCTCAGGGTCTGCTATCTGAAAATCCTTGATCAAGATGTTGTGAGATTAGATAAAGTCCTGATCTCACCACTGT